>NC_135955.1:45898043-46498043 GCF_053455715.1 Rhinoraja longicauda | reverse complement strand
TCTGAATTTGTATACTTCAGCCTCCTGCACTAAAGTCTCAGTGTATTATGCTTATCCCTATGACTTGAGCCCCTAAGTCCAGTTAACATCCCGATGAATCTCTTTTGTACCTTTCCACCTTGACATCCTTTCGAAAACTAGGAAACCAGAACAGCACATAGCCCTCCAACAACTTGTACAGCTGCATCATGATGTTCCAAGTTTTGCACTTGATACCCTTCCCAACAAAGACATGTATGCCAAATGTCTTCTTCGCAACCCTGCAACCAGACTTGCTGCTGTTGGGAACCATGCACCTGCACTTGGATCTGTTCTGCAACAATCTCCAGGGCTCTGCCATTCACTAAATCCTGCCCTTGCTTGACATATCAAAGTGGAACAACTCTAGTCAGAGGTGAACCCATTTGGCATACCTCAACTCGTCTTCCTAAATGATCTAGCTCCTGTTGTATACTTGGATATCTGTACTCACTGTCCCAAAATATCTGCAAATTTTTCTGTTTGCTGTCAGTAGCAATTTAGAGGATGAACAGTGGATTTAACACTAACCCATGCAGGACATCAATGCTATTAGGAACAAGTGAAACTGGTTTAAAAGTAAATTCATTACTACTTTAAAAAAATGGCTTCAGTTAAATTCCATTCAAATCAAGACTGCTAATGACACAGATCATGGCTAACTTGCAGGGTAAAGAATGAAGTGCAAGTGTTGCTATACCCTTGATGTACTGAACTGATGCCTAATCATAGAAACATAGTAAATAGGTGCAGGAGGAGGCCATTTGGCCCTTCGAGGCAGCACCGCCATTCATCGTGATCATGGCTGATCATCCACAATCAGTAACCCATGCCTGCCTTCTCCCCATATCCCTTGATTCCACTAGCCCCTAGAGCTCTATCTAACTTTATTTTAAATTCATCCAGTGAATTGGCCTCCACTGCCTTCTGTGGCAGAGAATTCCACAAATTCACACCTTTCTGGGTGAAAATGTTTTTTCTCACCTTTGTTTTAAATGGCCTCCCCTTTATTCTTAGACTGTGGCCCCTGGTTCTAGACTCTCGTTGCACCTCCCCTTTACCTAATCTGGCACCACTGAGATAATAATCTGCCTCCTTGTTTTTGCTGCCAAAATGGATAACCTCACATTTGTCTACATTATATTGCATCTGCCCACTCGCTCAACCTGTCCGAGTCAACCTGCAACCTCAACGTCCTCTTTGCAGTTCATACTGCCAGCCAGCTTTGTGTCATCTGCAAATTTACTAGTGCTACTTTTAATTCCATCATCCAAATCATTAATATATATTGTGACTAGTTGCAGCTCCGGCACTCCACTCGTCACTGCCTGCCTTTCTGTAAAGGACCTGTTTATTCCTACTCTTTGCTTCCTGTCTGCCAACCAATCTCTATTCATGTCAATACCCTACCCCCAATACCATGTGCTCTAATTTTGCCCACTAATCTCCTGTGTGGGACCTGATCTAAGGCTTTCTGAAAGTCTAGATACACTACATCCACTGGCTCCCCTTCATCCATTTTACTTGTCACATCCTCAAAATTCCAGAAAATTAGTCAAGCAGGATTTCCCCTTCATAAATCCATGCTGACTTGGACCAATCCTTTGACTGCTATCCAAATGCGTCGTTGACTCCAGCATCTTCCCCACCACCGATGTCAGACTAACTGGTCTATAATTCCCTGTTTTCTCTTGCTCCTTTCGTAAAGTGGGATAACATTAGCTACCTTCCAATCCATTGGCAGAACTGCAGTTTGGATGTATTGAAAAACTGGTGTAATATCTGAGGCTATTAGCGTTAGCATGTTCTAGCTCAATCTTAATCAAAACTTCAATTGATCTACATTGCCCATTTGAACCCAGCTACTGTATTTCATGGGGTTCATTTTGTTTACTCTGCTAAGCCTAGGAAAACCTAGGAGACTGGGAAAGCTAAAGAAGCTACCAAATGGAATGCTACACAAATTAATGCCAAGATCAGCACTTTTCAACTTTGGTTATTAAATTTCATTTCAACATTTTCTTCCAAGGCTCTAGAGTATCTTGTGAGGTGTCACAATTTCAGTGCAGAAATGGCCGTTGCATCCCATCTCTGTGGAAATGTGATGGTGAGGATGATTGTTCTGATGGAAGTGATGAAAGTTCCTGTGGTAAGTCTTTTGGCCAAGTGGTTCACTTTTTAGTACTGGTGTTGCACATTTCAGTAGTTAACATATTGTTTGAAACATATTTAATTGCTTTCTTGCAATTTTTACCTATGGAATAAATTGTAAACTGACCTGTTACTGTAATGCTAACTTAAATTGCTTGCAGAACCCAAATGGGATTGCATTGCAGATTGTTTAATTTTGATCTTAAACCTCATGGTTGGTTGCACTAATTGTTGAATTGATAATTTAAAATGTAGACTCTGCAGCCAGGAGTTAGTGAATTTCAGCCAGAACTGAAGGTGGCTCTAAAGCTAATTGAGTCAAGTGTTTTATTGCCATATGTACTGAAACACAACTAAATTTTCACTTGCAGCAGCACAACTGATGTAAGCATAGTTCTCTGTAAACACCATCATAAACAAAGTTCAAAATATTAAAAATAAGCAATAGCACTACAATGATAAAGCTAACTTGTTACAGTGAAGCATAATATGAAGTTGTAGAAATTGTTTTATAGCATGAAATGTGGTAAACTGATCAAATCATCCATGTTTGATAATCAGGGAGAGCAAATTTGTCAGTTTCAGGTAGATGACCGTGCCTGTTACTATAACTGCCCCATCTGTATGTCCAAGTTTACCTCTGCCCGTTATAGCAGAACTAAAACTTAGTATTAACTAGGGTAATTTCTCAATGATTCATTTCACTTGCTGAGCTTGGATATTTAATCCTGGTCAATTTTTCAATCACCCACAAATCTTTTCAGATCTTTATCTTTAATCTCTTGAATATAACCATGATTGTTTAGAATTAGTGATTTGATTGCAGACTCATCATGACTTGTTGGTACTCATCTGTTAAACCTGGATTGTACTGACCCAAAATCAATGCATTATTTTCTGGCCAAACACTATAATGCCTTGTGATGGATATTGTTCATTAAGACACTTGTAGACAGTTAACTGTATTGCATTGGCAACTAACTTTCCTTAAATGTGGTTGTAGTGAGCTGACATCATATTTGGATAAGATCTAAGTGACTAGTTTACTTTTCTTGAACTTTTTACTTTCCCTTAACTTCTCTTTCGACTCCTCTCAATTCCTCCAAATCCAAGGCATAGCTATGGGCCCTGCTACCTCCTGCACCCATGCAGAATTCACTGACCATTAACTTCACGACTAATTTCCATCCTGCACTCAAATTCACTTGGACCAACTCCGACATCTTACCGTTTCTAGATCTCACCGTCTCCATCACAGGAGACAGAATATTGACTCATCTATTATAAACCCACTGACTCCCATAGCTATCTAGACTACACTTCTTCCCACCCTGCTTCCTGTAAAGACTCTATCCCCCACTCTCAATTCCTCTGTCTACACCACATTTGCACCAAGATGAGATGTTCCATACCAGGTCACGGGATGTCCTCTTCAGGGAATGGGGGTTCCCCTCTTCCATTATAGATGAGGCTCTCACCAGGGTCACCTCAATATCCTGCAGCTCTGCTCTTGCTCCCCTCCCCATTCATAACAAGGACAAAGCCCCCTTGTCCTTGCCTTCCACCCCATCAGCTGTCGCATACAGCACATAATCCTCCAAATTTTCGCTCCCTCCAACGGGATCCCACTACTAGCCACATCTTCCCATCTCCACTGCTTTCCGCAGAGACTGTTCCCTCTGCAACTCCCTGGTCAACTTGTCCTTTCCCACCCAAACCCTGCCCTCCCCATGTACTTTCACCAGCAAACGCAGGAGATGCAACACCTGTCCCTTTACCTCCCCTTGACTCCATCCAAGGACCCCACCATTCTTTTCTGGTGAGGCAGATGTTCACTTGCACCTCCAACCTCATCTACTGTATCTGCTGTTCCAGGTGTGGACTCGTGTATATCAGCGGGACCACGTGACGGCTTGGCGATAGTTTTGCTGAACACCTCTGCTTAGTCGGCCTAAACCTACCTGATCTCCTGGTTGTTAAATACTTTAACTCCCCCTCCCATTACCACAGACTTTTCTGTCCTGGGCCTCCTCCACTGTCCGAGTGAGGCCCAGTGCAAATTGGAGGTACAGCATCTCGTATTTTGCTGATGTAGTTTACACCCCAGCGGTATGAACATTGACTTCTCTAACTTCAGGTAGCCTTTGCTTTCCCTCCCTCTCCAACTCCTTACCTTCCCAGTTCTCTGACCAGTAGCTGTATCCGAATACATTTATCTCTGCCATCCACTCCCCTGACAGTCTGAAGATGGGTCTTGACCCAAAACGTCACCCATTCCTTCTCTCCATATATGCTGCCTGTCCTGCTGAGTTACTCCACCATTTTGTGTTTACCTTTGATTTTAAATCAGCATCTGCAGTTCTTTCCTACAGTTTTCTCGTTCCATACTTTGTGAATTTTCCCATACTTAGTCGAGGGATACTTGGGTAGAATGTCACCTATTTTTTCCACACAGGGCTGTAGTGAGCGGAGTTTTTAAATGTGGAAATTGACTGCAATGAAATATTTTCAAGCTATCTACTAGTCTTCACAGTTATCCTTTCCACATTTTGTAGGAGAACCTAATGCAATGCTCCTAGTGAAGGTGTTTGTGCATTTATAAATGCACAGGTCAATAAAAATCATAAGATTAATTGGAGCACATTTATGACTTTAGCTTCTTGCAAGATCTGAAGAATTGAGTTCGACCAAGCTTCAATAGATTTTGTAGTGTACAAATCTATTAAGTGACTTTGGCATAACTTGACTTTATTGCTTGAAAAATAGTCATTTTAATCTACCCAGAGTGTTGCACCTATCCAATAAATTGGCACTTATTTTCTCAGCTAGGAAAACATGTGGTGATACTGACTTTACTTGCCATGATGGTCATTGTGTGCCTGGAAGGTGGCAATGTGATGGGGATGCTGACTGTGAAGATGCTTCAGATGAAAGCCCAGAAGTGTGTCGTAAGTATCATTAAGATTGAGCTTGATGTTGTTAAAATATCTATGGATATCTTATTCATAATCAAATCCAAAACTGTTGTTGGCTCAACATACCATTTGTTTTGAAATCTGAACTGCATCAGATGACATTTTTGCTTCAAGTTGAGACGGGTTTAAACACTAATTAATAATTGGGAATTCTCAATTTGAATTGGTTAGTTGTTGCAGTAGCCTGTGTTTTGACAATTCAATGTCTTCTACTGGCACATCTATCTTTATGGGAACTTGCAATTGGACTAGTTGGATAAGTGGGCAAGGCTAATGGCTGGCTTCCGACCACTATTATCCTGAGTTTTTAAACTATCCAGATCTCATTAATTTACTTCCAACCACATGATGGGAAATGGCCTGTATCAGTCCTGAAAACTTTAAGCACTGCCAATGAAAATAGAAACTTAGCAGCTGCAAACTGAGCCAGTCAAGCAGCACATGGGAAGTTAACTTTTCAGGTTGGATGGTGGCAAAACTATCAACCAGTGGTCAGTCAGACTTCTGTGCAGAGTTTTCACAAACATGTGGTCACGTTTCTCCCTTAATCTCAATATGATTTGGTAGTTTAATTATTCACTAAATTGTTCATGTCAGGAACAGAATTGGGCCATTCAGTCCATCAAGTCTACTCCGCCATTCAATCATGGCTGATCTATCTCTCTCTCAAACCCATTCTCCTGTCTTCTTCCCATAACCCCTGACATCCATACTAATCAAGAATCTGTCAATCTCTACCTTAAATCTATCCATTGACTTGGCCTCCACAGCTGTCAGTGGCAATGATTTCCTGTGCTTTGTATACAACTGTACAGTCCAGGGAGGAAATAAAAATGTGTGGAGAATGAAGTGAAGTAGGATTAGTATAGAAATGTCTGCCTGGTGATAGACATGGGCTGATGACTGTAATGGGCTCTAAAGGATCCTGTACCTGAGATGACGAACATCCTCTAATTATACCTGACAATGTTCAGACTTTTTAAAATGAGAACTCTGTAGTGCATTGACATCTTTTTCTTTCCCATTACATTTCCTAACTTGGTCTTCTTATCCTCCAGACATGAGAACCTGCCGTGTTAATGAAGTCAGCTGCAGCCCTGCATCTACACAGTGCATTCCTGTGTCCTGGAGATGTGATGGTGAACATGACTGTGATAATGGTGGAGATGAAGAAAACTGTGGTAGGTTAAGTTGCTATTGGCCCACAGTCAAAATGTATGAGGTGGTGGAGGAACTTGTGTAGTTGCCTTGCTGTTCCACAGGGCAGCATGGTGGTGCAGAAATGCTGCCTTGCAATGCAAGAGATTCAGGTTCAATTCTGACCATGGGTGCTGTCAGTACAGTGTTTGTACATTCTCTTTTAATCTATGGATTTTCTCCAGAAGCTCTGGTTTTTTCCCACACTCAAAACTTGCAGGTTTGTAGATTAATTGGCTTTGGTTAAATTATCTCTAGTATGTGTCGGATAGTGTTAGCGTGCAGGGATCGTTAGTTGGCGTGGACTCAGTGGGCCAAAGGACCTGTTTCTGTGCTGTATCTCTAAAACTAAAGCTAAAAAACAAAGCACTGGGAGTCATCCTGATCTGGATGCTTGTGTGTGAAGGTTCCACATCCCCTCTGGCCATGTGGTATTCCACCCATGCCTCAGTCTTGTAGATTAATTGGCTACTGTAACCTGCCCCAAATGCTTAATGTCAAATGCAACTGAGGAGTTGATGGGTATGTGAGAATAAGTTGCAGAATCCTGGAAAATGGGTGTAATGGATTGGCTCCCCAGGACACAACAAGGTCTGAGATTTCCATTATGTTGGTACTGACCAATTGGTATCTTGTGGTGATACTGACCTAAGCCAGAATCAAATGCCAATTCTACGCATTCCATTTGAAGCTTTTACCAGCTTCTATGTACCAGGTGAACATCTTGGACATGGGTATGGTTTCTACTGGCTATTTCTTGGATTGTCTAATGAAATTTTACTTTTGTTTACCTATAAAGTTAAAAAGAGGTGACATTTGTCAGAGATGGAATCTTCCACCTGCAATGTGATCCACGTCTTTTCATTAACAACAACACTCGATGTATTAGGCAAACATCTGAAGCAGAGGGCCTTTATTGTTGCCCAAAACCAGATAGCATTGGACTTGTCGTTGATCCGGCTTGTGAAATGGGCCTCAAATGCAGCTCGAGTCTGGGCAGCAAGAATTGCTTGTATCAGCCATTTATTTGATAGTCTTTAACGTGTTGCATCAAGTCAGGGTGGTGGAGGGAGAAGAGTTGAAGAAGCCTTGGTTCTCCTATTGTACTGCAGCCAAGTTTGTTACTATGGCACTTCATTGTTTAGAAAGATCAACTTTAGCATGGGTTAATTGAATTAATCCTAATCCACAAAATGCAGCAGTCTAAATTAAATTGTCATGAAGAATTTGGTCTCTAATCTTGGTGTTCACTCTTGATACTGCTTGAAATAATACTTATTTAAAGTTATTGTATGATGACCATGACTTGAAAACAAGCTTTTGATGGTTTAATATTGTAACTCTTTCAGGTGCTCTGACTTGCAGTGTCCAGGAATTTACTTGCTCCAGTGGTCGATGCATTTCCAAGACGTTTGTGTGCAATGGTGAAGATGACTGTGGCGATGGAAGTGATGAAAGGGATTGTGCTCCACCCACCTGTGGCTCACATGAGTTTCAGTGCAATAGTTCTGAATGTATCCCCTTCCAGTGGGTGTGCGACAGCGACGTTGATTGTGCTGATCATTCTGACGAATCTACAGAACGCTGCGGCCATACTCTTCCCCCCGTCGTGAAATGCTCCGCTGCTGAAATCCAGTGTGACTCTGGTGAATGCGTTCACCGCAGGTGGTACTGTGATGGTGATGCTGACTGCAGGGATGGGAGTGATGAAACCAACTGCTGTGAGTATAATTTTAGAATTGGCATTTGAATTGTAATTTCTCCAATTCTAAGAACATCCAATTGTAGGAAACTTCACTGCAGCTTGGATTCATCCCCCTCCCTTGGGTTACTTTTGAATTTGCTTAGATAGGGTACATCAAAGTTGACTAAAGACTCCATTAGCTTTGACAATACTTGCCTGGATGCCTGTCCTAATTAGGCCAATCTATTTCTCTTCCCCACCCACCAAATCCAGACTTTTCCATGTTGCAGAAATAGTTATTCTATACTAAACCATGAGGGATGGGAATTAATCAAAGTAATTCTCTCCCGACTGGATATGTAAAAGATCCTCTTTCTCCCCTGAATGTTGATCAGATTAGGCACACTTGTTTAGTTTAGAGATACTGCATGGAAATATCAGCCCATGTCCACACCAACCAGCAATCGCCCCATACACTGGGAACTATCCTACAGCCTAGGGACCATTTACAACTTTACCATTGCCAATTAACCTACAAACCTGTATATCTTTGGAGGGTAGGAGGAACCAGAGCACCTGGTGAACATACAAACTCTATGCAACAGCACCCATAGTCAGGATTGAACCCAGGTTTCTGACACTCTAAGGCAGCAGCTTAAATTTCGGGTTTCGTTTTTATAAATCGACAATTAAGTTACAAACCTTTACATCTCAGGAGTGGGGGAACTCGGAGCACCTAGGGGGAACCCCACACAGCCATGGGAGAACATACAAACTCTGTATAGACAGCACCTGTAGTTGTAACCGATAAATATTAAAGCAACCTCCAGTGGTGCTCTTGCCTGCAATGTACACTTTGGTTTTTCAGCTCCTCACACTTGTAGACCAGACAACTTCAGATGTGGTGATGGCAACTGTATCCATGGAAGTAGACAATGTAATGGTTTTCGAGACTGTTCTGATGGCACTGATGAACTTAACTGCAGGAATGGTAAGTAATTTAATTATTTGACTACAATAACTAATTTGGCAAATTTAATACGGCTTAATATTTGCCATTACAGTTTCAGATTGTACAGGCCCAACCAATTTCAAGTGCCACAGTGGAGAATGCATTGACATGATTCAAGTGTGTAATCAACAGCAGAATTGCATTGACTGGAGTGATGAACCCCTGAAAGAATGTGGTAAGTAACTCCAAACATCTAACTGATCCTCACTCGGCTGTTACCTTTGAGCTGTATATTGTAGTGAGTCCAGACGAGTGGTATTATCCAAATACTTTATTGGTATAAAACCCGTAACAAACGCAACAGACTTCTTTCTGGACGAACACTAACTTCACTCACTAATCTAATCTCTAATCTCTCGTTTGGCGCCAAGCATTTAAATACCCCGCGCTTCCTCACCCCGTGACCGTAACCCAATCCGAGGGTTCTATTACCTGGCCAATCCCTATGTCCCTACAATATTGTCATTCTTCAATGTCTACCTACATTGCAGATGCTTGTTATTGTGGGCTTCAATTGCATTGGGTCACCATGTTTTTATTTCAAACTATGAAAAACTGTGGTACAATGACTTGTGAAACAAACTGATAAATGTTCTTGCAATTTTGGTGTTGTATCCACTAAATAAACAAGTGACTGAACTTTAGGTC
The DNA here is from genome assembly GCF_053455715.1 of Rhinoraja longicauda. NCBI lineage: Eukaryota > Metazoa > Chordata > Chondrichthyes > Rajiformes > Arhynchobatidae > Rhinoraja > Rhinoraja longicauda. The sequence continues at coordinate 46,488,358 of NC_135955.1, read as the reverse complement.
AGTAAGATTTTCCTGAAAGACTACATCCAATAAACTGGCCTTCTAGCATGTGCTGCCTCATTTTGACTTGTTATTTAAATTTTATGGTGGCACTGCTTGTGTTGAACCTACTTTGTAATTGTGACACAAGATTTGACTTTCTAAACAAAGGCAATATATTTTAAGTGAAACTTTTTTTAACTGATCAGTGATTGGAGCTCTGATTTCTCACTTGGCCTTTGATACACTGAACCTGCTACAACCTGTTGGTTGATTCATCACATTAATAGCTTTAAGATTCTTGAAGCAACACACCCTTTCCCTCATCAATTATGTCAACATTTAAGGTACTTGACTTAAAGTAATGAAGAGTTTTCACTTTTACTTAGGTTTGAATGAATGCTTGGTGAACAATGGTGGCTGCTCCCATATCTGCAGAGATCTTGTAATTCACTATGAATGTGATTGCCCTGCTGGCTTCATGCTGGTTGACCAAAAAACATGTGGTGGTAAGTGACTATTCTGTTAATAATAAGACTAATACACACTTGCAATCTCTCACTAATTTGTGGTCCTTCTTCCCACCCTTGCAGATGTCGATGAATGCCAGAACCCTGGGATATGTAGTCAAATCTGTATTAACTTGAAAGGAGGCTATAAATGTGAATGTTATAATGGCTATCAAATGGATCCAGCTAATGGAGCCTGCAAGGCGTTAGGTATGAGTCTTGGAGACTAGTTTTCTCCCAATCACATTCTCAAATTTGAGGTATAATCTAAGGTCCAAGTTAGATTTCGATACCATGGTTTAAGTTGTCAGACTGCCCAGCACTTGAGTTTAAACTAACCTTTTGCATTGAATATGCCAATAAAATTGAGCAGCTCTGTAAATACCTTTATTTTTTGCCAAAATATGGTTATGAGTTTATATAAACTATATCCCCACAAAGGCAAGGTTTTAAGGTGTGCAGGATAAACACTATTTAGTGATGGATGCCTGAAACATTCTTGGTTTGGACGCAGATACAATAGTAGCTTTTGAGACATTTGTAGCTCGGCACATGGGTATGGTTTACATGCAAGTGGAGGAGATTGGCTTAACTTAGCATCTTGTTTGGTATGGACATTGTGGGCTGAAGGGCATGTTCTATTCTATGGACTGGGCTTGCTATCTGAACAAATGATGTTTGGGATTGCATTGTGAATAAAGTAAAGAAGTTTAAGACTTGACTCAATAACAGTCAATGATGCTTTAATGTTGCCATGCAATTACTTAAAAATGGATGTTGAGTTCATTGCTAATTGCAAATTATTTTAAACCTAGGTAAAGAGCCTTATTTAATGTTCACTAATCGCCGTGATATCAGAAGAATAGGATTGGAACACAAAGAGTATACCCAAGTAGCTGAACAGCTGAGAAATGTTATAGCGCTGGATACTGATTTTACAGAGCAGAGACTCTTCTGGACTGATTTGGGCCACCGGGCAATCTTCAGGTAACTGTACAGTTCTTTGGGTTGAACCAGTGTAAGCTTGACATAATCTCAATATGTTCATGTGTTAAAGTAGTGTTTCAGATGGCCTTTTCAATTAACTACGTTAATTAGTTGCAAGACTAAAGCAGGAATAAACAAGAGACTAGGTGAATGAATAATTAGCTTGTCAATTCTACAACTAGAGTGGCATAGTCTGTAATCATCCAGCCACCAATCTAGTTTTCTCCATCACATGTAGGCCTCTATTCCAGATCTTCACATGGGAGCATCTGTAAAAGTGGGGCAGGAGTGTTGATATCTTGGTGAGTGATGACTTAAGGATTTGCAAAAGTTTAAATGAAATGTGGAAACTAGGCTAGAAGCATGAAAATGACAAAGATATGGCAGTGAAATGCACTAGGACAAGCCCATCCAGTGGGCTGAGGATGGAAGGAACTGGTTGCCAACTTCTGATAAAGTAAGAATCCAGGTGTACATTGTCTTCAAGTGGTTGTAGGACTATGCTTTTGAATGAGAGAGCCATTAAGTTTTCGATGCACATTCTGGTATCCTTTGGCACAAACTATGTCAGAAAGAAGGGGATGAATATTCAGCAGTGTGACTTTAGAGTGCTTGGAAAAATGCTGAAAAGCAGGACCTCCTGGGTGGTTATCTCTGATTTGCTTCCAGTTCCTTGTGCTGGCAAGAGCAGGAACAGGGAGATACAGGACCTGGATGTGTGGCTGAGGAAATAGTGCAGGGGGCAGGGATTTAGATTCTTAGATCACTGGGATCTGTTTTGGGGTAATGGGGAATTGTACAAAAGGGATGGATTGCACCTTAATAGGTGGGGACCAGCATTCTGGTGGGCAGGTTTGCCACTGCTACACTGGTGGTTTTAAACTAAATAAGGGGGGTGGTGTCAAATGGGATAGTCAAGGATGGAGTTAAAGGGAAAGAGAGTAAAGGGATAGTTAATGACCCCAGAATTAATGGGAAAGAAAGCTCACAAACGGATAGGAGAGTATGGCCAAGTGTAATAGGGATCGATGTGAATGGTGAGATGAGTAAGGAATTAAAAGTATTGCATATGAATGTGTGAAGTAGAAGTAAAGTAATGCCACTGTGGTGATGGGTGATTTCAATATGCAGGTAGACTGGGAAAATCAGATTGGTTCTGGACCCCAAGAAAGAGTTTGTAGAGTGCCTCCGAGATGGAAAAGGCAATTACCAGAGAAAAGGCAATTATGGATTTAGTGTTGTCCAATGAATCAGATTTGATACGAGAACTTGAGTTAAAGGAACCGCTTGGAGGTAGTGATCATAATATGATTAGTTTTCATCTACAATTTGAGAAGAAGGTTAAATCGGAAGTGTCAGTTTGTTGCAGTTGAACAAGGAGACTATGAAGACATGAGAGAGGAACTGGGCAAGGTAGACTGGAAAGGAATCCTAGCAGGATTGACAGTGGAACAGCAATGGCAGGAATTTCTGGGCATAATCCGGAAGACGCAGGATCATTTCATTCCAAAAAGGAAGAAAGATTCTAAGGAGAGTAGGAGGCATCCGTGGCTGACAAGGGAAGTTAGGGATGGAATAAAACTAAAAGAAAAGATGTATAACACAGCAATTCACTAAGGAAGACACAAATGTCTTCCAGATGTACTGGAGGACAGAGGATCTAAGGGAACTGAAAGACATTTTCATTAGGTGAGAAATAGTATTGGGTAGCCTAATGGGACTGAAGGATGATAAATCCCCTGGGCCTGATGGTCTGCATCCCAGGGTCCTCAGGGAGGTGGCTCTAGAAATAATGGATGCATTGGTGATCATTTTCCAATGTTCAATAGATTCAGGATCAGTTCCTGTGGATTGGAGGATAGCTAATGTTATCCAACTTTTCAAGGAAGGAGCGAGAGAGAAAACAGGGAATTACAGACCAGTTAGCCTGACTTCGGTGGTGGGAAAGATGCTGGAGTCAATTATTAGAGGTAATAACGGTGCATTTGGATAGCAGTAAAAGGATGAGTCCAAGTCAGCATGGATTTATGAAAGGGAAATCATGCTTGACTAATCTTCTGGAATTTTTTGAGGACATGACAAGTAAAATGGATGAAGGGGAGCCAGTGGATGTAGTGTATCTAGACTTTCAGAAAGCCTTTGATAAGGTCCCGCACGGGAGATTGGTGACTAAAATTGGAGCACATGGTTTTGGGGGTAGGGTGTTGACATGGATAGTAAATTGGTTGGCAGACAGGAAGCAAAGAGCAAGAGTAAACGGGTCCTTTTCAGAATGGCAGGCAGTGGCGAGTGGAGTGCCACAAAGCTCTGTGTTGGGGCCGCAACTGTTTACCATATATATTAATGATTTGGAAGAGTGAATTAGAAGCAACACTAGCAAGTTTGCGGATGACACAAAGCTGGGTGGCAGTGTAAACTGTGAAGAGGATGTTGGGAGGTTGCAGGGTGACCTGGACAGGTTGAGTGAGTGGGCAGATGCATGGCAGATGCAGTATAATATAGATAAATGTGAGGTTATTCACTTTGGTGGCAGAAACAAGGAGGCAGATTATTATCTCAATGGAGTTAGGTTAGGTAAGGGGAAGGTGCAGCGAGACCTGGGTGTCTTTGTACAACAGTCACTGAAAGTTGGCGTGCAGGTACAGCAGCCAGTGAAGAAAGCAGAACAAGAGGATTTCAGTATAGGAGTAAAGAGGTTCTTCTGCAGTTGTATAGGGCCCTGGTAAGACCACATCTGGAGTATTGTGTACAGTTTTGGTCTCCTACTTTGAGGAAGGACATCCTTGTAATTGAGGCAGCGTAGTTTCACGAGATTGATCCCTGGGATGGCGGGACTGACTGAGGAAAGATTGAAAAGACTAGGCTTGTATTCACGAGTTTAGAAGGATGAGAGGGGATCTTATAGAAACATATAAAAGGACTGGACAAGCTAGATGCAGGAAAGATGTTCCCAATGTTGGGTGAGTCCAGAACCAGGGCCCACAGTCTTAAAATAAAGGGGAGGCCATTTAAAACTGAGGTGAGAAAAAACACTCACCCAGAGAGTTGTGAATTTGTGGAATTCTCTGCCACAGACGGCAGTGGAAGCCAAATCACTGGATGGATTTAAGAGAGAGTGAGATAGAGCTCCAGGGGCTAGTAGAATCAAGGGATATGGGGAGAAGGCAGGCACGGGGTATTGATTGGGGACGATCAGCCATGATCACAATGAATAGCGGTGCTGGCTCGAAGGGCCGAATGGCCTCCTCCTGCACCTATTTTCTATGTTCCAGAAAAGAGCAATAGTTGCAGAGCTATGTTGTATTTGGAAATTGTGTTGAATGTTTGTCTTTTTGGGAAGAGAGGCAGGGGCTTGTGCCTTGGCATGGCTTGAACTGGTCCATATCTCCCAGCTAGACATCTGGAGTAATTGATATGTAACTTTGTGCAGTCTCAAAGGATGAAGATTACTCCTGACCAACTAATGGGAGGTTTGACTCCAGACTTAAATATCACTGCACCAGCTTCATTGGACAATTGAAATTGGGTAACCACTACTAACTAGGCTAGCATTGTCCATGAATTTGGGCAATATTAGTTTGAATCGTTTGAAACAGTGAACATAATAAATCAATTTAGATGGGTTTTGATTGAATTTCGTGTTCTCTTTTGAATTAAACCAAATTGTCTTTCAGCACTTTAATCGACCAGCCAAGTTCATCTAGCCATTACAGAATTATAAATGATGTGAAAATCCCTGTGGGAGTTGCTGTGGACTGGATTTACAAGAACATCTACTGGACTGATCTGGGTTTCAAAACTCTTTCTGTGGCAAACTTCAACGGAACCAAAAAGATAACACTCTTTGACACCGATCTAAAGTCACCTGCTTCAATAGCTGTTGATCCACTTGCTGGGTATTTAATTTTGTATTCTTGCACACATCCAATAGAACTAGAGTATTGAAAGCTGCCTTCCAATTGAGCTTGAATTAAAACTATGCTACTCTATCTTAAACATTGAACACTACAGTTGCTTTATTACCAATAAAGATATATTGTATTGTATTGTATTGTTAATGTGTAGTTGCCATCAACCTAAAGATTTCTAAAAAACTTTCTCTGCAGATTTGTCTATTGGTCAGATTGGGGAGAGCCAGCAAAGATAGAGAAAGCAGGAATGAATGGTGTTGATCGCCAGCTCCTGGTTACCAAAGATATTCAATGGCCAAATGGAATTGCAATTGGTATGCATCACAACATTCTTCCTTGGCTTTTGTTTGCCATTTTGAGCCAGCCTGACTGTTTCTCTCTGTTCTCAGATCTTGTGAAAAGACGCCTTTTTTGGGTTGATTCAAAAATGCACACCTTGTCTAGTGTGGACCTAAGTGGACAGGACAGAAGGAGAGTGCTCTTGTCAACAGAATTCCTTGCTCATCCTTTTGCTGTTGCTGTATTTGAAGTAAGCATTTTGTATTTTAAAAGCTTTTAAATTCAGAGATACAGATGGTAGTGTGTTAATCCAAGCAAATGAACTTGGTTTTTAACTTGTGCCTGTCAATGCTGCTTGAATTTTTAATTGACCAATTAACAGCTTGGTCTGTTAATAGCTTGTCAAAATGGACAAACAAGATATGTATACAAGCTTCTGAAGAAACTCTGCAGATTGGACTGTCTGTGTAAGCAAGTGGACACCCAATATTTTGGGTTGGGGTTCTTAAGACTGAGGGGTCCCTTTCCTTCAGATGCTCCTGATCCACTGAGTTCCTCCAGCGGTTTTTATTTGAGATTGCAGCATCTGCAGTCTTGTCTCCAAGTAAGATGTGTAACCTGACAACTTCCAGGAATTGTTTTAATGCAAGTGACTCTATGGCAACTCCTTTCAGGACCGTGTATTCTGGACAGATGGAGAGAATGAAGCTATCTATGCAGCCAACAAGTTTACAGGGGTAGATGTGGTCCAATTGGCTTCGAACCTCAATGAACCTCAGGATGTCATAGTCTATCATGATCTTGTACAGCCTTCAGGTATGAACTTTAATCTTGGCACACAGTTCCTTTGGCAAATGTACACTGCATTTTAGTGCATTGCGATGCCAGCAATAGTTGACTTGTTACAATGAACAATGAGTGCATCACAATTGACCTTTTCAAATCTTCACTTTGGACATTATCTCCACTGACTCATTATTTGACTACGTCTTGACCACATATTACAAAAAAACAAATGCAAGCTAATAATAAAACTATATAGCATCTGCAGCTGTTTTGCAATGCCAGTTTCTTAATTGAACATGGCATTCTTTTTCAATAAATGTACACTAAAAGCATGTCACCAAGTTTAACTTTGAATTTGGGTTGTACTTTAGAGGCCCCCCCCCCCCCCCCCCCCAAGTATGGGTTTGTGACATTGATTTTCAGACTATTAACTCCAATGCCACAACTTTAAATCTTCAGGGAGAAACTGGTGCAGTGGGCAACTGAAGAATGGAGGCTGTGAATACATGTGTCTGCCTGCTCCTCAAATTAACAGCCACTCTCCAAAATATACATGCATGTGTCCACCTGGAATGGAGCTCACACAAAATGGCCGTCAATGCAAGACGAGTATGTATAACTGGAGGCAAATCTTTTCCTTTCCATTAATCTTTTGTCTAGATTTGAAAGCAAAGATGCCAAGAACCTGACACCGAATTACTTTAGCTTGTATTTGAGCAGGATTTGCATGTACTTTGCATCAATGCAATATATCTTGTACTACAGCCTTGCATTATTAATCCAGTTTAATCCTAACTAGGGTGGTGTTTGCATGTTCTCTCCAACTGTGGGTCACCAGTGCTTGTCTGCTCCATCCCAAAGGCATGCAGGTTGGTGGGCTAATTGGTCACTGCAAAATTACCTTCTAGTGATAGACTCTGGGCATTTGGGACTGAGATTAAGCTACTAGAAACATTTAGGCAGAGGATGGGGAAATAATGGAAATAAATCAGCATGGTCTTGATGTGTGGAAGGACAAATTCCTAAGTGTCAACAGATTACTTGTATTAAGTCTAAATATGCTTCTATTTGACTTTAAGACAACCTCATTTATATTGTTCAAGTGATTGATGATTTGAGACTAAATGGGCTATTTTGGTGCCCTTGTGAATATCTGGAACAACTCCAACTTGTAATCTCTACCTTTTATTTGGGAGGGATGCAGGCACTTGGTAGCCATTACCTTTCTCTAACATTGCATTGCTGAAGTGTTGTATGTCCTTGAGTGTCTTGAAATTGTACTTTTCTTAAAGGAACTGCAACTACTGGAAATGCTCGCTTTCATCCATCTGCATCTCAGGCACTTTATTCTCCCCATGTAACAATACCAACACTCTTGCCTGGCTCTAGAGGTAACTTAATTTTTGTGGTTCACTTGAATATAACATTTAGCTCAACTATTTTGCTCTGGGTTTATCACTAAGCATTAGTTAGCATTTCAAGCAGGAATGAAGGCCAAACAAAACTCTTCTACTCTGAAGTTCCCAACGCAAAACATCCTCCATCCATGTTCTCCAGGGATACTGCTTGACCCGCTGGGTTACTCCAGTGCTCTTTTGTAATCTGAACAGCATCTATAGTTCTTGTTTCTTTCGTGTGTTTGAAAGTTTAGACAAAGCATTTTGAGCATCAGAATTGAATTTATTTTACAAAATTGAACAACTCTAGAAATTGCATCGTGTGCACCAATATCAACTTGTGATTTCCACCTACAGGAAATTTGAAATGTAAAACTTCTGAAATGGTAGTTACTCCAAAGAACTTTGACTCGAGTCTTTAAATTTGCATAATTATATAAATTTGCTTTTCTAATCCAAGGATGAGTCTTGGTTAATTTGAATTAATCTTTTGTACTTTCAGGTAAAAATGTAAGCATTCCACTCCAATTGAACCAGTTTGGGAAAGGATCAACAGCTGTTTGGATAATCCTTCCAATTTGTAAGTGCTTGTTCTAAAAGTCATTAAGATTGCAAATATTTGGTAGTTGTAAGCAATTAGCCTGACAATGGCTGCGTGTGTAAAGTTGCCTAATAGTTGCGATTATTAGACTACAAGTCATTGGACTTGTATGACAATTTGGAGACATTGTGTAGCAGTGTAGTCTGGTGCATTGATCCAAATGTTAAACTGTTTGTTTTGAACCACTTTAATTTCAGTGCTTTTGGCAATAGCTGGTCTTGCTGGATATATCGGACTGCGTAACTGGCAGAACAATAGCACCAAAAGTATGAACTTTGATAATCCAGTCTACTTGAAAACAACTGAAGATGACGTGAACATTGATGTCAACAGACAAAGTCAATCAGTTGGCCATACATATCCTGCAGTAAGTATGTCCTCAATTTGGAGGTGAGAGCCTTTTTACAAATCCTTTGCAAGCCTTTTTACAAATCCTTATCCAAGCAATTGAATCAGTTTACATTTTGAAGCAAGTTGGTCTGACCCTGTAACATGAATAGAATGTAATGGGTGTTTTGTAGGTTAATTTGTGAGCACATTTGTAACTACAGTTTTATTTTTTAGATTTCAATTGTCAAGACAGAAGATGATACAACTTGATCTTCAAGATTTATTTTAATTCCTTCGAACAGCTGCCAGCTCTGTGACATAGTAGTTTGCAAATGTTTTCTACATGTAAATATTTATTTAAGGTAAAATGTCACTGATTTTGGTACTATTCCTCAATCTTGAGGTATATAGATTAACTATGCAAGCACTGGCCCAAGGCCATGAAAATGCAGATAATCTAAAATTGCTTGTATAACTGTAAATAAGTCATTTGACAGCTCTGTAAATAACAAATATACAGTAACACGTTTTTCAAATGGTTGAAGGACAAGACAAACACAACTGCCAGGATTTGTATGAATTTTTGTGCCAAATGTAAATTTTTGACTGGATTGTTTACAGATTTACCCATGTTTGGGAAAGCAATACTAAATACAATAAATTTCATTATTGCATTTGACTTCAAGCAGTTAGATTTCCTATCTCTGAACTACTTGAATTTAATTGGTTCTATTTTCTATAAGCAGACCCTATATGAAACAACAGATGGTGACTGAAGCCATAGTCCTCCAACCCACTTTAGACTTCCAGTTTAGCATGCTGTATGTCTCACTGGCATAACTCAGCATGACATTGATTATTTTGACTAGAGCATTGGTCACGGGTTTAATCACTGGTAAATGCTCTAAATCTTAGATCTTTTGTTTCATGCCCATACTTAATGTCTGTTCTCATGGCACCCCAATTTAAGATCTACTATTCAAAACTTTACTCAAGTTTTAAATGACTTTGCCTGTCATCACACTGGTTTGGTGCTATAGACAATAGACAATAGACATAGGTGCAGGAGTAGGCCATTCGGCCCTTCGAGCCAGCACCGCCATTCAATCTGATCATGGCTGATCATTCTCAATCAGTACCCCGTTCCTGCTTTCTCCCCATACCCCCTGACTCCGCTATCCTTAAGAGCTCTATCTAGCTCTCTCTTGAATGTATTCAGAATTGGCCTCCACTGCCCTCTGAGGCAGAAAAGCTAGTAGCTTTTGTTTTACTAATTGTATGGAGATGGTTGGAGCTGTTCTCGCCAAGTTCCAGCTTTGGTTCAGGTGTCATCCTGTGAAGGATTATTCAAGTTGTGCTGTTTCTTATTCCTGGGTGTCACGACATTCATTTAAACTAACATCAACTTTCTTACTCCAAGTCTGTACACTAGTGATGCTGTTCCTTGAGCTATTTAATCTCTAATCTCCATCTTTTTGCCAATTGGACAGTATTGTTTAACCTTGCAGATATGCTAAATCAAAGATTGGACACCAGATCTGTAATTGCAGTGTTGAATCTTTGGCTGTTCCTTTTTGCATTTAAAGTGACATGCATTAACACTGGTTCAGTAGTGAATTTTTGGTGCTTGTCTCAAGTACTCTACTAAAACTATAAATGCAAAGATAGTGGATACCCTTTACCCTGGGAAGGAATTCTAATGTCTTGCACACGGGTTGGATAAGTGGCAATTGGATAATGTTTAGAAAAATTATTAGCCTTTTGTAATGGGGCAGCTGAGGCAACTGTTTTGCACATTTGTTGAACTTTAAGGCAGCAAACAATAAAATAAATGTGCTCTGTTAAACTTGCTTGAACATGCCATCTGGAATTAAATGTGGAATATTATTTTAGCTGATATGTAGTGGCTATTTGAAATGTAGTCTTTAGGAGACCAGAGAAAATGGGATTGAACCTCTGAGGGTGCAACAACATTGTACCTCCAATCCTTTCACATGACTGCATTAAAAACCTCCACTTTAGATTTTAAAGGTTAAATTTTCGATTATGGTAGAACTGGAAACCTTTCCCTCTTCACAGGTTCTGCCTAACCACTCCTAGAATTGGCTGCTTTGGTTAAAAAATACATAGCTTGAATGTGTGAGGATCTACTGCTTCTCTGCTGCTCATCCCAGATTTTTAAATGCAAAAGCAGCTAATTCTAGAAATGGTCAGACTGGGTGTGGAGATGATGTTTCCTGTTCCACCAAAATTTGAAAGTTTAACCATAAATCTAATCTTGAGGTGTTTGATAGTCATTTGTGAAGGGATTGGAAGAGTACAATTTTGCTGCACCCTGTGTTTCAGTCTTAATGATCCCCCTTATCTCCTATACATTAATGATTTGGACGAGGGAATTGAATGCAACATCTCCAAGTTTGCGGATGGATGCTAGGAGGCTGCAAGGTGACTTGAATAGGTTAGGTGAGTGGGCAAATGCATGGCAGATGCTGTATAATGTGGATAAATGTGAGGTTATCCACTTTGGTGGCAAGAACAGGAAAGCAGACTATTATCTGAATGGTGGCCGATTAGGAAAAGGAGATGCAACGAGACCCGGGTGTTGTGGTACACCAGTCATTGAAAGTAGGCATGCAGGTGCAGCAGGCAGTGAAGAAAGTGAATGGTATGTTGGCATTCATAGCGAGGGGATTTGAGTATAGGAGCAGGGAGGTTCTGCTGTAGTTGCACAGGGCATTGGTGAGACCACACCTGGAGTATTGCGTACAGTTTTGGTCTCCTAATCTGAGGAAATACATTCTTGCCACAGAGGGAGTACAGAGAAGGTTCACCAGATTGATTCCTGGGATGGCAGGACTTTCATATGAAGAAAGACTGGATAGACTCTGCTTGTACTCGCTGGAATTTAAAAGATTGAGGGGGGATCTTATAGAAACTTACAATATTCTTAAGGGTTGGACAGGCTAGATGCGGAAAGATTGTTCCCAATGTTTGGGGAAGTCCAGAACAAGGGGTCACAGTTTAAGGATAAGGGGGAAGTCTTTTAGGACTGAGATGAGAATGTTTTTTTTCACAGTGGTGAATCTGTGGAATTCTCTGCCACAGAAGGTAGTTGAGGCCAGTTCATTGGCTATATTTAAGAGGGAGTTAGATGTGGCTAAAGGGATCAGGGGGTATGGAGAGAAGGCACGTACAGGATACTGAGTTGATCAGCCATGATCATATTGAATGGCCTACTCCTGCACCTATTTTCTATGTTTCTATAGTCAGCAAGAGGCCATTGCTTAAAGCAGCTTCAATTTGAGCAGATTCACACAATTCTTTCACGATCAAGGTTGCTGCCAGATTAAGGAATAAGATATCCACAACATCCCTTGGAAATATTTTTATCAAGCAAATTTTTTCTCTCTTGCCCCTTAGCCAGACAAATTATCTGCAACATTGGACTGGTTTTGTACCCTCCCAAGGATTGCATTTATAAGCAGGGATAGGCCACAACTAGTGTGCTATGCATGTCCAGGGAAACCCTGGTATGTGTAATTTATGCTAATATAAAGCCCTTGTGTTTGTTCTATAGAATATTTTGTCATCTGTATAAAATAGAACATTCCAATGTTTGTGTTGACCTGATGCTGGGTTTATGTAAACTACATACAGTTAAAGGTGATTCTTTGATGTAGGGCAATTTGACTAAAAGTGAACTGGAGCCAGAAAGATGTGGTCACTTTAAACTTAAAAGGTTTTGAGCATAGCTTTGTAAAACTTAACTGGCCAAGAATTTGCTGCCAACAGTATCCCATCCATGTTCTTCATGTGCCAGACTGGTGTACCTTTTGCAGCTCCCTCCCCCCCCCCCCCCCCACACACACACACACACACACACAGAGAACAAGTGCTGTGCAATTAAAATAAAATTAATCCAGAGTATAGTGCATCGCACACATTCCTTGGTGTCTATTCAGAAATTCAACTCCTGACTTTTAGGTGAAATTTTCATTTTGCTTTAACTATTTCCTGATTATATCTGCTATTCCTCCATGACACTGTTCCCTTCCATTGAAATGAATGGAGTTTCTGTTCTAGTTTGCAAATTTACAAGATTGCCCAGACTAATTGGGGCTTGCAAGTCTGTGCTTGACTGCTTGGCTCCATGACTTGGACTTGGACCTGGACTTGTCCCTGGCACAGTCCTGGACTTGTGTTCTGACAATTGAGAAAATGCTGGCAGATTCGCAGAAGACTTCTGTATTTCCTCAATGAGATCTGGCCCATTGCTTTTAACATAACAGACATTTTGGACAGCTGGCTAATAACATTTTAGATTTCATAGCACACTGATTCGCATATCAGTGGCAGTGACGATCAAGATTATGTTACAAAAGTTACAATAGTTTGTCGTAATTTTCCTAGTGGTAATCGTTACAAATATTGGGTAGACTCCCAACTAAAGATTCGATTGCCGTAGCTTCTGAAAGGCAATCAGCTGGTCAAAGGCATACTTTGTCAGCAAGTTACAGAATACTTTAACTTCCAATATACTTGTCACACTGCAGATGAAAGATTAACAGTTTATTTTCTCAAGGAGGACAGATGTCTGAATGTTGGGACCAGGGAATTTGGGAGGGGTCTAATTTGAGAATATGATGGTTTGAGAGGTGTACACATATTGCAGAATGGAACTTTTAAAACTTATGACATTGGGATCATTATCAAAAGCTTGGCTATAGAGAAGTTAGCTTGGTAAATATTAAATGTGAACTGTACCCTCTAGTGGTTCATAGCAGGGAGATGGATGTCATTCAATGCAGCAGAACACTGATTTGGAAGATTGAAAGGTAAGTGTAATGTGGGTGTTGCCTTTCAAGCAAAAGAATTGCCTCGGTATTAAAATGACTTTCAATGTTTCCCAGTGTCTTTCAATTCCCATGAGGTACTGAAGTACTTTAAAACAAATGATGTGTTTTGAAATGTCACGGTTATAAAAATGAAATTCAAACGTTCAATTGTATTATCACCAGGTCCTATAATTGCAATGAAATATTGACCTCTATATTCACCTGAAAGACCCGGCAGCACTTTGCTTTAATATTTCACTTGACAGAGACAACACAAATAGCAAAGAGATGGCCTAAACCTTTGCATTTGAGTTTGTAGACTCCCTTAAAATCAGAATTTTTGATTTGGGCAGGATTGTAACAAAATGAAGCATAATGCAGCCAGAAGGAATTCTTGTCTTTAGTTGTTCAATGAACTGAATAAAGGGTGCTGAATAAGTGGTAGGAAGGCTTGTAAATCGACTGGACAAACATTTCAGGAATCTGCCCAACTCATAAGGTCAAAGTTATAGGAGAAGAATTAGGCCATTCAGCCCATCATAACCCCTGACACCCATACTAATCAAGTATCTATCTCCCTTAAATATCAATTGACTTGACCTACACAGCCTTCTGTGGCTCCTTTTTGATATTTAATGTACTCCATTGTTATATATTGGTTACAAAGATCGTGTAAATATATGTCACCAAGGTCATTGCAAATAATAGAACAATTGTAGATCTCTTGAACAGTGGAGGTTGTGGGGAGACCTGATAGAAGTATACATAATTGTGGTAGGCATAAATACAGCTGAAAGTCAGAACCTTTTCCTCAGGATGGGAAAAATCAAATACAAGAGGCCATAACGTTAAAATGAGAGGTCAAAGTTTAAGAGATACGGGGAGGCAACTTTTTTTACACAGGATGGCGAGTGAAGCAGACTGATATTTAAGAGGCTGTTGGATAGGCATTATACATTGAATTATACAGATTAAGAATCAACATTTTGTCCAAGCTATCTTCACTTGTGGTTTCGAAATCATCACAGGTTTTTGCAATAAAACAGCGTGCATTCAGAGTGCATTTTAATAAAACAAAATGCCTCGGGAACATTATTAAACTTTGATACTCAATTCCAAAGAAACAATAATTAGGTTGGATGGAAACATTTTAAAGGAAATAAGTACAGACGTTTCAATGTGTAATGTACAGGTTAGACAGGCTTTTCAGCTAAAATTGAGTTAGCAGCTAAAAGCACCACAAGCAAGCTCATTTAGCAAAAACAAGTAGATGTTTGGGAAAATGCTTGGGCTCAATTAGAAATTAAGAGGCCACCTGCAAGGTCACTAATACAGATAAGATAAACTCTTCATTTGAGACGAGCTCAGTGATTGATTTAATAAATAGCCTTTTATATTTTGACTAAGAAGCACAGCTAGTTTTAAAAATTCATAGTTAACTTTTGTTTTGTAGATTAGAATAAAAGCACAGGCTTATTGAATATGCTTCAAGCAAGCTTATGTGAACCATCTTCGGTCGGTGGGAGGAAGGAAAGAGAGAGAGACTTTAGCTTGGTCTGTGATGCATGTCAGTTCCAGTACATTCGAGTTCTCTAGACCAGCCATTGCAGACAGAAATCTCTGATGTATAGATGCCATGATAATTGTTCCTTTAATAATGATTTTCCTGTATTTTACAATAAAGATTGGTTTACAAATAACAATGTTCTCTCTCTATTCAATGATCCAAATCCTTTATCTGCTTATATTCCGTTAAAGGAAGGGATTTGGAAGCTTGAGTCATAGGTAGCTGAGGGCTTCACTGAATTCATTGCGATTAAAATCTGGAATCGTGGTGGATGTTATGTAGTTTGTCTTTTGCTTTTTTTCTGGTATGTCTATAGTAAATCAAATTTCACTGCACCTTAAATGATACACATGACAATAAAGCACATTGATGTAGTGCTGAGGTCTTGGACCAAGAATGCAAAGGAGGTTACGGAGAATGAGAATCGTGGTTATGAATTTTAATATCATTGGGATGCTGGATAATTGGAATCTGATCCAGTTTCAAAGATGGACAATAATGCTAGTTGTATTCAAGTGTTGGTATTGTGTAACCTGGGTGATTAGTAAAAAGAGTACAACAATAAAGGCATAGCTGAAAGCTCCTAACTGAGGCGGCAGGGATGAGTGTCACAGAACTAGAACAACGCAAGACAATCGCTTTGTTCTATTCAATACATGGAAATAAATTTCTTCCCATCTGAACTACTTGTCGGACGAGAACTACGCCCGCTCTGAATGAGTGGAGAGGTTAGAAGTGGCGGTCGTGATCTAATGTCCAAGTTGAATGGTATTGGTTTATTATTGTCACGCATACCAAGATGCAGTGAAAACCTTTTGTTTGCGTGCTATCCAGTCAAATCAAATAATACAATTTCAAACAAAAGATCAGTCTGAGGAAGGGTCTCGACCCGAAACGTCACCCGTTCCCTCTCTCCAGAGATGCTGCCTGTCCCGCTGAGTTACTCCTGCATTTTGTGTCGATATCTTCGGTTTAAACCATCATTAGCAGTTACTTCATACACAAATCAAATTATACTACACATAAATACAATCAAGCTATGTACAGATACTGCAGGTTGTTTACATAGAATATAGAACAGTACAGTGCAGGAACAGGCCCTTTGGTCACAATGTTCGTGCCAAAATATATTATTCCCTTTGTGACTCTGGAGGTAATGGTAATGAACTAATTAGAACTAAAATACAATACAATATATCTTTTTATTGTCATTGTACAGGGGTACAACGAGATTGGGAATGCGCCTCCCATACGATGCAATAATTTAATTAGCTAGTCAGTATTAATTATTAATTTAAACAACCCAA
Source organism: Rhinoraja longicauda (assembly GCF_053455715.1). NCBI lineage: Eukaryota > Metazoa > Chordata > Chondrichthyes > Rajiformes > Arhynchobatidae > Rhinoraja > Rhinoraja longicauda. The sequence continues at coordinate 46,471,870 of NC_135955.1, read as the reverse complement.
CGAAACAAATTGTAACAGTTTTAAAACAGAATAAAGTGCAAGTAGATCTGTGCCAGATCACTGTGCGATGTGATCATCCAGCTCAGCAGTTGCCCAGGTTCAAAATCATGACAATTTGCTTTCTCCTTGATTTTCAACTTACAATATTACCTCTTTAGCTTTAAGGTGAGAGGGGCAAAGTTTAAAGGAGATGTATGGGGCAATTTCTTTTGTGCAGAGAGTGGTGAGTGCCTGGATCGTGTCGGTTAAGGCACAAATGCTAGACCTACGGATAGGCACATGGATATGCAGGAAATAGAAGGATATGGGATATGAGTATAAAAGTTGGGAGGTCATGTTGCAGTTATATAAGACATTGATGAGACCACATTTAGAGTATTGTGTTCAGTTTTGGTCACCATGTTATAGGAAAGATGTCAAGCTTGAAAGGATTTACCAGGATGTTTCATCAACATTTAAAGAGATTTACCAGGATGTTGCAAGGACTCGAGGGACTGAGCTCCAGGAAGATGTTGAGCCGCTACGGCTTTATTCCTTGGAGCGCAGGTGGATGAGGGGTGATCTTATAATGGTGTACAAAATCATGAGAGGAATAGATCGGGTAAACCACAGTAGGGGAATCAAGAACCAAAGGACATAGGTTTAAGGGGAGGGGGGAAAAGATTTAATGGGAACCTGAGGGGTAACTTTTTCATACAAAAGGTGGTGGGTGTATGGAACAAGCTACCAGAGGAGGTAGTTAAGGCAGGTACTGTGGCAATGTCTAAGAAAATTTAGACAGGTACACGGATAGGGTACATTTAGAAGGATATGTGTGAAAAGCAGGCAGGTGGGACTAGTTTAGATGGGGCATGGTGGTCTGCATAGGCAGGTTGGGCCAAAGGGCTTGTTCCATGCTATGACTATGTGCAGGCAGATAGGATTTGGTCTTGGCATCCTGTTTGGCATGGACAATATGGGCCAAAGGAGCAGTTCATGCTCTATATTCTATATCCTATCTAAGTTTATTCCTTGCTGAATCAATATATCTTCTCTGTCTATATTCCTGCTTGTATAAGAAAACATGCTTTTTGGAGTTCCCATGGCATGCCCCCCAGCACTATTTGTTTTATTTCAGCACTACTTTGGGGAAGCTCCTACTCCATACTCAAAGTTCATCCAGATTCTTTGGTGTGAACCTGCAACCCTGTCTATTCATTGACTGCAGCGCCGTGAATGAATCAACAGTGCCCTTCTCAGGTTACTCTGGCTATCAGGAGTATATCTCCAGCTGCACGATGTCTAGCTGATAGAAACAAGGTAATTTAAAACCACAGTTCACCCAACCAATGGAAATAACATTTTTAAAAGTAAATCAGGAAAAATGAAAGAAGACATTTTAACCGCTTCCTCCTTGTTGATTAAAAATCAAAAATAGCATGTCCACAAAAGGCAATTTTTCATCAAAATTGACTGGAAGGAAATTGAAAAGCTGCAGTTAACAGAATTGTATCTGATATTAAAAATCATTCCTGTGCAAGTATTTCAATGATTTGATCTGAAAAAGTGGATGTTTTGGGTATTTTGCTGGGCCTTTGTACAATTGTTCACACCTGGTGGTGAAGATAAGGGAGATGGTGCAATATTTCTTGGTTAATACAGTTCCCATTTTGCATTTAAGAAGGGAAAATGATTTGGAAAGGTTAAGATTTAGAATATATAAATTATAAGGCCACATACCTCCAAATACTCGGTACATCCTGTGTACTCACTGACATACAGTATGTCACTGGGGAAGTCGGTGGAGAATGGATCAGGCTTTGGTCTTTGGAGTCTGGATTCAGCTGATGAGTGACAACTGCTACATCGTCAGCTTGGCTGAGTCCTTTGTTCATTTGTTCTGAGTTTTGATTTAATTCAGAATTCTTGACGTTGCCAATGGATGTCAGCATTGAGGAGAGTTCCATTCTCAGCAATAATGTATCACGGTTTGATGAGTAGTTGCTATTGCTGGAACCATAGAGCACGGAGCAATGCTGCACAGGAGCAGGCCCTTTGACCCACAATGTCTATGCCAAACTAATCTCCGCATACATATGATCCCAACTTCCCCATTTCTGGCATAATGTGGATAAATGTGAGGCTATCCACTTTGGTGACAAGAACAGGAAGGCAGATAATTATCTGAATGGTGTCAGATTAGGAAAAGAGTAGGTGCCACGAGACCTGGGTGTGCTTGTACATCAGTCACTGAAAGTAAGCATGCAGGTACAGCGGGCAGTGAAGAAAGCTAATTGCCTTCATTGCGAGAGGATTTGAGTTTAAGAGCAAGGAGGTCCTACTACAGTTGTACAGGGCCTTGGTGTGACCACACCTGAAGTACTGAGTGTAATTTTGGTTTCCTAATTTGAGGAAGGACATTATTGCTATTGAGGGAGTACAGCATAGATTCACCAGGTTAATTTGTGGAATTGCAGGAAAGACATGATGAAAGAATGGGTTGACTGGGCTTGTATTCACTGGAATTTAGAAGGATGAGAGGGGATCTTATAGAAACATATAAAATTCTTAAAGGATTGTTTAGTTTAGATTAGTTTAGAGATACAACGCGGAAACAGGCCCTTCGGCCCTCTGGGACCACGCTGACCAGCGATCCCCGCATACTAACACTATCCTACACACACACTAGGGACAATTTTTACATTTACCAAGCCAATTAACCTGCATACCTGTACGTCTTTGGAGTGTGAGATGAAACCGAAGATCTCAGAGAAAACCCATGCAGGTTACGGGGAGTACATACAAACTCCGTACAGACAGCGCCCGTAGTCAGGATCGAACCGGGATCTCCGGCGCTGCATTCGCTGTAAGGCAGCAACTCTACCGTTGCACCACCTACTGTTGCAGATAGATGAAAGGAAAAATGTTCCCGATATTAGGGGAGACCAGAACCAGGGGTCATGAATAAGGCACTTTTTAAACTTTAATAAATTTGATTGGCTCTACCACCTCCCCCCCACGTGGGGTCTGGTGCGACCTGATTGGCACCTGCCGCTCCCCCCCACGTGGGGTCGATTGATTGGCTCCGACCCACTCGACGCCCGATTGGTCGCTGTTCCGGGTCCCACGTGGGGGGGGGCGCCGGCGCCGCTGCAAAGCAACGGCCGTCACCGTTGAGCTGCCGCTGCAGCAGTGGTTTCCACCCAACGGGTCCATGGGTCGCTCTGGATGCCGCGATGGCCGTCAGGGGCCAGGGTGAGTGGCTCCCTCTCCCCTTTCCTCTCCCACCTCGCCTTCCCCCGGCCCCAGGGGAGAATCCCTGGCCAGCAACGGGTTCAAGGGTCGTCAGTTGGGGGAGGTTTGCCAGGCCCGCAGTAGAGGTTTGGACAGAGGGTTGCCAGGCCCGCAGTAGAGGTTTGGACGGAGGGTTGCCGGGCCCGCAGGAGAGGTTTGCACCCAACGGGGGTTGCCGTGCCCGCAGGAGAGTTTGGACGGAGGGTTGCTGGGCCCGCAGGAGAGGTTTGGATCCAACGGGTCCACGCCCAGCTAGTCTCCTTTAAAATTCGCTCCCTTCATCTTGTTTCCATATCCCAGCATATAAAACCCTTTTCTAACCTGGCAATATTGATTAGTATATATAGGAAACTAAATAAATAAATGGGGAGAAAACAATATTTTTGACAAGATTATTTAAAGTTTAATGTTTACAAAGAGCATAAATTTCAGCAGAGACCAGTTGAGCTAATTATCAGTTCCTGTGATATAAGTTCTATATAATTCGAAGCAATGGCTTCCTTTCCACGATCACTTTATGGGTTTTTTGTATACGCTTGTAGATCTTACAACACCAAAATAAAGGAAATAGTGAAATTACAATGCATGAAACGAAAGTACAAGTTGGCAACAGCAACAGAAACCTAATATTTAAAAAAATATCTAAAGGGAGAGGGAATTACAAAAGAACAGCAGATAGCGTAAAGGTAATCTGAGTAAAGTCAGAGGACATGGGTGTAGTTCTAAATAAATGCTTTGCATTCACTTTCATAAATGAAAGAGGGGCTAGATGCAATGAAAGGAGAATGTAATGTTGAATATGACCAACAAAACAAGAGGTGACATTAAATGTAATAAATCAGCCAAATTGCGATGGAGGTCTGGAACGCTTGAAAGGGTGATGGAGACGAGGACCTTCATCCTGTTTAGAAACTGGGACAGCAAACAGGATGTGAGAATAATCTACATAGCTCTTTGTCTTTTTTGAGGTGAGAGAAACAAAGTTTAAAGGAGATGTGCAGGGCAAATTTTTAACACAGAGTATGGTTGGTGTCTGGAACGTGCTGCCAGGGCTGGTGATGGAGGCGGAGGTGACAGTGGTGTTTAAGCATCTTTCAGATTGGCATATGGCTGTGCAGGAAATGGAAGGATATGAATCACGTGCAGGCAAATGAGAGGTGTTTATCTTGGCATCATGTTTGACACAAACATTGTGGGCCGAAGTTGTATTATACAAGCACAACAGGACAAATGGCCTCCCATCCACATCTATTGTCTTTCTCCAATTATTGACCCAGGTCTGTGCAGGATACGGGCCACTTTTAATGTTTCCATCAATGTCACACAGAACGTTCCAACGGTCAAAATACTGAATGTCTACCTGTATGTTATGCATTATGCCTGGAGACAGTGAACCAAATTCATTCTAATTCAAGGCCGCTCAACTAAATTAGTTTGGCCGGATCTGTGGTCTACCACATTAAAATTCACTCATTGATGCAGAATGCTTCCTACTCTGGCTCCAACCAGGAAAGCAGCTTTTACAAATCACTCTCCCTTGGGGCACCAATTTATTTCTGCAGAGATCAGTCAAATAAGAGGTTTAACTTTTGTAGTCGTGGGTTTCAGCTTCTATTTTTAACACTCAAATTGGAAATCCATTGAAATTCTATTCATTTAGCAAAACAACACAATAAAATTCTGATTACAGTTGTTTTACCTTTATAAAAGTACAACACATCTTTCATTGTTTCACCCCGTTTACTTTCATATAAAATTGTTCAAATATGATGACAATTATGAGGTGCAGATCAAAGCTTTATACTCACCATGAATTAAAATCAATTGCTGATCAGTTGCAAAATTCCCTTATAATCCATGTATAGAAATACTTCTGTGGCTTATATTATGACAAAACCCTCATTAGTATCAGGATTAATAATGGGAGCTCAAAAATCTCATTATCATTCATATTGCATTCCTCTTCTGCAAATTGTTTTGGATTGAATTTAGATCCACAATACACAGACACAAACACTCTCTCTCTCTCTCTCTCTCTCTCTCTCTCTCTCTCTCTCTCTCTCTCTCTCTCTCTCTCTCTCTCTTCTCTCTCTCTCTCTCTCTCTCTCTCTCTCTCTCTCTCACACACACACACACACACACACACACACAAACACATTGTACTGAAGGACATTGAGCATTGAATTAAGACATCTTCTGACATTGTTCTTTCTCCAGTTTAACCCCCATTCCATTGCCCGTTTTCTTCAGCCTCGAAACCACAAGAAGGTTGTGGAGAGTGAGTGTCTTGTGATAGAGAGTACTGCCCAGTATTACTGTTAGTGTGCTTTATAGAGACCGTCTATTTGCTGATCCTACCTGAGGGTCAGAGAGGGATACTTTAAATACCTGGCAACTGCAATACAACAGGTGAATAGGCATAGAGTTCAAGAACTGCTCCGGTTTCCTCTCACACTCCAAAGACGTACAGGTTTGTAGGTTAATTGGTTTAGGTAAAAATTGTAAATTGTTCCTAATGTGTGGGATAGTGCTAGTGGATGGGAATCATTAGTCAATGTGGACTTGGTGGGCCGAAGGGCCTGTTTCCGCACTGTATCTCTAAACTAAGACTAAACTAAATGAAAAGTGTCCCAAGCCAAACCTCAAGCTGCCTTGACCCACATTACCTCTGTCAAGCTGAACGCAAAGTGCTGGAATAACCCAGCAAAGTCAACCCACTCAGGCAGTATCTGTGGAGGGAGTGCATAAGAGATGTTTCAGATTTTTTTGAGACCTACAGACTGAATGTAGTAGCAGGGAGAAAGCTGGATGAGCAGTGGAGGCAGGACAAAGTCTGGCAAGTGTTAGGTGGATATAGGAGAGGAGAGAGAGGGGGATAGGCTCTATCAAGCTGTATGGCAGCCCATCAAGCACATGGGGATTTCAATCAATCAATATATCTTTATTGTCATTGTACAAGTACAACGAGTTCAGCTGCCGTATGCCACCAGCTTTGCTCCCAGTGAGCTGTGTGCAGCTGCTCTGCCATCTCAGCTTCTGCAGAGAACCCCCAGCTCGTGACTGTCCGAGGGACCGCTCGTCCCTCACATCAATAGACAATAGACAATAGGTGCAGGAGGAGGCCATTCGGCCCTTCGAGCCAGAACCACCATTCAATGTGATCATGGCTGATCATTCTCAATCAGTACCCCGTTCCTGCCTTCTCCCCATACCCCCTGACTCCGCTATCCTTAAGAGCTCTATCTAGCTCTCTCTTGAAAGCATCCAGATAATTGGCCTCCACTGCCTTCTGAGGCAGAGAATTCCACAGATTTACAACTCTCTGACTGAAAAAGTTTTTCCTCATCTCCGTTCTAAATGGCCTACCCCTTATTCATAAACTGAGGTCCCTGGTTCTGGACCCCCAACATTGGGAACATGTTTCCTGCCTTTAACGTCCAATCCCTTAATAATCTTATATGTTTCAAGAAGATCCCCTCTCATCCTTCTAAATTCCAGTGTATACAAGCCTAGTAGCTCCAGTCTTTCAACATACGACAGTCCTGCCATTCCGGGAATTAACCTAGTGAACCTTTGCTGCACACCCTCAATAGCAAGAATATCCTTCCTCAAATTTGGAGACCACAACTCCACACAGTACTCCAGGTGCGGTCTCACTAGGGCCCTGTACAACTACAGAAGGACCTCTCTGCTCCTATACTCCTCTTGTTATGAAGGCCAACATTCCATTGGCTTTCTTCACTGCCTGCTGTACCTGCATGCTTCCTTTCAGTGACGGATGCACTAGGACACCCAGATCTCGTTGTACGTCCCCTTTTCCTAACTTGATACCATTCAGATAATAATCTGCCTTCCTATTCTTACCACCAAAGTGGATAACCTCACATTTATCCACATTAAACTGCATCTGCCATGCATCTGCCCACTCACACAACCTGTCCAAGTCACCCTGCAACCTCATAGCATCTTCCTTACAGTTCACACTGCCACCCAGCTTTGTGTCATCTGCAAATTTGCTAATGTTACTTTTAATCCCTTCATCCAAGTCATTAATGTATATTGTAAATAGCTGCGGTCCCAGCACCGAGCCTTGCGGTACCCCACTAGTCATTGCCTGCCATTCTGAAAGGGATCCATTTATCCCCACTCTTTGCTTTCTGTCTGCCAACCAATTTTCTATCCATGTCAGTACCCTACCCCCAATACGTCCGTGCCTGAAAATAGCAACGCGAAAGTGCATGATATGCCAGGGCACCTGACTGCATCCAATCCCTCAGCATTACGTCGGGGAATGTCCTTTTAATTTTATTTAAATTTTACATTAGTTTCTGGCACTCAAGCGTGACTTAAGCAGATGTATTCATTTTGGATTCATTTTTAATGACCTGTTCTGGGATACCTCTAATAACTGGAGACCACCATGAGCTATTAGGACTGTTTAAAGAAGGTGCCTCTGGATCCAGCACCTGAAGCCTAAGGTCCCTCCCACATTCGACTGTACCTTCCAGGAGGGCAGCTGTGAGAATAATATAGTTTATAGGAAGGAAGAAGGGTCTCGACCCGAAACGTCACCCATTCCTTCCCATGCTACCTGTCCCGTTGAGTTACTTCAGCTTTTTGTGTCTATCTAATAGTTTAGTTTAGTTTAGTTTAGTTTAGAGATACAGTGTGGAAACAGGCCCTTCGGACCACCGAGTCTGCCCGACCAGCGATCCCCGCACGTTAACACTATCCTACACACACTAGGGACAATTTGCATTTATACCAAACCAATTAGCTTACAAACTTGTACACCTTTGGAGTGTGGGAGGAAACTAAAGATCTCGGAGAAAATCCCACGGTCACAAGGAGAATATGCTGACAACGCCTGTAGTCGGGATCGAACCCAGGTTTTTGGCGCCGCGAGCGCTGTAAGGCAGCATATCTACCGCTGCGCCACCATGCTCCCCCAATAGTGTGGGGCTGAGCAAGGCATCACATCACGCCAGATCAATAAGAATCTGGTTTGTTTGCTTTTGATTGCATGTCCTCTTCCCTTTTACTCCTTGCTCCGGACCTTTCAACCTCCAGCGTGGCTCTGGTTTTTGACTGCACCTTTGTTGATTTTTTTTAATGTCAGTGCAGCTCCCCCAGTCTTTCTCCTTCCAATTCACCACATCTTCTGTAATTTTAAAAAAAACTTCTGCCTTCGTTATTATTCTGCTTAATCCTGCTCTGACGTTAATGTATGCCAGCAATCCACACCCTGTTAAATTTCCCAATGTATCTCTCATTAATGGCTGAGGGCACAATCAGAGGACCAATATTGCCAGTGATTAACCTCAATTAAAATTAATTTGCTCTGTTTGAAACTAGATGGCATCTCTTAAACGCTAAACTAACAACAGGGAAGGAGAGAAAGGAAAATTTGTTGAGCTGCGGGGAAAGTGGGGTAGAGAGAAATGTCTCTGAGAGGGTAAAACTAGGGGTGGCCATGGGAAGAGAATATAACAGGATTCTCTGATCAATGAGTGAATAGGAGTAATGAGAGTGAGAACATAGATAAAAGAATGCAGAGTAGGGGAACTATCTTCAGAAGTGGAGGACTCGCCCAGCCTGACCCATTGGGCATGTCGTGCTGCTCAGCATTTTAGGGAAGTCAAAATCTTAACTCTGTGGCTCTTTCCAGGGATGCATCCTAACGTTTTGAGTATCTCCAACATTTTCAGTTCTGAGCCCAGGTGGAGTAGGGGCAGTTCTGAGCCCAGGTGGAGTAGGGGCATGGTGCTCCATGTAAATGCACCAATTTCCACAAGCAAGGAATCTATCCACCTCTGACCAACCAAGAGTTTGGAACGTTTCTCCCAGTTGATCCGTGCGGAACATGCAGACAAAAGCCCCTCTAGCACTTACGTTGCCTCCGCTGATCAAACGGATCAATGACTGCTGGCGTAAGGTGAAAGGACAATATAATGCCCAGCCTGCAAAAGCAACTCCGGAAACCTCTCAGGATGACAGCACAGCAATCGCTGCACAGATGAAATATTTACAGATGGAAACATAGAAAACAGGTGCAGGAGGAGGCCATTTGGCCCTTCGAGCCAGCACCGCCATTCATTGTGATCATGGCTGATCATCCACAATCAGTAACCTGTGCCTGCCTTCTCCCCATATCCCTCGATTCCACTAGCCCCTAGAGCTCTATCTAACTCTCTTTTAAATTCATCCAGTGAATTGCCCTCCACTGCCTTCTGTGGCAGAGAATTCCACAAATTCACAACTCTCTGGGTGAAAAAGATTCTTCTCACTTCAGTTTTAAATGGCTTCTTTATTCTTAGACTGTGGTCCCTGGTTTCTGGACTCCCCCAACATTGGGAACATTTTTCCATAATCTAGCTTGTCCAGTCCTTTTATAATTTTATACGTCTCTGTAAGATCCCCTCCCATCCTTCTAAACACCAGTGATTACAAGCCCAATCTTTCCAATCTTTCCTCATATGACAGTCCCTCCATCCCAGGGATTAACCTTATGAACCTACGCTGCACTGCCTCAATAGAAAGGATGTCCTTCTTCAACTTAGGAGACCAAAACTGCACACAATACTCCAGATGTGGTCTCACCAGGGCCCTATACAACTGCAGAAGGACCCCCTTGCTCCTCTACTCAAATCCTCTCGTTATGAAAGCCAACATGCCATTAGCTTTCTTCACTGTCTGCTGTACCTGCACGCTTACTTTCAGTGACTGGTGTACAAGGACACCTAGGTTTCGTTGCTCTTCCCCATTATCTAATCTGACACCATTGAGATAATAATCTGCCTCCCTCCTTTTGCCGCCAAAGTGGATAACGTCACATTTACCTACATTATACTGCATTTCCATTGCATCTGCCCACTCACTCAACCTGTCCATGTCACCCTGCAACCTCCTAACATCCTCTTCGGAGTTCACACTGCCACCCAGCTTTGTGTCATCTGCACATATGCTAGTGTTCCTTCTAATTCCATCATGCAAATCATTAATATATATTGTAAATAGTTGTGGCCCCAGCACCGAGCCTTGCGGCACTTCATTCGCCACTGCCTGCCATTCTGTAAAGGACCCGTTTATTCCTACTCTTTGCTTCCTGTCTGCCAACCAATTCTCTATCCATGTCAATACCCTACCCCCAATACCATGTGGTCTAATTTTGCTCACCAACCTCCCGTGTGGGACCTTATCAAAGACTTTCTGAAAGTCTGGATACACTACATCCACTGGCTCTCCTTCATCCATTTTATTTTGAGGATTTCACATCCTCAAAAAATTCCAGAAGATTAGTCAAGCAGTATTTCCCCTTCATAATTCCATGCTGACTTGGACCAATCTTTTTACTGCTATCCAAATGCGCCGTTATTACCTCTTTAATAATTGATTCCAGCATCTTCTCCACCACCGATGTCAGGCTAACTGGTCTATAATTCCCCGTTTTCTCTCTCACTCCTTTCTTGAAAAGTGAGATAACATTAGATATCCTCCAATCCACAGGAACTGATCCTGAATCTATTGAACATTGGAAAAAGATCACCAATGCGTCCACGATTTCTAGAGCCACCTCCTTGAGTACCCTGGGATGCAGACCATCAGGCCCTGGGGATTTATTAGCCTTCAGCCCATCAGTCTACCCAATACTACTTCTCGCCTAATGCGAATTTTTATCATTTCCTCTGCCTCCCTAGATCCTCTGACCTCTAGTACATCTGGGAGATTGTTTGTGTCTTCCTTAGTGAAGACAGATCCGAAGTACCTGTTCAACTCTTCCGCAATTTCCTTGTTACCCATAATAATTTCACCCGCTTCTGCCTTCAAGGGATCCACATTTGTCTTTACTAATCTTTTTCTCATAACAAACCTAAAGAAGCTTTTACTGTCATTATTTGTATTCTTGGCTAGATTCGTTTCATACCTCATCTTTTCAGCCCGTATTCTCCTTTTTGCTACCATCTGTTGTCCTTTGAAAGTTGCCCAATCCTCTGGTTTCCCGCTATTCTTTGCTACTCTTTGCTATTAGTTTCTTTTAGTTTTATTCCATCTCTAACTTCCCTTGTCAGCCACGGTTGCCTCTTACTTCCCTTAAAATCTTTCTTTCCCTTTGGAATGAAATGATCCTGCATCTTCTGGATTATGTCCAGAAATACCTGTCATTGCTGTCCCACCAGCATTCCTGCTAGGATCCTTTTCCATTCGACCTTGGCCAGCTCCTCTCTCATGCCTTCATAGTCCCCTTTGTTCAACTGCAACACTGACATTCCTGGTTTAACCTTCTCCCTCTCAAATTGCAGATTAAAACTAATCATATTATGGTCATTACCTCCAAGCGGTTCCTTTACCTTGCATTCCCTTATTAAATCTGGTTCATTGGACAACACTAAATCCAGGATTGCCTTCTCCCTGATAGGCTCTAGTACGAGCTGCTCTAAGAATCCATCTCGGAGGCACATGAAATGTAAGGGAGGTTAGTTTGCTTCTTAATCTGCTGTTTGGCGGGGAATTTTAGGATTTTGGCAAGTGACAATGCAAAAAATGGCTATTGTTCAAATCTTCCAATAAAAATTCTTGTTTACCTTTGTGAGGTTTGTAACTGCCTACAGGCATGTATAAGTGTGAAGTCCCAGACATGTGCTTTCCTGATTGCTGCTGGCAGCATCTCTGTACTCCACTGAAGTCTCTTACATTGGGGAACCTGCTTGACATCTGTTGAAGAACAACAAACCCATTCTTATAGTTACAGTTACAGTTACAGTTTTGTTTATTGTCACGTGTACTGAGGTACAGTGAAAAGCTTTTGTTGCGTGTAACCAGTCGGCAGAAAGACAATACATGATTACAATCAAGCCATTCTTTAAAATGGACAGGAACAGCTGCTAGGCAACTCTTTTGTGATTTCCCTAGATTTTGATGGAGAAGTTTACAAGAAGCATAGTCTGTAGAAAAGCACATCTTAGAGATTTCTGCATTAAGCCACATAGGTACTCAAATGTCTTCAAGGACATAGCATGTACAGGTAAAGGGATTGTGATTCATAAATAGGACACCAGGCTAATCATTCATGTGATAAGGTCTTTAACCATTGGTGCAAACTGAATGTTGTAGACTATCTGCGAAATTGTTATGCTGTTGTGAAGCAGGCATGTCACATTGCTGTTATCTCACAGTAATGCAAATACAGAGAACAGCATGTTTCCTGCTAAAGGAAACATTGAATATGTACTAACTTGCTGATGGTTTCACCATCATAAATGCAGTGTTTTATGAGCCACAATTATTATCAGTGGGTACAAGACTGGTTTCCAGTGAACTCAAGCAACAACATGCTGCAAAAGGCACATAATGTAATGCATAAGAATTCAATATATTCTGTGACTACAGGGCAGGCGGAAAACAGGATCAAGTTTCAAGAGCAGTCCTCGCCATCCTTAGTTTGTACAGATGGCACAAGACACGTACTATTTCTAATCGGTTGACTGAGGAAAAAAGGGCAGTCACTGCTTTTATGATTTTGTAACCATGGCTTCTTCTAAATGACCTCATTTTAGGATTGCTCTGACAAGGCCTCATATTTACCTTGTAAGTATTGCAGAAAGCCTATTTGGACAATCCAGGTTATTGTATGATCAGTCCTTTGCTGTGGTGCGATCACAGCATCTATTATTAAACTTTTATCAATAATCCTAAAATAATCTAGTATCTTGTGTTCAAGTTAATAGCATAAGGTGTCCTAAAATACCTAATGATGGTGCAGTTGATAACAGGTCATGGATGAGAAACATAATTTGGAAGACTATTGATTCTAAAACATTCCTTCCCTAATCACAACCTCCCTCTGCCTCCCAACTCCTGCGTTACAAAATAATTCGATTTGTCAGTGAACAGCCAAGAAAGACGTCAGTATCAGTGGGTGGAAGCAGATGAAATGGGATAATATCTAAATAGCCACCTAAGCTCTTAGATCCTCACAGTCAGCATATTAATGGGGTCAGCAGCAATTCTCAAACACGACTGTAACACTCCTTCGTTTAATAAACAATACAGTTCAATTCACTCGTCACTTTGACTGGACAGGCAGGTTCTTTGTTCAGAAGGAACGGCAGGCAGAAATGTTTAAATTCAAGCAACGACGTCAGAGTCTGTTTGCAAACTACAAACAAAGGCAGAATGCATTGCAGCAACAACAGAGTGATTTTGGACTGGTGAAAGAAAGTGTTTTAAAACGATGGAGTTCTATGCAGGAACTTGGGGTTAATTATGAAGTTACCTATGACGACGAGACAGACTCTGATGAAGAGATACCAACTGTCCCTCAGTACAAATCAGGCTCTCCCTTTAAAGACTATAATTTGAATCTCAACGTTGGAGGCAAAATGTTCCAGATCAACTACCGTGCTGCTGCCCGTTTTCCTAAGACCAGAATTGGAAAATTGGCTACCTACACCAATCCCTCGAGGAAACTGGATCTGTGTGATGACTACAGTGTAAAAGATAATGAATATTTCTTCGATCGGGATCCTGCGATCTTTCACCATATCTTTAACTTCTACAGGACAGGAATCCTGTGGATTAAAAATGAGCTCTGCCCCAGAAACTTTCTTGAAGAGATCCACTATTGGGGAATACGGATCAAAAATAGCAACAGGTGCTGCAGGATCGCCTTTGAGGAGAGGCAAGATGAGTTAAATGAGCATCTAAAGGTGCAGCGAGAGCTCCAGGCGGAACTGGACGTGGAAGAAGATGAGGAACATTTCAGAGACTTGATTTTTGGTCGCCAGAGAAGAGTCATCTGGAACTTAGTGGAAAAGCCTTTCTCTTCAGTTATAGCCAAACTGATGGCAGTGACTTCCAGTATATTTGTGTTAGTCTCTATTGTAGCCATGGCCTTGAACACAGTTAAAGAAATGCAGTATAAGAGTCCAGCTGGCCAGCTGAGTGGGCACACCTACCTGGAGCATGTGGAAACCATTTGCATCATTTTCTTCACTACAGAGTATGCCCTCAGAGTATTGACCACTCCTGATATTGAGAAATTTGTACAAAGTACTCTCAATGCAGTCGATCTCATCGCAATCCTCCCCTTCTACCTCCAGGTCACCCTGGAATGTTTTGAGGATGACGACTACGGGAGGCATGATCGGGATATCGAGAGGGTGGGCAGAGTTGGGAAAGTTGGCCAAGTGCTGAGGATCATGAGGCTAATGAGAATTTTCCGCATTTTAAAGCTGGCCCGGCATTCGACTGGACTGAGGGCATTTGGCTTCACATTGAAGCAATGTTACCAGCAGGTTGGCTGCCTTTTCCTCTTTATAGCAATGGGCATATTTTCTTTTTCAGCTCTGGTCTTTTCTGTTGAACATGACGTTCCAGGAACTAACTTCACATCCATACCCCACGCCTGGTGGTGGGCCGCGGTGAGTAAGACATGAAAATCTTAAATTACTGGACAACAGTCATTTGTTTGCAGAGTGTTTATTCTCAGACCTTAAAGTTAGTGTGAGGGGTGCTACGAGGAAGAGGTATCATTGTACGAACGAGGAAAAGTATCCTTTATGAACCGACTGTGATTGGGTCAATGTAGGAAAACAACTGCAGATGCTGGTACAAATCAAAGGTATCACAAAATGCTGGAGCAACTCAGCAGGTCAGGCAGCATCTCAGGGGAGAAGGAATGGGTGACGTTTCCGGTCGAAACCCTTCTGAGGAAGTCTGAGGAAGGGTCTCGACCCGAAACATCACCCATTCCTTCTCTCCTGAGATGCTGCCTGACCTGCTGAGTTGCTCCAGCATTTTGTGATTGAGTCAATGGCACCTCTGCAATACCCTGAAAGTATGAGTGTTCTATAAGCAATGAGTACTGCAGATCTGACCCATTTTAAGCTAATATGGATTACATGTTAAACCAAATGTGACCTTTCCCCTTGGCACACCCTTGATCTGCACCAACAACGTGGAGTGAATTTAAATTTGAGACTATTCAGTTTTGAAATGATGAAACAGTCCAACATTTGGATTGTTTTCAGCCATGTCCTTGTTTATGGTAGTGAGAGGGGCTGTCACCATTAGTCCACGACAGGTGAAGACTACAATGGGAAGGGAAGCAAACCAGCAAAGAAGAGAAACTATGAAAAATTAATACTGGAAAAGACTGCGTAATTATTTTTTATATAGTTTTGGTATGATGTGAGTTTTATACAAATAAACTCCCTATATTCCACTTGAAATAATCTGTCATGATATAAACTCTTGGTAATCTTAAACCCTTCTATCAGCTTGACCATTTTCTCTACATCTTTGAAGTGAATGTATTCAATTTTTTAATCCTATTTCGGGTTTTGTTCTTGTAAACTATCTCTAAATCTATTCCAATGATTCTGCATCAATCGTTGTCTAAAAGGACCAAATCTGAACACAGCAATTTGAAAGGAGGCAAATCAAAGTTTTAATCTTGGTTTAAGATTTTAAATGCTTTGAATTGGCTGCCTGACAACTTCCACTTGCACTACATGCAATCTCCCACACATTTAAAGATCTGTCTGTTTCAGAAGCTATCTCCACATTTACCAAAGCAAAGTTTCGTACATACTTTAAAACAGAAACCTTTTTAAAAAGAACTTTAGAAAGCAGGTAAAGCTGCTGCCTCACAGCATTGGAGACCCAGGTTCAATCTTGACCTCTGGTGCAGACAGCACCTGTTGAGTTTGCACGTTCTCCCTGTGACCATGTGGGTTTTCGTGTGTATTCCAGTTTCCTCCCACATCCCAAAGATATGCAGCTCTGTCGGTTAAATGGTCTCTGTAAATTGCCCCAAGTGTGTAAGGAGTGGATGAGAAAGTGGGATAACCTAGAACTAGTGTGATTGATGGTTAGCACGGACCATGTGGGCAGAAGGGCCTGTGGGCATGTTTCCCTGCTGCATCATTAAACTAAATTAAAGTTGATTACTTGACCTGAAGGCCGAAAAAAAGAATCATCAGGAATCTTCGTCCTTGATCGTGATTCACTGCAATGTAGTTAAAGTTTCCGATAATGTAACAAATCATCTATGTCATTGCAGAGCAGTTAGGTTCTTAATTTGAATAAACGCTAACTTATCTAAAATCTTCCATGGACTGAGTTTCTGGTTAAGTTCCAATAAGTAATTCTGTGAGAAAATACAGATTGATCTCACTTTGAAAAATATTCCCTCACCCCCACAGAGTTTCCCCTCAGACGTACATCTTCATCAGCCAGGTACATCAAAAAATGAAAACAAACAGATAATGTTAAAATACATCATATTAAGTTATTTAAGGTTGATATTTTTGTACAGTTTGATTAATACTGCTGAGAATTGGCTAATTTTAGAAAACTGCATCACAAATCAGATTTTCATTCCATTGACTGAGTAACCTTATTTTAAATTGCTTAAAATCATTGTAAAATATACAAGCGTATTTTTCAAACATATTGCGATGCTACAATCAGAATTTTCATAACCCCAAATTAGGCATTTTAATATCAATGTCCTTGGCCCACAGACATTTTGGAACATTCTGGAAAGATTGTAAAGTATAATTTGTAGAATCTCCCAGGGGCGATAATTCACCTTCAGTGCCTAGCTAGTTTGATGGGTTGGCCTGCTTTCATGTTTGAAGACCAGCACAAAAGATTAGAAAAATTCAATTGTGGCAAGGGAAAATTGTGCTTAAAATTGTATTTTTGCTGATATCTGCAGTTTTGCAGATATCTGCGGAAACATGCTGGAAATGGAGAAATTTCATGCCTTGATCTCTTTTGGCTAAATTGTATTGATTTAATAGTATAGCTGTATCTATTTTTCTTTATTTTCAGTTCCACTTTTCATTCCACAATCTAATTCTTTAATACCAGATGTATTTCTATTTTCTACCTGGTTCCATTGTTTTGTATCGGTTTTATTTATTTTTATCCAGTTCCTTTTTATCTCACTCTGTTTTATCTTTCATTCTCTCTATTGTAAAATGATTCTACACCAAGTCCTGTTTGGGGTTTTCCTTGCTTTCACTACCCTGAATTAGCACAAGTCTGCCTCTGCAGTTCCTATTTATATATTAATCATTTTGCACTTAATGTTCCCACTTGTCTTACACTCCCATTTAATTCTCTCAGCACTACTTCATCAGTAACCTACATTTTTAAGCTCAGCTTCCCACGTGCAGTCAGATGCTGGCATGGAAATCACAAAATAAGTGTCCTGGCTCCCATGTATTTTCCACACATCTATACACCAGGCTCCATATGTTTTTTTAAACTTAAACTCATCCCTGACCCGTGATACAGAAAATAGGCATATCTTCCATATCCCCTGTATAATGCCTATTTATTGAACTAAACTGTGGAACTCTATACGCATTGAGGGGTAGTTAATGAGCCACATTGCACACTTCTGGCTCAACCAAGCAAATCATGGTGGACCTGAAGTAACCCACTCAGCTGCTCCACATGTAATCAAATAGTATTTTTGATATTATTACAATATATTGATCTTATAAACAACTCTATAGGACTTTGGTAAGGCCGCATTTGGAGTTTTGCGTGGAGTTCTGGGCACCCAATTGCAGTAAAGATGTGGAGGCATTGGAGAGGCTGCAGAGGAGGTTTACCAGAAAGCTGCCTGGATTTGAGGGTTTCAGCTACAGGGAGAGGTTGGATAGACTTGGATTGGTTTCTCTGGAACATCAGATGTTGAGGGGAGACTTGATAGATGTGAATAAAATTATGCGAGGCATAGATAGGGTAGAGAGTCAGAACCTTTTTCCCAGGGTAGAAATGTCCAACATTAGAGGGCATAACTATACGGTGAGAGGGGGATAATTTAATGGAGATGCACAGGGCAAGTTCATCTTACACAGAGAGTGGTGGGGCCTGGAACACATTGCCTGGAGTGGTGGTGGAGGCAGATACGATAGTGATGTTTAATGGGCTTTTGGATAGGCACAGGGAAGTGCAGGAAATAGCAGGATATGGATCATGTACAGGCTGATGAGATCAATTTAACTTGGCATCATGTTCAGCACAAACATTATAGGCCGAAGAGCCTGTTCCTGTGCTGCTCTATGTTCTAACATGTTATTGCTTTAATCTGTATCCTTTCTGTCATTGCTTAGCCTAGCATAACAAAAGGAGAAAAACCTGAAACCACCACAATCTTTCCCGTGCCCCTCATACTCTCCAAATTGTCAAACTGCATGAAGAGCCAGGGTTGGCCTCAGAATAGAGAAGATTTGAATAGACGGTTTTAAAGGTGTTCAAAATCATGAATTGTTTTGATTGTGAAAATAATGAGATATTTTACAGTGATTAGAGGGCTGGTAACTTTAAAGTAATTGGTAAAACAAAACAGTTGTAACAGTTGTAAAGAAATATTCTTTTATGCAGCAATTTTTGTCAACTGTAATTAACAACTTGAAAGCCAATTCAATAGAAAATTTTGTCAAGATGTCTAGTGGAGGGAAATAGTGAGGCTGGAGGTAAAGTGTGCCTGAGGACTAATTGGCTAGCTCAGTGAAAAAGCAGACATAGAAAGGGCCGAATGGCCTTCTTGCCTACTGCTCTTTTTTTAATGTTACCTCAGGCACTTTTACCTTCTTGTCTCTTTCGTTGTTTATTCCATTCATGTAAATTCAAAGCAAGCTGTCTATCCCTTGT
Organism: Rhinoraja longicauda; assembly: GCF_053455715.1. Classification (NCBI taxonomy): domain Eukaryota; kingdom Metazoa; phylum Chordata; class Chondrichthyes; order Rajiformes; family Arhynchobatidae; genus Rhinoraja; species Rhinoraja longicauda. Next base: position 46,452,922 of record NC_135955.1, on the reverse strand, counting down.
CACAGAATATTACTCTCTTCTGGCACAAGTACGTTAAAAATAACCATTGTCAATGCCGACTCTAAATGAGGATTTAATTTGATTACAGGTCAGCATTTCCACGGTGGGCTACGGAGACGTGGTCCCAGAGACAGCGCTCGGAAGGACTTTTGCTTTCTGCTGCATTGCTTTTGGGATCATTTTAAATGGTATGCCGATCTCCATCCTCTACAATAAATTCTCAGACTATTATTCACAGCTCAAAAGTTACGAATATACAACTACATCAAAACAGAGAGGGCAAATTAATTTTTCGGGAAGGATTGCGGAGTGCTGCGGAGGGGTGAGGCACCACCACTTGCCCAGAGAGCAATAAACTGCTGAAAGGGGCCCCACTGTGACATGAGCTGTCCTTCTCTCTCTTTAGAAGATTAACACGGTTTTGAAGAAATATTTCATCGCCACAATGCAGGGAGCAAATGAAAACATTCTCATAATAGTGAAGGATAAAATACAACTGGAAGTATTGTGTACTTTAAACAGTTCTGCATTCAACGTACAGTGAAACTACTCTCAATTTTTTTTTATTGGACCAGTTTTTCCTTCCACAAAGCACTGGCTGGATGAAACATTTATTATGCAGCACCACATGGGTAAAGCATCATTTTGTAAGCGTAAAGGCGCGATAAATGAGATTCATGGTGTAAATCAGGGAATGTGTATTCGGAGATTAGATACCAGATTAGATTGAAAAGTACTCAAATGTAGAGTCTGAAGGGTCCCGACCCAAAATGTCACCTCTCCACATTCTCCAGAGATGCTGCCTGACCCACTGAGTTAACAAGCACTTAGTGTCCTTTTTTAAACTCTAATGCAGGGTTAGGACAAAGGAAGGTTTTGAGGACTGCCAGGAAAAAAGAGGTTTGTATTTGCACTGAGACCACTGTTCTTCACCAATTACAAGTGGTCTGGATTTCGGAATTGGAGACACGGTGTCAAGATTTGCAGATAATATCAAATAGGGCCAATAGTTAATTATCTGGAAATATAAGAATACAAACAAGCTTGCTGAGCAGCAAATCGGAAATTAAATTCAACATTATTAGGTTTTAATCGATTCAATTTAGTAGGGAGGAGGATATAAACGAATGGGTTGGAAAGGGAAGAGAGATTCTAGAATGCAGATATATAAATCATTAAGAGTAGCACTGCAATTAAATCTGATGATAGCAAATGAAACATTGTGCTGATTTCTAGAGAAATAACATACTAAGGAGCGAGATAATGCAAATGAATACAGTGTGGCGGCTCTCAAGGGTCAGGCCACTCCCACATCGAACCCCTCGGCACTGTGATGGACAGGTCCTGGGGCGGCCCAGGCTACGGGGTTTTCTTCAGCGGCTACGGGGTTTCCTTCAGGGGTTAGTTTTCAGTCTTCAGGCACTCACTGAAGCGGTGAGTAGTGTGCTGTGTGTAATAAAAGCCTCTACAGAATTTGCCTGACTCCTTGCCTTCTTTCCGGGCCCTATTGCATACCCGCCACACTGGTGACCCTTGACACTTGACCCATAGTCTGGCTTACTATGCACAGACCTGCCCTCTATTCAACAAGGTTGTTGCAGCATGCAAGAAAGTACAGAAAAGATCATTCATTAAAATGTGTCGCTTTTAAGATAATGATTAGAATTGAGAAGATAGAACTACTCAGAAAGACAGAGCCAACAGTGATTTTTCCCACAGGAATATAAAATATAAAATGTAAAGATTCCACAATGTTTCAAGAATGAGAATTCAGAAAAAAACAGTTCCCATTTGTGGGGTTGTGTATGAACAAAGGAGCATTAAATAAATATAATAGCAAATATAGGAGGTATTTCTATACATGGATTATTATATAAATGTTAAACTTAGAGAATTGAATGCATAGGAAGATACACATGTAGAGATGAATACTATCATACATGAGTTCTGTAAAATAGCTCTTTTTGCTGGCTATTATATTACACAATTCAATGTAAATTTCAACCAACAAATTTCCTCAACAAGGAGACAATAAATATTTGACACTGCCATTTATTTGAACTATTCTTTTCAAGATTACCTATTGAATGCTGTTGTGGAATTCCATAGAAGGGAGGGAAAGGATGTAAAATGCACCCTGTGTTCTGCAACAAATACTCCAGTATTTCTCAGGATAGGGCTGATCAACATCCAGTAAATAATGGCTGCCCATGGTGTAAAAGGCACTCCCAGTTGGGGCAGCCATCATGAAATAGAATGCGCCTAGGATGTAGGGAAAGACCACCAAGTGCACAATGTAATTCCTTGTAACTAAGCAGAAAAAATTGTTCTGCTTCATTTAAAATACTTTATAAATAAACATTTGGCCAGTTCATTAAAAAGTGTACAAGTAACTGAGGTGGGGCATCTTGGTCAGCATGGATGTTGGGCCAAAGGGCACTACTCCATGTTGTATTACTCTAAGACTCCTTGAGAATCCCATTAAGTTGTGTCTGCAGTTCTATGATTAAAGCTATCATCTGTTTGAAAGATCATAATTGGTCTGGTTTCCAGTTGACATCTGATTAGCAATTTAAACTTATCTGACTCCTTGTCTCAAATGGGCATGCAAGAATATAAATAGATATATCTATGCTCTTGTTTGCAGGCAAAATTCTAGTAAATTAACATCGAATTCGATGAAAGATTTCTATATTCTTTCTCATTAATGTATATATTTAAAAAATATATACAAGTTTATTTTTCTTGTTTTTTCCACAAATTTTGAAAGTATTACATTTTGGGCAAATTTTGGTCAATGTTGATCACAAAAGGATCATAGGTTGGCCCATTTTTAATGCTGTGGTATTTCATTATGATTTAATAACTTTCAAATGTGGCCACCCATGTATAAGAAAATAACTGTAGATGCTGGTACAAATCAAAGGTATTTATTCACAAAATGCTGGAGTAACTCAGCAGGTCAGGCAGCATCTCGGGAGAGAAGGAATGGGTGACGTTTCGGGTCGAGACCCTTCCTCAGACTGATGTCAGGGGGGCGGGACAAAGGAGGGATATAGGTGGAGACAGGAAGATAGAGGGAGATCTGGGAAGGAGGAGGGGAAGAGAGGGACAGAGGAACTATCTAAAGTTGGAGAAGTCGATGTTCATACCACTGGGCTGCAAACTGCCCAGGCGAAATATGAGGTGCTGTTCCTCCAATTTCCGGTGGGCCTCACTATGGCACTGGAGGAGGCCCATGACAGAAAGGTCAGACTGGGAATGGGAGGGGGAGTTGAAGTGCTCGGCCACCGGGAGATCAGTTTGGTCAATGCGGACCGAGCGCAGGTGTTCAGCGAAGCGATCACCGAGCCTGCGCTTGGTTTCGCCGATGTAAATAAGTTGACATCTAGAGCAGCGGATGCAATAGATGAGGTTGGAGGAGGTGCAGGTGAACCTTTGTCTCACCTGGAAAGACTGTTTGGGTCCTTGGATGGAGTTGAGGGGGGAGGTAAAGGGACAGGTGTTGCATCTCGTGCGGTTGCAGGGGAAAGTGGCCGGGGTTGGGGTGGTTTGGCCAGGGACGAGTGGACCAGGGAGTTACGGAGGGAACGATATCTGCGGAACGCAGAGAGGGGAGGGGATGGGAAGATATGGCCAGTGGTGGGGTCCCATTGTAGGTGACGGAAATGTTGGCGGATGATTTGTTGGATCCGCTGGCTGGTGGGGTAGAAAGTGAGAACGAGGGGGATTCTGTCCTTGTTGCGAGTGGGGGGAGGGGGAGCAAGAGCGGAGCTGCGGGATGTAGAAGAGACCCTAGTGAGAGCCTCATCTATAATGGAGGAGGGGAAGCCCCGTTTCCTGAAGAACGAGGACATCTCTGAAGCCCTAGTGTGAAACACCTCATCCCGGGCGCAGATGCGGCGTAGACGGAGGAATTTGGGAGATGGGGACAGACTTTTTGCAGGGGACCGAGTGGGAAAAAGTGTAGTCCAGATAGCTGTGCGAGTCAGTGGGTTTATAGTAAATGTCCGTCACTAGTCTGATGGAGATGGTGAGGTCCAGAAACGGGAGGGAGATGTCGGAGATAGTCCAGGTATATTTAAGGGCAGGATGGAAATTGGAAGTGAAGTGTATGAAGTCCTTGAGTTCTGCATGGGTACAAGAGGTAGCACCAATGCAGTCGTCTATGTAGCGGAGGTAGAGTTCGGGGATGGGGCCGGTGTACGCCCGGAACAGGGATTGTTCGACGTACCCGACAAAGAGGCAGGCGTAGCTAGGGCCCATGCGAGTGCCCATAGCTATGCCTCTGGTTTGGAGGAAGTGGGAGGAGTCAAAGGAGAAGTTGTTGAGGGTAAGAACCAGCTCTGCTAGGCGGAGGAGAGTGTTGGTAGATGGGGATTGGCTGGTTCTACGGTCGAGGAAGAAACGGAGGGCTTCGAAACCATCCTTGTGGGGGATGGAAGTCACAGGTTGGTACCCTTATTTACTGAAACACCCATATCTCTAATGTTTATTTCTTGCAGAGCCCAGTTCAAACTAAATTGACCGCAAGATTCCATTTTAATCAACCTTCCAAAATATTAATAGCAGCATAATGACACCATGGTAATAGGATTCAGACCTCAAAAACAACATAAAACAAATTAGGTGGTTCTTTCAAACCGGGTATATTCACAGTATCTATAATCCCAGCTGTGACAAATGAATTCAATTCGAAGTACTGCAAAGCAAACCAATGAAGTTTACATGTGAATCTGGTGTTGCTGCATATTCTTTGTATTGGGCAGATAATGGAAAAGTATTTGGGAAAACTGATATGGTATTTTTGTTATTGAATGAGAAGACAGTAATGTGAACAAGAAAAATTCAAGTTCCTTGTCCCTACCTTAATTTGTACCTTAAACCACACTTTTTAAATACATGCAATAAACCCTAAAATTAAAGTGTTTTTCAATTTGTTTACACAGCATGAAGTCCCAATATATAGGCCTGATGTACTCTGTAGCTTTTGTGTAATCTAACTCTCATTCGACTTTCACTGAAAGATCAACAATGTGAAACAATCTTTGCCTTTGGGATTGACTAATAGTCTGCACTAAAACAGCGTAATAAACCATCACTCCCAGCAGTAAATCAATTTGTCTCAGGCACTGATGAAGCCATGGTATATCATGTTTGATATGATTTCCACATGCATCGATAACTGCTATACTATTATTGTATATTTTTAAGAACTTATATCTGTGGAAAGAAACATACAAATTGGACAGACAGCAAACATCTTGTTTGGTTCTACAATCACTGGCTTTGGCCGAGAAGCGCAAAAGCAGCAGAGACTGGAAACCAGAACAGCGCATAAATTTGTGGGAATGAAAAGGTGATAATGAAAACCTTTGAAGTTTTCAATGTATAATAAACCTCAGCTGCAGTCTGGTCAATCAAATAAAGCTTAAGATCTGCTTTCAGAGCTTCGTGTGTAACCGTCAGGGTGTAATAAGGTGACAGGAAACGGTTGGTGGACTGAATGATTTGCCCATCTGCTCAAAGTAATGAAATGCTGGCTAGTTTTGCATTGATTGGAATGATTCCCGAATGTTTCTTTTGAAGTCTTATTCCAAGTGCACTCATACAACACTGTATCATTTGCATCCTATGCAAAGTAATTATAGTCATAAAAAGACATACAGTACCCTCCATAATGTTTGGGACAAAGACCCATCATTTATTTATTTGCCTCTGTACTCCACTATTTGAGATTTGTAATAGAAAAAATCACATGTGGTTAAAGTGCACTTTGTCAGATTTTAATAAAGCCCATTTTTATACATTTTGGTTTCACCATGTAGAAATTACAGCAGTGTTTATACATAGTCCCCCCCCCCATTTCAGGGCACCATAATATTTGTGGCACAGCAATGTCATGTAAATAAAAGTAGTCATGTTTAGTATTTTGTTGCATATCCTTTGCATGCAATGACTGCTTGAAGTCTGCAATTCATGGACATCACCAGTTGCTGGGTGTCTTCTCTGGTGATGCTCTGCCAGGCCTGTATTGCAGCCATCTTTAGCTTATGCTTCTTTTGGGGCTAGTCCCCTTCAGTTTTCTCTTCAGTATATGAAAGGCATGCTCAATTGGGTTTAGATCAGGTGACTGACGGCCACTCAAGAATTGACCATTGTTTAGCTTTGAAAAACTCCTTTGTTGCTTTAGCAGTATGTTTGGGACCATTGTCTTGCTGTAGAATGAACCGCCGGCCAATGAGTTTTGAGACATTTGTTTGAACTTGAGCAGATCGGATGTGTCTATACGCTTCAGAATTCATTATGCTACTACCATCAGCAGTTGTATCATCAATGAAGATAAGTGAGCCAGTACCTTCAGCAGCCATACATGCCCAGGCCATAACACCCCCACCATCGTGTTTCACAGATGAGGTGATACGCTTTGGATCTTGGGCAGTTCCTTCTCTCCTCCATATTTTGCTCTTGCCATCACTCTGATATAAGTTAATCGTCGTCTCATCTGTCCACAAGACCTTTTTTCCACAACTGTGGTTGCTCTTTTAAGTACTTCTTGGCAAAACTGTAACCTGGCCATCCTATTTTTGTGGCTAACCAGTGGTTTGCATCTTGCAGTGTAGCCTCTGTATTTCTGTTCATATCAAAACGTATAAGATTATTAAGGGGTTGGACACGTTAGAGGCAGGAAACATGTTCCCAATGTTGGGGGAGTCCAGAACAAGGGGGCCACAGTTTAAGAATAAGGGGTAGGCCATTTAGAACTGAGATGAGGAAAAACTTTTTCAGTCAGAGAGTTGTGAATCTGTGGAATTCTCTGCCTCAGAAGGCAGTGGAGGCCAATTCTCTGAATGCATTCAAGAGAGAGCTGGATAGAGCTCTTAAGGGTAGCGGAGTCAGGGGGTATGGGGAGAAGGCAGGAACGGGGTACTGATTGAGAATGATCAGCCATGATCACATTGAATGGCGGTGCTGGCTCGAAGGGCCGAATAGCCTCCTCCTGCACCTATTGTCTATTGTCTAGTCTTCTGTGGACAGTGGTCATTGACAAATCCACACCTGACTCCTGAAGTGTTTCTGATCTGTCGGACAGGTGTTTGGGGATTTTTCTTTATTATAGAGAGAATTCTTCTGTCATCGGCTGTGGAGGTCTTCCTTGGCCTGCCAGTCCCTTTGCGATTAGTAAGCTCACAAGTGCTCTCTTTCTTCTTAATGATGTTCCAAACAGTTGATTTTGGTAAACCTAAGGTTTGGCTGATGTCTCCAACAGTTTTATTCTTGTTTCTCAGTCTCATAATGGCATCGTTGACTTTCATTGGCACAACTTTGGTCCTCATGTTGATAAACAGCAATAAGTTTCCAAAGGTGATGGAAAGACTGGAGGAAAGACTGGGTGTTGAGAGCTCTCCTATACCTGCATTAAGGAGGCAATTAAACACACCTGAGCAATTATAAACACCTGTGAAGTCATGTGTCCCAAACATTATGGTGCACTGAAATGGGGGGACCATGTATAAACACTGCTGTAATTTCTACATGGTGAAACCAAAATGTATAAAAATACCCTTTAATAAAATATGACAATGTGCACTTTAACCACATGTGATTTTTTCTATTACAAATCTCAAATTGTGGAGTACAGAGGCAAATAAATAAATGATGGGTCTTTGTCCCAAACATTATGGAGGGCACTGTAGCTGTGAATCAGGCATTTTAGCCCATTTAGTCCACACTGATCATCAACTACCCATTTTACACTAATCCCACATTAATCTTATTTTTTCTTTCCTCCTTTTTTCTTTTCACCCTCCGCCCCAATATCAGTCCAGCTATTGGACTGATATTGCAAAATCTCACCTCAGCCAAGATCACTCATTCTTCTGCAGGTTGCATTGTTTGCAATCATTTGCCAAGTTCACAAACCTGATTTCATAAAAAAGAGTGAAGGACAAAAACATAATAAAAATGGGTGCATTAAGGAGATGTGTAGGAATTTTCACTGACAAAGCAATCTCAAGCCACCCCACAGATCTACACTGCCAATGAAACACTTTCACAACATACACAAATTTAATGGCAATTTCTTCATAAGAAGCTCCCACAAAATTGAATGCAAAATACTCAGATGGATTTATTAATAAAAACTAGAGCACTTCAATTATCGTCCCTGCTCATCTTCAAAGGAATGCCACAGTGATATATTTTTGCCCCTCTGAGAATATATAGTCAGACCCTCCAGTTATTATCTGTTCTAAAAGATATAACAGAAATCCCACAGGACAACAGATGGCAACTTAGAATTTTTCTTAAGGGCATACATCTAAGGCAGGGATTCCTTGCTTAAGTACAGACATATGATAAATGCAGATCAATGCAGAAAATGAACATTTCGAAAGGAAAAATATCACCAATGCTGCTGAGACATATACAAGAAACAAATTCAACTAACATAAAATGAAATAGTAAGCCTTGTCATAAAATAAAAGGATTGTCAATAAAACAATTAATCATGGAGAATGAGGAATGAAATCTTGCAGTTCTGAAGAAATGACAAAGTTGCGTAAACTATTTTGCATCAGTTTTAGAAGGATGAAAGCATATACTAGACAGTATCACTTTAACTTAAATGCATTCAGAATGTGGTATATTTCCTCATGTGATTTCCTCCAGATTAAGTGACAAGGACCATCATCTTCCCATTTATTAGGCTCACCTGCTCCCCTCTCCCATTAATATGGTGGGGAATTTGTTCTGACCTCAGCTTTCACCCTACCAGAATCATGAATCAGCAAATCAGCCTTTGCCATCTCCACCATAATGACACCACCAAACTCATCTAACTTTTGCAATATTTTAAGGGATGATTCCTTCCATCTTTATTCATTATTCCTCATACATTCTCCCTGAAAAGTATGGAATGCAGAATCTACCCATTTGCTTCCCATCCGATCTCTTCCTTTTCACACAAGATCCCAAATAATTCCTGATGAAAAGTTAATCTAGATGTATTCTATTTGATGGGCAAAATATAAGGTTCTCGAAGGTTAAACAACCCATAGCAAATTAAATGTTCGTTTTGCTGGAAATCTGTTTATTAATTAAAAACTCTGATTAAAATCTGCAACACACTAGTCGCAGGCCTCCAGTCTGATAAACAACCTTCCACCATTACCCATTGCTTCCTTCCATCAAGCCAATTTTCTATCCAGTCAACCATCTCTCCTTAGATCTCATGCGATCTAACCTTCCAGACCAGCCTTGCGGAACCTTGTCAAATGCTTTGCCGAAATCCATATAAACATCTATAGTTCAGCCTTAAAAAACCCCTCACATTTATGGCACGATCTCTCATGTACAAAACATGCTGACTATCCATAACCAGCCCTTGTCCATCTAAATGCACGTACATCTTATCCCCCAGAATACTCTAGTAACTTTCCGACCACAAATGTTAAGTCATTGGCCTACAGTTCCCAGACTTTTTCCTGCAGCCCTTCTTAAATAGAGGCATATTAGCCACCCTCACCAGTATTTAAGGGTACCTGCAATTTCCTCTCTAGCTTCCCAGTGTCTGGATATATCCCATCAGGATCAGACTAGTCTACCTGTATACGTATTAGCACCTTCAGCACCACCTCGACAGTAATACTCACTGTCTTCAAGACACTTCCATTGGCTGCCCCAAGTTCCCGATCCATAAACTTTTCTCCATGGTAAAAAGAGGAATAATACTCATTGAGGACCTTGGCCATCTACTGTGGCTCAACTTTGGTCCCTGAGGGGTCCCATTCTCTCTCTGCCTACTCATTTTCCCTTAATGTACCTACAAAATCTCTTGGGATTATTCTTAATATTATCTGCCAGAGCTATCTCCAGTCCTTTTTATGTCCTCCTGATTTCCTTTTTTAGCATGCTCGTAAGTTCCCTAAACTCTTCCAGGAATGCACTTACTCCCAGCTGCCCCCTTCCTATTGACAATGGAATGTTGGCCTTCATAATAAGAGGAGTTGAGTATAGGAGCAAAGAGGTCCTTCTGCAGTTGTACAGGGCCCTAATGAGAGCGCACCTGGAGTACTGTGTGCAGTTTTGGTCTCCAAATTTGAGGAAGGATATTCTTGCTATTGGGGGGCGTGCAGTGTAGGTTTACTAGGTTAATTCCCGGAATGGCAGGACTGTCGTATGCTGAAAGACTGGAGCGACTAGGCTTGTATACACTGGAATTTAGAAGGATGAGAGGAGATCTTATCAAAACGTATAAGATTATTAAGGGGTTGGACACGTTAGAGGCGGGAAACATGTTCCCAATGTTGGGGGAGTCCAGAACAAGGGGCCAGTTTAAGAATAAGGGGTAGGCCATTTAGAACTGAGATGAGGAAAAACTATTTCAGTCAGAGTTGTGAATCTGTGGAATTCTCTGCCTCAGAAGGCAGTGGAGGCCAATTCTCTGGATGCATTCAAGAGGGAGTTAGATAGAGCTCTTAAGGATAGCGGAGTCAGGGGGTATGGGGAGAAGGCAGGAACGGGGTACTGATTGAGAATGATCAGCCATGATCACATTGAATAGCGGTGCTGGCTCGAAAGGGCGGCACGGTAGCGCAGCGGTAGAGTTGCTGCTTTACAGCGAATGCAGCGCCGGAGACTCAGGTTCGATCCTGACTACGGGTGCTGCACTGTAAGGAGTTTGTACGTTCTCCCCGTGACCTGCGTGGGTTTTCTCCGAGATCTTCGGTTTCCTCCCACACTCCAAAGACGTACAGGTATGTAGGTTAATTGGCTGGGTAAATGTAAAAAAAATAAAAATAAAATAAAATTTTAAAAAATTGTCCCTAGTGGGTGTAGGATAGTGTTAATGTACGGGGATCGCTGGGCGGCACGGACTTGGTGGGCCGAAAAAGGCCTGTTTCCGGCTGTATATATATGAAGGGCCGAATGGCCTCCTCCTGCACCTATTGTCTATTGTTGAGAAGAACGAGAGATTTCATGGATACTTATGAAAGTTTTTCAGTGCTCGATAGAATGGATGCAGGGGAGATAAAATTTGTGGGTATAGATTGTTAACTGCAGGAAACTTTCCCCATATCAGAGGCAGATAAAACTAGAAAATATGAATTTAGGGGAAGGGGAAGAGGTTCAGAGGGGAGCTGAAGGGGACTTTTCTTTCCACACAGGAGAGTGGGAATACCCGAAATGCTGTCTGAGAGTGGTGGATGTGGGGTTTCAGACAGCATTTAATGACTCTCAAGATGAATTGCCTAGGTATGCAAGGGTATCGGTGATGAGATTAGTGCGGATAGGTGTCTAATGGTCGGAGAGAATGTACATCTCCATGGTTCTCTGCAATGTTTTCCCTGACTGACAAGCCTAGAAGCAAGTGGTGGTCACTTACTTTTATTACAGTAGAAAATAAGGCCACTGATCCAAGACAGGGTAAAAAATCCAATACAATAGCCAAAATAAAAATAATGCCATGGGTGATACTGTATACAATTAGAAACCCAAAGAGTAATATTTTTAAACATAAATAACTGGAATACTTTATATTTATTAAAGAATAACAGTATCCAATTATAAAAGTACAATAGGTGAAACTTCTTCAAACATAATTAATATAACGGACAATAATACGGTCGGTAGCTGTCCCCTTTTCGTAGCACCTAGGCTTCCAAAGTAGTTTATATTTAAAAGAAATGATTAATACCAAAATTTAGCTTTATTTGTCTTAATTCACAAATCTATGAATTATAAACTGCAATGTATGGTAACATCAATGTTTCATTGCTCCAACAACAACCTCTCAGTGGTAGTGGTGGCCATTTCCAAGAATCCTTCTTAAAAACACTATATACACTGTTTAGTGAAATATGGTGCCTAATGGAATACAGGTTGCCTGAGAAAACATTTTGAAGCATTAGGATGTAGAAAATAGTCATTCCCTTCTCTATATTCAAAACTTTATTTTAACAGTCAATTAGTTTTCATCCAAGTTTTACAAAATCATTCTGAGCTGGTATTACTCAGGGTTTTACATTGCTTGCAGTCAATTTTTCTAACAACATTTCCACGCCTTTCACGTTTTTAATCTTCTTGAACTTGGGTACGAGTTTCTTTAAACCTTTGTTCACTTTGAGGGCGACGTCCTCATTGTTACTTTGAAGAAGACTTAAAAAAGGAAATACATATTAGATCTTAAACTTAGATATTCATGCAATATTTCAAATAGATGCTGCTCTTAGAGGAAATAAAAAATGCTTCTCCCCAATAGAATTGAATAACGAAACCCTGCAGATTGAAACTGTGTAAGTATACAGCAAACAATTTAAAGAAACATACCTTTTTGAAATACATGATTTACTATCTACACAAATATGTGGAGATTACTAGCTTTAGAATTGCACATGAGACAAAAAATGTAAATAACATACACAACTGCTCCAGAGAGCCAAGGGGAGGGCTGATGAATGATTCAGCTCAGTGCTAATTAATGAACTGCATTTCTTGATGGCGTCTTACTCAATTGTTGCAACAAACATACTTAATCAAACAAGACGCAATTTCCAATCACACTTCTCACTTGTTCGATGTAATAAATATGGAGTCATATGGTAGCTTTGTTGCTATAGGATACCTAGCATCTCACGTCCCCTAAAGCTGTGGCTTTTAAATTGTTGATGCTTTTGCCACCACATTGTTAACCAGTGTTTGGTGCAGTGACCACAGGAGAATCAATCATCATGATCAGAACAATGAGATTACAGCTTTCAGTTCAATAAATTGCATTTATAAACTTCAAGTCTTCCTCTCATTACAACATTCCTCCAATCCTTCAGTAATTTCCTTGGGAACATCTTCTATAAATGCACTTTTACTACCCTTGACCACTTCTCTAATTTTCAATCTGTTTATACTCAAAATCGATTGCTTCCTAAAATGCATTTAATGGGAATTGCACTGGGCATGTTGTGGCTAAGTATATCTTTAGCCAAATGATGTAAGAGTTAATCACAGTCAAATCAGTACACAATTCTGCTTTCTGAAAACGGTGTAAATTATCAATGCTCTTAAAAGTGCACTTAATTGTACTGAAACAATTACTTTTATTTCTTATTACCTGCAAAGTACCATTGCTCCACGGTTTACTTGTGCCCATGTCTGTAGATTCTCAATGCCAACAAGTTCCACTAATGTTTCTGCAAAACATTCTGTAAGTAACATTAAATACTTCAGTATTTTTTATTTGATAGAATTCTAGATCAGTTACATTTCAGTTGCTGTAAAGAAAGTTTCATGTTATTACAACAGATCCTCAAACAAATTATAAGGGCACAATATCAACAGGCCTTCACATAATTAATAACTTTAACAACATTTTTATAATGCCAATTCAAAGGAGAACCAATACAATTGATTTGATTTTGGTTGAAAACTTAAGATTTCTAAAAGTGTCAAAATTTCATTGTGCAGAGCTTAAATCTTTACATCACTGATATGTCAATGAAATCTGCCTTGGATTTCAGAAGCTTGATACCAAGAATAAATGTCTACGCTTTGCTGGAAAGCAATGGACCTTTGATGTGAGTTTAATATAAATTTATCATTTCAATACCTAGATCCAATTCCAAAATACATATCTAAAAGATTAGAGTAGGGGTTACCGTGTGCTAATAATTTCAAACAAGACTACTGACCAATATAATGCAACACGATTTGAGTCAACATAGGTCTTCTATCAGTTTTCTATCTGCAATAGGAGAAAAGTCCCCATTGCAGTTGTGATAAATTATGCATACCAGCACAACAGCCTTTAGTACAATGGGCTGCAGGCTGATGGAATTAATGTCCCAAAAATTATGAATGTCAGTCATAGAAGTCTGTCATGTTTTTCATTGGGAAATTTTGAAAAATGAAACCATCCCAGAATAAAATGGAATCATGTTTTTGTTAAACTAAATTCAAATTTTGCTTTTATTTTAATGTCTAGTGCTTTTTTAGCTGGAAAATTATCAATTGTGACAGATTGATCTTTAAATGGTCCCATTATAGAATACCTCTGAAATATAAGGTGCTGTAAGTTATCCTTGCTTAATCTGGTTTTAAATAAAGTTTTGGATGACAAAGATACAAGTACAGGACCAGTGCCGACAAAAGCTCATCATAGGTTAACCTACTCATTCCTGAAAGTTGGTCTTTTCCCGAGGGTAAGGAATTCAAGAAACAGGCATTTAATCCTGTCTTAATTAATTTAGTTATATAATCTTGCACTTAAATGTAATATTTACTCATTACAGTTCCATCACTGATTTTCTGGCACTCTTGGTTCCAGAGCTTTGCTGGTTTATCGAGCCGGCCGAGGAAGTCGGATTTGGGGATCGATTTGCTGCTCCAGCTGGGCTGGAGTTCCAGAGCCCCGGCTGCAGGTTGCGAATTCAATCCACCGATCGGTCGTGGAAGCCCCGATGAGGTCATGATTGGCTGCCTTGCCCAGCCTAGGTGCCACATTTTCGGGGAGACTTCCAGGGCAGGGGGATTTCTCGCGGAACCCCTAGTGACCGATTTCTCGCAGAACCCCTAGCGGAACCCTGGTGTTCATTACAAGTCTACACATCGTCTTTTCTTTATTTTTGAATCTGATTTCTCCGTTGGTAAATGCGACTTCGGCAAAGTGAAAAATGCGGAAATCAAGCAAAAAGCGCGGAAAATAGATTTAAAAAAACATGGAAATCCACGGAAACGCGGAAAATTCACATGCCTGAAGAACTAGAGAGCATTGATTTAAGGTGTGTGGGGAGCGATTTATTGGGAACCTGAGGGGCAACTTCTTCCTCACAGAGGATGGTCGGTATATGGAACTAGCTGCCAGATGAAGTCCTTGAGGCAAGTACAGTAACAACATTTAAAAGACATTTGGGCAGTACGTGGATAGAAAAGGCTTAGAGGGCCAAATGGGATCTGCAAAGAAGGGACAACATGGCAGGTATGGATGAGTTGGGCCAAATACGAGTGTGTTTCTGTGTTGTATGACTCCGTCTATTATGGACAATTACAACTGTAAATACAATGCAATCCTAAGATAAATCAAACATTCAAATGAGGGCAAAATATCCAATACTGCAGCAGCCAATATGTTACAAAATACACTGATGAGCCAAAACATTATGAGCATCTGCCTAATATGCTGTTGGTCCACCGTGTGCCGCCAAAACAGCGCCGACCCTCTGAGGCATGGACTCTACAAGACCCCGGAAGGTGTCCTGTGATATCTGGCATCAAAACATTAGCAGCAGATCCTTCAAGTCCTGTAGGTTGCGAGGTGGAGCCGCCGTGGATCGGACTTGTCGATCCAGCACATCCCACAGATGCTCAATCTGATTGAGATCTGGAGAATTTGGAGGCCAGGGCAACACCGTGAACACTTCATCAAGTTCCTCAAACCATTCCCGAACAAAGTGTGCAATATGGCAGGGCGCATTATCCTGCTGAAAGAGGCCATTGCCACCAGGGAATACCATTGCCATGAAGGGGTGTACCTGGTCTGCAATGATGTTTAGGTAGGTGACACGTGTCAAATTGACGTCCACATGAATGGCCGGACCCAGGGTTTCCCAGCAGAACGTTGCCCAGAGCATCACACTCTCTCCACCATGTCGTCTTCCCACAGTGCATCCTGGTGCCATCACCTCCCCAGGTAAACGGCGCACACGTACACAGTCATCCACGTGATCTAAAAGAAAACGGGACTCATCGGACCAGGCGACCTTCTTCCACTGCTCCAAGGTCCAGTTCCGACGCTTGCATGCCCAATGTAGGCGCTTTCGACGGTGGACAGGAGTCATCATGGGCGCATCATGGCGACTACGCAGCCCCATACGCAGCAGGGTGCGATGCACTGTGTATTGTGACACATTCCTCCCGTGACCACCATTAACATTTTCTGTGACCTGTGCCACAGTAGACCTTCTGTTGGTTCGGACCGGATGGGATAGCCTTCATTGCCCTTGCGCATCGATGAGCCTTGGGCGCCCAACACCCTGTCGCCGGTTTGTTGTTTGTCCCTCCTCGGATCACTGTCGGTAGGTACTCACCATTGCTGACCGGGAGCACCCCACAAGCCTTGCCATTTCAGAGATGCTCTGACCCAGTCGTCTGGCCATAACAATTTGGCCCTTGTCAAAGTCGCTCAGGTCTTTACTCATGCCCATTTCTCCTGCATTCAACACATCAACTTCATGAACTGACTGTTCACTTGCTGCCTAATATATCCCATCCCTTGACAGGTGCCATTGTAACAAGATAATCAATGTTATTCACTTCACCTGTCAGTGATCATAATGTTTTGGCTCATATGTGTAGTATTCTGTTATGCTCATATCAGAGGGTCATTACCAACTTTTTGTTGGTATTAAGTAGTCACACACATGCACCATATTCATACCATCTTAATTTAGACAAAATAGATAGGCGTTAAGACAGATATTAAACAAAATCTTGGACTGCATTGGCCAAACACCTAAATATTTCTCTAATATACTGTTATACATGTTTTAGGATTTGGGATCATTCGACCAAACCCATGTTTTATTTGGATTTCCTTGAATTAACGATTTATGGGATGAGTATGTAATTTGCATGGCCAGCATTCGCTGACCATCCATAAATGCCCTTAAATAAAGTAGCAGTGAGCTGCCTTATTGAATTCATGCAGATATTCTGATGAATGTGGGAAGTTTCAGGAATTTTACCTCACGAAAATGAAGGAACAGCAATACATTTCTGGGGTATGGAAGGACTGGATTCTTGATGAGTTAAGGGAGTTGGACTTCAAGCAGCAGTAGTGGAATGGTGGAGGATTTATAGTTTTATACTGGCAACACCCCAATAGCGGCAGCTGAGCTGTGTTAAATAGAAAAATAAATGCTGTACAGCTTAAGAGTTAATTTCACTTCTCGGGCTGGAATGCAGGAGTTAATTTGTTGTGGGGTAAATATTGCGAACAGAGGAAATAAAAACAGCTTCATTACATAAGCTGATGGCAACATATGTAGTAAAACAGAATCAGAAGGAACACAGCTATCACTTAATTTCTCTCTTGCTTTAAGGTTATAGACAAATCATTTGAAATGCCTGTTTCCATCTGTCACCATCCAAAATGTTTTCAATTGGGAAAATGAACTGTCCAAAATAATAACATTTCAGTTTGTTGCAAAATGATTCAAGAAGTTCCAGACAGCATACATTAAAATCAATGTGATTTCCCCTACCTGTCTTTCCAAGTTGTTTCATTTTTACATCCTGCTCTATTAACCATTTAAGAACCAGATGGCCTGCTGGGTGCTCTGCCATGTGGAGCTAAAGACGACAAAAAGGGAAACCAGTCATATTTCAGTATGCCGATTAACAATCTTCCAAGACACAAACAGCTTTTAATTCCACTATAACCATGAATTGAAAAGTGATAAAAGAGATATTTGACATTTGAACCAAGGACATTAACTTTTAAAATAGTATTGGAGAAACCAGCCATTATGTTTATCTTGGAACTGTTGACAAATTCCAAAACAAGAATAAAGTATGACATGCCCCATTGGGTAATCTTTTCAATTGTACTCTTGACATCTTGTAGCTCATTAGTAGCATCATTTATCAGGCCTGGTTTACCCCATCAAAGCTTGGATTTACGACAATACTAATGGGCAAGAATCAATTAGGCTATCACAAGGGATGAGTGTGGACTCCAAGGATATTTGCATAATTCACATTAAATGAAACCAGCTACTTAATGTTGATTAGGCAGTGGGCACTTTTCATCTAAATGGAATTGACAATCAGAAGCTTTTAAAAGCAGTGCAAAAAGCAAACTGCTGGAGGAACTCAGCAGGTCAAGCAAAATCTGTAGGTGGGAAAGGAATTGTCAGTTTTAGATCCAGACGCAGCAGCAGGACTTACAGGATCTCAACCAGAAACATTGGCGACTCTTCTCGCCCCACCCCCACAGATGTGTCCTTCCAGTTTGTTTTTTGTTCCAGTTTGTAACATCTGCAGTCTCTTGTGACTCCTTTAAATGCCTCATATGACGTGACCCTGAACGATCCACAAATAGTGCAATTTTTTCTTAAAAGGGAAATGAATCTCAATGATCAACTCTATCTAAAAATATAATCTGCTAAATAATTACACAGGAATTATTCAGAGCACTATTTAAAAAGTATTCTGCTTTTTTACAGACAGAAAAAAATGGAAGAACAATCTTTTGGTTGTCAATGCAATTTTGATCATTTAATCCATTGCTCATTGCATGAAAAGAGTTTTGCTGCACTTGATTGAGCATTGCAAAAAGATTAATGGCAGAACAAATGTGAAATTTACTCAAGGTTAGAAAGTAATTATCTCTCACTAACATTGAAAAGCAATAACTGCATGACTGGTTAAAATGTCCTTCATAAGATATAGAACAGCTGTAGGATCCTTTAAGGTGCATCGATTGATCTTGAAACATCACAAATTAGAATCTGAAGTGGGTTTCGACTTAAAACATCACCCATTCATTCTCTCCAGAGATGCTGCCTAACCCGCTGAGTAA
Source organism: Rhinoraja longicauda (assembly GCF_053455715.1). Classification (NCBI taxonomy): domain Eukaryota; kingdom Metazoa; phylum Chordata; class Chondrichthyes; order Rajiformes; family Arhynchobatidae; genus Rhinoraja; species Rhinoraja longicauda. Next base: position 46,434,348 of record NC_135955.1, on the reverse strand, counting down.
CTCCAGCATTTTGTGACTATCTTAAGTACTACTTATTCTTTGGGAAAAACACAACAGGCCCAATGACTCTACACGTTGAATGCTTGTTTCCACACGCATTGAAGTTAGAAACAAATGTTGCATATTTGTACCTTACCTCACCATTGCTGCCTCCAGGTTCAAATGATTCTGTAGCGACATTAGCTATAGCTTTCATGGAAGGCTGCACGTCACCAATGGCACAGCCAAGAATATCCGCCACGATGACACTTGTTGCTTTGTGCATCACCATTTCACGAGCATTCTCCTGCAAATATTGCAGCAAATGTGGCGAGATGGCCTCAAGCAGCTCACAATGACGAACGTTTGTATCTTTCTTACTGGTATAATAAAAAAAAGACTACTTTGTTACATAACATTTTAAAGGCATCAAACAGCAAGTTACAGAATATTGAATTAACTCTAGCATACACCTCTCTCTTATTTTTCATATCTCATACTCAATTACAGATTATCCACAATCTCATTGACCACTCTTTGAAATTACATTTACAGAAAATAGGGAAAAAATGTTTTGAAGAACTGAATAGACAATAGAAAATAGGTGCAGGAGTAGACCATTCGGCCCTTCGAGCCAGCACCGCCATTCAATGTGATCATGGCTGATCATTCACAATCAGTACCCCGTTCCTGCCTTCTCCCCATAACCCCTTACTCCACTATCTGAAAGACCTCTATCTAGCTCTCTCTTGAAAGCATTCAGAGAATTGGCCTCCACTGCCTTCTGAGGCAGAGAATTCCACAGATTGACAACTCTCTGACTAAAACGTATCATATTATGATCACTACCTCCTAATGGCTCTTTTACCTTGAGTTCCCTTATCAAATCCAGTTCATTACACAACACTAAATCCAGAATTGCCTTCTCCCTGGTAGGCTCCAGTACAAGCTGCTCCAAGAATCCATCTCGGAGGCACTCCACAAACTCCCTTTCTTGGGGTCCATTACCAAGCTGATTTTCCCAGTCTACCTGCATGTTGAAATCTCCCATAACCACTGTAGCATTACCTTTGCGACACACCAATTTTAACTCTTGATTCAACTTGAACCCTATATCCAGGCTACTGTTTGGGGGCCTGTAGATAACTCCCATTAGGGTCTTTTTACCCTTACAATTCCTCAGTTCCATCGATACCGACTCTACATCTCCTGATTCTATGCCACCCCTTGCAAGGGACTGAATATCATTCCTTACCAACAGAGCGACCCCACCCCCTCTGCCCACCTGTCTGTCTTTTCGATAGGTCGTATACCCCTGAATATTCAGCTCCCAGCCACGGTCCTCTTGCAGCCATGTCTCTGTAATTCCCACAACATCATACTTGTCAATATTTAACTGAGCCTCAAGCTCATCCACTTTATTTTTTATACTTCGCGCATTCAAATACAACACCTTAACCTCGGTATTCATCTCCCCTCTCACACCGGTCACTATTGGCCCTGAAGCGACGATTATGAATCTGCCATTTATGAATATGTCTGCCAGGTCAGGTGGAGCTCCCAGTTGTGAGCCATTTTAATTCCCTCCCATTCCCCTACCAACCTGTTTGCCCTCAGCTTCTTCCACTGTCAGAGTGAAGCAACACGCAAACTGGAAGAGCAGCACCTCATACTCTGCTTGGATAGTTTGCAACCCAATGGTACGAACATTGAATTTTCCAATTTCAGGTACCCCCCCCCCCACCTTCCCGTCTCCTGCTTATCTGCCCAGCATACTCCCACGCACACTTTTCATTCAACTTTTCCCTGCCTCGTCCCTCAATTCCTTTGCCCTCCTCTACCAGCTCATCACCACATCTCCCTCCTCAGGTCCCCCATCTTTTTCCTCTTCTCTCTTCTGCACCCTTCTACCTACCATCCCTCTTTGGTTCTATATTTCACTTCCCGCCTTCCTTTTTAATCAATTGCATTATTTGCCTCCTTTTCTCCACTCATCATGTCCAGCCTTAGTTACTATCTCTCCCATACCCGACCTCTTTGCCTTCACCCCCTTCTTACATGCACAGTCGATTGATGATGGCTATGAGAGAGAGTGACCCTGGCAGATGGGTATGATAGAGAGAGTGGGATTAATGTAAATGGGTGTGTGATGGCCAGTGCAATCTTGGTTAGCTGAAAGGCTAGCTTTGTGCTGTATGACTCCCTGAACTTGCATTTGCTTACATTTTGAGCCGCTCACTCACTCTCACAACTTTCCAATAATTCTAAACCCTAGATTTTGATTGTAGAAACAAGGAACTGCAGATGTGGACACTTCCAGCTTTCTTTCCTCTCACCAACAATCAGTCTGAAAAAGGCTCTTATCCATGTTCTCCAGGAATGCTTCTTATGTTTTCATTAAAAATCAACAGATCAAAAAGGTTTCCACATCACAGTAGGTGCTGTCATTTGAATAAGTAAATATTTCTAACCTGTGAACATTGCCATCTCCTTGTTGTAGAAGCTTAATAATTTCTGGCACGCTGTGTGCAGGGTCCCTTGGGCTCAGCAGATAAAGCAGCACCTTCTTGCCATATTTATTGTTGATTAGGTTAGGCAAGGAACTGACGATCTCCTGTAAATTGACAGTTTTAGGACACCAAATGGCACTAAATTATTCAGATTTATTTTGCAAGCATTACATTTAAACAATGTAACAGAAAACAAACCTAGTCACTAAATTGCTGCGTTATTTCAGTCATCCAGTTCAATTTATCCTTCATTTTAGATTTTCCCTCTTGACATTATGTCACATTGGATTCACTGCTGATAGCTCCCAAACTGCTCCATAAATAGGAAGGTGCCTTAAATTACAGCTAGGGACGTTAACAGATTTGGAATTATGTTTTTATGAAATCAGCAACTAATTAATTTAGTAGTATTTTGCAAGCTACAAGACTGGGTTGATGGTGAATTGGGTTAATGTGACTACCAGATCCCTTGTTCCCAATGATGCTCCCACTAGAAAACAGGCACGTTTAGATGCCATGAAAGGGCAGAAATTCAACCAAAATATTAAATATTGAAATTAACTTCAGATAGTCCCTGGTTTCCCTCTCACTTCCCAGTTCTCCCACCAACCTTCCTGTCTCCGACAACATCCTATCTTTGTCCCGCCCCATCCCGACATCAGCCTGAAGAAGGGTCTCGACCTGAAACGTCACCCATTCCTTCTCTCCAGAGCTGCTGCCTGACCCGCTGAGTTACTTCAGCATCTTGTGTCTACCTTCGATTTAAACCAGCATCTGCAATTTTCTTTCCTACAAAATATTGAAATGTTTATTGGTTCTCATTGACGTGGACTCCAGCAAATTCCCACACATATTTAATGATCGAAAGACAGAAAGGAGGTCTAAATCAGAGTCCATTTGGACAAATTCAAAGGCTTTTACATTGAAAGCTGCTTTTAAAGGCATTTTGCAATATCATATCATCATATCATATATATACAGCCGGAAACAGGCCTTTTCGGCCCTCCAAGTCCGTGCCGCCCAGTGATCCCCGTACATTAACACTATCCTACACCCACTAGGGACAATTTTTACATTTACATTTACCCAGCCAATTAACCTACATACCTGTACGTCTTTGGAGTGTGGGAGGAAACCGAAGATCTCGGAGAAAACCCACGCAGGTCACGGGGAGAACGTACAAACTCCTTACAGTGCAGCACCCGTAGTCAGGATCGAACCTGAGTCTCCGGCGCTGCATTCGCTGTAAAGCAGCAACTCTACCGCTGCGCTACCGTGAAGTATTAAGGCATTAAGAAGTATGAGTTGAATGGGTAGAATAGATAGGAAGCATGTAATTCTCTTTGCTGAGGAATCAAAAACAGATTGGGTGTTTAAAGTAATTGATGGATAGTCATAAAGACATACAGAATGGAAACAAACCCTTCGGCCTAACTAGCCCTCGGCCGCCAACATGTCCCATCTATACTAGTCCCATGAGGAGACAAGGATAATGTTTTTAATCTACAATGTGACAGGGGTCTGGAATTCACTGCCTGAAAGGGTAATGGTGGCAGAAACCCTCATCATATTTTAGAAGTATATCAACGTACACTTGGAGAGCCATTGTTAAAAGGAGGAAGAGGTCGGTAACTATTACTTCCATCAGCACAAACAAGATGGGCTACATTGCCTCATTTTGTGTGCAGATTATCTACTGTAAATATTATTTTCAAAGATATGGTATAAATTCCTCTGGCTGGACAGCTGCAAATTTTGAAGTCAACCTACTGTCAATCGAGCAGTTGGAATGGAAGCAATCTAGGTGCAAATGGTGGACACAAAGTGCGGAGCAACTCAGCGGGTCAGGCAGCATTTCTGGAGAAAAAGAATAGGTGACATTTCGGGTCGGGATCCTTCTTCAGGCTGAAAGAAGGGGTTGGGAGGGTGAAGAGCTGGAGGTGAGAAAAGACCAGGACCAATTAGGGTGGACCATAAATTACCTTGGGCAGGGTGGTGCCCTGGTAGGCCCATTGACTGGCTAGAAAAGGTGTGATCTCAAGAGGGACACAATATGGTTAAACGAGTAGGATGGAGGAAGGGTGTAGGGGAGGGAAGTATAGGTATAAATTACTTAAAATTAGGGAATTCAATGTTCATTTCACTGAGTTGTAAGTTACCCAAGCAAAATGTGAGGTGCTGTTCCTCCAAATTACATGGCACTTGCTACAAATTGCTATTTCGATGTGACCATAGTAAAACTGAATTCTATCTGCAGGTCTCATTTCCACCAAGATAAATGAAATCAATACACAAGGTTTTCTTCCTCTACAAAGGAAAAATGGAGATGCATTAAAAAAAAAAACACTTGTCCTTCTTTCCCACATAGAAAAAAAAATTCAAGTACTTACCGACAGTATTATCTGTTTTACTAGTTTTGTGTCATCTATACAGTCAAATGCTGCTGTGAGAACCAAATGTGAGAATTCACCCTGCAAAGCAATTTAAAACAGCATGGTAGACGAGTTTTTCAGAAGTTAATAACATGTATAATTATCTTCTTCCAAACCACTTTGACATTAATTACAAAATTATATATTTGGATTTAAGCCAAGAACTCAAAACAAAAGCTAATAAAAATTGCAACCCCATCTCAAGCATGTGTTAATTCCTTAATGTAAAAGGATGCCACTCGTAGGCAGAGTCTTTTACTATATATATATAAGTTTATTCATAACACTGCACATACATTATGCCCTAGCTGTCCGTGGTCATCACTGGCACTAGAGAGCGAGCTGGAGGTGGGGAAGTTACAATTATACCAAAGACAATGGGGAGTGGTTAGTAGTGGTGAGGTCACTATGTTAAAGGAACATGCACTGATCTACATCCTTCCTCTTGGAAACAAAGTGACCACGGCTCATGCGCTAGGCTCAAACTACAAACAGACTACTCGTACACACCGTACCGGACAGGCGGCCTGACCACTCTCCCAGAGCGGGTGCGCAACCCACCATCCCCGCCGGTCGAAGGAGCAGCATGAACGGGTGCGGGTACAGAGGCCGGGGAACCAGGGGAAGGTGGAGGACTGGGAAGCGATGCACGCACAGGCGAGGGAGGGGTAGGTAGCTGGGGCGACTGCGGATGTACCGGAGCAGGAGGCACATCAGGCACCTTGTAGTGGACGGGAGGCGAATACGGGATCGCGGGGGGCGGTGCAGGTTCGTTTACCAGCATCAGGTGCTGGCGGGTACGACGGTACACGGTACCCTCGTAGTTGACCAGGTACGACCGTGGAGAGTCAGCATTGCCGACGACCACGGCCAGCCGGTGGTGGCCGGAGGACGACTCCATCCGGACAACCTGGCCAGCGAACAAAGGTGGAAGGGGACGGGACGATTTGTCAAAGGAGCGCTTCCGAATGAGCTGCTTCTCAGTGATGCGCTCCCTGACAGCGGCAGGGCTCCGAGCCGTGGGTTTCAGGGATTGCTGGGAGACGGGGATGGGGGGTCTAGTGGTGCGGGACAGGAGGCGTTGCGCAGGGGAACCGAGCGCGGGGTCCCGGGAGATGTTGCGGAGGTTGAGGAGGGCAAGGTACAAGTCCGAACTGTCAAGCCGGCAACGTTCCATCAGCTCCTTAGCGCTGCGGACAGCGCGCTCTGCAAGTCCATTGCTTTGCGGGTACTCGGGGCTGCTGGTGATGTGGCGGAAGTTCCAGCGATTTGCAAAAACAGCAAACTCCGCGCTGGTAAACTGGCTGCCGTTGTCGGACTGGAGAGATGCCGGGGAACCAAAGGTCGAGAAGTGGCGGCGAAGCTTCCCGATGACGGCAGCAGACGTGAGGGACGGCAGCAGGTCCACCTCGAACCAGCTTGAGTAGGAGTCCACCAGGACCAGGTAGTGTTTGCCACGCCACTCGAAAATATCGGCGGCAACAGCCGTCCACGGCAACTCGGGAGCCGGCTGCTGCAGGAGAGGCTGACGCTGCTGATGAGGTAATAGGCTGTTGCAGGCAGCGCAGGCGGAGACCCTGTCCCGGATCTCCTTGACCATGCCAGGCCAGTAAAACTGTGCTTGGGCCTGGGACAACGTGGCCTCCACCCCTGGGTGTCCGTTGTGGGCGGTGTGGAAGTAGTGATCGCGCAGCGCAGCCGGCACCACAACCTTGTGACCCTTCACCACCACACCCGCGTGCAGCACCAGTTCATCCCGAACCAGGAAGTAGGGCACGGCACCAGCCGGCAGGGAAGACCGTCGTTCAGGCCAGCCACGGCGGATGACGCCCGCAAGCTGTTGGAGGTCCGGATCCGCGGCAGTGTGTTTGACCAGGGACTGCAGCTGCCAAGATGGAACAATGTTGACGTTCAACACCATCAGGTCCGCCGATTCGTACGGATGGCGGGAAATGGAAGGTAGTGGGGCGCGGGACAGAGTGTCTGCCACGAACATCTCCTTGCCTTTGCGGTACACGATTTCGAATTGAAAACGCTGCAGCTGCAGCATCATTCGCTGCAGGCGGGACGATGCTGCGTGGATGGGCTTGTTTAAAATCGAGACCAGCGGCTGGTGGTCAGTTTCGATGGTGAAAGTTTTTCCCAGAACGTAGTCTCTGAACTTGGAGCAAGCGAACACCACGGCAAGGAGCTCCTTCTCAATCTGCGCGTAGCGCTGTTCAGCAGGGGTCATTGTTCGAGAGGCATAGGAGACGGGCAGCTGTCGGTCGTCGTAGAGCTGCAGGCAGGCAGCACCCAGGCCGAACCGAGATGCATCGCAGGTGAGGACAATTGGCCTGTTTAAGTCGAAAAACCGCAAAGTCGGGGTCCGCGCGAGTCTGGACCTCAGGGCTACGAAGGCCGATTGGTGGTGAGGGAGCCAGACCCAGGCATTGTCCTTCTTGGTCAGCTCTCTCAGGGGGGCACTTAGTTCGCTGAGGTCGGGTATGAACTTACCCAGGTAGTTGACCATGCCCAGGAAGCGCTGCAGGCCGGGCACGTCAGTGGGAGCGGGCATTTCGGTGATCGCCGCCGTCTTCTCGGGGTCTGGCTTCAGGCCCCCCGCCGTGAAAACGTGGCCTACGTAGGTGACTTCCGCAACGCGGAACCGACACTTCCTTCGATTAAGCTTGAGGTTTATCTCACGAGCCTTGTCCAGGACTTGGCGGAGGTGTCGGTCATGCTCAGCAATGTCCCTCCCGTACACCAGGATGTCATCCACGATGATGGCGCACGGCAACCCAGCAAACAGCTGCTCCATCGTGCGCTGAAAAACCTCGCTTGCCGAGTTGATACCAAAAGGCATGCGGAGGAAACGGAACCTGCCGAACGGTGTGCTGAAGGTGGTCAGGAAGGAGGAACGTGCGTCCAGCGGGATCTGCCAAAAGGAGCTCTTGGCATCCAGGACCGAGAAAACTGTGGCTGGACCGACCTGTGCCGCGACGTCCTCCACCGTCCGCATGGGGTAGTGCGGGCGTTTAATAGCCAGGTTCAGGTCCTTGGGGTTGATACAGATCCTGATCTCGCTCGCGTCCTTCTTGGCAGCGACCACCATGGTGGAGACCCACTGGGTGGGGGCACTCACCTCCTTGAGGATGCCCAAGTCCACCATGCCACGTAGTGTGGACTCCACGCGGCCCTTCATGGCAAAAGACACACGGTGGGCCGGTCTGACCACTGGGTCGACCCCCGGGTCCACAACGATCTTGTAGGCACAGGGCAGCTTCCCCAGGACGTCATCAAATCGGTCAGGGTACTCGACCAGGGGGTCCATGGGGGCCTGCACCAGGTGGATGTCGCGGTGAAATGAGACCAAACCAAAGTCCTGGCATGCACGGGCGCCCAGCAGGGTGACGTTTTCAGATGCTAGCAGGAGGAATGTGAGGGGCCGAGAGGTATCCAGAACAGTACAGACAACCGTTGCCTTTCCCACGGCAATCAGAACGCCTCCCCCATAGGCATGAAGGCGGGAGTTGTCAGGAGTAACCCTCTCCCCCGAATTTATCTGCTCGAAGAGGCCCACAGACATAACATTGGCAAACGCCCCAGTGTCGACCTTGGCAGGGAAGGAGTGTCCATTGACTGTAACTTGCACGGATGGATCCGTTATCAATGCAGGTGCTCCCAAGAGCGAAAACACCAGAGAGTCTCCATGGGAGGAAGTCGTATCTGAGCCATCGAGGACCTCATGTTGGTACCGGGAACCGGTTGCGTTATCGCTTGCAAGGTTGTGTAGACTCCCTCTAGGAGCAGGGACAGGTCTCCCACGAGAACGACAGGCTGCAGAAAAATGGTTCTGCTTCCCACATGAATTACAAGTTTTGCCCTGCGCTGGGCAAATGTTATACCTGTGTGACGAGAAGTTGCAGTTTGGGCATCTGCGAGGGGTGGCCATAGTGGGCGCGGAGGGGGCGACCCTGGGCTGTGGGTCATTCAATCGCCGGCGGCTGGCGAAATTTATGTCCTGGGGGGCCGGCCGGGATACTGAGCCAACAGCAGAGGCCATTCGTGCGGCATGTATTGCGTCCGTAAGCGACAGGTCAGGCTTCATTAGGAGCTCATCCCGCAGCCTAGAGTTTAGGAGACCGTTGACCAGGACGTCCCTGATCATCTCGTCGGGTGTAATCGTTTGAAGGCGGCACCGCCGAGCCATATGTCTTAAAGATGCAATAAAGGCGTCAACGTGCTCCCCTGGTGTCTGACGCCGCGAGAAAAATTTAAAACGTTCGATGATATTGTTGGTGGGTATGTCGCACAGGGCAGTGAACTTAGCAATGAGACATACCGGGTCGTTGCGGTCCTCTGGAGGGACGAATTGGAACGACGCATAGCGTTCCATTGCCTCCGGACCAGCCAGGTTGAGGAGCAGGTGGGCTTTTATCGCAGCAGTCGCATCAGGATGGGCAATGGCTATATAGTGTTCGTAGTCCCGCTGGAAGACAGTCCAGCGGTGCACGATGTCCTCATCGAAAACGAGCGTGTCCGGACGACGACACGAGGAAGACATGGCAAAGTGGAAGGAGGGGACACAATTGGGAGAAACAAATAATAAAATAAAAACCGATAAACAGGAGGCGCAAGTCTACCGATCTGACACCATGTAAAAGGATGCCACTCGTAGGCAGAGTCTTTTACTATATATATATAAGTTTATTCATAACACTGCACATACATTATGCCCTAGCTGTCCGTGGTCATCACTGGCACTAGAGAGCGAGCTGGAGGTGGGGAAGTTACAATTATACCAAAGACAATGGGGAGTGGTTAGTAGTGGTGAGGTCACTATGTTAAAGGAACATGCACTGATCTACACTTAACTCGCCACCATTTTAAAAAATAACACCGAAAGAGTAACCCAATTTGTACTCTAATAAATATTAATGCTTAAAAACAAAGCCTAAAATTACCACAAAAGCAGTAAAAATAAAAATGCAGGGCAGAATGAAATATTATTTGCCTTGTAATAGCAAAAGACCTGAAATCTAGAGTTAAAAATTTGTCATATTCAATATTTTCAATCTTCAACAAAGAGGGCTAAAATTCTCATGGGTAGAAAATTCATTTTAGCTGATTCTCATACTCAATTTTGGCAACTAATTTTAAATTAGTACTGGCAAGGATCTGTCATAGATGAGAGGCAAACTATATTTTCCAGTTCAGCACAACAAACAAATATAGCCCATTATTATTTCATATTTAACATGTCAGACAGTTACATTTTGATAAAATAACAGGTAATAAATGTATCATCCTGCAATTGACCGATTGACCTTTTCCAACTTCACCTCAAAATTTGAAACTAAATTTTTTTTATAGTTTGAACTCTTGGCATTTTACATCAAATAGATTTGCATCTTACTGTAGCAATCTTCTCAATGTAGGTCTTCATTGTCTTCACAATAACCTTTCTATCCTGAGGGGGGAAAAAAGCAACATTTTATAAAGAACTGTAAATCAACTTCAATCGGTGATCAAAATTACCCCATCAATTATTCCACCCCCCCCCCCCCAAGATTTTCTCCTATCGGGACTTTAAACAATGTGATTTTATTCCAGTTATACATTATTCTACCTTATTGAATACCCCCCCCTCCCCCCTTCTGAATTGCATGTGATGTGAATGGCATTGCCATTGACCCCAAGTGGTGAATCACCAGGCCACACTGAAACAAGATAATAGGCATTTCATCAAGAGTTCCTGCCAGACATTCCAATACATGTAACTCCACGGATATCTAAATCCAACGAAAGCCATTGATTCTACCTTTAACTCAAGGCATCAGAGGTAATTTGTCTACCACCATCTCCATATGCTCACCATCATCTTGAAAGATAACTATCTCAACAGAAACTGGGAATTGAACGTGGGATATTACTGCTCTAAATAAGGTGGAGCGCAACTGAGCCTTCAGGAGGTTCCTCATCAATTCCTCAGATTATTACCCAATTACATGCTGCAAATAACAGCGTATTATTCTTCCTTGCACAAGAAATTTAAAATTTAGATTAGAAAAATGCAATCCAAAATATGTAACTAAATTTAAAAAGAAGGTAAACTATTAAATAATATTTTCTTGAGCAATCAGCATCTTTTGAACAATCCTCTGATATTTTTAATCCTTGGATGCAATGAGATTCTTCTATAGAATAATTCATTGTTTCCAAAGTCCAAAAGGGCTGTAACATAAATGCCAAAAGATTGTTTGTGCTTGACTTACTTTAGGGGTGCCATGCCACAAGCACTGCATGGCTACTCTGCTCCCATCATGTGTGTGCGCCATGTAGACCACTGCTTCTCTGATTGATTCAATCATTTCCTAAAATCAGAAAATATGTTACAAATTGATATAATAATGACATTACCATTATTAATACTTTACTCTGGATATCATTATGCATGCCACAGAGTAAAACAAAAAAAAATTGGCAAAAAAAAAAAGCTCAGAATGGATTTCTGAGTGTATTTAAGACTGCATTCTCATCAAATGAACATTTGAGACTGCTTTAGATTTATTCATAGCTTGTCAAGCAACCAAAATGTTTAAATGATTTACTGCCTTGCAGTATATTGCTTTTCTTACAAAATTATATGTTACAAAGGGTAACCATATACGGAATGCAAAACAAGAATGATAGTTTTAAAATTGGGGTACTGTCTAAAAGACAATGCAATTCAGAATGCAAGGGATGATGAATGATTGGGACCCGAGTTAGAATACCAGTAGAGCTTTAAACCTCATGCTATGGATATTAAAACAAGCTAAGCTTGCCAGTAAGATCGAATAGTCCAAACTACACCCAAGAGATATTGTTGAGGGCTTCTGCAGCAGATATGCCAAGGCAGGCATTGACTCAGACGAAGTTTTAAATTATTGCAAGAGATTGGATGTGTTGTTCAATGCTCATTGCATGGCCAAAGCAATCAAATCAAAACCAGCAAATTACAGTATTATCACTATTTTCAATCACCAATGCGATGATGGTGCTGACAAACAATACTATCATGAAGGACGCAAAAACAAGTTAAAGATTGTTCCCTTTGGATTTTAGTTGGACTACTTTGCATCGGATCCCATTATAAAACTGGACCAAAGCATTGAATTTCAAAGATGTGATTAAAATAACTTCTGTTAATGTCAAGTTACTATTTGACTACATTGACATTAAACAGCCTGACTAAACTGCCATTGGCAATCTAAAGGAAGACTCTGTGGTGGCTGAGGTAAATTAAGGAATAAAGAAATAAGATTATATTTGCAGAGGTCAATCAGTGCAGTCCAGGAGATTCACAATTCCTCAAAGTAGTAGCTTATCAGTTGTTGATGCCTATAAGGCAGCAAGAATAGACTTGGACTAATAACTGGCATGTGCTGGATATTGCCCATTCCTCAAGAGCCTAACCATATTCTTCAAACATTCCACAGTATAATCAACACCACATCCGTCACCCACATCAGTTGACTAGGTATTGTGTGGAGAGTAACTTGTCTCACTCCTCAAAGCTTTTCACAATGCACTGCGTAAAAACCAGGAGTGTAATGAAATAGTCTCCATTTGAAAAGGGCAATAGTTGGCTATTGTTGACAATATCCACTGCAGCAACTCTGCAAACTTGTGGCGTGACAGCTGGCACTCGCCCAGCTAGAAAAGGCAACTTTGCATTAATAGTGTCATTCATATCCCTGTCAGTATATCCCGAGGGACATGTCTTTCTTTATAACAATTACCCTTTAAGCGCAGTCACTATTATAATATAGGAATATTCTCATTTCAGTTTCGCTTCAGAGATTTTAAACAAAGGCACATTCCAGTGCAGCACATTGAAGATACTTTTTTTGGACAAAAAAATTAAATCAAAATCACCAGTCCTTAAAACAAAAGATTTTATGTACATTACTGCCTGTGGGAGTTTATTCCATCTAAGTTGCTGGCTGTATTTCTTTCATTGCAACAGTGAGTATTGTTTAATGGCTGTTAAGCACTTTGGGACATTCTGAAAGGGCGAAGGAGACATCATACAAACAAATGCAAGGCTTCTTTGACAATGGCTTTCACACGATGCTTCTCCTGCCCAGGACAAATGTGGCAGGTATTCGCTAATAGCACATTAAATTGAATGAAATACACCACTGATCATTCATGGTCACTGGATCAAGATACTGGAACTCCCGACTTAAGTGTTGCATATCCTCAAAAAGACTGCAGGGATTCAAGAATACAGCTCAACAGCACCTCCTCAGGCACCTTTAGGGATGGTCAAGGCTCACTTGCCATACAAAATTTTAAAAAGGGCAACATAGAAAGACAACCATAAATATTACATCACTGAACCCTACTTAAGGAACAGTTTACAATTAAAACATGTCTATTGTTAACTCAGAATTTCTACTATATATATATATCCAGACTGTTTAATACAGCAGGGTGCTCTATGTGATGATGGAAACAGAGGGGGTGGGGAGATGCTTCAAAATTATTCAAAACCTATCCACCACAATCTGAAATTATTTTGTTTGAATAAGATTAAAACAAAGGGTCATTGAACGTTTACCCATATAAAACACATGATTAAATTGCATGTTTAACAAAGTTGGTCTCTCTTTCCAGATTAAATGTAAATTCAGAGTAACCTTAAAAAATTGCATGATTGGTTATGCAAACAACACTTACCATTCTCATTTTATCAGAGCAGTACGTGAAGAAATCCAAAAATGCTTTGTGTACCAATGTGTGCTTTATTACTGCCTCTCTAGAAATCACCAAAAAGAATGATTTAGTTAAACCACACCTGCGTCACTGATTTGGATGGAATATTGGGTACATTTAGTTTCGTTTATTGTCATGTTTACCGATGTACAATGAAATGCTTTTTGTTGCCTGTTAACCAATCAGTGGAAAGACTATGCGGCAGATGCTGGTTTAAACCAAACATAGACACAAAGAACTAGAGTAATTCAGCGGGACAAGCAGCATCTCTGGAGAGAAGGAATGGGTGATGTTTCGGGTCTTTAAAATAACAGGGAGCCACTAAAATAGCAAATAAGCATTAGCGTTGGAATCAGATAAAGGAGTGAAGTTAGTGCAAGTAAAAGACATAACTGAAAAATCACTTTTCAAAAAACACTTACAAAGATGTAACATACACAACACCAAGTAAAACACTCAGCTAAGCACTTCATGTGTTCAAGGGGTTGGAAAGTGCAATAAGGCATTTTAGCCACCACGATACAAATGGCTGAATAGCTCCCTTCTGTGGCATAAATGTTTACAACTTTACGATTGTTTTGACACGGTATTCAAGGTGATAGAGTATGTATGTCCAATTACTGGCTACATTAGCAAACTGAAAAAATTGGAAAACAAAATGACTGGTCAGATTTTTTTTGCTTGTAGGCTCTTGCCATATTTCCTTATTAGCTTAATAAAGCATGAAATTAGAACTCCAAAAATAGATGGTTACAGCATACAGAAGAGCCAAACGTTATAGAAATGAGCATTCCTGATTTCCCTTTTCCTTCACCTTTTTATGTCAAAATGACATTATATATGCTTGGATAGAATGGATGTGGAGAGGATGTTTCCACCAGAGGTCAGAGCCTCTGAATTAAAGGACGTTCCTTTAGGAAGGAGATGAGGAGGAATTTCTTTAGTCAGAGGGTGGTGAATCGGTGGAATTCTTTGCCACAGAAGGCTGTGGAGGCCAAGTCAATGGATATTTTTATGACAGAGATAGATAGGTTCTTGATTAGTATGGGTTATGGGGTGAAAACTGAGGTGAGAAGGAACTTTATCACCCAGAGTTGTGAATTTGTGGAATTCTCTGCCACAGAGGGCAGTGGAGGCCAAATTACTGGATGGATTTAAGAGAGAGTTAGATAGAGCTCTGGGGGCTAGTGGAATCAAGGGATATGGGGAGAAAGCAGGCACGGGTTATTGATTGTGGACGATCAGCCATGATCACAATGAATGGCGGTGCTGGCTCGAAGGGCCGAATGGCCTCCTCCTGCACCTATTTTCTATGTTTCTAGAAGGCAGGATTAAAGGCAGTATTAAAGGCAGGAGAAGGGAGCGTGGGATTAGGAGGGAGAGATAGATCAGCCATGATTGAATGGCGGAGTAGACTTGATGGGCTGAATGGCCTAGTTCTGCTCCTATCAGTTATGACCTTATGACTCTTATGAGCTAGATTTTTTTAAATCTTCACGCCAGACAAGGTAAAATTAGATCAGCTGGTCAACAGGATTAAATTAGCAAATGTCAGTAAGTTATTTCACATGCATCGTTAATATGTTAAAATATTATTTTGCAAAGTAGTACAGGTGGGTCACTGATTTCAATGACATTTAATTAACATAACGTACAATCATTAATAGTCATCTTACTTTTGTACCATAGGTGTGAGGATCTCTTTAATTTCTCCCATTATTCCTTCTCGCTTATTAGGATTAGACTCAAGAACTTTATCCAACGTTGGACAAAAAGACGACTAATAAACAAACAAACAAAAAATTCACAATTTTGTAATAAAACAGACCAAAATAATTTTTAAGAATCAGATTCAGAATAAAACTTAATACAGAAGCTATTATTTTCTCCTTCCTGCAGGGAAACATGCTGTTGTACAATGCAATATAGCCAGTTCAAGAAGACCATTAAATACCCAGAGAAATAGAGCCCAAGTCACATTGTATAAGGTACAATGTAATATTAATAATGAAATCAACACACACAATATTATTTTTCAAAAGCGTGAAATCGCTTTTGACAATTTTTATAGGAAAGTTTTAGATATTTTTTAATTATGACAAAAGATTTGCTTTATCAGCTTTTTGAATTTCCATATGTAGACCATTAAAGTTTTACACTTGGTTTAATACTTGTGCACATTTAAGCAGCAATCTGACCACCAGGAAAAAGACATTTTTTGAATTTGGAAGAAATAATGGACAGTAAAAAGCAGTACCTGAATAAATTTGCAAGGGGGTGATCATCTTGTTTGAAGTGTACTTTTGGACCCAAAGTAGTCAATGGAAATTAGTGGAACACATTTTCTGTGAGATTTCAGACAACTGAGACTAATAGGGCGGCACAATGGCGCAGTGGTAGAGCTGCTGCCTTGCAGTGCCAGAGACCTAGGTTCGATCCTAACTATGGATGCTGTTCAGTACGGAGTTTGTACGTCCTCCCCGTGACCTTGTGGGTTTTCTCCGAGATCTTTGGTTTCCTCCCACACTCCAAAGGCGTGCAGGTTAATTGGCTTTGTATAAATGTGCAGGGATCGCTGGTTGGTGCGGACTCGGTGGGCCGAAGGGCCTGTATCTCACTGTATCTCTAAACTAAACTAAAAAATAGTGTTGTCATAATAGGGGATTTTAACTTTCCCAATACAGACTGGGACTGCCATAGTGCCAGTCAATAAAGGAAAATTTCTTCAGGTAATATCTAACGAACCATACAAGGGAGAACAAAGTTGTATCTACTTTTAGAGAATTGGGCAGGGCAAATGACTGAAGTGTCAATGGGCGAGCCTTTTGGGACCAGTGACCATAGTTCTATTAGCTTTAACACAGTTATGGACAAGATGGCTGGTCCAAATATTCTAAGATAGACACAATATGCTGGAGTAACTCAGCGGGTCAGACAGCATCTCTGGAGCAAAGGAATAGGCGATGTTTCGGGTCAAGACCTTTCTTCAGGCGGGGAAGTCGGGAGAGAGGGAAACTAGAGGTATGAAAAGGTACTGAACAAATCAGAGCCGGCACCAATGAGCAAGGAAATGGAACCAACATTGGTCCATTGTTGGCTATGACAGAGGTGATATTGAAGGGATATATGGATGCAAACAGTGGGACCAGCAGGATGACTAGGATGGGGAGAGGCAGAGAGAGAGAGAGAGGGAATGCAATGGAGAAATTAATATTTACTCCATTGGGTTGAGAGCAGCCCAAGCAAAATATAAGGTGCTGTTCCTCCAATTTGCATGTGGCCTCATTCTGACAGTTGAGGAGGCCCAGGACAGAAAGGTCAGAATGGGAATGGGAAGTGGAATTAAAATATTTGGCAACCGGGAGATCATATAGGTCAAGGAAGTCTGAGCGTAGGTGTTCAGTGAAACGATTGCCCTGTCTGCGCTTGGTCTTGCCGATATATAGAAAGTTCACACCAAAAATAACAAATACAGTAGATGAGCTCTAGGTTTAGATAGGAAAGGTTTAAAAGGACATGGGGCAAATGTAGGTAAATGGGACCAGCTTAGGTAGGCATCTTGGTCGGCATGGACGAGTTGGACTAAAGGTCCTGTTTCCATGTTGTATGACTATATAAACAAAAATTCTTTATGGATGCTGATATTTCCAATTTTGATCTTAAGGAGAATACACTTACTGCAACCAGACAATGTCACATCGAAAAAACTCAATGTTATTTAAGCGCATTGAGAATAAGCCGCACTATTGTGATAGTGATTAAAATCACCATCCTTAATCATGATCTGCAACAAGCTGCAACCTTTCCATGTACAATGTAGAAAATGAATCTTTGTACTGGTCACATTTATTACTGTAGCCAATCTAAATTGAACTAAAGAAGCACAACAGCCTGCAGATTCTAACCAGTTTGTGTAAAATGTTGTCCAATTCACAAAATCTGCAAGATTGTGCAATATTAATTGCTCAGGAAAATATTTTTTCCCCTTGTAATGGTTCAATCCGGAGGAGGCTCAGTGACTGTGGTTCATAGGCAAGTAACTTGCTTCAGTGATTCCACACTGTCTTTTTCATTCTATACTGAATAGTGACTGGACCTTACAAATACAAGCCCTTTCCGGGTCACATGCTGCGTTTCATGAGACATGTTTCAGACTGGCCCTCATAAATTTCTATGATTTTTTATCTAGATATCCTGTAAAAAAATGTTCTGCACTGGCTTCCAATTTCTCCAATATGGGTATTAGTCACACAGGTCAATAACATAGATCGAAATATTTAACCATAATAACTCAGGAAAAAAAAGAAATCATGTTTGGAGAAAATCTAATTTTAGTTAATGTTTAAAAACAAATTAGAATTAAACAATAGGCATCTTTTTTTTCTGGACTGACAAACTTCATATGGATCAAAACGTACCTTGCATATCATGAACATATTCCCATATAGCTCTTCTGTCAGCATGTTCCTCTGTTCTAATATTGCTTTGTCATTGTATGCGTACTCCACAATTCCTGATGCCTCTGAATGCCGCAGTAACTTCTTCACTTCACCTTTGAAACTTTTAATTACCTCTGCTACTTGTTGCTTATTTCTAGCAACAAAAAAAAATCACACTTGAAATCTAGGCTTACGCTATAATCACATCGCAACAACTTTTTTTCTTTCATAATTTCACACTTCGAAATAGTTAAAAAAGAATTAAAATCAACTGAAAAAATATACTTGGTAGCAATGAATCAAGATAAAGTTGAAAGTAACAAACGTGGATAACAGTTGTCTAATTCTGACAACACAAAAATGTAAATGCTATTTGTTAGCCTTGGTCGTACTTTCAAATTACTTTCTAACTTATAGCTTCACTTGCATCTGAACTATTGGTCCTAGGTTCTCAGGAGTACAACTTGCTGGTGTGATATTAAAAAAGGCTTATCATCTGGTAATCACTTGCAGAGACCATTCCCATTCTCCATAATTCAGCAAGTTAGCACCTAACCAAGAGTAATAACTTGCGGTTACGGCCCAAACAAAACTCAAAGTACAGGCACTCTCCAACGTATGTGATGGACGACATTTAAACAATCCACAATAGGTGGTTCCGTTTCCTGAATGATTTGTGTCATTGCAACGGGAATTTGACAAAGGCTTGCCATCAGCTTCATAAATATAAAAGTATCGCCAGGTCTCGCTGCTCTTCCAGCAATACTGAGAAGAGTGAGCAAGAATGAGGGAGGCGATGGAGAGCAACTCCGGCCAAGTGGTCGGCAGCTTCCACAAGGTGCACCCGCGATATCTTCATCAGCTGCAGCATCGTCCAGTTAATGCTGCTGTTCTTGCGGCTCACATTGTAGAATCTAGCCAACAGCACTTTCTTCAGGGCGCCGCCAACGACAAGATGCGCTCAGTCACCGTGGGACACCCTCCCCTCATCAGCTGCCGCTTCTTCCTATTACCCGTCACTTAGTCCACTCCGTCCTTTCTCTCCTTCCCCAGAGTCACTGACATCTTCCACCTCGGACACCGGGGGACAAGGTGGAGATGGCAGTGGAGAGCGGACAAAGTGTTGGCCAACAGGAAGAAGCAGCAGCTGGTGGGTATGGGAGTCCACAATGACCAAGCGCATCCTGTCGAAGAAAGCGCTGTCGGCCAGGGTCGACAAATGAACCGCAACAACAGCTGCGTCAACTAGACACTACTGCTGCTGGTGAAGAAGGTCTCGCTGGAGCAGACCAGGGTCATTGGCTATGGCATGTTGGCCTTTATCATATCATCATATCATATATATACAGCCGGAAACAGGCCTTTTCGGCCCTCCAAGTCCGTGCCGCCCAGTGATCCCCGTACATTAACACTATCCTACACCCACTAGGGACAATTTTTACATTTACCCAGCCAATTAACCTACATACCTGTACGTCTTTGGAGTGTGGGAGGAAACCGAAGATCTCGGAGAAAACCCACGCAGGTCACGGGGAGAACGTACAAACTCCTTACAGTGCAGCACCCGTAGTCAGGATCGAACCTGAGTCTCCGGCGCTGCATTCGCTGTAAAGCAGCAACTCTACCGCTGCGCTACCGTGCAAATAGGAGCAAATAGGTCCTTCTGCAGTTGTACAGGGCCCTGGTGAGACCGCACCTGGAGTATTGTGTGCAGTTATGGTCTCCAAATTTGAGGAAGGACATTCTTGCTATTGAGGGCGTGCAGCGTAGTTCACTAGGTTAATTCCCGGAATTGCGGGACTGTCGTATGTTGAAGGACCGGAGCGACTAGGCTTGTATACACTGGAATTTAGAAGGATGAGAGGGGAGCTTATTGAAACATATAAGATTATTAAGGGATTGGACATATTAGAGGCAGGAAACATGTTCCCAATGTTGGGGGAGTCCAGAACCAGGGGCCACAGTTTAAGAATAAGGGGTAGGCCATTTAGAACGGAGATGTGGAAAAACTTTTTCAGTCAGAGAGTTGTAAATCTGTGGAATTCTCTGCCTCAGAAGGCAGTGGAGGCCAATTCTCTGGATGCTTTCAAGGGAGAGCTAGATAGAGCTCTTAAAGATAGCAGTCAGGGGATATGGGGAGAAGGCAGGAACAGGGTACTGATAGTGAATGATCAGCCATGATCACATTGAATGGCGGTGCAGGCTCGAAGGGCCGAATGGCCTACTCCTGCACCTATTGTGTATTGGCACCTAGTTTTATGGCAAAACTACACAAAGTGCTGGAGTAACTCAAGCCGGTCAGGCAGCATTTCTGGAGAACATGGATAGACAACATTTTGGTTTGAGACCCTTCTTCAGACTGATTCAGTCGTTTTGCGTATTAACCAGCTTCTACAATTCTTTGTTTCTATCCAGTTTTAAGGTGATTCTGATTTGCTTAAAATCTGACTTGCACAAGGGTTTATGGAACGTGACTCTTACATAAGTCGGGAAGTATCTGGATAGAGCATGTCTGTAGCACAATTTAATGCAGTGTTTTAAAACCAAAGAACACAAATAAATCCTGCACCTACAGAAACAACCAAATGCAAATGTTTTGCTACTACCTCACAATTAATCTCCAACACTGTACTTACCCATACATTAGAATTTTCTTCACAATATGTCTGCCGTACTTGGATTTACTCAACTCAACCAGATGCTCTGAAATGAAATTACCAGGTGAAATTAACCCAAGAGGATTTTTTTTTTTTCATATTCATTTCCAGGATCTGGACATTGCTGGTTAGGCCAGGATTCATTGCCCAATCCTAAATGATCTTGAGGATAAGATGGGAAACCATAATCCAGAACCTCTGCAGTCCTTCTGTTAAAGGTACTTGCCCAGTGCTGCTGGGCAGTTCCAAGATTTAGACTCAGTGACAATGAAGGACCACCAATACATATCCAAGTCAGGTAGACGCAGGTTTTAGTTTTAGAAATACAGCATGGAAACAGGCCCTGTGGCCCACCGAGTCTGCGCCATCCAACAATCACCCATACACTAGTTCTATCTTACACAGTAGGGACAATTTGCAGAAGCCAATTAACCTATAAACCTGTACGTCTTTGGAATGTGGGAGGAAACAGGAGCGCCCGGAGAAAAACCACAGTTACAGGGAGAATGTACGGACTCCGTACAGACAGCACCCACAGACAGGATCGAACCGGGGTCTCTGGCGCTGGTAAGGCAACACCTCTACTACTGCATCACTGTGCTGCCCTGCAGTTCACATGCAACTACCGCCTATGTCCTTCTTGGTAGTAGACGCTCCGGGTTTTAAAGGTGCTTAGGCTATCTCTTAACCAACATTGCCATTCCCCAGTGCTTTTGTGGAAATAATTTTGCTTGCTGCTTATCAACACGTTTCTGAACATTGTCTAGATCTTGCTGAATGCAGGCAGAAGCAGCTTCATTTGCTAAGGAGTTGCGAACGGAACTAAATATAGTGGAATCGTCAGCATCTCCACTCATGGCTCTGATGAAGCACAGAAAATAATTGGGGTTCGGACAATGGACCAAGATTAACTCCTTTTACCAGGGCAGCCTGATGCCACACTTGGGCAAATGCTGCCTTGTTGTCAAGGGTACACACTTACACATCACCACTGCAATTCAGTTCTCTGATCAATATATGGACCCAGACTGGAACCAAGTGGTCCTGGCAAATACAAACTATTGTCAACGAGTAGGTTATTGAAAAGCACACAAAGCTTTAAAGTACCTTTTAATTCCACAAAGACTTCTTCCCTTTGTTCTTTATTACCAAACTGAAGGTAACACTGGATTACTCGGGCAGAATCGTGTGAAAATGCAATCTGGAAAAGATAAGGTAATTTGTTAAAAAAATCTCCAGCTACATAATTATAGCAGAATTTTTGTTTATTGAAGCTGGATTATTATGAATTAATAAGATGTCAACATACATTTCCCAGTAAGAATCAAAAAGGGAATGAATACTGCACTTTCAATTGCATTTTCTCCCAAAATAATGCAATTTGTAAAGTACTTTTGGGAATCACATACGCCAATGGGTCTCCTGTGACAGCAATCTACTCCCTGCTATACCTGCACGAAGTTAACCTGGAAGGACCCCAGCAAGCATTTTTCCACTTAGAGCGATGTGAAATCTGAGGTGATTCACAATGCCCTGTTAGACTTCACAAGGAGTCGAAATCCTGGAGTTCCTGCTGCATGGGACACTGCCCCATAGCCTCCACTTATGATCTGTCTTATTAAGAAGATATCCACTGAACATTTGTGTGGACTTTATGGAAATGTTGCCCCATTGTATTAATCTGTGATGAAATGTAAAGAATGTTATGCTTAGGGCACACCACGTATTTAGTCTATAATTGGTGGAATAAGTACTGGTATGATATACGAGTCAAACTGCAGGTTAAAAACTGTAAAGATAATTATAAATATTTTGATACTAAGTATGATACAAGAGGTCTGACATGTGTTCAACACTACAGATATGATCTTAACTAATTGTCAAGAAATGAAAGGCTAAAAGTAAACACAGCATACATTTTTAATATTTCCATGGACAAGCTTCTGTAATTCTTTCATAAGTTCTGCTTTCTTTTCTTTACTGCAGTCTTTTCTGGAAGAATAGAAACATTAAAAAAGTGTTAGAAATCAATTTCAATGTCACTTAAAATTATACAACTGAAAACATTCAAAATACTCAGAAAGTTGAGTCAGATTTTAATAAAGGCCATTTTTACACATTTTGGTTTCACCATGTAGAAATTACAGCAGTGTTTATACATAGTCCCCCATTTCTGACAACGTGCACTTTAACCACATGTGATTTCTTTTCTATTACAAATCTCAAATTGTGGAGTACAGAGACAAATAAATAAATGATGGGTCTTTGTCCCAAACATTATGGGGGGCACTGTAGATAGTAGCTGAGGAGGAGCAGAGTGATAAATTTAGGCGATGAATCTTCATCAAACCCAGATGTAATTGCTAATTTAAAAAGATACTTTCTTAAAAAGATAAAAAACTACTTCCAGTTGATCGCCTTCCCTCGCTAGGATGTTCTGAAGCCGCTCCGTGACGTCTTGAACCCTGGCACCAGAGAGGCAACAGACCATCCTCGAGTCCCGCCTGCCGCCACAGAATCTACTGTCCGTACCTCGGACAATGGAGTCACCCACTACTATGGCTCTTCCTGACTTCGGTCTCCCCGGTCGAGTTTCCTTGCTTGCGTTAGAGCTGCCAACATGTCTGCTGCTTGGACTGGAAGCGTCTTCTGCCCCGACAGCTCCCAAGAGGGTGTACCTGTTCGCCTATAGGCACAGCCACCGGTGTCTCCTGTAGTCCAAGTTCGCTCCCCCCTTCGCTCGACCTGGACCCTTGGCGTGACAGCCTCACAGTAGGTCCTGTCCAGGAAACTCTCGCATTCCCGGATGGCCCTGAGGTCATCCAGCTGCTTTTACAACTCCGCCACACGTCCATTCAGGAACTGCACCTGGACACAGTTCTTGCAGGTGAAGCTCCCAGAAGCTCCAGCTGAGTCCCTACCTTCCCACATCCTGCAGGAAACACACAACACCAACTTGTCCGCCATTACTTTAGTGTCAAAAAACAATTCAGGCTCAAAAACAAGCGTAGCCTCCTCACCTCAGCCTCCTCGCTGAAGCCTCGCAGCCAAAGACTCGCACTTTTCTCACAGGGCACTTAGATTTGCAGCCAAAGACTCGCACTTTTCTCACAGGGCACTTCCCTCAACAGGGCTGCACCCGGACAGAGCTGCAACCCTTGTGCAAGTCTTGCTTATATCAGTCACTAAATTACTTAATTGGCCAATTTACCAAACTTCTATTTTAATTGATCAACCAATCCACGTACTCACTTCTATCCTGCCTTCCTGACGAGCTTGGAGTTATGCGCTTTTCTGACTGACTACTAGCGTCCTCTTGGCGCTCTTTTTAAACTGCCTTTTCACACTGCAATTAACACTTACTTTGCTCTCAGCCAACGATCGTCCTTGCTCTGCTCCCGACCTTTTCTGGTTTTGGTTTAGTTTAGAGATACAGCGCGTAAACAGGCCCTTCGGCCCACCGAGTCTGCACCAACCAGCGATCCCCGCACACTAGCACTATCCTACACACACTAGGGACAATTTATATTTACGCCAAGCCAATTAACCTACAAACCTGTAAGTCTTTGGATTGTGGGAGGATACCAAAGACAGTAGCTTTACTGCTGCACCACTGTGCCGCCCGTACCTTTTTTCCTTTAAGTGCTTATATATTGAGGAAAAAATCATAGGTGGGCTTGGATTGATTCAGATATTCAGGAATGATATCTCAAAAAGTGACGACAATGGATCTACGGAATTAAACCTATTTGAATTAAAGTGAAATGAGGTAACCTCTCTTCTAGTTTCTTCTAGTGCACCAAGAAATCTTATGGAAAAGTGTGCAAATAAGTTCAATAATGAAAATCATATATATGCTTTCTAAGCAGACTATGCTTGATGTACATGAATTGGGATGCGGTGTGCATGGGGAGTGTAGTCTTCAACCTGCCATTAAGACTGCTTTCTATAAGGCTACATTGCTTTTGTAAGTGGACATCCAACTATTGCAGGTGTAAAAGATAAATTTGATTTTAACTTTGTTAAAAATACCTTCTTACACTTTCCCAGATCTGCTTTGATCGAATGACTAAATCATAATTAGTTTTCTTGTCCTGTTGTCTGTTCAGTTTTAGTTCTTTCTTTTCTTTTTTGAAATCATCCCACTTAGGTTTCTTCAAAATGGTGCCTGAGATGACAAAATCATGTTAGTTTCATATGATGTCCGTCAGAAATAACAGCTTCAATACATTAAAATACCATGCACTGATTATCACATGGACTTAAAAATCGATGGACGGTGCACCATACACCATGTCATTAACACGCTCAATCTATAATCTACTGGGTGAGCCTGTGGCTCAGCAGTATAGGTGAGTAGTAACAAAATCAGAATGGAGTTTATGAGAATATGAAAGGGATAGGTTACAAGAAAATAAGTGGGGGAATGGGATTGCTGAAACAGCTAATGGCTTGAGGGATCAAATAGCCTTTTTTACATCAAAAGAAAATATGAAAATATGAGAAAAGCATCAATGATGTCAAATCATTACCACGAAATTTGAGATTCTGAATAAAATTCACTCATGGAATTTGTATAAAAGAGAAGTAAATGAATAGCCACAAATTTCTTTTTTTTCCATCCATCCATCCCTATTACTACTACTACTAAAACTCAGATCTTATATATATATATATATCCGTATGTAAATATGTTTTTCTGTGATTTTGCCAAAACGCCACCATTTTTGCGCCACCTTAATCACCACTCTCGCGATGACTCTTTATAACTTTTATTTAAATTGGTCTTATATTTAACTTAGAGACATTTTAAAGTTCAAAAATCTCATTTCTAAACACATTTTCCAAGGGCTGCTGTGCGTATGACATCACCAGAGGGCACGCATGGACTCTCTCTTCACTCGCACAAACAAGATGGACGCCGTTAGCCGAGCCTCCCGCAATCAGGGGCTCCCCTCTCTTCCCCTTGCTTCTCTCCTCTCTCCCCTCGCTTCTCTCTCCCCTCTCTCCCACAACCGCCGCGGGTAATCCCAGCTCGGCTAGGCCACAGCCGCCGCCGCGCTGCCCGTCTCCAGCAGTCTGGCGCTCCCTCCTCCTCCCTGCACGCTCGGTAAGTCCCTTTCGCCGCCAATGGCTCCACGGAGGGGAGGGGGCGTGGGAGGCGAAGGGAGGATGGGGGTAGGAGGGGGGAGAAGAGAGTGGGGAGGCGGGGGGTGGGGGAGGAGAGAGGGGGGCTGGTGAGGTGGGGGAGAGTAAGAGTGGGGGGGAGGGTGGGAGGACAGAGTAGGGGTGGGAGGGAGAGTGGGACTGGGGTGGGGACAGCAGGGGTGGGGGGGAGGGGTGTTGGTGGTGGGGGGAAGAGAGAGTGGTGGGGAAAGGGGGGGTGGAGGAGAGTAAGAGTGGGGCTGGGAGAGGAGAGAATGGGGGGGTGGGGGGGAAGAGAGAGTGGGGGAAAGGGGAGGCCTCAGTCACACCCTCCCCCCTTCCCTGCCCCCCCTCTACACAGGGGAGGCTTTGGGTCCAGGGCTCACTCACTCATACTCTCCCCCCTTCTCTGCCCCCCCTCTAAGAGGAATGGGCCCAACGGGAGGAGGGGGTGGGGGTTGAGAGAGTGGGGGTGGGGGAAGAGTGGGGCTGGGGAGGAGAGAATGGGGGGGTGGGGGGAAGAGAGAGTGGGGGAAAGGGGAGGAGCGAATGGCCACCTCAGTCACACCCTCTCCCCTTCCCTGTCCCCCCTCTACACAGGAGAGGCTTTGGGTCCAGGGCTCACTCACTTACACTCTCCCCCCTTCTCTGCCCCCCTCTAAGAGGAATGGGCCCAACGGGAGGAGGGGGTGGGGGTTGAGAGAGTGGGGGTGGTGGAAGAGTGGGGCTGGGGAGGAGGGCAGGGTGGGGTGGAGGGAATAGTGGGGGAAAGTGGGGGTGGGGAGGAGGGAAGATTGGGGTGGGGAGAGTGGGGGAATAGGGGTGGGAAGGGGGGAATGGGGGTGGAGGCAGGGCTGGGGGGAGTGGGGGTGAGGGCAGGGGAGGGGCAAGTGGGGATGGGCGCAGGGGAGGGGCAAGTGGGGGCTCGTAGGTGGAATGGTGTAGGTCAGTGTGGGGAGAATGGGGGATAAGGGGGATTGAGTGAGGGGATTGAGGGTGCTGCACCAATACAGGAGAGGCTTTGGGTCCAGGACTCATTCACTCACACTCTCTCCCCTACCCTGCCCCCCTGTCTACGAGGAACGGGCCCAACTTGTAATTACTAAAACTCGTCTTGCATATTTGTTCGTTTGTAGGTACCCGTAATACAGTCAAAACAGTACACGATAGCGCAACAATTTTAGGCCCACCTTACTCACCATTGGCCTGCGGTTCAAATTGTTGTTATATTTTTAAAGTTATTCACTTTTTAAACTTTAAAAATCACTTTTTAAACTTTAATAAATCCCTTTTCCACTTGCCCTGCCCTGCGCAGTAATACCTCCCTGTTCGACGTCACAATGGGAACCCAACGGGTCCGCGCCTGCACAGTTGGGGCCCGTTGATCTAATACAGATGCTCCCCGACTTACGATGCTTCCACTTACAATATTTCGACTTTGCGATGGTGCAAAAGGCAGCGACCCGGGAGGGGGGGGGGGGAGATAAGGGGGGTTGAGTGAGGGTGGAGTGGGTGAGTGGGGGAGGGGAAGTGGATGGTGATAGACCAATGCAGTAGAGGTTTGGGGGAGTTTTAAGGGGGGTTGAGGGGGGATGGATTGGGTGAGTGGGGGTTGAAGGGGATGGAGTGGGTGAGTGGGGGATGAGGGGGGAAGGAGTGGGGGGGGAAGAGGGGAAGGAGGAGTGGGGGAGGGGAGGGTACTTGACCAATGCAGGATAGGTTTGGGCTCAACGGGTCCACTCTTTTCTAGTATATAGATAGATGTAACTGAAAGTCTCATCTTGTATGTATGTATGTTCCTGAAATACAGGCAAAACGGTACACGATAGCGCAACAATTTTAGGAGCACCTTACTCACCTTTCGCCTGCAGTGTGCAGTATTAAGTTTCGTTCAAATTATTGCGTTTTTGTGTACCATTTTGGCTGTATTTCGGGAACATACATAAACATAGCACAAAAAGTAAGGAAATTTGTGTTTGGTAGATTATTTCTTTGTTGTAACAATGCTTCTTGGCAATAAATCTTATACCGTTGGAAAGCCTGTTTATTTCCCTTTTAAATGGTGCCACATTTGTAAGGAACATGCATGAAAGCATCACATGATAGTTGCTCTCTAGGTAGCATACGATCCTGATTTGGAAAATTATCGCTGCACCTCCATCATCGTTGGGAATAAATCCTGGAACTGTTTCCTGAACAGCACTATAGACATTCCTGCACAGGAAGGACAACAGCAGTTCCACCACAGTGTTTCACAACCACCTTCACAAGGGTAATTAGGAATAGGCAATAAATGCCAGAAAAGATTATATCTTATAAATTAAATATTTGAAGATGCTGTCTTTGTAATCCAGTCATGCATTGTGCTATTCCAGTGAGGCAACCATTTCTACTAACCATTGAGAAGAGGATGGTGTGCCAACATCTTGTACCACAGCAATTCCTCTGGTAGGGGTACTCCAAAATATTTTGAGATCGAACTTTCCAGGAATTAAAACATAGCACAAAAAGTAAGGAAATTTGTGTTTGGTAGATTATTTCTTTGTTGTAACAATGCTTCTTGGCAATAAATCTCATACCGTTGGAAAGCCTGTTTATTTCTCTTTTAAATGGTGCCACATTTGTAAGGAACATGCATTTGTGGGATGAGCAGCAGAGCTGAGTATGTGGGTTGCGCCCATGAAAAATCTGCCAAATCTTCTCTGCCAATGCCAAACAGCTTATTCTGCCATTGACTCTTGTTCGGTGTTGTTTGGTGGATTGGATGATTGAAGTCTGAAGAAACAAGACATATTGGCAATTTAACAATTTATTCATTTAATAAACAGGAGCCTCAGTAGCGTGTGGAAGAACCATACACAGCCACAACAGCCTGGCACCTCCTCCTCATGCTGGTCACCAGCCTGGTCACACACTGTTGTGGGATGGCATCCCATTCTTCAACCAGCATTTGTCGCAAGTCAGCCAACGTGGTTGTGTTGGTTACTCTGGCACGAACAGCACGCCCAAGCTGATCCCACAAGTGTTCAATGGGGTTGAGGTCAGGACTGCTGGCAGGCCATTCCATCCTCTCCACTCCCAAATTCTGGAGGTAGTCTCTGAGAAACCCTGCTCTGTGGGGGCGAGCATTGTCATCTTGGAGGATAGAGTTCGGTCCCAGACTGTGGAGATATGGGATTGCCACTGGTTGCAGAATCTCATCTCGATATCTCTCTGCATTGAGATTGCCTCCAATGATGACAAGCCTTGTTTTTCCAGTGAGGGAGATGCCGCCCCACACCATCACACTGCCTCCACCAAAAGATGTTACTCTATCGGTGCAGCAATCAGCATAGCGTTCTCCGCGTCTTCTCCACACTTTGACCCTATAATCCAACTGCCGTAGGCAGAATCTGGACTCATCGCTGAACATAACGTTCCTCCACATGTTCAGGTTCCAGTGCACGTGTTGCCGACACCAGCGCAAACGGGCCTGATGGTGAAGGGCAGGCCTCCTGGCAGCCCTATGAGACCGGAGATCGGCTGCGTGCAGTCTGTTCCGAATTGTCTGGGCAGAGAGCCGTCGGCCATATCGTCCTGCAAACCTTGACTACAAATCTGTAGAAGACAGCCTATGGTTCCCAAGTGCTGACAGGGTGAGGAAACGGTTTTCTTCGGGTGTCGTCTTCTTGGGACGCCCACTTCGCGGCCTGTGTCTGACATCCCCCGTTATATGGAACTTGGCCTTCACTTTGGAGATGGTACTAGGGCTCACTCCAAATAATGCCGCAACTTGGTTTTGCGGAACACCAGCTTGAAGTTGCCCTATCGCACGGGCCCTATCCAGATCAGTCAAACGTGGCATGCCGATTCTTGGAGCAGACACCTACTGACCACTGTAGCAGGGCCCATGCTCACAGATGCTGCCAATCAGGTGCCAATCAGGCACCAGATTGTCAGCACCTGGGGGTACCAGAAGCTCAAAACAAGAGTCAATAGCAACAGCAGAATGTTTGGCATTGGCAGAGAAGATTTGGTAAATTTTTCAAGGGCGCAACCCATATACTCAGCTCTGCTGCTCATCCCACAAATGCATGTTCCTTACAAATGTGGCACCATTTAAAAGGGAAATAAACAGGCTTTCCAACGGTATAAGATTTATTGCCAAGAAGCATTGTTACAACAAAGAAATAATCTACCAAACACAAATTTCCTTACTTTTTGTGCTATGTTTATATATATATACACACACACACAAGATGCGATCGCCATTTTGAGATCACTGGCGTCACAACGGGAACCCACGGGTCGTCCATATATATATATATATACATGATGTGATTAACATTTTGAGATCACTGGCGTCACAATGGGAACCCAACTGGTCTGGTCCACTGGTCGTCTAGTATAGAATATTAAAACATTGCCTAAAATGATGAACTAAAACATATGAAGAAAATTTGACTTACTTACTGATAAATTGTAGCTACGATCACGTGGCGGCGCCTAACGGCAGCGGCTGACGAGCAGTCTGTCCGTCTTTTTTTCCCCTTTTTTTGTTGTGTGTCGGTGTTGGGATGGTTTTTATATATTTTTTTTGGTTGTGTATGTGTGGGAGGGGGTGGTGGTGTGGGTGGGTGTGGGTGGGTGGGTGTGGGGGGGGGGGGGAACTTTTCTCTTCCTCACGGCGCGGGGTGTGGCTCGGCTGCGGGGCCTAACATCGCCCGCTGCGGCTTGGCCGCTGGACTTTACATCTCCCGGTGCGGCTTGGCCGCTGGACTTAACATCGCCCGGTGCAGCTCGGCTGCGGGACTTTTCACCGCTGGTGCGGCTCGGCTGCGGGACTTAACATCGCCCGGTGCGGCTCGGCCGC
Source organism: Rhinoraja longicauda (assembly GCF_053455715.1). Lineage (NCBI taxonomy): Eukaryota > Metazoa > Chordata > Chondrichthyes > Rajiformes > Arhynchobatidae > Rhinoraja > Rhinoraja longicauda. The sequence continues at coordinate 46,403,589 of NC_135955.1, read as the reverse complement.
GGGGCTTAACATCGCCCGGTGCAGCTCGGCTGCGGGGCTTTTCATCGCTGGTGCGGCTCGGCTGCGGACTTGACATCGCCCGGTGCGGCTCGACCACGGGACTTAGCTGCGCAAGGCTTGGTCGCGGGCCTTTCATCGCCCGGTTCGGCCGCGAGACGTTTCAGCGCCCGGTGCGGGGACTGTGCGGGTCGGTCGGGGACGAGCTGTCTGTCCGTGGGCGTGGGGAAGAGAGTGGAAGTTTTGTTGCCTCCATCACAGTGAGGGGGTGTTTGGAGTCACTGTGATGGACGTTTGTGTTGGGGTTATGTGTCTTGTGTTCGTTTTTTTTTCTTCTATGACTGCTATGTAGTTTCGTTCGGTACTTCGGTACCGAACGACAAATAAAGCTCTGTTATACCTGTTATACCTGTTATTACATGTAGATTAGACAAATGGCTTAAATTTATCAGAAATCTAAGAAATAATTTCCATGATTACTTTTACACACTGCTTAAAATGTGTACAAATGAAGCTTACATTTCTCTTAAACTAAAAGCTACATACCGTCTTCATTTCCACCTAATTGTTTCCTTTTTCTTGCAGCTTGCTTTTCTCCCTTAAATGTTTCCATTTTTCCACCAGGGTTTGCCAACTTCTTGCCATTAAACTTTGCCTTGTTCTCCAACTTTTGAAATTTGAACTTTGAATTGTGTTTCCCGGGTTCATCTGTGTTAAAACCCAATAAAAAGAACAGGGCGTTAACACAGATGCCTGTAGTTGCTGTAATAAATCTAATTACAAATTTCAAAATTAAATTTGGGAAATAAAGCATTAGACTCTGATTTATGGAGGTACATGTGAACCTCCCAATTTATGGATTATTGTGGCCAGTTATTACGACATGTTAACAAGATTATAGCAAAGTGAAGGAAGGTGCATTAAAAACAAATCTGATTATACTCATTGGATAGGATGAGGAAGCAGGGAAAGAAGCTCATGAGGAGCACAAGCACTGACATGGCCCAAAGAAGGGTGTTGCGGGTTACCCAAAATTGGAGAATGCAATGTTCATACCATTGGGTTGTACGTTACCCAAGCAGAATATGAGGTGCTGTTCGTCCAGTTTGCGTGTTACCTCATTCTGGCAATGGAGGAGGCCCAGAATAAAAAAGTTTAACTTCTCTCCCCATTCCCATACTGACTTCAATCCTGGGCCTCAGAAAGCAACCAGGAGATGTTGTATGCCTTGATATATCAAGCACATGTTTCATGAAACATTCGCCGAGTTTCACCAGTGTACAGGAGGCTACATTGGGAACACTGGATGCAGCAGATGAGTTAGTGGAGGTGCATGTGAAACAAAAAGGAACTGCAGATGCTGGTTTATACCAAAGGTAGACAAAATGCTGGAGTAACTCAGGTGGTCAGGCAGCAAAATGGATAGGTGACATTTTGGGTGGGACCCTTCTTCAGACGGCATCCATTGATTTTCTCCAGAGATGCTGCCTGACCCGCTGAGTTACTCCAGAATTTTGTATCTATCTGAGGCGCATGTGAACCTCTGTCGCAACTGGAAGGACAGCTGAGGTCCCTGGATGGATGTGAAGGAGTAGGTACAGTTGCAGTGGAAAGGACTTGGTTTGTGTGGGAAGGGATGGAGTGAACCAAGGAGTTGCAGCGGGAGCGGTCTCTACGGAAAGGAGAACGGAACGGGAAGATGTGACTGGTGGTGGGATCTCGAAAATGTCAGAGAATGATGTGATGAATTAGGAATTAGGAAATATTTGAGCAGGAAACTGGATTTGGTGAGTAATTGAAGAACTACACAATGGCAAATAGGAGTTGAAGAATGGTAATATGCCTTTAAAATAAAAGACATTGCCAACTATGGTTTCTGTATTTCTGACCTCTCGTACCACTGCTGCAACGATTGAGGGTTTTTTCAGGACACTTCATTTTTTTTGATACATTGTGTTCGTGAAAGCAGCTGGCATTTTTCTATGTAGAGATTTTATTTTTAAGATTAGCTCTTTCGTATAATAAGAATGTGGGAGCATATAAATTTGATTTCTGGATTAAAATGGATAGATGAATTCACCCATTTGTTTCTAGTGACATCAAGGTCTTACCTGCTGAAACACTTTTAGATCCATCAAACTTTTTAACTTTGCCCTTCCTAGATGGGGCACCTCCACTTTTTCCAGAAAACTTTTTACCTTTAAGCACCATACTGTCACTGAGCTCAAAGAAACCTGAAAGAACAAATGGAATACAGCACTGAATCAATACCAGCATAAAGCTTTGCAATATTATAAAATAACAATACATTTTTAAAGTATACGATCGATGCAAAAATGCACAAAAATGGCACAATTATACTTGCATAATTGAAAATGACCAAAATTAATTTGGGAATCTTCCCTGGGATTAAATGAAGCATCAACAGCTTTAGCAACAAAACCAAAAAAATTAAATGAAGAAGGAACTCTAACTGTAGAGTAAGAGTAACGTTTGTACACATTCCTCAGACATTCCTCAGTCTACATTGGAAACTTAGAGCTTCTGTGCTGTTGGATTATAAAACTGATCTAAAACCATGAACAAAGCTGGTAACACCGGCATTATGTACAAAGAAAGATAGAGAAACTGAAAAAGGGCAGATGCGGCAAATCTAAAATAAGACTTCAGCAAAGCATTCAACAAGGTTTTGCGTGGTAGGCTGCTCTGGAAGGTTAGATCACATGGGATTCAAGAGTTACTGTATGGATAGAAAATTGGCTTCATGAAAGGAAGCAGAGGGTGATGGTGGAAGGTTGCTTCTCGGACTGGAGGCATGTGACTAGTGATGTGCCACAGGGTTTGGTGCTAGGCCCGTTACTGTTTGTTATCTATATCAATGATTTGGATGAAAGCATACACGGCAAGATTAGCAAGTTTGCAGATGATACAAAAGTGGGTGGTTTTGCAGATCGTGAAGATGGTTGTGAAAAATTGCAGCAGGATCTTAATCGATTGGCCAGGTGGGGTGAGGAATGGTTAGAAACATAGAAAATAGATGCAGGAGGAGACCATTTGGCCCTTCGAGCCGGCACCACCATTCATTGTGATCATGGTTGAACATCCACAATCAGTAACCCGTGCCTGCGTTCTTCCCATATCCCTTGATTCCGCTAGCCCCTAGAGCTCTAACTCTCTTTTAAATCCAGCCAGTGAATTGGCCTCGACTGCCTTCTGTGGCATAGAATTTAACAAATTCACAACTCTCTGGGTGAAAAAGTTTTTTCTCATCTGTTTTAAATGACCTCCCCTTTATTATTTTTATTCACAAAATGCTGGAGTAACTCAGCAGGTCAGGCAGCATCTCGGGAGAGAAGGAATGGGTGACGTTTCGGGTCGAGACCCTTCTTCAGACTGATGTCAGGGGGGCGGGACAAAGGAAGGATGTAGGTGGAGACAGGAAGATAGAGGGAGATCTGGGAAGGAGGAGGGGAAGGGAGGGACAGAGGAACTATCTAAAGTTCGAGAAGTTGATGTTCATACCACTGGGCTGCAAACTGCCCAGGCGAAATATGAGGTGCTGTTCCTCCAATTTCCGGTGGGCCTCACTATGGCACTGGAGGAGGCCCATGACAGAAAGGTCAGACTGGGAATGGGAGGGGGAGTTGAAGTGCTCGGCCACCGGGAGATCAGTTTGGTTAATGCGGACCGAGCGCAGGTGTTCAGCTTGGTTTCGCCGATGTAAATAAGTTGACATCTAGAGCAGCGGATGCAATAGATGAGGTTGGAGGAGGTGCAAGCGAACCTTTGTCTCACCTGGAAAGACTGTTTGGGTCCTTGGATGGAGTTGAGGGGGGAGGTAAAGGGACAGGTGTTGCATATCGTGCGGTTGCAGGGGAAAGTGCCCGGGGTTGGGGTGGTTTGGGTAGGAAGGGACGAGTGGACCAGGGAGTTACGGAGGGAACGGTCTCTGCGGAACGCAGAGAGGGAAGGGGATGGGAAGATATGGCCAGTGGTGAGGTCCCGTTGTAGGTGACGGAAATGTTAGTGGATGATATGTTGGATCCGCTGGCTGGTGGGGTGGAAGGTGAGAACGAGGGGGATTCTGTCCTTGTTGTGAGTGGGGGGAGGGGGAGCAAGAGCGGAGCTGCGGGATGTAGAAGAGACCCTAGTGAGAGCCTCATCTATAATGGAGGAGGGGAAGCCCCGTTTCCTGAAGAACGAGGACATCTCGGAAGCCCTAGTGTGAAACACCTCATCCCAGGCGCAGATGCGGCGTAGACGGAGGAATTGGGAGTAGGGGATAGACTTTTTGCAGGGACCGGGTGGGAAGAAGTGTAGTCCAGATAGCTGTGCGAGTCAGTGGGTTTATAATAAATGTCCGTCACTAGTCTGTCTCCTGTGATGGAGATGGTGAGGTCCAGAAACGGGAGGGAGATGTTGGAGATAGTCCAGGTATATTTAAGGGCAGGATGGAAATTGGAGGTGAAGTGTATGAAGTCAGTGAGTTCTGCATGGGTGCAAGAGGTAGCACCAATGCAGTCATCGATGTAGCGGAGGTAGAGTTCAGGGATGGGGCCAGTGTATGTCTGGAACAGGGATTGTTCGACGTACCCGACAAAGAAGCAGGCGTAGCTAGGACCCATGCGAGTGCCCATAGCTACGCCTCTGGTTTGGAGGAAGTGGGAGGAGTCAAAGGAGAATTTATTCTTATTCTGTGGCCCCTGGTTCTGGACTCCCCCAACATTAGGAACATTTTTCCTGCATCTAGCTTGTCCAGTCCTTTTATAATTTTGTTTCTATAAGATCCCCTCTCATCCTTCTAAATTCCAGTGAATACAAGCCCAGTCTTTCCAATCTTTCCGCATATGACAGTCCCGCCATCCCGGGGATTAACCTCGTGAACCTATGCTGCACTGCCTCAATAGCAAAGGGGTCCTTCCTCAAATTAGGAGACCAAAACTGCCCACAATACTCCAGATGTGGTCTCACCAGGGCCCTATACAACTGCAGAAGGACCTCTTTACTCCTTTACTCAAATCCTCTCATTATGAAGGCCAACATGCCATTAGCTTTCTTCACTGCCTGCTATATCTGCATGTTTACTTTCAGTGACTGGTGTACAAGGGCACCCAGGTCTGGTTGCACATCCCTTTTTCCTAATCTGACACCATTGAGGAAATAATCTGCCTCCTTGTTCTTGCTGCCAAAGTGGATAACCTCACATTTATCCACATTATACTGCATCTGCCATGCATCTGCTCACTCACTCAATCTATCCAAGTCACCCTGCAACCTCCTAGCATCCTCTTCGCAGTTCACACTGCCACCCAGCTTTGTGTCATCTGCAAATTTGTTAGTGCTACGTTTAACCCCATCATATAAATCTTTAATATATATTGTAAATAGTTGCAGTTCTGCTCGCTCAGCTACAGAAAGGATATCATTAAGTTGGAAAGGGTTCAGAAGAGATTAACCAGGATGTTGCACACAAGGAATTGCAGATGCTGGAATCTTGAGCAGAACACCGTGCTGAAGTAACTCAACAGGTCAAGTCACAGGTCCCAGCCCATAACTTTGCCAATCCATTCCCTCCACAGATGCTACCTGACCTGTAGAGCAACTCCAGCACTTTGTGTTTGCTCACCAGGATATTACCTGAGCTTTTGGGCTTGATTTACAGGGAAGGGTTGGATGGGCTGGGACTTTTTTCTTTGGAGTGGAGGAGCTGAGAGGTGACCTAACAGAAGTGTACAAGATCATGAGGGGTATCAATAAAGTGACTATTCAGTCTTTTTATAAAGGGTAGATAATTCTAAAACGAGGGGCCATAGGCTTAAGGTGAATAGGGAGAGATTTTAGAGGGACCTCAGGGGTAACGTTTTCCACTCGGAGAATAGTTTGCATCTGGAATGTGTTGTCAGAGAAAGTTATGGAAGCGGATACAACTACAAAAACATTTTAATGTCATTTATATGATAAATGTATAAGAAGAGTTTAGATGGTTATGGGTGAAATACTGGCAAATGGGACTAGGCCAGTATGCTACATTGGTCAATATGGGCAAAGTGGGCCAAAGGGCCAGTTTCTGTGGTGTAGGGCTCCGCGACGTTTAAAAGATATTTGGACAGGAACATGGATAGAAAGGGTTTAGAAGGATCTGGACAAACACAGGCAAATGGATTTGTTTAGATAGGCATCTTGCTAGGCATTTGCAAAGCCCCATTTTCACACTGAAAAGACCCTAACATCATCGGTGTACAGGATCTTGCGGACCAAGTTCATAACTCCCTGAAAATGGCAACAAAAGTAGATGGAGAGATAAAGACGGCAATATAGTATGCTTGCCATCATCGGTTAGGGCAGTGAATATAAGAGTCAGAAAATCACATTGCAGTTTTATAAACCATTTGTTAGTCCGCATTTGGAGTATTTTGTGCATTTCTGATCACCCCATTACAGGAGGCTATGAAGAGAGTGCAGAAGCAGTTCACCACAATGTTGCCAGGGTTAGAGGGTATTAGTTATAAGGAAATGTTGACAAAACTTGTAATGTTTTTTCTGGTTTGTCAGAGGTTGAGTGTAGGAGTGCCAGAGGTTCTCTACCTCCCCTACCCCACCACCTTGGGTCCCCTCTACCCACTCCCGTTCCTCCAGTCCCTATCACATCCCCCCTCCAGTCCGCTCTACCCCACCAGCTCCTATCCTCTGGTTCACTCCTTTCGGTCCCACGCTCCCTCCAGTCCCTTCCACCCCTTTCCGTCTGGAGGAGGGGGGGGGGGGGGGGGGACCGGACCTTGGGTCCCCTCTCACCCTCCGGTCCCTTCCCTCTACCCTCCCCCAACTGGTCCCTTTCACCCCCCCTCCCCCTTGTCGCCTCTACCTCCCATCCCCCCACGAAGTCGCCACTGCCCCCCCCCGACACCATCCCTTCTACCACTTTCATTGCTCCCCCCCTCACTCTCTCTGTCTCCCCATGTGTCTCTACCTCCCCGTGTCTCTATCCCCCCCCCGTCTCCCCCCCCCGTGTCTCTACCCCCCCCCGTGTCACTATCTCCCCCCCCCCCGTGTCACTATCTTCCCCCCCGTGTCACTATCTTTCCCCCCCCGTGTCACTATCTCCCCCCCCCGTGTCACTATCTTCCCCCCCCGTGTCACTATCTTTCCCCCCCCCCGTGTCACTATCTTCCCCCCCATGTTCTCGCTCACCCGCTCCGCGTGTCGTCGCCGCCGGTCGCAGTCTGTCTGACGTCAGCACGCTGCACCCGCAATCGCCGGCGACGTAACGTGACGTCATGCCCTCCCTCCTCTCCTCTCTTCTCCTCTGTCGCCAGGCGGCGACGTCCGCATTGAAATGAACCCCGAGTGGCAATGATGGGAAATAAACCAGCGCTGCCGCCGCGATCGCCCGACAGAGGGCGAGATTGGTGCAACAGATTCATGGTCCGACTGGCTCCAGGTAACTCGGGCAGAGTATCCGGCTAATAACCCCCTTCTCTGTCACAGAGTCCCAAACCTGGTGTCAATTATGTTATTATAATCGGAGAATAAAGCCCACCACGTCTCAAACAATTTGTTCTAGAATTTAAGATTATCCGATAATAATAACAAATTGTTTCATCAAATTTCGAATCAATCACAATTTTAGCTCGAATCTATTAATATTTTCCGGTGATTATATATATATATTTAATATATGGAGTTAAAGATGGATTATCGTGTCCTAGTTTCCAGAGCAATAAATGTAGCTTCGTGAAAAAGGTTCTCTTTCTGGAAGGGACACAAACAATAAACATCCAAATTGCATAAAAAGGAATTACAATAATTTAAATCTAATCAGTTGTTTCAGTAACTCAATTACACACCACCTGACGAGCTTTTGATGTGAGCTAGAAATGTGCTAACCAAAGAAACAAGTATGAAATGGTATTGAACTAGAAAACAATTCCCATTCATACCTCTTATACAAGAGATAAGTGGTAGGTTTAGCTGGAGAAGCTGTGTTTCTTTGATATCTTTGAGCAATGAAAATCCAGAGGATATTTGACTGAAGAGTTTAATATATCTGTTTCAGATAGGGGAATTGGAAGCTGCTATTTTCATAAGCAGCATGTTCAAGGACTGAGACCAGAGATGTATCTATCTGTGATCTTCTAAACTGACCCAACATTGACTGAACATTGACTTCTCTAACTTCAAATAGCCCTTGCTTTCCCTCTCTTGCCATCCCCTCCCCCTTCCCAGTTCTCCTACCAGTCTTACTGTCTCCGACTACATTCTATCTCTGTCCCACCCATTCCTCTGAAATCAGTTTGAAGGGTCTTGACCCGAAACGTTACCCACTCCTTCTCTCCAGAGATGCTGCCTGTCCCACTGAGTTACTCCAGCATTTTGTGTCTACCAACAAAGTACCATGTCTTCCATCTGGGCATATAGTAGACTTCAGGACTGAATATTATTCTCAATAATTTCAGGGAATTTGCTTTTCCTCACTACCAGAACAGGCTAGTTCTGCTGTGGGATGACCTATTTGTAATATTAATTCATTTTTCTTCTCTTCACAGACACCATCTGATTCATTGGACATTTTCAGGATTATCCTTTTGGTTTCAGGTTTTAGCAAAAGTCCTGGCATGCATTTCACAACTTTTACATGCCACTTTATTTGCTCTCTTCTCAACCACCCTCATTGTCCTATTATATGGTTGTATAAACATTTGAAGAAACCTGGCCACGCCTGACCTCACTCTATCAAAGGTATTCCCTTATCCTGACGATCACACCCCCACTATATTTGTAGCTTGCTTTCTTTGTACCTGTGAACAAGAGTCTTTGACCTAAAAAATTAACTCAATTTTCCACAGATGCTGCCGGATTTGCTGACTTTTTTTTTTAGCATTTTCTGTTTTTATTTACAGACTTAGAGCCTTCTTTCATGTGTCTGTAACGCAATTCCTGTAAGATCAGTGGAAACAGTACAAAATCATGGCGTTCAATAACAAATTAGATTGGACGTGAGAGAAGCTAACACGCAGGATTGTGGGGAAAAAGCAGATTAGTGAGACTGACAGGTCTACTTTACTGAGTCAGCACCACTTTGATGGGCCAAAGCGCCTCTTTCTGGGCATGTGCCATAATTCTCTATTTGAATGCAAATCGTATTAATTCCACTCATTAGTTCTTGTAAATCTTGTAATTTCATGTGCAATGTGAATCCAGAATTCCTATATCTGTAATGATAATCATGAAATCATGGAATTATCTTAGAAGTGCAACTGGTTCACATAAGGGACATAATTTGGCCAGTATATGATTCTGGTGTGGCTTATGCAGTTGATGTTGAATTGTCTCTGAATTGATGAGGCAGTTATAGGTGGTTAATTTATGCAGATTTTGCCAAGGCATACACATGACGTGACTGAATAAATAAAACCTGTTGAAATCAATGAGCACTAATTGATGTCATGGCTCCAGCTGAAAAAATGATCACTGGAAACAATCACATGACATTTTTATACAACCTTTTTACACCTGTAGAGTTATGGTTGAACCTAACAAGGACCTAGATGGGTGCCTGGATTTACTGATGCTGATCAAAGAATTTAACTGCCATGATAAAAGGTTTTTGTGTGCCAACAAGCCAGGGCATTCAGAACTGATGGCTGCAGTTCCAACATCAAACACGAGAGGGAGTCTTTCAAAGCTCAACAACAAAGTTGTGTTGGAAGGAAATCCAGATGCTGGCTTACACTGAAGATAGACACAAAAAACTGGAGTAACTCAGCAGGTCAGGCAGCATCTCTGGAGAAAAGGAATAGATGACGTTTCAGGTTGAGACCTTTCTTCAGACTGAGAGTCACAGAAGAGGGAAATGAGTGATATGAAAAGATACATAGAATAAATCAAAGCCAGCAACGACGATCAATGAGAGCCCACAATGGTTCATTGTTGGCTGTGGGGAAGGTGATGACGAGTGATACAAACAGCGAAACTCAGCTGAAAGTGAAACTAATACGACAACTAGGGTGGGGGAGGAACGGAGAGAGAGGGGATGAAAGCATTACTTGACATTATAGAAATCAATATTCATACCACTGTGTTGTAAGCTGCTCAAATAAAATATGAGGTGCTTTTCCTCCAATTTGCAATTGGCCCTACTCTGACAGTGGAGAAGGCCAAAGACAGAAAGTTCAGAATGGGAAGGGGAGTTAAAGCGTTTGGCAACCGGGATATCACGTAGGCCAAGGCGGACTAAATGCAGGTGTTCAGCAAAACGATCACCCAGTTTGAGTTTGGTCTCGCCGATATATAGGAGTCCATAACTAGAACAATTACTGTTTTCTTCATGAAAACTTCACATATTTCAATTATTTTTTCCTTTTTATTATTGATTTCAATATCATATTCCAGCCTTCCATAGCCATGAATGAATCTAACAATCTCGGATAATCAGCTTTTCCTATCTTGCATATCAGTTTTCAACATTTAATTTTTTTCTCTCCTGATTTCATATTTCATTCATTTTCTCCTGTTTACTCCTCCTCAAGACATACATTGAGTCATCCAATAACCTTTATCATTCTCTTTCAGCCCACACTGTCACCATATCATGCAATCAGACCCGATCTCCACACCAACACAGACCTTCCCTTGTGTTTTCTCTCGCCTCTCCCCTTTCTGTATAACATTTTCTTGAACTCTAAATCTGACAAAAAGTAATTAATCTGAAATCTGATCTCCATTTCTCTCACCACAGATTTTGCTTGACCTAAGGAATATTTCCAGCATTTTCTGCTTTTAGTTTCTGGTTTTCCTTGACCTTGTAAACATTATATAAATGAAGATGTCAGATTTGCAAAGGATCATGTGCAATGTAAGATTCATGTGATGTTCCTGATTTTGTGTGTTTCTTATTATAGGCCAGTAATAACAGCTTTTCAACATTTTGTACTTGCTGACTTCTTCAGAATTTACTTCTAAAAAGCAATTTGTATTGAACCAAATACAATTACATAAAGGAAATAAGATTAGCAAAAATGAAAGTGAGTCCACTGAAATGGGAGAAATTATATTGGAAAATTAGTAAATTCGAGATAAATGCGAGATTTTATGTCCGTCTTCCTGGAAAATACAAAAAATCCAAGTTATAGAATCTAATACCACACAATCAGACCCTCGGTGCCATCAATTCCATGCCTATCGTTACTAACCCCATTTAACAGCACTTTGTACAATACAATACAATACAAAATACAATACAATATATCTTTATTGTCATTGTACAGGGGTACAACGAGATTGTTAATGCGACTTCCATACGATGCAATAAATTAATTAGCTAATCAACAGAAATTTAGACAACCCAGAGAAACAAAATTTAAAAGTTAATACAGAATAAAGTGCAAATAGGTCTGTGCTGGGTCAATGTGCGACGTGACCATCTGACTCAGAAGGAGCGGTTCAGAGCAGTTATGGCCCTGGGGATGAAGCTGTTCCTGAGTCTGGAGGTGCGGGCGTAGAAGGCCTTGTAGCGTCTGCCAGATGGTAGATGTTCGAACAGACTATTGCAGGGGTGTGAGGAGTCTTTATGAATGCTGGTGGCTTTCCTGAGGCATTGTGTATTGTAGATGCCCTCCAAGGCTGGTAGCTGTGTCCCGATAATCTTCTGAGCTCTGTAGACTACCTGCTGAAGAGCTCTCCTCTCTGCCTCCGTGCTGCTGAGATACCACACAGAGATGCCATGCGTTAGGATGCTGCGGTAGAAGGTCGACATCAGCTGTTGGGGCAGACCAGTCTTTTTCAGTGTGCTCAGGTAGAACAGTCGTTGCTGCGCCTTCTTGACCAGTGCAGCGGTGTTAGTGGACCATGTGAGGTCCTCCGAAATGTGAGTGCCCCGAAACTTGAAGCTGGGCACTCTCTCCATACTGTCCCCGTTGATAAAGATCGGAGCGTATTCCCCATTATGTGACCTTCGGAAGTTGAAGTCTTAGAGGTGTTTAGGGACAGGTTGTTCTCTGAGCACTTATCTTGTCCTTTATTTTCCGTGCCTCAACAATTCTAGTGCTTATCTAGGTACGTCTTAAACTATACGAAAGTAAATGTCTCCATCATTCCTCCACTTTATAGAAAAAGCAGTGAAAAAAAAAGTCTGGCATGAACAAACAGCTGAAAAAAGCCAGCATTAGTTTCTAAATAAAAATTCAAAAAATGTACAGAACGAAAAACTTCTAGATCCCCAGGACCGACTGAATCGCATCAGTTTTGAAAGATTTGGCTATCCGAGTGCACTGGTTGCCATCGTTCTAGATTGGATCCCTCAGATTTGTAGCAAATATAAACTTAGAACTTAAAGAAAGGATAGACAAAAATGGGAAACAGAAAGCAAATTAGCCCACCATCAATAGTGGGGGAAATTCTGGAATCCATTATTAAGATATTGGTGGCAGGGCCCTTAAAAAATAACAAAAAGATTTTGCTGTTCCACACATTTGGGCGGCACGGTGGCACAGTGGTAGAGTTGCTGCCTTATAGCACTTGCAGCGCCAGAGACCCGGGTTTAATCCTGACTACGGGTGCCGTTTGTACGGATTTTGTATGTACACCCTGTGACCCATTGGGTTTTCTCCGAGATCATCGGTTTCCTCCTACACTCCAAGGACGTAGAGTTTTGCAGGTTAATTGGCTGGGTATATCTGTAAATTGTCCCTAGTGTGTGTACGATAGTGTAAACGTGTGGGGATCGCTGGTCGGTGCGTACTCGGTGAGCTGAAGGGCCTGTTTCCGTGCTGTATCACTAAGACTAAAACATACATGACCACTTTGGTTTCTGAGGAGCCCTATTTAAGTTTAAGCTCAGTTTATGTTTAGAGATGCAGCACGGAAACAGGCCTTTTGGCCACTGAGTCCGCACTGACTAGCGGTCCCCGCACATTAACACTACCCTACACACACTAGGAACAATTTAAATTCATACCGAGCCAATTAACCTACAAACCTGTACGTCTTTGGAGTGTGGGAGGAAACCGAAGATCTCGAAGAAAAGCCACGCAGTCACAGGGAGAACATACAAACTCCGCACAGACAGCACCTGTACTCGGGGTTGAATCCATGTCTGTGCTGCTGAAAGTGTTGTAAGGCAGCAACTCTACCTCTTCACCACCGTGCTGCCCTTCTCTCTCTAATTATCCCTTTTATCTTAATGTTCTTAAAAGATCGCTTTGGATTCTCCTAATCTTATCTCCCACTACTATCACATGTCCTCTTTTTGACCTCCTGATGTTCTTCTCAAGTATGTTGCTCAATCCCCTACACACCCTGATGAATCACCTCCAGGTGAACTAAATGCCTTTTATGCATTCTTTGAAAAGGAGAAAAATGACATACCTGCATGTGCTTCCACCCTGAGATCTGTCTCTGAAGCAACGTCGGAGCATCCTTCAAGGAGCTAAATCCATGCATAGCGTCCAGCCCAGATGGCATATTGACCAAGTGCTTAAGACCTGTGTGGATCAACTGGCTGAAGTATTACACAACCTCTTGCTTCGGAGGTTCCCACCTGTTTCAAAAGGCATCTTGGTGCCCAAGATGAGCATGGTGACCTGCCTCAATGACTACCGTCCAGTCGCACTCACACTGTAGTGAAGTGCTTCAAGTGGTTGTTCATAGCACAAATCAACACCTGTTTTTCTTTTCACTGTGGGCAAGCGGCTCTCAGAAGCTGAGATTCATGGGGGCTTGGCCAAACTGATATTGGACAAATGGAAGATCTAATCCACCTCAAAACTGGCTGGGCCAGACATTCAGTCTGAGCTCACAGGTTCATGATACTGTGGAAGAATTGGTGTTACTGACCTCCTGTAGACCCATTGATCAGTGAACGAATATTTGACGTCAGTCCGCAGAAAGAGCAACAATAGAGACACAGAATGAATGGTGTGGAATCTCGGTTTCATGTCTGGACCTTATTTGGAGAAAAAGTGCTGGAGTAACTCAGCGGGTCATGCAGTACCCTTTGGAGAACATGGATAGGTGGACATTTCAGGTCAGGACTCTTCTTTAGACTCGAAGGGATCCAAACTAAAATGTTGCCTTATTTATGTTCTCTGGAGATGTTGCCTGACCCGCTGAGTTACTCCAATACTTTGAAACCTTTTTGGTAAACCAACATCTGCAGTTCCTGGTGTCTACCTTATTTGGAGGATTGCTTTCAAAGACTTACCCAAATTCATTATCCTTTAAAGTGATGAGTAGTGGTCCTCCCAACTTGACGTCTAATTGGTCAAGCTGACAGGTTTCTGGAAGGCCACGGCTACAGTATAACTAACTGCTTCCCCATCAGCAAGCCAAGGGCAATGTTAACTGCATTTTGTGCTCAGCATTGCAGAACCTTGGCAGCAGCCTGTGAATCCATTGAGTATCAGTCAGTACAGGCCAAAGCAAGCTCCAGCCAAGGGAGTGAAGACAGCATTGGCACCACACGAGGCAGGGGCCCAACCTTTGTGATGAGCAGAAAACCCTGGACTCCAGGGGCCCAGTGAAGACACCGATGAGCAAGTGCAATAGATAGTGATTGGGACTCGACCGATCACGCACTAGAGCCTAAGTATTACGATTAACCGTGTATGAGAATGCATGAATAAAGCTGTTTGCACTGGGATCCAAATCGTGTCCTTTAGTTTGCCTCGAAAGTAAAGCACCTGGGTAAAACATGCTAAAAGAAATATTGGTCGAAGTGCTCAGAAAGAGCAGGAGCAACGGTCTTATATGTTATGTTTTGTGTATTGTCTGAGGCTGTGGGCCTGTGATGCAAGATTTTCATTGTACCTATACCTCACTGTACTTGAGCATCTGACAATAAACTCGACTTCATATGACTGACTTTAGTCGGCTCCTGCTACGCTTTATGTAAGAGTATCCCATGGAGTGCTTGCAAATTCATCCATTACAATGAAGAATGACTGCAAGGAAGTATTATTAAATTTAGATTTTAATTTTTTTTAAAGTGTGTCATTATGATTTTTTTCCTGCATTGTCATTATTTTGGGGGGGTTTTGATTGTCTCATACATTTAAACAAATTTACTTTTAACTAAGTCAGGAGCTTAGCTAAGTCACTGGGAAAGTAACTTCCTGTAGGGACAGGGTAGTCCTAGGTTTTCAAAGGTTAATAAGACGTACTTTAAATATATAACTCTATACTCAAACTAAAGGCAAACTATACATGCTATATGTATGGAATATAAAACTCTCATCATCCAGATGCTGACACTTTGACATTGATAAAAAGGTACATCTTTAATGTTAAACACAGATTTAAGCAATTGTCAAGTAAATACTAATGACATCTCTCTGCAACTCCTTGGTTTGCTCATCTGTTCCCAGGCACTTTTCCTTGCAACCGCAGATGAAACAATTGTCCCTGTAATTCCTCCCTCACCTCCAACTGGGGACCCCAACTGCCCTTTCAGGTGAGACAGGTTACATGCACCTCCTCCTACCTTGTCTATTGCATTAATTGTTCTCCGTGTCACCATATCCACATCAGTGAGATGAAAGTATAGATCAGGAAAATACTTTGCTGAACTCTTGCGCTCTGCGTATCAGGGCCAGCTGGAGCTCCTAGATGCTGGACATTTTAATTCCGCTTCCCATTCTGACCATATGGCCTTGGCCTCCTCCACGGCCACATGCAAACTGGAAGGGCAGCACCTCGTATTCTGTTTGGGTACCCGACAACCCAATGGCATGAACATTGAATTCTACAAATCCGGGTTAACTGCACCCCATCCACATCTACCCAGCTCCTCTCCCTTGCACATCTTTCTTTCCACTCCCCCTGCCTATGTCACGCACTTTCTGTCCCATCCTCCATCTGCTCATCATCCACTATTCCCTACCGAGGGTCCTTTATTTATCTATTCCAACCCCCCCCCTGTATTCTACCCATCATCCTGATCTCTGGTTCTGCACTTCAAGCCTGTGTGACTGTCTGTACCCTTCACTTCCCCACCCGAGCCAATGGCCAATTAACTCATCCTTGCCTACATCCACCTATCACTTGCCAGCTCCTGCACTACCCCTAACTCTCACTTCATTCTCCCAACTAGCTCCCCTCTACTCACCGGGTCAGCAACATCTGTGGAGGGAAATGTACAGATGCTGCTTATCTTGAAGAGTACCAACACGAAACATCGTCCATCCATTTCCCTCCACGGTTGCTGCCTGACTCGCTGAGTTTTTCCAACTGTGTGTTTTTTGGTTCTAAATTGTGTGTTGTGTCTCTCCGATTGACAATAAAACAACCCTAACAATCCAAGACCACAGTTCATTTTCTTCCTATTAACTGGTATTACCATTGCCACGGTGTAAGAGGTAGCTTTTTCCACAGATCATTCAGTTCACAGACGAATCTGAAATAGCTTGCTGCTGTCTAGTGAGAAGCAGGCATCTGTCCTGACACTAAACAGGTGTGTTGCAGCTTAGGCTAGTCTGAATATAAATGTTCCATTCTATGAACTAGGCACAATTGTGCCATCATACCTGCAGGAGTTAAATTTTCAGTTCTAATATTTGTTTCTTCACTTACCAGGAAATATCTTTTTTTGTGCAGTTGGAGTACAACATATCTTTCCAGAAAGGCATTTGAGTATTCTAGCAAACTCCGATCCTTTCATTGCAAAATTCTGTGGAAAATAAAGTGTAGCAGGGTCTTAAGGATTCCTTCCTCATTAATGTGTGTGCTTAATTCAGAGCAGGATCTGATCCTTTTGGGAGCAGATTCTTGCAGATGCTTCATGGATTGGTTTGGGACTGTGAATCTGCTAAATATTACGAGGTATGATTTATAAACATAGTTGGAAAGTTTATTAAAAAACCCTTTCCAAAGAACACCACTCGTCTCAAGCCTCTCTTTTTCTTTCACATGTGTAATCATTTAAATACCTACTAAAAACTTGGTTTCCTGTTGAAGTGTGTAATTGGGTAACATTTAAATAACTTTCAAAAATAACAATAAAGGAATAATTCTATACTGATGGCATAGTTGGCAGAGATGATTGATGTAGTCATTTGCTTCTCACAGACGTGGCAGTGTCCAATGTCACCAGCCATAACTTGATACAGGCTAGAACTAAAATTAGTTTAAAAATACTGCAAAGATGACTGGTCAGGAACAAGCAATCAGCAGCTTGTGTGTTTGGAGATCATCCTCAACTTTGGCTCATTTGTTGGACAGTAAAGAGTTTTGTCCGCTATATTGTTATTTTACATCTAATCCAGATACAAGTTCGATATTGGGCAAAACAATGCTACAGGCCCAAGTATGGAGAAATTGCAATTTAATCAGTGAAAATAGTTAATAATTCTTGGTTGCAGGTCATGGAGCAGTGAAAAATATATTTTACATTTCATATAGAATGCTGGAGATATAAATAAGCCATACTTATTGAACGTTTTAATTCTAAAATAATTTCTTTTAGGCAAGTATTGAAACGATTTCTTGCAATTTATCCATTAAAGTTGCAATTTAACCATTATTAAAGTTGATATGACTGTTCTATTTACACAATATTCTTAATTGTATCTGACCTACTACACAGTAACATCTTACATGTACACACTCATATATACCATATACATGTATAAAACAGGCTACACAGTTATGATATTATTCTTATTCCATGCAGCTGACAACAGATGTATATCTGGCTGCTTTTGGTCAATTCAAAATCTCAGGCTGTATCTGATGTTTTGCACAAGTGTTCGCACATTGTTAACACTTGTGTTGACACATTGTGCATTTATTAATTCATTCATTAATACAGATTGATAAAATATTCTAGAGAGGGGATACTGCAATTAGGAGGCATCATCAAAAAATGCTGATTCAAGTTCCACCTTGATATTGTTGCATTGCAGTCACCTGAGTATCTTGTTCAGAAGATATGCTGGTGTCAGTTTGGACTGAGCTTTTTCATAACTTGTCATTCGTAAAAACTAAAGGATAAAATGAAAAATGATAGAAAAATAAAAGAACTAACATTTTCATCAGATCCTTCATCAGTATTTATCTGGTTTTTACATTTGGCTAAAATGTTTATTATGCAACGATTAATCATATTTTCAAAGTTAAGATTGTAAAACTTTTTCTTTCACATACCCAAATGAACTCATTAAAAAAAAAATGTAGTTGTATCTCCGACACATATATTGCAAGATCGTATTAGTTTCTGTGAGGTGCAAATGATTTTTTCAGGAATATCTGAAGATGATTCACAAGCGAGGTTAAAGGTGAAATATATCATCAAATTACATCGGCAGATATCAGGACAGATGGCCACAAGCTTAGTCGGAGAATTATGAATGAAGGAGCATCCGAAGAATGGGTAAAGGTACATGTAGGGATGGAAGTACGGTACCAACTTTTTTTGTCGCACCCATCTGACCAATATCTTCTGGCTGTCCAGAACTTTTTTAAATTAGTTTAGTTTAGAGATACAGCACGGAAACAAGTCCTTTGGCCCACCGAGTCCACACCAAACAGCGATCCCCGCACATTAACACTATCTTACACATACTAGGGGCAATTTACATTTACACCAAGCCAATTAACCTACAAACCTGTACATCTTTGGAGTGTGGGAGGAAACCGAAGATCTCGGAGAAAACACACGCGGTCGCAGGGAGAATGTACAAACTCCGTACAGACAACACTTGTAGTTAGGATCAAATGCAGGTCTCTGGCACTGTAAGCGCTGTAAGGCAGCAACTCTATTGCTGCGCCACTTTGCCGCATTTTCCTCACCGTTAATCTTCTGATCGATTTTGTTATCCTCTATAAATCTCTTAATTATGGCCCTTTTGTTTAAGTGCAAATTATTAATATTTACCACAAGATGCAAGGAATTTAATAGTGCAATAGAATCACTGCATTAAAACCAGGCACTAAAATTTCTGTTATTACTCTTCACTTTAATAGCTCTTCCCCCTCATATTGGATATGATTACCAATATTTCACAATCTTTCTCTTTAACAATTAATATTAGTACTGATCACCTGTTTTGCAAAGACAGACATAAAATATTCAAACAGATCTCTACTCATGTCCTTCACCATCATTTTCAAGATATGCTTTCAGTCTCCAACACCTCAAATTCTCCTTTTCCTTTTCCTTTGCGAATACAAAATAATTTTAGGGTCTATAATGTCAACCTTGATGCACGAAGATACAGTAAATATGTGTTCATTTATAAAATTACTCATTTGAACTATTTATATATTGAGATTTTAGACAGCAAACAAGGTGCTGGAGGAACTCTGTGGGTCAGGCAGCAAAGGGATATGCAGTGTCTTGACCTAAAACATTGACCATGCCTTTGCCTCCTCAGATGCTACCTGACCCAATGTGTTTCTCCAGCAAGTCGTTTTGTTCTCCAACTTCCAGCATCTGCAGTCTTTTGCTTCTCTCTCTCCCTGGAGATTGGTGCAAACTAACTTGACAGTATTATGTTATTGAAAAATCAAGCAGTCCACTCTTTCCCCCCCGAGAATGGAGTCCAAAACTAGAGCGTAAGGTTAGGGCTAAAGGGGAAACAATGTCACTTGTTATTCTTTCCCAGCTTATGTTCTGTCCAAAATTCCTCTCATCTGGAATTCTTGGTTATGACTCAAGTTGTAATGCCACTAACATTTAAAAGAAGGGCTTGCATCACTTTTTACACAAAAGGGTGGCACATTGGTAGAGTTGCTGCCTTACAGCGCCAGAGACCTGCATGTTCTCCCTGTGACCACATTGGTTTCCTCCAGGTGCTCTGATTTCCTCACACATTCCAAAGACGTGCAGGTTTGTAGATGAATTAGCTTCTGTTAATTGTTGTGAGTGAGTAGGACAGAACTAGTGTACGGGATGATCGCTGGTCTACTCAGTGGGCCAAAGGTCCTCTTGCCACATGGTATCTCTAAACTGAACACGTCCAGCATAATCGATCCCGGGTGCTCTATAGATGAAGTAAATTCCAAATATAGCTGTTGGAATTCTAAGGCCACAAAATGTAAGAAAAAACAATACAACAACCTGTATTTATTTTTAGGAATATTAATTAACTAAAAGACTGGAAATAACTCCTTTACCCCATTTAAAAGAAACCAATCTCTATACACACAGCACCCCCTCATTTATTGCGTTCCATAGAAACATAGAAAATAGGTGGAGTAGGCCATTCGGCCGTTTGAGCCAGCTCCACCATTCGATATGATCATGGCTGGTCATCCAAAATCAGTACCCCATTCCTGCTTTTTCCCCATCCCTTGATTCTGTAAGCCCTAAGAGCTAAATCTAACTCTCTCTTGGAAACATCCAGTGAATTGGCCTCCACTACCTACTGTGGCGGAGAATCCCACAGATTCACAACTCTCTGGATGAAAACGTTTTTTCTCATCTCAGTCCTAAATGGCCTACCCCTTATTCTTAAACTGTGACCCCTGGTTCTGGACTCCCCCAACATGGGGAACATTTTTCCTGTCCAATCCCTTAAGAATTTTATAGGTTTCTACTATAATATCCCCTCTCATCCTTCTAAATTCCAGTGAATACAAACCCAGTCGACCCATTCTTTCATCATATGTCAAGCCCGCCATCCTGGGAATTAACCTGGTGAACCTACCCTGCACTCCCTCAATAGCAAGAATGTCCTTCCTCAAATTAGGAGACCAAAACTGCACACAATACTCCAGGTGTGGTCTCACTAGAGCCTCCTTGCTCCTAAACTCAAATCCTCTCGCAATGAAGGCCAACGTGCCATTAGCTTTCTTCACTGCCTGTTGTTACCTGCATGCTTACTTTCAGTGACTGATGCACGTGCACACCCAGGTTTCATTGCACTTCTCCTTTTCATAATCTGACACCATCCAGATATTAGTCTGCCTACCTGTTCTTGACACCAAAGTGGATAACCTCACATTTATCCACATTGTACTACATCTGCCATCTCACCCAACTTATCCAAGTCACCCTGCAGCCTCAAAGCATCCTCCTCGCAGCTCACTCTGCCACCCAGCTTTGTGTCATCCGCAAACCTGGAGATGTTACATTTAATTCCCTTGTCCAAATCTTTAATGTATATTGTAAATAACAGGGGTCCCAGAACTGAGACTTGTAGCACCCCACTAGTCATTGGCTGCCATTCTGAAAAGGACCCGTTAATTCCTACTCTTTGCTTCCTGTCTGCCAACCAGTTCTCTATCCATGTCAATACCCTACGCCCAATACCATGTGCTCTAATTTTGCATACTAATGTCTTGTGTGGGACTTTGTCAAAGGCTTTTTGAAAGTCCAGATACACCATATCCACTGGCTCTCCCTTATCCATTCTACTTGATACATCATTAAAAAATTCCAGATTAGTCAAGCATGATTTCCCCTTCATAAATCCATGCTGACTTTGACCGATCCCATCACTGCTTTCCAAATCTGCTGCTATTACATCTTTAATGATCGATTCAAGCATCTTCCCCACTACTGATGTAAGGCTAACTGGTTCATAATTCCTTGTTTTCTCTCTCCCTCCTTTCTTAAAAAGTGTGGTTACCCTCCAGTCCACAGGAACTGATCCAGAGTCCATAGAACATTGGAAAATGATTACCAATGCATCCATGATTTCTAGGGCCACCCCCTTGAGTACTCTGGGATGCAGACCATCAGGCCCTGGGGATTTATCTGCCTTCAGTCTCAACAATTTACCTAACACAATTTCCTGACTAATGTGGATTCCCTTCAGTTCCTCCCTCCCACTAGATCCTCGGTCCCCTAGTATTTCTGGGGGATTGGTTCTGTCTTCACTAAGGAAGACAGAAACAAAGTACATGTTTAACTGATCTGCCATTTCCTGGTTTCCCATTATAAATTCACCTGTTTCTGACTGTAAGGGACCTACATTTGTCTTCACTAATCTTTTCCCCTTCACATATCAGTCCAGTAGGTTCCCATCTTCAGGGCAGGACTTAGATCCACACCTTTTCTTGGAAGCTTTCTGATACAATTTGCACTCCAAAGGCATCAGATCCCAGGAAGAGGTATCAGACTAGAGGTTGTGGGAATATAATATTTTCTTCAGAGATGGAGATGGAAAGGGAGGGGGAAAATATCTGCATTCTTGAAACCAAAGAACAGTTGATAGAAGTCTGGGCACAGGTGACGCACCAGAATATAAACATTAGTTATGCGAGAAAAAGTAGAAAAGAAAATGAGTAATGATTAATATCATTCTTGTATGTTTGAATGTGTACTGGCTAATTATATCACAATACAAGCATCATTAACCATTGATTCATTAAAATTCAAAATCTTGTATTTACGACTATATCTTCCCAAAGATATGTCTATCTTCACAAAGCATTACTGTGCATATCTAATCATGTTCAAGCGCCCATGCTTTATAGGGCAATAATATTGATCAATACTATAACTTTGGACCGTAGCAATTTAAAAAACGTGCAGAACTGAATGCCTTACCTGAAGAAAGGATTCTTTAAGTCCAGTAGGTTCCCAGACTTGAAGCCTGTCTGGTCTACCATAGCCATAATATGAATGTCGTAACTTTGCCTGCAATGTGAAGGCAGAAGAAAACCCAAGTAAACCAAACTCATTTTCCCTGATCTATTTATTAGAGCCTGGACATTGATGGAAATATACAACCGGTGGTGCAGCGGTAGAGTTGCTGCCTTACAGCGCCAGAGACCCAAGTTCGACCCTGACCACGAGTGCTGTCTGTGTGGAATTTGTACGTTCTCCCCGTGATCACGTGGGTTTTGCCCGGGTGCTCTGGTTTCCTCCCACACTTCAAAGACGCTCAGGTATGTAGTGAATTGGCTTTGGAAAAGAATGTAAAAGTGTGTAGGATAGTGCTAATGTACAGGGATTTCTGGTCGGTGTGGACTCGGTGGCCCGAAGGGCCTGTTTCTGCACTGTATCTTTAAACTAAACTAAACTGATAGCAATACGTTTTTATAAGAACCTTTTGACTGTCGTCTCATCTCCATAGTAGACCTACTGATGGTCACAATGCACGTTGAGTTATTACTGATCTATGTCTAAAGATACCAATAGTGCTTCATACAGATAGTTCAACCCTTTCATGATGTAGTTGAGATATTTGGATGCTGTATCCATTGCAAAATAATTTAACATTCAACAAAAGTCTGCATTTTTTGTTACCTTAGTCTCTATTAGTTTTAAAAAGTCCTCTCCTAGACCCTCCCATGATTGGCAGGTTGTGCAACATAAATCCTACCATAAACTTTCCTTAAGGTTTATCCAATGACTCTTCTGGCATCAGTCACATTTCACTAAAAAGGATAACCTGATTTGGTTATTAATCAGTACAATAATGATGGTTATTGTATAATAATGATGGTTAATTTCTTCCCATAGATTGAAAGACCATTGCACTGAACAACTATGTACATACTATGCTCAAACCCAGTTAGCTAGCGACACACCTGCTTCTACGCTAGTCATCCACCCTCAGCAAGTGGCTGGGTACACTCCTACCCCTCCGACAGTGGGATCACAACAAAAGTGTGCTCAAAAACATGATCAGGCGAGCAGATGAGATGCAGTTTGCAATGAGACTAGGTTAGTGGCCAAAGATTAGTCAGGAGTTGGGGAATGGAATTAGGAGTGGAACCAAGAAGCATTGCCAGAGGTCAGGGTCAAAACATGGTTCGAATTGGGAAACAGGGACTGAAGCACAGGTGGGAATATTTATTAGTTTGTACCCATAGAACGTAGCTCACATTCACTGCTTACCCAATGTTAAAGAACCATAAGACAACTTTCACTCGTCAAAAATATGTAAAAAATGCAGTTATAATAATAATAATAATAATATTCATTTATTGTCATTGCAACGAGTACAACGAAATTTAAAAAATAGCCAATCCTGACGGTGCGTACAAACATATATGCAATAAATGCAAAAACAAATAAATACATAAATACAATTAAATACAATTATATTAAGTACAAGATTTTTTAACGGTGTTGCCTAGTGCAAAGGTAGTGTTCAGTTCTCGTATGGCCCTGGGGTAAAAACTGTTCTTAAGTCTGTTTGTTCGGGATTTGATCGACCTGAAACGTCGACCAGAGGGCAGATGAACAAACAGACGGTGGCCGGGGTGGGATGGATCTTTTATTATTTTGCCTGCTCTACTGAGGCAGCGTAGGCTGAACAGGTGCTCCAGGGAGGACAGTGAGCAGCCGATGATCTTCTGGGCCGTCGTGATGACCCTCTGAAGGGCCTTCCTGTCCTTTTCTGAGCAGCTGGCATACCATGTGGTTATACAGTATGCCAGCACACTCTCGATGGAGCAGCGATAGAAGGACAACATGAGCTTCTCCTGCAGGTTGGTTTTCCTGAGGATCCTCAGGAAGTGGAGTCTCTGCTGTGCCTTCTTTACTGTGGTGATGGTGTTGGTAGACCAGGTAAGATCCTCTGCGATGTGCGTACCCAGGAACCTGAAAGCTGGTACCCTTTCCACACAGACCCCATTGATGTAGAGTGGGTCGTAATCTCCACTGGTTTTTCTAAAGTCAATTATAAGTTCCTTTGTTTTGGAGGAGTTCAGGACCAGATTGTTCACTGAACACCATGCTGCCAGCCTTTGGATTTCATCCCTATAGGCTGTCTCATCTCCTTCTGAGATGAGTCCAACCACAGTCGTGTCATCCGCGAACTTGATGATGGTGTTGGTGGGATGGGTGGGGGCGCAGTCGTGAGTGTAGAGGGAGTAAAGGATGGGGCTCAACACACAGCCCTGTGGTGAGCCGGTGCTCAGTGTAATGGTGGAGGAGAGGTGAGGGCCTATTTTGACGGTCTGGGGGCGGTTGGTCAGGAAGTCCTTGATCCATTGGCAGATGGTTTGGGAAAATCCAAGGTCGGAAAGTTTGGTGACCAGTCTGCTCGGGATGACCGTGTTAAAGGCAGAGCTGAAGTCGAGGAAGAGCATCCTCACATAGCTCCCCTGGTGTTCAAGGTGGGTCAGTGCAGTGTGAAGAGCAGTGTCGATGGCATCCCCTGTAGACCTATTTGCTCTGTAGGCAAACTGGTGTGGGTCGAAGGTGGGTGGGAGGCTGGCTTTGATGTGCTGCAGGACCAGTCTCTCGAAGCACTTTGTGATGACCGGTGTGAGTGCTACCGGACGGTAGTCGTTAAGACCGCTGATGACAGACTTTTTCGGCAGTGGGATGATTATGGCGGACTTCAGGCAGGGAGGGATGGTGGATTTTAAAAGGGACAGGTTGAAGATTTTTGTGAAGACCTCAGATAATTGGTCTGCACATTCCCTCAGCACTCTGCCCGTCACACCATCGGGGCCTGCAGCTTTCCTGGGATTCACTGCTCTGAGCACGCGCTTAACATCATACTCCTGCACAGTGAAGGTGTTGCTGTCAGGTGCTGGAGAGGGTGTAATATCTGCCACTGTAGCTTTCACCTCGAAACGAGCAAAGAAACAGTTAAGTTCCTCAGCCAGCGAGGCGTCGCCGTCGGCAGTCGTGCGGTTGCTGGTCTTGTAGTTGGTGATGTGCTGGATGCCTTGCCATACCCGCCGTGGGTCATTGTTGGAAAAGTGGTCCTCAATCTTCCTCTTGTAGTACGCTTTGGCATCCTTGATGCCTCTCTTCAGGTTGGTTCTAGCAGCACTGTATAGAGCTCTATCACTAGACCTGAAGGCGGTGTTACGGTCCTTGAGGAGAGACCTGACATCCTTTGTCATCCAGGGTTTTTGATTGGGATACAACCGGATGCGTTTGTCGACGGTGACATTGTCAACACAGTTTTGGATGTAGCAAAGTACAGTTGATGTGTACTCCTCCAAGTCCTGATCCTCAAAAATATCCCAGTTGGTCCTTTCGAAGCAATCCTGCAGCTGCGAGGAAGCTCCTTCAGGCCATGTCTTAACAGTCTTTATGGTGACTGGAGCTTTCCTCCTGAGTGGGGTGTATGCTGGAGTTAGGAATATGGACAGGTGATCTGACTGCCCCATCGTGGTAGTGGTGCTGACCTGAAACCCTTCTTAATATTTGAGTAAACCTTGTCTAGTGTGTTTTTCCCCCTGGTAGCACAACCTATGTGTTGTTCAAGTTTCGGGAGAACTGACTTTAGGTCTGCATGGTTGAAGTCCCCGGCTATGATGTGGGCTGCTTCTGGATATGTGCTCTGTTGTGAGTTTATTGCACCGAGCAGGTAGCCTAAAGCTGTGCTAGCGTTAGCATTCGGTGGGATGTAGACTGCTGTTACTATAACCCCTGTAAATTCGCGAGGAAGGTAAAAAGGCCTGCATTTAACTGTTAGGGACTCCAGATCAGGAGAACAGTGGCTATCTATGATTTGGATGTTAGTGCACCAGCTGTTGTGCACGTAAATGCATAACCCCCCCCCCTTGCTCTTACCGGAGTCGATGTTTCTGTCCCAACGAAACGCTGTACGCCCGGCTAGCTCAATGGCTCCGTCTGGGATAAGTGGATGAAGCCATGTCTCTGTTACTAAGAGAATGCAACAGTCCTCCACGAGTTTGTTTGCTGATATCTGTAGTTTTAGTTCGTCCATTTTGTTGATGATGGATCTGGCGTTGGTGAGAAACATGCTGGGTAGCGGTGGTTTGTGTGGCTGTCTCTTTAGCTTGGCAAGTATACCGGACCGGCATCCTCGCTTTTGCTTCCTGTTTCTCCTCCGCCTGCGACGCCTGTTCGCGCCGACAACTATCCACGGAGCGCCCGGTGTCCTGGCTATCTCTTCCGGTATATTTCGCGGGTGTGGAAATTCGCGCACAAGGTCCCGATTGCACTGGAATCCGATGATCAGAAGGTCCTTTCGGTTGTAGGTAGGATTTGCCTGATTTTCCTGGTTTGCATGACTAAAATGGACTAACAGACATAACACAGATAACACACATAAAACGCACCGAAAGGGAGAGCTGTGAGCCGCTGCGTCCGTGCGCGCCGCCAACAAAGCATGTCTGTTCTTTTAACAAGGACCTTAAGGTCATAGGTGATAGGAGAATGAGGCCATTTGGCCCATCAAGTCTACTCCGCCTATTCAATCATGGCTGATCCATCTCTCCCTCCTATCCCCATTCTCCTGCCTTCTGACACCCGTACTAATTAAGAATGAAGACCTTCAAAATAATTACAATTTAAAGAAAAACATTTCAACTACTAACAATAATAACACAAATGTGGAAGAATTGTTTCACCCTCATTTCTCAAGTGAGAACACTGAGTTCTTTTTTGTAAAGCAAGATACAGAAGATGATTACATTCATATATTCGAGAGACAGCGCGTAATTCTGTGGGCCATCGTACAAGATTTCGTGATTGTATATCACAGTTGATTTAAAAACATATATTGTCATTTTCATCTGGACAGATAAGATCCAAGGTGATCTCTGGCACTGCTGTCAACAGAAGTGATTTAAAGGAGTGTTCATTTCTTTCATTCAGCTGATGAAGCATCACCATGGATGGGTGAATATTTAGTCAGGTTACTTACCAGTTTTTAAAACTGGGGGTCGTGTAGTAATACAATGCAAAAATGGTGCAGATGTCTCATGCCAAAAGCGATCTTTGTGGTCAAAAAGACCTTCACGTTTGTAAACAGTCTGGTTGCCAGAGAGAGATATAATCCCTTTCCCTTACTCTCAGTCTGAAGAAGGGTCTTGACCCGAAACACCTTTAATCCAGAGATGCTGTCTGACCCGCTGAGTTACTCCAGCTTTCGATAGAATTGATAGATTTGGAATGGGGTTGTGGTGAGGACAGGTGACAATGGCTCATATCCTCCTTACTATCGATGGGAGGTGATTTATCCATCAAAGGGTGGCAGAGAATTTGGAGACAGATACATCAACACAGATGCTTCTGTGGTAGTACATGTTGTTGCCAATGTATATGGGAAGACAAACTATGTTTTTTGGTAATGTTTCAGGCAACTCCTTCAGCACTATGTAAATGAAAGTAAGCCCACAGTCCAAATTTGCACACTAAGCAGCCTGTGTCAGATGGGAAGAATGCTTGTCCATTTACAGGCCCACTTGTAAATCACATCAGGTAAGCTTGGGCGTCAATGCAATTTTCTATTTCTCTGGCTAAGCTGAGGCAAACCACTTCCCCTCTCCACATGTCTCACATTTAAGCTGATTATGGTGCATTTTTCCCTATCTTCCATCTAGGAGATCCACCTTTTCTATTTGTTACTCATTCATCTTAAATTCTGTCTATATCAAATAGTGATAAGACACATCAAGGCCATTACAATCTAGTGCATTTTACGCCTCACCGTTTATTTGCCACGAGTAAAACTTTCCCTGAGAATGTCTCGCCTTCTTTAGCAAACAGCGGGGTCTGTAGGAGACAGCGCACCTGGTACCAATGTGTCAAAGGTTCAGCAGGAGAAGTCGACAGCCAAATTGTTTTTCTGAAAGAGACAGTATTTTGGATTTTTTGAAAATACATTAAATCACAAATCTGAACGTAGACTTAATTTGATACGGCGATAGCAGAGAAAACCAATGGAGCAAGTTTGAGAAAAATATTAAGGGCTGCGAGTAAAGAACTTCAGTGAAGAGCTAGCACAAGTTTCTGTAATTTGTTTGTATGATTGTTTTATGTGTTGTAATTTCTATATAGAGAATGAAAATAAAGTGGAATACTAAAGATAAATTATGAGCCAAGTGAGTGGTGGCATTGTGTGGAGCAATCAGAAGTGACGGAGAGCACTGGAGAAAGTGGTGGAAGAGGAAATACATCATTCTTTCTTCAATTCTCTCTAATCTTTGGATTATAGTTTCTCTCACGGGTTTTAAAGGGGATAGGAGGAAAAAAGGGAAAAAAATGCAAATGCGAGGTGGAAATAACATTTCATTAAAGATGCTTAAAATACTTTAAAAATGTTCATGCATAAAGTTTTTTTTTAACTTCAGGCACTCCAATCGGTTTCATAGTCAATTAAGTGTATCTGAAGTGTATGTTGGCTCATATCCAATTACAGATTATTAATGAAGAGGATGGGCAATGTCTCTCAGCTCCATAGCTAAATTGTAAGTAAACATTCTTCTCCAGGTTATGTTTTGCATTAATCCATATACATAAAGGGCAAAACTTGACCACAAAGTAAATAGAAAAGATTGCACTCAGCAAATCTTTCAGTATTATCACCTCTCAAATGTGTTGCCATCTTTCCTATAATTACATATCTGAAATGCTAATAAGATTTTCATACAAGCTGCTATATTAAAATTCTCCTCATCAAATAACAAATGATTAGTGATCTTTATCCTTTGCATCTGCAATCTTTGATAAGGTATTCTGCTTCATCATCTTCCCAAATGTTTTCTTGTCATCCAAAATGGTGGAATTTTCCTTGCTTGATTTCACAATTAGCCGGTGATTATACCAACAGCATATCCGGAAATGGCTTCTCACCCTACACCTAACTACAACCTTGGACTGTGAAAATTGGCATTTCCAGTCACCGTCACATCTCCTGAACGAATAAGAAAAATGCACAGATATGAAGTCCAAATAAACAATGCAAAAACTCTGTTCCATCACTGCACCAATTATTTTCAAATATCCTTATGCTTTCAGGTAGTCAGTTCAATAACCAGTTTTACTCAGGGCAGCGACTTCTTCCCCAGCCACAAACACTGCACTCTCAATGCCATTTTTTGTTTTTCAGACTGATCTGGACTGCTCACAATTTCAGCATTCAATTTGATACTGATCTGAGCTTCAAGACTCTACATACAGTGCATTCAGAAAGTATTCAGACCCCTTCACTTTTTCCACATTTTGTTACATAACAGCCATATTTTAAAAAGGATTAAATTCATTTTTTTAAATCATCAATCTACACACAATACCCCATAATAAAAAAGCGAAAACAGGTGTTTAGAAATTTTTGCAAAGTAATCAATGAATTTAATCCATTTAAAAATAAGGCTGTAACGTAACAAAAATGTGGAAAAAGTGAAGGGGTCTGAATACTTTCTGCATGCACTGTACACTCACTGCCTGTCTACCTGCAGTTGTCTAGAGGTGTGATACTCATCTAGGACTTTTTTCCTATCAATCATGATTATTTCATTGCTCTTTTGGACTTCTACAAGAGATTTTACCTTGTACAAAACTCCTCACCCCATATCTTATATCTCACCAAGTCCTGTTTATGCAGTACCTCCAATTAATCTTGTCCTAACTGCAGAGACATGGAATTCTCATCTTAGTGCACAAATTCCTTCATTTTCTGCTCCATCATAATCTCTCATCTCTTCCAATTCTCCAATGACTACAGGAAATGTATATTCCTCTGATCCAGGTTTTGCTCTCTTTTCCACCTGCAACCATACCTGTGTTCCATCCACTGCACCCTCTTGCACTATGACCAATGACTATGTTTTGGTTCAAAACGTGACCCAAGTTTGCAAAATTCCTTTGCCTTCTTATTAGAAATCTCTGTAAAACCTGAAGCTATTGCAGCTGGTGTTTTTTTTTCTGAAGAGGCAATGTAAATACAAAACTTTATAGATATTAAGAGAGAATTTTGAAGATCCCTTCACAAAAAAAAACAGATGGAGAATATATGCAAGCACAAAGCATAATGGGAGATGGGAAAACTAAAATATACTTACTGTGAACCTACAAATGCCACATCAAACCAAAATGCCAAGCCATGGACTTGCCCAGATTGAAGAATTCGGAAGGTAAAAGGGATCTCCATTCTACATTGGCAAATTTAAAGATCATTATTAGTGCTGTTTATTGTCAATCTGTTGACCTTTCATAGATAATCATATAGTTATCCAGCATGGAAACAGGACCTTCAACCCAACTCATCCATGCCATCCACATTTCCTACCCAAGCTAGTCCTATTTGCCTGCATTTAATCCATATCTCTCAATCCAAATAAAGGACATATGTTGTAATGTTACACATGTCTTCCGGCGGCTCATTCCACATACCCACCATCTTCTGTGTGAAAATGTTCCCCTACCATGGGAAAAGGTTTGTAAGCATCCACCTTACCTATGCCCCTCATGATTTTATTTACCTCTTTCAGGTAACCCTTCAGGCTCCCATGCTCCAGGAAAAAAAACCCCAGTCTATTCAGTCTCTCTTTACAGCTTGTGCCACTGCATCTGGCGATGATACAAAGCTGGGTGGCAGTGTGAACTGTGAGGAAGATGCTGAGGTTGCAGGGTGACTTGGACAGGTTGTGTGAGTGGGCGGATGCATGGCAGATGCAGTTTAATGTGGATAAGTGTGAGGTTATCCACTTTGGTGGTAAGAATAGGAAGGCAGATTATTATTTGAATGGTGTCAAGTTAGGAAAAGGGGAGGTACAACGTGATCTGGGTGTCTTAGTGCATCAGTCACTGAAAGGAAGCATGCAGGTACAGCAGGCAGTGAAGAAAGCCAATGGAATGTTGGCATTCATAACAAGAGGAGTTGAGTATAGGAGCAAAGAGGTCCTTCTGCAGTTGTACAGGGCCCTAGTGAGACTGCACCTGGAGTACTGTGTGCAGTTTTGGTCTCCAAATTTGAGGAAGGATATTCTTGCTATTGAGGGCGTGCAGCGTAGGTTTACTAGGTTAATTCCCGGAATGGCGGGACTGTCATATGTTGAAAGACTGGAGCGACTAGGTTTGTATACACTGGAATTTAGAAGGATGAGAGGGGATCTTATCGAAACGTATAAGATTATTAAGGGGTTGGACATGTTAGAGGCAGGAAACATGTTCCCAATGTTGGGGTAGTCCAGAACCAGGGGCCACAGTTTAAGAATAAGGGGTAGGCCATTTAGAACAGAGATGAGGAAAAACTTTTTTAGTCAGAGAGTTGTGAATCTGTGGAATTCTCTGCCTCAGAGGGCAGTGGAGGCCAATTCTCTGAATACATTCAAGAGAGAGCTAGATAGAGCTCTTAAGGATAGCGGAGTCAGGGGGTATGGGGAGAAAGCAGGAACGGGGTACTGATTGAGAATGATCAGCCATGATCACATTGAATGGCGGTGCTGGCTCGAAGGGCCGAATGGCCTACTCCTGCACCTATTGTCTATTGTCTATAACATGCCTGTGAACCTTCTCTGCATTCTCCCCAGCTTAGTCACATCCTTTCTATTGTTCGATGGCCAGAAAAGCACACAATACTCTAAGAGTGATCTCACCAATCTTATAGTTGTAACATGACATCCCAAATCTTGCATTTACTCCCTTGACCGATGATGGCAAGCATGCCAAATGCCAAAAGGCTTTTTCATGTTAGGTACTTGGGCCCATGTAGGAAATATCAAAAATTTGTTTGGATTATGCATGTGATTTTCTGGCTATTTACAAACAAGCTTGAAAGTCTTTTGTGACTTTGGCACAATTTTAGCAAGACTATTCTGCTATTCTGATGAGCAAAGCAACGGTTGGAGAAGTATAAAATGACCCTGGGCATCTTTCTTTTTGAAATTGCATAGTCTTGAACTTAATTCTTGGTATGCATTACATGGATAGGACGGGTTTGGATGGATATGGACTAAATGCATGCAGGTGGGACTAGTGTTG
Organism: Rhinoraja longicauda; assembly: GCF_053455715.1. NCBI lineage: Eukaryota > Metazoa > Chordata > Chondrichthyes > Rajiformes > Arhynchobatidae > Rhinoraja > Rhinoraja longicauda. Next base: position 46,371,008 of record NC_135955.1, on the reverse strand, counting down.
CTGGGACATGTTGGCCGGTGTGGGCAAGTTGGGTTGAATGGTCGGTATCCACACTGTATCACTCCTTGACTCGACCACTCTATGTGCATGTAGAACAAAAAGGTTTAAAGCTGATTTTAAACTGATAATCTCACTCGTACACAGATACAGGTCAATTACATGTAGGAAGCAACTGTAGATGCTGGTTTAAATCGAAGATAGACGCAAAATGCTGGAGTAACTCAGCGGGACAGCCAGCACTCCTCTTCAGAGATGCTGCCGGTCCCACTGAGTAACTCCAGCATTTTGTGTCTATCTATAGGTCAATTACCTACCATTAAGAATGGCAAGGCAAGGTAAAAGGAGCACTATGTTGCATCTAACATTAAATGTTGACAATGGATGCAAAATATGGAAAGCACCATCGATGACATTACCTGTGAGAAAGGAATCAATTCATTTCTATTGCCTCAACCTAGTAACTCACCAATGCATTCAATACTCTGTGCACATTTATCTTAACTTTAGCAATCATTATTATTAATTTCCATTGATTAATATCAATCATTAATTTTAACAATTATTGTAGAAAAAGTTAGAACACTAACTACATCATCAACTCACCGATGCAAATCATCTTCTTTAGCTTCCAGAAAATTCACAGTGTACTTGACAGACCGTGCCATCAGAATGACTACATCAAAGGTATCCTAAGACAGGAAATTTTAAACATGTTTAGCCAATGGCCTGATATTTATTCAAATCTTTTTAAGCTCATGAGAAGGCACAAATTATTTCTAAAGTTCATAAAGTAATTTGTAACTTTCAGCAATTTGTAGTGTACAGTAAATTTAACTTCCGATCTGAAGATTAAAATGTTGAAATATAACTTAATGGGAAAATGATGTGCATTGGCAGAATGTTGTGAACTGTGTCAATATGCAGTTTAGCAATCAAATGTAAATAAAGTGTTCCTCTTTCACATGGAATCACCCAAACCAACACTGGGGCTCCCCTTGCTGTGCCACTTTTTCAGCAAACCAACACCTTCACCAGAATGCACAGAGTCTCTAGATGCACAGTCTCTTGCCCAGAGTAGGTGAATTGAGGACCAGAGGACATAGGTTTAAGGTGAATGGGAAAAGATTTAATAGGAATCTGAGGGGTAACTTTTTCACACAAAGGGTGGTGGGTGTATGCAACAAGCTGCCAGAGGAGGTAGTTGAGGCAGGGACTATTCCAGCATTTATGAAACAGTTAGATAGGTACATGGATAGGACAGGTTTGGAGGGATATGGACCAAATACTGGCAGGGGGGGGACTAGTGTGGCTGGGACATGTTGGCCGGTGTGGGCAAATTGGGTTGAAGAACCTGTTTTCACACTGTATCACTCTTAGACTAATGATTTAAAGCACCTGCTCCATCACTCTTTTATTAGGTTCAGGCTGACTTCAAGGAGTACGTTGCTTTGAAATGGTGCAAACGACTTACAAAACTGAGGCTTGTGCTGACAGGTTGGAGCACTTTATGTCACGCCTGGCTCTGGCTGCACATCAAAAATCATTAACGAGGGCAGGCAGCACGAATTCAGGCATCAGGTCAAACTAGTGGGAGTAACTTTCTGAATCAGGATCCAGGGCTAATAACTTTAATCCCTCGCATGTTCAATTTGGTCAATTACTAATTCTATGTTTTCCGACAGGAAAGCTTATTTTACTCTTCAGCCAAAAACTCATCACAATTTTTCCCAACTTTGTTTAAAAGAAATATCAGTCCCAAGAGTTTGGCATTAAAAATCCCTGGCATTCATGCTGTTCATAGAGATTGACAGTGGCACTTACTACAATTGGCTGCCTGAAGTACTCATCCATAGCAGCCCTGCAAAGACCTGTCAGATTAATCCCATGGAAACACTGCTGGTACCTGGAGTGAAGGAAGATCAATAGATTAAAGAAAATATTTCAATAACTGCAATTAAATCAGTGAGTGCAAGCATTCTCACAGGCACTGAGAGATGCCCGAGATATCTTGTTGAGGTATTATAATAAAGGCATGCCTTGCAAAAAGCCATTTTAAGGTATTTTCACAACTGAGTTGAGCCAGATTTTGGATCAAACCTTACGTAGCAGCTCAGCAAACAGCATTCGAGTTTGGTAATGAAGTAACAGGAAATGCCACAGGCACTGCGAAGCTGCACAAAATGTTTGTGACAAAACAACCAACCATTCAGCCATTTACTCAAAATGCAATTTTTCCTATCTCCGTGTGATTTTCTTTTGAGAGTGGGTCCAGAGTCCAAGCATAACCACCTCCAGAAAATAATTATCTGTGAAGAAATGTCTTGAGGCCTAACCTTCATCCCTCCAACATCAGCATTCTCACGTGAGGCAGCTTTGGAATTTCTGAAACCGTTGTTGCTGGTAAAGATGATAGGTCACTATTTTAAATGTACCTTTGAAATACCTCCCTTCAAAGTTGAAAAACCCTGCAGGTCCTTCCTTTTAGAAGGGTTCTAACAACCCCAAAGCACCCTGTGCAGACCAATACTATCCTAACTTTGGTACAGTTCCCTCTGTAATGACCATGAACTTTATCCCCATGACTAATTACAAATCCAACCTAATCTTTCATACTCAATTCTCATGAGTTTTTTTAATTCATTTAGTTCAATAATGCATAAAAATGATTTCACATTATGTTTCACTTTTGTTCCCAATTTCTTTCCTGGTTCACCCTCAGCACACCTAATCTCCGTCTTGACCCATTTTAAAATACAACTTTCTGCCATTAGGGTAGACAAACAAACCTTCATTTAGGCAGTTTGAAATCATTTCACCAATTGCTTCATGCTTCACAGAAAATCTTTCAAAGCAAATGCAAGATGCATAGCACAATCACATCTGGTAACAATCAGTGCCTAACATAAAATATTAAAATCGAGTGGAAGGTTCCTTCCAAAACATTTACATAATCTGACATCAGACTCACAAAACATTAATGCATTAAGTCATTCAGATAAACTTAAATTATGGCATTAACTTCAGGAATATGTTTTCCAAATATTATTTACTGTACAAGATTATGCGTTGTGCCTGATAAGAGCTTCCTATGACACGTGTTGTATAAAATTATTTATTTGTTTAACCAACTTCAGGAATTTCTTGTTCGATGTTCAGATTGATTGTCAGAAGTTTGGTGGACGATTGTTGGGGGTACGTATTTCACATCCACTGCCAATCTTACAAAGATGTCAGAAAGAATGACTGAGGTCACCGGGACTGATGGCTTTAAAAACAAAAATAATTTAATTGCAATTTCTCCATGACTCTCTTTTACCACTGGGCGGCCACGGTGGCGCAGCGGTAGAGCGGCTGCCTTACAGTGCCAGAGACCCGGATTTCAACCCGACTACGGGTGCTGTCTGTACGGAGTTTGTACGTTTCTCCCCGTGACCGCGTGGGTTTTCTCCAAGATCTTCGGTTTCCTCCCACACTCCAAAGACGTACAGATTTGTAGCATAATAGGCTTAGTGTATGTGTAAATTGTCCCTAGTGTGTGTAGAATAGCGTTAATGTGCGGAGATCGCTGGTCGGTACGGACTCGGTGGGTTGAAGGGCCTGTTTCCGTACTATATCTCTGAACTAAACTTCCTGAGATGACGCCTGTGAGATGGGTTTGGCATTTTTTAAACATTTTATTAACCACTACACAAAGAGACAGCAGAATGTGTTTAATATCACTTATACATGCCTGTTCGTTCACAACTTAGTCCTCGACAATGATCTCTAGAGATTTTGCCTGTGCACGATAAAGTAATACGGATGAAAGTGAGTTGACAGCTTCGTTTGCATCTTTCTCCAATTTTTTTCCATAAAAGACAATGAAAAAACTTTTGCACTATTATCACAAGGATTTTGGACTTTCGAGATAGGAAGAGACCATCAGCACCCTTAGTATTCTCTTATAAAAAGGACAATAATTATAGCTGGCCTCTCACATGCGGGATATAGTTTCACTGTTAAAATTCTGTTTAAAGATGATAATCTAAATGACAAGCTTATTATATTAGAATTTCTTGAGCTTGCAGATGATACCAATGAAATTAAGTTATTCATAATCCTGAGGAGTGGTGTGAGTTTTGAGCATTAAATGCGTACAATGTCAGTCATAAGGAGATGAAAAGCTTATTTGGAATATTTGCAATGCTAGAAATTTCTGCTCCAGTGGATAGAAGTGATGTGGAGCCTACCATGCTCTGTTCAGAAACTGAATTCCTGAAATGGATCATTTACCCTGCTTCACTCTTTTACATCTTTAATAGTGTTGCCAACTTATAAACAGCAGAAGAAATAGTTTTTAGATAATTTATTTCTTCCTGTCATGTATCAGACTTGGTGTTTAATGCAGGCCTGTTAATAATCTATTAAACAAATTGTGACCTAAATACCTCTCACCTACCAATCTGTTTCTAAACTACTCATGAAGGTCATGAAAACTCGTCTTTTACTGTGAAAAATACCGCCACCAATCACCCTTGTTTGGACAACCCTCAATTCCCAACATCTGAACACTAAGATTTCTCCTCCACAAAGGAATACTTTCCTACAAAGGAATAGGATTTGGAAAAAAACAAACTTATTCCCATCATCATGATTACAAATCCAATTTCTAGCCTTGTCCTCCACCATCTTATAACAACCACCATTCAGCCTCCTCTAGTCCAGCTGTAACCAGCGCCATCACCTTCGAGTACAAAATAGCTTACTCCCACCAAGAAGTAATTTTCCTTTCCCACACTTGTAAAAACGAATTTCTCCTCAACAATGCAGCACCCATTCCCATCTGTTAAATACCTAAAAGATTAACTCTGTTCCTGGTTCCTGAGCTGCTGGGTGTTTGCAGCATTTTCTGTTTATATGCCATGCACCAATTGGTTATTTTCTGCAGTTCCTTCCCATCCTCTTGCTCTTCTGTAGTCTTACTTCTTCCTCTCTGTCCCTCTCCATATTCATCTTTTATTTTTCTTTCATCTGGAACCAGTTATCATTGCTCTCTAATCCCTACATTTGGAAAGTTTGTCTTGGTCTTCACACTATGCTTGCAGTGGCATAGTATTGTTGTTTGATGCCTTGGTGCCAAACACGCCTGTTGCGCACAAAGAAGCACTTTGTGAGTCAGACAGCAACTGTGGAGGGAAATGGAAATGGAGGAAACGATATTTTGGGTTAGAAACCTTCTGCAGACTATCCATTGAGGGCCCCGACTTGAGACATTGTCTGTTCATTCCTTCCAGAGATGCTACCTGACCCACTGAGTTCCTCCAGCAGTGTGTCTTTTGCTCGATTCCAGCATTTGCAGCCTCTGCTGTCTCCAAACAAACAAACAAAATGCACTGTGGTGTTGTGATACTGGGAAACCTGCTCAAAGCTGTCACCACAAATCAGCGTCATAAAGTGTCCTCATTTAAACAGACAAATGAACAATAACTGCATCTTATCTTCCAAGATCATTACATAATGCTTTTGGGTGGGATAAATTAAAACAAAACATATTTCATTTCTCTCTGGTAATCCACTGAAATAGAAATAACCTGCCTATGTTGCTTAGAACACAAGTCGTACCCAAAAGGTTTACAGATGGTGATACCAAGCATTGCCATAGTCTCTTGAGGACATACCAGAAATTTGCCCTCGTGTAGTGTTCCATGTAAAGCTGCTCATCAGAAAATGGAGCTAGATGAACATCACCAAAAGTAGGAAACATCATCCCTAAGAAAACATACACAGTAGTGGGGTAAACACGCCATCTTAAACAGGGCTATAATAGTGATAAATAATAAATAGTGCCTTACTTTAAAGGGATGGCTAACATTTTCATTGTTTTCACTAAGGCATGAAGGTATGGGAAAACAGAACATCTGATTCCTCTGATGCCTTCTCATGAATGAGCAGGTTGCTTGGCTTTTCTCCTTGGCCATTAAAAAAATGTCATGGGTAGAAGCATGGGTACTATTACGGAGCTCCAGTGCCACAGCAGGTCATAAGTTCTATTTTTTATAAAGAAAAGCAAGTTTGCCTTTGTTAAAGCTCAATCCTTGCAAACAAATATTTTATGTTCTGCAAGAAGTGACATTTTCAGACTGGTTCCTTTTTGAAGAATGGACTCTGAGGTTAGCATTGGTTAAAATATTCTACTTTCATCTGTGAGATTGCCTTAATGAAGCCAACACTTAAAGCTTACCCGTTGCCACCCGCTGCAAGGGTCCTAAGTGAAATGAAATATGGTGAACTCAACTGTTTTTGAAACTAGAAAAGTCAGATTATATAAAACCATACACAACTTTGTAATTATATGGCTTTCCTAAGGAATGCACACATGGCTGTTGGGTAAAGAAATCATGAGGTTTATTTCTTCTCAACCATTAAAAAGATAGCTATTGTGACAAAACAGCGTACACTTTGCAGCCAGTCTAATTCCTGGCATGATTTCAGAGCTCTTAATGCCTTCAGGGGTTGTCAAAATACAAAATGACTCTCAACATATAGATATAGCTACAAAAAATATTAAAACCACCCTCCTTCAAAGTATTGCTGTTTTGCTCCATGATGTACAAATAATCAATTTTTATATTTACAAGAGCCAAATTCTTTTGATTATTCAACTCTCAATATCATTGGCACTAATGTCATCGCCACTGATCTCAAACCTCACCCCAGACAGCCTTGTAAACAGTCTGACTACAAGTTGTATGCTTCAATATATGTTGACCTACCATTTGGCTTCAACCATTTTTTTGCATGGAGGTAGCTTTCGAGCATCCTCTCATGAAATAACAAATATCCCATAGGTTCTGAAATAATGATGTCCACTTTCTCAGGAATAGTTATTTCCTCAATTTTCCCTTCCAGGATCATTACCCGTTCTGAAAGATTGTTACTTTTCACCAGAATCTGAAGGTATAAACAAAAACCAAGATCTTAGCACAGATATATCACAAACATTCTGGCTTCTTATGGGTCAAAACACATTATAGTTATAAAATGAATTAACAGCAGAGAAGAATGAATGAGCAAAATGAATTGGTTACTTTATACTGGTGCATTGAATTGATTGAAATGAAAGACACCATAGAAACATGCCCTCTGGCCTACTGATTATCCGTTCACACTAGTTCCATGTTATCCCACTTTTGCATCCACTCCGTACACTCTGGGGACAATTTACAAACCTACACATCTTTGGAATGTGGGAGGAAACTGCAGCACACAGAGGAAACTCACGTGGTCACAGGGACGATGTGCAAACTCCACACAGACAGCACCTGAAGTCAGGATCGAACCTGAAATTCTGGCAGCTCTTGCTCCTAAACTCAAATCCTCTGGCTTTGAAAGCTACCATGCCATTTGCTTTCTTCATCCCCCTGTTGTACCTGCATGCTTACTTCAGTAACTGATGTCTAAGCTACCGGGGACACCTCCTACAGCCCTGGCATCAGCAACATAATGTAAATAAAACAGCATAATCACTCATTAACCATCGCAAAATCGAATGGACCTAATCACACTCTATTGTCACCTTCTCTGCAATTTAAAAAATACCTAAGTTATCTCTTTCCCAGTTCTGACAAAAGGTCTCAATCCTGAAATGTTCATCGCTTATCTTTCCACAGATCCTGCCTAACCTGCTGAGTATTTGTAGCATTTTCTGTTGTTTTTCTCCCCAGATTTACATCTTTCGAAATCTTACATAATTTGAATAAATTGATTGAAGTAGCTAGAATTATTCTCTCTTGAGTAAAAATGTTCAAAGTAATTGAAAACAAATTGTTCCAAATGGCAGAAGACTAGAGGACACAAATTTAAGATAATGACAAAATAAGATGGGTTGAAAAAAACCTCAACACAGAGCAAGAGGTTTTGATCAGGAATTCTCTTCCTGACAAGCATGGTTTTCAAAACAAAATTGGATCAGAATGTGAAACAAAATTTGCATCACCGCAGGGAAAATGCCAGGCAACAAAACTAACTGCACTGCTCTGACAGCAGAGCCCCTGCAGTTTGTTTTCGTAATAAATCTATCATGTTCCTTTACTTTTAGTTGAAGACATGTTCTGAACTTCACTCACATTAGACCTGGTTCAGGAAAGGTTTGATTGTTTTATGTCAGTGATTCAATGCTAAAATGTCTCTCCTGGGCCTTAAATTAACCCTCCCATGTATCCATTTCCTGTTTATTCAAATGCTTGCATGTTTTGTCCTGGATTACTTGGCTCTTTTATTCATGGAATGAGTCATCGTACCGATCCGTTCAAGCAGCACATTCAGTCAAAGAAAAAAGAACATGGGAATAAAGGTAGTCAGAAAATAAATATAAGCTGTTGCCGTCTTGTAGATGAGTCAGAATTGTTCACAGTGACACCACTGGAGACACAGATGCTGAATCTTGAGCAAAAATATAAGCTGCTGAAGGAACTCTTGAGCCAGGCAGCAGCTGTGGAGGATGCTGCCCATCTTGAAGGAGGGACCCGATTTTCTTCCACAGATGCTGCCTGAGCCGCTGAGTTCCTCCTGCAGTTTGTATTTTGCTCAGGCCATTGCTGACATGTGATTACCGATTGAAGGTCAACATTAATAATTTGAAAGTTTTCTTTGCAATCCAAGATAAACTGCTGCATTTTCAAACTCTAATCTGGAAAGCAAATCCCTTCTTTGCTAAAAAAAGTTACTGAAGAACATGTAACTTTAACTTGCAGCATACATGGGGCTGATTTTCTCCCAACATTGACCGTAGTTCAATAAAATTATAAAATGTAATTCTTGCATTAGTTGATTAATACCCTATCTACTAGAACCCTGTTTGTGAAATATCCAGGTTCCATTCAGCTACATTAGGATAAATTATCATCCACTCATGAATGTTTACTTGGAGCTAATTGACCAATTATGCCATTTCCCAACAACTGGTCTTCACAAAGCCAGTGAATGAAGTCATTGCTCTCTGGTGGGGAAAGAAAGCAAAACTAAGAATTCTGAGTGTAAAAAATCCAATTCAGTTTATTTATTAGGCCAACACCCTGTACTGTGTGAAATTAAATCACAACTGTGTAGTGAGTCCAAATCGAGCGATGTTATCAAAAGACTTTATTCTTGGTAAAAACCGTGACAAAACGCAACGCACTTACTTTGGACACACACTACTTAACTAGCTAATATAATCTAATCTAATCTCTCCAGTTTGGCGCCAGACACTCCTATACCTCGTGCTCCGTCACCACGTGACCCGTTAGCCCAACCGAGGGTTCGAGACCCCCCCGCCAATCCGTATGTCCCTACATGACCCCCCCCCAGAACCCTCGAAACCATACCTCACGGGCGCCCGGACCTCCCTCCCGGAACGCGTACGGAGGGGGGGAAACCGACACCGCCAACGTGACAGGAGGCGGGGAGGGCGCCGCCGCTAGCGGCGATGGAGGGGCCACGGGAGCGGAGGGTGTAGGTGACGGAGAGCGCTTGATCGGCAACGGCGGCCCGAGCCCAACCATAGGCGGCGGGGGGCCGAGAGGTGGCAAACAGGGCGCCGCTGGCTGGCTGGGCCACCGACACGGGGAGGTCCTGGTCCAAATGGGCCGGCTTGAACCGGGATACCGAAACGAGCTCCTGGCGATTTCCCACCTGCAAGGTGAAGGTGACAGCCCCTCTTTTAAGCACCTGGAATGGGCCCTGGTAAACCGGCTGAAGAGGGGGGCGGTGGGAATCTTTCCGAAGGAACATGAAATCGCAGTCCCGCAAGTCCGACGGGACGTGGACTGCCGTGCTTCCGTGCCTGGAGGTCGGGACTGGAGCCAGAGAACCCACCCGTGCCCGGAGGGAACCCAACACCGACGTGACGGGCGGCGGCAAGGCGGGGGCGGAAGGGAGAATGTCACCCGGCACCCGCAGGGGCGAACCGTAGACGAGCTCAGCCGAGGATGTGCCTAGCTCAGCCTTTGGGGCCGTACGAATGCCGAGGAGCACCCAAGGCAGCTGGTCAGCCCAATCGTGGCCGGTCAGTTGGGCACAGAGGGACGCCTTCAGCTGCCGATGGAAACGCTCAACCATCCCGTTGGATTGGGGATGATAGGCGGTGGTCTGCTGTAAGCGAGACCCATACAACTGTGCCAACGCGGCCCAGAGGGAGGAGGTGAACTGGGCTCCCCGATCTGTGGTGATGATAGCCGGGACGCCGAAACGGGCCAACCAATGCAACGCCAGGGCCCGTGCACAGGAGGCCGCCGAGGTGTCCGACAACAGGAGCGCCTCCGGCCAACGTGTAAACCGATCAACCACCGTCAGCAGATGAGTATAACCCCTGGAATAGGGCAATGGACCCACCAAATCCACGTGGATGTGGAAAAAACGAATGGGGGGAACCTCGAATCTCTGGTATGGGGGCAGGACATGGCGATGAACTTTGGAGGTCTGGCACGGAATGCAGGCACGTGCCCAGGCCGCCACCTGCTTCCGCAGGCCGTGCCAGACAAACCGGGCGGCCACCATGGCTGAAGTCGCCCTGATGGACGGATGTGCCAGGCCATGAATGGCCTCAAAAACCTTACGCCCTGCGGCACACCACAACTTGGTACCTGTGGGGTCACACTCCACCTGTTCCAAACGCAGTCCCGAGGCTGTGGAGGCGTACACCCCGGCAGTTCCTTCCAGGCGCTGAGCCTCCGCTAGCTCCTGGAAATCCACCTGTCCGTCTACCACGGCTACGGAGGGAATGGCCGGCCGGGACAGGGCATCAGCAACGGCATTAAGCCTACCCGCAATATGACGGACATCGGTGGTAAACTCCGAAATCAGGGTGAGGTGCCGCTGCTGGCGAGCCGACCACGGATCAGAAACCTTAGCAAAAGCGAATGTCAGAGGTTTGTGATCCGTGTAGGCCACAAAAGAGCGGCCTTCCAAAAAATAACGGAAGTGGCAGACTGCTAAATAGAGGGCCAGGAGCTCCCTATCAAACACACTATATTTGAGCTCGGCTCGCGAGAGCTGCCGGTTGAAAAACGCCAGGGGCTGCCAGGATGAGGCGTCCACCGTCAGAGCCGTGGGGGCGGAGGAGCGCGGGTGCACCAGCATGGTGGCGTTGGCGAGGGCCTGTTTGACCGCGACAAAAGCCGTCTCTGCAGCTGCGGACCATACCAACTCAGCGGGTTACCCGCGAGGCATTGAAAAAGGGGGCGCATGACACGAGCTGCTGCAGGCACGAACCGGTGATAAAAGTTCACCATGCCCACGAATTCCTGCAAACCCTTGATGGTAGTAGGGCGAGGGAAAGAGCGGACCGCGTTCACCTTAGCTGGCAAAGGAGTGGCACCGGCCGGTGTAACCCGGTGACCCAAAAAATCTACCGCCGACAGGCCGAATTGGCATTTGGACGGATGGAGAATCAGGCCGTGGTCTTGCAGCCTCTGGAATACAGTGCGGAGGTGGACTAAGTGCTCCTGGACCGAACGGCTGGCAATCAAAATGTCATCGAGGTAAATAAACACGAACGGCAAACCTCGACCCACACGGTCCATCAGACGCTGGAATGCCTGAGCTGCGTTTTTAAGGCCGAAAGGCATGCGCAACCACTCAAACAACCCGAACGGAGTAATGGTAGCCGTCTTTGGAATGTCCGGCGGGTGGACCGGGATCTGATGATATCCCCGCACTAAATCGATCTTAGAAAAAATTGTAGCCCCCTCCAGGCTGGCTGAGAAGTCCTGTATGTGCGGAATCGGGTAGCGGTCCGGCCATGTTGCCGCGTTAAGTCGTCGGAAATCCCCACATGGTCTCCACCCCCAGATGCTTTGGAAACCATATGCAAGGGGGAGGCCCACGGACTACTCGAAGGCCGCACAATTCCCAGCCTCTCCAAGTTCAGGAACTCCTCTCGAGCCATGGCCAGCTTGTCGGGTGGGAGGCGCCGTGCCCAGGCAAAAACCGGCGGCCCCTCGGTCGGTATGAAATGCACGACCCCATGCTTCTCGGAAGGTGCATCGAACCGCTGAACGAGAAGCTGCGGGAAGACCGCTAGGACCGCATCGAACTGACCGGGGGCCGTGGTAATGGCCTGGATCGCTGAACTGGGTGGGGCGGCGCTTGGAGGGGCCGCAGGCCCCGTACCTCGGGGCCGTACGCTAGCCGAGGGTTGCAGGCCCCACCCGCGGACGTCTACGACCAACGAAAACGCCCATAGGAAATCCGCACCCAAAATGGCCTGGCCCACATCCGCAACGATGAAATCCCAACGGTAGGTCCTGGACTCGAAGGACAGGGACATAGCCCTTTTACCGTAAGTGCGGATGGGGCTACTGTTCACCACAATGAGGGGCGGCCCCTTCCCCCCCGCTTGAACTTCGCAGTCATAGGGGGGCACAATACTCACAACCGCTCCCGAATCCACCAGAAAAACGATCCCGGTACCTTGGTCCGTCGCATAGAGGCGGCAATTACGGCCAATCGAGACTGGCTCTACATTCGATCGGCCCAGGCATTTCCCGGAAACGAACACGGGGCTCTGCAGCTTCGAGCCTCACTGCCCCACCGCCGATGGAAGAAACACCAGCCGCGCCTATTTGGCCCTGTTGCTCGAGCCCGCGACCAATAAACATGTTCCGCAGCCCCTTCTTGGCGGGCTGACTGCGAAATAGCGGCCGATGCGTCGCTCTCTCGGCTGCTCCACCGACTGCCGCTGGGCCTCGAGACCCAATTAACCGAGTCGTCTACGGTGTGTCGCTCCCTGACGAGCGCGTCGGCTTTCTCGGCGAACGCTACCGGATCTTCAAACGAGACGTCGGCCAACACTAGCCTGACGTCCCGGGGTAGTTTCTCCCGAAAAGCCGCTTCGAAAACCATGCACGGCTGATGGTCGCAACCAAGGTCAGCATCTTGGTCATCAACTCCGACGGTAGCCGCTGCCCCAGCTCTGGTAAATGGAGGAGCTTCAGAGCCCGCTGGTTCTGGCTCCAGCCAAAAGTCCTCAGTAGGAGCCTCTTGAGCCCCACGTACTGCTCCGTTTGGGGTGGACTGGTCAGGTATTGACTGACCCGCGCAGCCACCTTCGACTGCAGACAGCTCACCAGGTGGTGGAACTTCTCCTGGTCTTTCTCCACCCTCTTAAGATGGAACTGGGATTCCGCCTGCACAAACCACAGGTGCGGCTGATGGGCCCAGAACGGCGGTAGGTGAACCTCGCCCGCGCTCGCTCCCACCTGTGACATTCTGCGTGTTCGCTTCAGATTTTACGTTCGGGGTCACCAATGTAGTGAGTCCAAATCGAGCGATGTTATCAAAAGACTTTATTCTTGGTAAAAACCGTGACAAAACGCAACGCACTTACTTTGGACATACACTACTTAACTAGCTAATATAATCTAATCTAATCTCTCCAGTTTGGTGCCAGACACTCCTATACCTCGCGCTCCCGCACCACGTGACCCGTTAGCCCAACCGAGGGCTCGAGACCCCCCCGCCAATCCGTATGTCCCTACAACTGAGTAGTTTACATTTTTAATGTGCAAGTATTGGAAAGGCTGCTCTGTGACATACAGCAACCTCTAACTCACTGCATGAAGAGAGTGGTTAGATTTGGACACAGCATGTGGCTGGCAACACATGGTGGAAAATTGTAGCCTGGTAAAATGTTAATTTCCTCTGTATGGTGTGAAAACAAGGTAATACATTTATCTTACTTCTTTGGTGTCAAGGACGTGGTATTAGAATTTTAAAAAATTGTACATTCTTTTTTTAAAAAAATCCAGTTCTCTCTCATCTTCTATTGTTGTCGTACTCGACAGGGTCCCGTTTTACTCTTCCTCTTCAAATCCCAAACAGTGGGATACGTGATACGGAATGGAGTAAACATTTGACGGCAGGTTTTATGTCACAGAACATCTGAGGAAAATGTGGTTTGAAGACATTCATGACAGTATTTATACCATGCACTGTTTTGGCAGCAAGATCCTTTCTACCCACTTGATACCATCAACTCTCATTACCCTCCTTGTACATTGCCAATGCTAACAGCTCTTTCTTTATCTGCTTTGACTTTACCTGTTGACTCATCTGCGACCATCAATCATCTTCCCATTACATGTTTGATTTCTTCTGTCCTGTGGCTAATTAGTAGTCACATCTTAGCGAGGTCATGTCTTCCATGAGCCCAGCCATCTAAACTATGAATAACCCAAGTATCATTTATAAACATGATGCACAAGAAAGATGCAAACATGATTGAAATGAAAAGAGCAGGATATGAAAAGATCTGAAAAATGCAATTGACTGAACTGTCACAGAACGGACAATTCCAAAAGATATTCATTAGGCATTATGTCCTTCCCTTCCTGTTCAGTATTTCCAGGCTCTTTCAACAGCATTAAGACTCTTCAGCACTTGCAATTCGGTCAGAGGCATGAACACAATTAGAGAACAGTAGCTGCTAAGGGGCTGAACATTGCCAACACTGACCCACCCCAGTTGACTCACTTTGCATTAAGGGAACAGTTATGAAACTAAAATGTGTTCACAAGAGTGAAGCTGTGCATTAGTCTCAGACCTCTTTCAAAGACTAGCTGTAACACACAGTTTTTATTTTAAATGGTGGTAGTCCCAGCATTGCCCAACATGCTCCAATCTGAAAAACAACCATCTATCATGAGTCTGCTTTCTGTTCTTGAGGCTTTTTTTCTCCAATCCACACTGTCACTTATCTCTTCATTCCATGGTTCTTAAATTTTGCTAACCAGCTTTTTACATAGGATTTTCATATTCCTTCTGAAAATACATATGGATGACAAGTACTGCACTCATCTTTTCTATTACTTTAATAAAATGTAATATGCACAGCAAAGCTTCAGTGTACTTTAATGGATTATTATTTAATGGATCAATGTCTAGTGCGAACTCCAATTTCATCCAATGGACATTCCTCCCCTCTCCTTGAATAATGCTGTAATACTGCAAATATAATGCCAAACTATGACAAATGATAACCCTTGGGGAACCACAACCCTCCAAACTAATTTTGTAAAGATTCCCCCTGCCTACTGCAGAGAGGAATCATGTGGACGAGTCAAACATTTTAATCAAATTTCCTTCTACAATACAGGCCTGACCCTGGGTCCCCGTCGTGTCCCCGCGGGCCCCACCCTCATGGCGCCCCGGCACAGATGCTCCACCCCACACATAACTGTGTGTAGGATAGAACCAGTGCACGCCGGAGCACCCGGAGGAAACCCATGAGGCCACAGGAAGCACCCAAAGCCGGGATCAAACCCGGGCCTTCAGCGCTGTGAGGCAGCAGCTCCACCAGTCACCCACAGAACCCACACAACCCATAGAAGCCAACCAAACCACAAACCTGCACGTCTCCACAATGCAGGTGGAAACCCGGCACCCTTTGGAAACCCATGCTGCTGCAGGGAGCGCCCAAAGCTAGGATCTAACTCGCGTCTCTGGCACTGAAAGGTAGCAACTCTACCGTGGTCCCATTGTGTATTTTTTGCCCTTTACTGTTTATTGTGCAATGCGTTTTTTTGGCTGTTTCTTTTCCAATAGTAATGTACATATTAACTCCCTTATAGGGAGTTATAGCGGACAATCGGTAATAAGGGGTAATAAGGGGCACCAAATTAAGTGTGCTCAAGCCTAGATTTGGCATTGGGTTCATAACCTCTTGATTCAGAAATGAGATATTTTCAAGTTAGCCTGTGCAAAGGAATCTGTAGAAAAATTTCATTCACAATTTCTACAAATTCTTGTAAATTAATCTGCCTTTCAATGGTCCTTACAAAATAGCAGTTAAATAATTAGAAGTTAAGAGCACATGTGCTACTTAATAAGTAATCCATGTAGTGTATCTGTGCAGTACCTCTGCATATTTTGACATCGTGCTGGCTTCCACAGCATAGACCTTCCGTGCTCCTGCTTGAATGGCAAAAAATGAAAGGATTCCAGAGCCACAACCAACATCAAGAACAACCTTTAAACAACAAGAATAAAGTCAAAACCTATATTTATCCCAATTGTGCTAAACTTTAGTCACAGGAAATGCTTGTGTGCAGAATGAGTTCCAAGCGCCCTTTACACAAGTTAATGCAATGTGAACAGGTCCTTCAGGGACAGGCAGTGGGCCTCCAACCCCAAATTTTGAGCCCAGCAAATTAGTGGACATACCAAGATTAAATTGTAAGTTTTTGCAATGAATTTGCTCTTCCTAATATTCAATTTCATGTTGCCCACTAGAATCAATTTTCAGCACGGGCGGCACGGTAGCGCAGCGGTAGAGTTGCTGCTTTACAGCGAATGCAGCGCCGGAGACTCAGGTTCGATCCTGACTACGGGTGCTGCACTGTAAGGAGTTTGTACGTTCTCCCCGTGACCTGCGTGGGTTTACTCCGAGATCTTCGGTTTCCTCCCACACTCCAAAGACGTACAGGTATGTAGGTTAATTGGCTGGGTAAATGTAAAAAATTGTCCCTAGTGGGTGTAGGATAGTGTTAATGTACGGGGATCACTGGGCGGCACGGACTTGGAGGGTCGAAAAGGCCTGTTTCTGGCTGTATATATATGATATGATGATATGATAGCAGTAGAGTAAAATGGTAGATAACATTCATGGGTATTAAGGAGAGATACATTTTCAGGCTTTATTTTTCAGGCATCATTTTTTAACATATTAATCCTTATGGAGAATGGTTGGCAAGTTCTTGATTGGATTATTGGATAAAAGAGAATTTCCCAAATTTCTTGATTATCCAAGTGATTTTGTTGCTCTCGTTTCCACCACTACAAAATTAATTTTGCACTGGTCTCATTATCACCAACCCCACCTTTGCACTTTACCTCTTTTCTCATATCATCCCTCGAGCAAACTTGATCCATTGGAGACCCAATCAGTTTCCCTCTACTAAAACTCTGTCCTCACCCTCAATAACTTTTCTCTTTTCAAACTAAAGGTGTAGCCATGGACACTCACCTGGGGCTGAGCTAAGCTTGCCTTTTTGTTGGTTATGTTCAACAATTATTGTTCCAGCATTTTAATGATGGAATTGATGTATAGACTTCTCAATTTTTGGAGTTCTATTTGCACATTAAGATCTCAGTCAATCTGAGTGCCTGTGGCCATTCTTTAAGTGCTACGAATTGTTGCATTTTAGACTACAAGAGTCTCATAATAAAGAGTTTAAAATGAAAAACTTAATTTTCTGAAGCAGCAAATTTGCAGAAGATGACGTTTAGTGGCGACTATGCTCATTTGCTATTGGACTCGATTACAATTTGAAAGTAAATTTAGGATTGAGAAAACTGAGGGGTTAAATGCTATCACATAATAATGAAGAGGTTAAGTCCTGTCCAACTCCACCTTTTGAACACTCACCTTATCCTTAAAATCGACGTGATTCTGGAGTATTGCCCTTTGATAAGTGGCAGTTCTTATATAATCCTGCATCATGTTCTGCTGTTGTGATAAACTGCTATAAAACTGAATAAAAAACAAAAGCACATGATTTTAGTCAGGAGTTGATGAATCCAGAGTTCTAATTTTAGCTACCAGGTTGCTGCCGAGCAAACAGTGGAGTAACGTGGATATTCTATATTTCTATCACTTGTTTTCACTTAGTGTCGGCCTGTTCATGGATAGAGATGACAAGGATATTGATTAAACTCTGAGTGCATCATACAACAAAAATGCTCCTCTCTTATACGCAGCTAAACACTTAATCTGAAGGAAATTTTGCTGAGAGATGAAAGATTTATTTTCCACAGAATTGCTTTTTTTTGTGTGTGATAAGAAAGAGGATCAGTCGGGTATTACAAACCATTCAACAGAGTGATCTTTTCCCAGTGAAAATCTTTCAAATTGGCTTCCATGTTATGCCCACGACTGATCATAGCAATTGAAATGGTTTTACTTTCAGGAAAGCAAGTGCTTAAATTTTGCTGCTTTCCGTTTCCACTCTCCCCGTGGAATTTAAAAGAAATATTTGTAATTTTCCTCTCAACCCCCCAAGCGTTTTATCCTTCATTAAAGATGGCAGAAAGAGATTTAGGGATAAATTTCCCCAGGGAGATAAATGGAATTTAGCCGTAATTAGGTATCAGATTTACATCCAGAAATTTGTTGCAATGGCTGAAACTTTATAGACCAAGAATAAGTAATATGGCTCTGATTAAACAGGAAACATTGGAAACACTCAGTGGGTCAGCTAGGCAACTGCGCAAAAAGAAAAAAAGTTAATATTTCAGACTCTTCGTCAGAATAAACATTTTGGTCCTTGCTCCCCAGATGCTGCCTAACCTGAGGAACATTTACAGCATTTCTCATGAGTACTTGGGTATTAAGAACAAGTTACAATGTAAATAAAAATATAAATTCGTGTGTCAAATTTGTGTGGCTGAAATGTACAGCCTTACATTGGATAATTAAGGGTTCTTTTTATATAAAGAGGGCAACTGAAAAAGATGTGGCTTTGGTCTAGATCTTTAGCTCTTCCCTGCTCAAATCTCAATGCTTCCCAATGGGACCCAAAGGCAGAATCAGTAGGGAGGAATGCTAAAACAAAAACAGAAATGCTGAAAGTCAGTCAAGCGGCATCTGTGGAAAGAGAAACTCATTAATGTTTTTGGTCAGGGACTCTTCCTGCTCTGTTTCATATTCCAGCATCTGTGGTTTCACTTGTTTTCCATTAAGAGAGAAAAGCCAAGCCAAAAATAGAAGAAAGCAGTTCAAACAAAAAGGTATGTGAAAAGGCAAAGAGAAAAGAGAATAGTGCAGGGAAGGATGACCAGAATGCATCAGGGAGGAGTAAGGTTCTACAAAGGTAAGAGGTTACCAGAAAAGAGTTAAAAAAATTACTAAAACCAATCGCCCATTACCTGAAGGTATGCAGCATTCATAATTATTTGGCATAAACAGAAATAAAAGAGCATGAACTGACAGCTCTTGACATTGCAATGGGATTAAGGCTGCAATTGAATGTTCAGCTGGTTTTGTGAAGTGGGAAGGATTGTCAGAAATCAAAAGGAGGTAGGCTGGGAGATGGGGACAATGAGAAGGGACCCGATGGGAGGAGAGAGAGGGTAGTAACAAAATGCTGATCTCTGGAGAGAATGAATGGGTGACATTATCGGGACAAGACCCTTCTTCACTGATGTCAGGGGAGAGGGAGGTACATAGATAATGAAGTGTAAGGTATGAAAACAGGACAAAGGGAATGGAAATCTAAGAAAATGCAGAATAGATCATTGTTAGCTGGGACAAGGTAACAACAAAGCAAACAAAGATAAAATATAGTCAGAGACAGTATGACTGGTCGGAGAACTGGGAAGGATGAGGGATGGAGAGAGAGGGAAAGCAAGGGTTACTTGAAGTCAGGGAAGTTTCTCCGACAAGAGAGAGTGGGTGATGGCAGATGGAGTTGGAGGGGAAGATGCACAGAGTTTCTTCCCCAGAGTAGGTGAATCGAGGACCAGAAGACATAGGTTTAAGGTGAAGGGAAAAAGATTTAATAGGAAGAGGATTACTTTTTCCACACAAAGGCTGGTGGGTGTATGGAACAAGCTGTCAGAGGAGCTATTTGAGGCAGGGACTATCCAAACATTTAAGAAAGAGTTAGACAGGTACACGAATAGGACAGGTTTGGAGGGATATGGATCAAACACGGGCAGGTGGACTAGTGTAGCTGGGACATGTTGGCCGGTGTGGGCAAGTTGGGTCGAAGGCCTGTTTCCATGCTTTATCACTCTATGACTCCAAGCTAGGTGAGCAGGAGCAGGACTGTAGTGGGAAAGAAGGGCATGTGTGGATGGATAGAGATAAGGAGGTTACCTGAGATTTGAGAATTCAATGTTCGTGTTCGTTTTAGACTACCAAGGTTGAATATGAGGTGTTGTTCCTTACGTTTGGTAATGGGGAATGGAATGGAAATGGCTAGCATTCAGGAGCTCCAGGTGGCCATGGTGGACAAAGCACAGGTGCTTGGCAAAGCAGTGCTGGTTGCTAACCATTTTAATCAGTGGAATGCCATTGGTGTCAGTGCATTGTAGAGGATGAACTTAGAATGAATGATTATTGTTTACAAATAAACAGTTGTCCATTTAAAACAGAGATGAAGCAAAGTGTTTTCTCTTGCAAGTTTTTGAAATTCTCTTCCTCAAATATTCCAAGATTCTGTTTCCATTGTCCTTTATGAGCCGGAGGTCGACAAACACTGGATGAGCAAAGGTGTGGATAGAAAGGAAAGGCAGAGCGGGTTTGAGGGGCCACGTGATCTGCTCCTGTTCCTAAATTATAAATTCCTACGAGGTCGCAATCTGGCCTCATCCACATTATTGAACTAATTGTATTCATACAAAGTATGGAAACTAGACACACTTGCATAATTTATACATTAAAAAGTGGTTGCAAAAGAGCATGCTTGATATGCTTTGAACTGTTTGCAACCATTCCCTGTTATTGAGTCATAGACTCATTCAGTTGAACTACTACCCATCAGCAAATTGGACAGTGACACCTGATCTATTGAGGGCAAAACGTGGCTCATTTGTAGGCATATATTTTCCAATGCTTTTCTTCAATGATTGACTGAATGTTTCGCTCAATGACGAGGAATGAGCAACAATCAAGCTGACAAACCAGGAAAAGATCTCACCTGGAAGTACTGTGCTGCAGACGCATCTTCTGTTCGTCGACTGAATGCTGAGGGAACTTTATTGGAGTTTTTGAAGACCTTTAAGGAGTTATGAAAGGTAAAGAATTCTGAAAACAAGAGAAGAAAAACATTACTTTCAAAATAATTCAAATCAACCTATAAAAACCGATGGGTAAAATATTCATAGCTGCTAATGCACAATATTCTTTGAAACACTCTCCTGACATTACATAGTACAATCTGACCCAAGCATTATCAACTTGCACATCTAGGTTGAATCATGGACCATCTTTAACATTTACATCATCACAGGGAAATCTCATTATAACAATTGTGATGTGACTCAAATGAAAGGAAAACTATTTAGATGGCCCTCAGAGGTTTGCAGTGCTGCTGATGTGATGCCTGAAAGGGCAAATGCTCAATATGAACAGACAAATTGGATAATTCAGGTGTCAAGTAGAAGTCTCATCTGGACTTCCTGGTGGAGTGGAGCTAATGATGGAACATGGAACAGTTAAAATCTGCATCCGGAGATTTATAAATAATTCTGACCAAATAAATCTAATGAACTTTTTTGAATGAACTTCTTTGATTTCTAACTTTTCCTCATTTTGATGAAATCTTATTTAACTGAATTATTTAACTGAAAAATCAAGTTTTTCTTCCCAGATTTTGGATATGGTGGACGGACCTGCCGATTCACCCCCGGCTCGTGGCCGCTTATATCCCCGGCTTCCAACTCCACCCCCGACTCGCAAGGTGCACTAGCGAGCCCTTCTTCCCCCACCGCATGGTCTGGTGACATGGCTGTTATTGCGGCTCATGTGGTAGCCTCTGGGTACAGCACTTTCTTCAGGTCACTGCCATTGACAGGACGCATTCGGTCACCATGGGGCTCCCTTCCCTCTCACCAATTGCTGCTTCTTGCTGTTGGCGGTGGCTTTGTACACTCTCCGTTCGACTGCCGCTGCCTCCATACGCCGTCGCTCTGTACACTTGGCCTCTCCCTCTCCCCTCCCCCCTCTCCCCGCAGTGTCTGCCTGTTCTTGGGTCTTGCTGTATGACATTGTCTTATTTGCTAAGGAGTCACAGATGGAATTGAACATTGATCTTGTGATCAAAAGAAAGACCATGACAAAGTAGGTGAAGTTGGTTGGGTCTTGGACACCTTCCAGAGGAACTCCTGTAGTGAGTTGAGGCGAGCTGTGGGTAATTCACCTGCAATTATCTTCACTCATGCAAGGTATGATTCCAGCCACCGGAGTGCTATTCCCTTGATGCACCAATCAGTTTTACCAGGGCCCCTTGATGCCACACGCAGAGAAATGCTGCCATGATGTTAAAGGCTCTCACTCTATCTCACAGTACTTTAGTCCACGTTTGCACAGAGGTTGTTATCAGATCTGGAATCTGGTGATCCTGGTGAAACTGAAACCAGACATCAGTCAACAGGTGAGCACGGGCCGCCTTCAATCACTCTGCTGATGACTGAGAGTGGACTGATCGGGCAGTTTAGATTTCCCCAGCTTTGCAAACAGGCTATACCCGAGAAATTTGGGGAGTTTAGGACAGAAGGTAAATTTGGAAATGTGAGCATTTTCAAGCATTTGTGCAGTTTGGAAATCTGTGTGGTTCAGAAATTTGGGCAGTTGAGGACTGAGAGTCGACTGATTGGGCAGTTTGGATATACCCTGCTTTGTAAACAGGACAAACCGGGGAAATTTCTAGCACAGTTGGGTAGATGACAGTGTTGCAACTGTACTGGAACGACCTGGCTGGAAGCACAGCTCGACCTGTTCTGTATGACAGCAGGGATGGATTCTGCCCAGTTCTCTTAGCTGTTTCTTAATGTTATATGAATTCAATAAGTGGAGAGAGGAGTTAATGACCTAAAAAGTTAGGGATTAAACAAGTTTGAAAATAGTTGAGAACGTGGATAGTGGTAAAGATAGCAAAAGGAAAGGTCGGTGATCAGGTGGAGACCAGAAGAAAATTAATGACACATTTGGTACTGGGTGCCAGATGAAACGTGATCAGATCACAAAAATTGCATCTCTTGGGGGGGGGGGGGGGGGGTGTAAATAAAAATAACATATTTCTGTTAGCTAAAAGACCATGCAAGTATTCACAACATGCTGACAAAGAGAAAATTGGATGGTAATGCTCAGATTTGCAGGTTTAGTTTAGAGATACAGCATGGAAGCAGCCCCTTCAGTCTACGCTGATCACCAATACACTGTTCACACTAGTTCTATGTTATCTCACTTTCTCATCCGCTCCCAACACATTACGGGAAATTTTACAGAGGCCAATTAACATACAAACCCACATCTTAGAGCCATTGTAAGAAGCCAAAGCACCTGGAGGAAATCCGCAGTCACAGGGAGAACATACAAACTCCACATATACAACACCCGAGATCAGGGTTAAACCCGGCTTTCTGACATGACGAGGCAGTAGCACTATCAGCTGCACTAATGTGTAATATGCCAAGACCATTCAAGGACAGGTTAAGCCATTATTATTATTATGTTGCAGGAACGAACCAAGGAGAGGAAAAGATTGATTACTGAATAAACCAGCTTCATATTGCCTAATATTTACCCGTTTAGGAGAAAAGTGGAGAAGGAGCATACGATCCAAAACTTATGTCTGCAATAAGTGCAAGATAGCGGCAACCTTGAACATGAAATGGGAGTGCCCTAAAAAAGTGACCCATTGTCTCACCTTTGCCTGTTACGTAGATTAAGCACGCACTGACTTTCATTTGTCTTGGATAAGGCGGTTATAAAAGGTAAACATTAATTCTGTCATAAGGTTCACATCAGAACCACGGGAATGGTGGTCTCCTGGTTGGATACACCAGTTGGAAAACACCACCATTTATTTGCATGCGTTATTGTAGGATTTCTGCTCCTTTTTGTACGCAATCAATGGCCTAGGAACGGCTCAGTGCTTGAAGGCCCATTAAATGCAAACAGTCAGGTCATTTCAGGGAGAGCACAATTTAGTTGAATAAAACTAACCTCAATAAAATTACATCGCAGGTTTGCACAATGGGACAGGATTAACAAGTTATTTTTGCTCTCTGTAAGGTCTGCATGCACTATCATTATGAAACCAAGGACTATCAAGTCTTGAACAAACTCATTTCAGCCTTGACATGCATGCTAACATTTTCCTTTTAAACTGTTTTACTCTTGTTTGATAAGTTTGAAAGAACATTTGTTAATAGGTAGATTGGATGAATTTAATGCAAATAAATAGGAAAGAGACCATAATGGGGCAAATTATTTTCCTAACTATTTTGTTAAAAAATTCAGTGCAAAAAAAAAAAGTTACAAATCACAGAAGCCATAGATTTAAACAGGACATTCCTATGGAACAGTCCAACTAAATCCGCCGGGTGAATCTGACATGCCAACCACTCTTTGTCATCTGTAGGTGGCTATTGAAATTCAGCAGGCCTTCGATCACCTGAGGCAGAACGGCATTCACAGACTGCTTGACGTAATTTTCAGGGCTGCTCAATTACAAGTGAGCTGCATGCCTGCTTGTCTTGGATGAGAGGCTGGTTACAGTTACATGCTCCAAGACTGCAATACTGCTCCACTATCCCATCAAATTATGGATGGTTGTGGAAGGGAATACAGCCCCATAATTTCAAAATTAAAAAATGCAGATTTAAACATAAATTTGTCAAAGACCTTTAATGAACATAAACCTGTAGGTGCATAAATTTTCGGGTTAATGGAATCGTACCAGATCTATCAAACAATACTTAACTTGCATATTAAAAGATTGGGAACCTTGTGCGAGTATAGGAAAGGGATCAAGAACCATGTGTCACGGTATCAGAACAACCACCTAGTTTTTAAAGTCAGCAAAACGGAAGAGATGGTTGTTCTCCCAGGGTTTACATTTATTAATCTCAACTGTATAGAGGTACAGTGAAAAGCTTTGTTTTGCATGCTATCCAAACAAAACAGATATGCCATACATCAATATAATCAAATCAAACTTGGGAACAATTGATAAAACAAAGGGGAAGATACAGAGTGGAGAATATAGTTCTGAGCATTGTAACACATTACAGTGCATCAGTTCCATAGACAAAGTCCAATGTCCTCATCGACGGAGCTACCGTACAAATGGTCGACAGCTTCAATTTCCTAAACATCCATATCACCTGTTCCATTTACACTGATGCATGATTAAGAAAGTACATCAGCTTTCTTAGGCATCCAAGAAGATACAGCATGTCAATGAGGATTCTCTCCAACATCTGCAGATGCGCTATTGAAAGTATTCTAAAGATTTGCATCTCGCCTTGGTGTGACAACTGCATTGCTCTTGATTGTCTGAATCTGCAGAGGGGTAATCAGAACCCAGTCCGTTAGAGGCTTGTCACTTCCTTCCATCCAATCGATCTTCACAGAGCGTCGCATCAGGAAGGCTGGAAATATCGAGTATCCCTGCCACCCGGCCACTCCCTTTTCTTTCTTCTATATTCTGGGAGAAGACACAGGTGCTTGAAAGTTCCAGACTTAATGGGTACCTCTTGTACCCATGCAGAACTCACTGACTTCATAAATGTCACCACTAATTTCCATTCTGCTCTTAAATATACTTGGACCATCTCCGACATCTCCCTACCGTTTCTGGATCTCACCATCTAGACAGACTAGTGACTGACATCTACTACAAACCTACTGACTCCCACAGCTATCTTGACTACACTTCTTCCCACCCTGTTTCCTGTAAAAACTCTATCCCCTACTGCCAATTCCTCCGTCTACGCCGCATCTGCGTCCAGGATGAGGTGTTTCATACTAGGGCATCAGAGATGTCCTCATTCTTTAGGAAACGAGGGTTCCCCTCTTCCATTATAGATGAGGCTCTCACTCGGGTCTCCTCTATATCCCGCAATTCCGCTTTTGCTCCCCCTCTCCCCATTCGTAACAAGGATAGAGTCCCCCTTGTCTTCACCTTCCACCCCATCAGCCTTCGTATACAACAAATTATCCTCCAACATTTCCGTCACCTCCAACGGGATCCCACTACTGGCCACATCTTCCCATCTCCACCCCGTTCTGCTTTCCACAGAGACCGTTCCCTCTGTAACTCCCTGGTCCACTCGTCCCTTCCCTCTCAAACCACCCTCTCCCCAGGTACTTTCCCCTGCAACTGCAGGAGACGCAACACCTGTCCCTTTACCTCCCCCCTCGATTCCATCCAAGGACCCAAACAGTCTTTCCAGGTGAGGCAGAGGCTCACCTGCACCTCCTCCAACCTCATCTATTGTATTCTCTACATCGGCGAGACCAAACGCAGGCTCAGCGATCATTTCGCTCAACACCTTCGCTCAGTCCGCCTGAACCAACCTGATCTCCCGGTGGCTCAGCACTTCAACTCCTCCTCCCACTCCCAGTCTGACCTTTCTGTCATGGGCCTCCTCCATTGTCATAGTGAGGCCCAGCACAAATGGGAGGAACAGCATCTCATATTTCGCTTGGGCAGTTTACACCCAGCGGTATGAACATTGACTTCTCTAACTTCAGATAATTCCTCTGTCCCTCTCTTTCCCCTCCCCTTTCCCAGTTCTCCCACTGTCTTCCTGTCTCCAACTACATCCTATCTTTGTCCCGCCCCCTCCCCTGACGTCAGTCTGAAGAAGGGTCTCGACCCGAAACGTCACCCATTCCTTCTCTCCTGAGATGCTGTCTGATCCGCTGAGTTACTCCAGCATTTTGTGTCTACCTTCGATTTGAACCAGCATCTGCTGTTATTTTCCTACACATCAGGACCACTACTGATCATTTTCATAGAAGTCGACAGATATACCAAGGAATTAAAAATAAAAAAATCCTTTGTTTATTCTTTTCCAGTATTTTCAATTTTTATTACAGATATTGGAAATCTGAAATAAAAAACTGGAAACACTCAGAATAGACAGCACCCCAGGAGAGAGAAACAAAATGAATGTTTCGGGCCAATGCCTTTCATCAACTCAAAAGTTAAATGTTTCTGCCTCCACAGATGCTGCCTGACCTGATGAATATTTGCTGTATTTTGTTTTATTTCTGCAAGGAATAAATTGGTTTATTTCAACAATGCAGCCTGTTCCAGACCTGCAATCTGCTCCCCATCATTCAACACCTTCCCCCAGGGTTCACCAGGGGCTCTACTTGGCATTTAAGTTGACTGATTTTGTAAATTACTGACCATCGAGGGCTGTTGAAACATGCTGGTTTTAAGATAATAGAAACAAAGAAAATACGTGCAGTAGTAGGCCAATCAGCCCTTCCAGCTAGCACCGCCATTCAATATGTCATGGCTGATCATCCAGAATCATCTACTGTATCCGTTGTTCAAGATGTGTACATCGGTGAGACCAAACACAGAGTGGGCAATTGTTTCGCGGAACACCTTCGCTCAGCCCGTGTGAACCAACCTGATCTCCCGGTTGCTGGACACTTTAATTCTCCTTCCCATTCTTGCACAGACCTTTCTGTCCTAGGTCTCCTCCATTGTCAGTGAGGTTAAATGCAAATTGGAGGAACAGCATCTCATATTTCGCTTGGCCACCTTACAGCCCAGTGGTATGAATATTGATTTCTCTCACTTCAGGTAGCCCCGGCATTCCCTCTCTTTCTCTCTCTCTCTCTCTATCCCTCCCCCATCCAAGTGGTTTCACCCAACAAACAGCTTAAAATGGCCTGTTTCCTTTATCATTGTTACCTTTTTGCATATCTTTCTTTCATTGTTCTTTATCTCTCCACATCACCGTCCACATCTCTCGTTACCCTTATCCCTAACCAGTCTTAAGAAGGGTCTCAACCTGAATCACCCATTCCTTCTCTCCAGAGATGCTGCCTGTCCCGCTGAGTTACTCTAGCTTTTTGTGTCTATCCAGAATCAGTACACTGTTCCTGCTTTCTCCCCATATCTCTTGATTCAGTTAGCCCTAAGAGCTATATCTAACTCTCTTGAATACATCCAATGAATTGGCCTCCAATGCCTTCGGTGGCAAAGAATTCCACAGATTCACAACGCTCTGGCTGAAAATGTTTTTCCTCATCTCAGTCCTAAATGGCCTACCCTTAATCTTAAACTGTGACCCCTGGTTCTGGACTCCCCCAACATCAGGAACATTTTTCCTGCATCTAGCCTGTCCAATCCCTCAAGAATTTTGTATGTTTCTATAAGATCCCCTCTCATCCTTCTAAATTCCAGTGATTATAAGCCCGGTCGACCCATTCTTTCATCGTATATTAACCTGGTGAACCTACACTGCATTCCCAT
Source organism: Rhinoraja longicauda (assembly GCF_053455715.1). Classification (NCBI taxonomy): domain Eukaryota; kingdom Metazoa; phylum Chordata; class Chondrichthyes; order Rajiformes; family Arhynchobatidae; genus Rhinoraja; species Rhinoraja longicauda. The sequence goes on along the minus strand of NC_135955.1, from coordinate 46,343,043 downwards.
GGCTCAAGGCATAAGGACACGTTCCCCAGCAGCATCTCAAGTCCTGGGCTTAGGGGCACGGTCTGCCGACCCCATCATCGTGCATGGTTACTGGTGCATGATGCATTATTTTCTGATAACATGGGCCACTCCACAGACCAGCACATTGAAAGTCCTGTACATGGCCAGGAAGTTTAGACCATGTTATACACTAGTATTATTTTGCTCATGTGATCATGAAATCACTGGAGCACAAAGAGGGCATTTGACCCGACAGTTCCAAGTTCACACTCTACACAAAAATCTATTCAGTTCATGCTCCTACTTCTTCCCTGCCACTCTACGAATTATCTGCCTCCTTGACCATCCAATTCACTTTTGAAAAACCAAACTAATTCTTCACCACGCTAAAGCCATCATCCATCTCCCCTTACAGATACCCAAATTTACTGCAATTGAACTTGCTAGCTTGTGCAATAGAATGAAAAGTAGTTTTAAAATGTAGCCATTTATTAATCTAGGAACATTGAAACTGCAACGGTAAAGACAACTAATAACTAATCTAGTTTACTTTCTATCTGCTGGCCACATGACGTATCAAAGGAAGTGTTGGCTAATTATAAAAATCAATCTGTCAAAGAGTCCATAACAGGCTTCAGGCAACAGCAGAGGGTGGTGTAATGGTGAGACTTTGGACTAGAGGTCCAAACATCTCCCAGGAATTACTGTTTCTTTGCAAGGTGATACATTTCCATTTGTACATATCAACTATCTTTAGCAGCTGACCTGAGAAAGAACAAGCAGATGGACATCTCCGAACAACTAAACAGAGCTTTGTGAATTGAAGGACTGCCTGTCAATCCTTGAAGCTTTTCACTGTACCTCGGGGAAACGAACAGACACAAATATAAATAAAGCAGAGTGAAATTTATCTTTCTTCAAAGTAAACTTTCAGAAGATTAAATAAAAATTGTATAAATATATCCGGGACATTTAAGTTGTGACATTTGTTTTATTTGCAGAAATAGTTTTCAATGCAAGAAGTAAAAAACAAATGATAAAATAAATGTGAGAAATACACTACTCTCATGTCCAGAAAAGTCATGACAAAGCCAAGTTTTAACAGGACTACACAAACATTTCCACCTACCTAACCAAAAATTATTTCAGCAAATTCTAATGAAACATTGCCTATTTTCATCAAACCCAACTGTGATTTATTTTATGGTATGAAGTTACTTTTGATTGTCCATAAAATCCAGTCCATATTATAGCATGGGATATCACCAAAATAGGGGGAAAGATTTTTACTACTTTGGAAGCAAACTAATTAAGTATTTGATAAGAAATGACACAATATCTAAGAGATGTAGCTAGAAAAAAACAGACTGGAGTACATAGATTCTCCCAAGGAGTCCACATTGGAGGACGGACGAACACACACAAGGGGGAATTGCAAACAACAGTTCTTGGTCTGTGTGGGACTGAGATCGATTTCAGTGACTGGAATAATGGGCCAACCCTGTGCACCGTCCCATGCCTTTGTTATGAAAGAACATTTTTCTCTTCCACCATAAAGCTGATGAGATTCTATGTCTTTAGATATTTGTCCATTTATATTGAGGAGGGAACCATCAAAGAACAACACTTAGGAGTCTGTATTGTTCAGATTTTCAGTGATAAATTGTACTGGGTGTCATGATTCCCTAAATTAGCACAACACTCAAGACACCAGGATAGGTGTCGGTACGGTACGGTAGCGCAGCGGTAGAGTTGCTGCTTTACAGCGAATGCAGCGCCGGAGACTCAGGTTCGATCCTGACTACGGGTACTGCACTGTAAGGAGTTTGTACGTTCTCCCCGTGACCTGCGTGGGTTTTCTCCGAGATCTTCGGTTTCCTCCCACACTCCAAAGACGTACAGGTATGTAGGTTAATTGGCTGAGTAAATGTAAAAATTGTCCCTAGTGGGTGTAGGATAGTGTTAATGTACGGGGATCACTGGGCGGCACGGACTTGGTGGGCCGAAAAGGCCTGTTTCCGGCTGTATATATATGATATGATATGATATGATGATATGATAGAAGATACTAGCTTGAATCCAAATTGAGGATGTCGCAGCAAATCTACACGAAGAACCAAAAAGGCACTAAGCAATTCATGTAAAATAAGCAATTGGATGATATATTGGTTCAGGTTATTGTAAAATACCCAGGCATTACAAGGAAGACATCCAAAACTAACCTCTGTTGGACTGGACCACACAAGCTCTGCATCACATACTCACCATTAAGCGAGTTAAACTGAAGTAACACACTGTTGCATCCCACTGTAATGAGGAAGGCCTGTTTCCCCACCCGGCAGCTTTCCGTCTCCCGGTTGATGGAGCATTTAAACACACAAACACCATTTCCTGAAAGAAAGCAAGCGTATATTAGTACACCAACATCAGTTCTCATTTGAATCTGTGCTGCAATGCCTGTTATCCATTCAAGATCTTGCTAATATATAATCTCAACAAAAGAGCAGGCTATTTTCTTTGGCATCCTCACGGCTAACTCCTGTACAAATCAAATAAACAAAATGCTGGAGTAACTCAGTGGTTCAGGCAGCATTCTTAGAGAACATGGATAGGCGACGATTCAAATCGGGACCCTTCAGGATTTTCTTTGTTAAATCAGCATCTGCAGTTCCTTGTTTCTCCACTGTACAAATGCTCTGTTGACTGACTAATATTTGTGTGGCCTTCTTGTGTAAATCGGAGTTTAGGGTTGATTTGGGATATTTATTTTCATGCATGGATTAGCACCTCATTACCCTGCAGATGTTGTTACAGAGTCAAAGCAATGTTTGCAATTGCCATAGAGCCTTCCTGTAAGGTTGACTGAGGAGTATTCGTTTTGTACAAAACACATAATCCAGTAATTACTGTTGTAAAGAGAAGGCCCAGAGGCTTTTGAGATTATGAAATGGTTAATGAAAAAGAAAAAGGTTTTCTTAAAGAAAAATCAAATAGAAGTCATAAATACAGATCAGCAAAACCAATAAGGGATTCCGGAGCAATTTCTTTATCCAACATAGTCAGACGGTGGAACTCACTATAAAATGAATGACAATAACTTTTTAAAGGCAGACAGCATAAATGCATCCAATAAACCACATTAAGATTATGCTGAACACACCAGGACCAAAATATATTACGCACAAAGTGCAATATGTGCCACAATTGACTGAATGATTTGTTCCTATATTGTAGCTCTACAACACGGTTCCCAGTTCTTACCAATGACACGTGTGAACAAGCTGTAGAAATTTAGTTTTGTTTATTGTCATGTGTAACGAGGTACAGTGAAAAGCTTTTGTTGCGTGCTAACTATCCAGCGGAAAGACAATACATGTTTACAATCGAGCCATTCACAATGTACAGATACATGATAATTATGATTGTAATTGATTTTATTAGCCAAGTATGAAAACAAGTATGTAAATCATACGAGGAATTTGATTTGCCATACAATCATACCGAAAAAGCAACAAAACATGTAACCACATAAAAATGTAACATAAACATCCATCACAGCGGCTCCTCCACATTTCTCCCTGTGATGGAAGGCATAACGTCTTATCTTCTATCCTCCTTTTTCTACCGCGGTCGGAGGACTCGAACCATCCAGTCGGGGCCATTGAAGCTCCCGCAGCCGGCGATCAAAGCTCCCACATCAGGGCATTCGAAGCTCCCATGATCGGGGCGGTCGAAGCTCCTGTGGCTTGGAACTCCCGAAGTCGATCCCTAACCAGGGACCGCAGGCTCAACAATGTTAAAGTCAGCAAGCTCCCGCAGTTGGAGCTTCTGAGGTTGATCCCTCGCAAAGGGACCGCCAGCTCCGAGATGTTAAATCCGCAGGCTCCCATGGTTGGAGCTCCCAAGATTGATCCCCAGCAAGAGGCCGCCAGCTCCACGATGTTAGGCCGCAGTGCAGACGAAGATATAAGGAAAAAGTCGCATCACAGTCGAGGAGAGATTTAAAAAGTCCCCCCCCCCACATAATACAAAACTAAAGATACACTCAAACAACATTTAACTAGACTAAAAAACAACAGAGAAAGGGACGAGACAGACTGTTGGCGAGGCAGCCATTATAAGGCGCCACCCGGTGATCAGAGAATAACATTTAGTGCAAGGTAAAGCCAGTAAAGTCCGATTAAGGATAGTCCAAGGGTCCCTGTTGAGGTAGAAAGTAGTTCAGCACTGCTCTCTGGTTGCGGTAGGATGATTCAGTTGCCTGATAACAGCTGGGAAGAAACTGCCCCTGAATCTGGTGGTGTGTTTTCACACTTCTATACCTTTTACCTGATGGGAGAGGGGAGAAGAGGGAGTGACCAGGGTGATTATACTGGTTGGCCTTGCCGAGGCAGCGGGAGGTATAAATGGAGTCAATGGAAGGGAGGTTAGTTTGCGTGATGGTCTGGGCTGCGTCCACAATTCGCTGCAATTTCTAGCAGTCTTGGATGGAGCTGTTCCCAAACCAAGCTAGTAAGCAAGCAATGCATTCATTCCCAAAGGGAATAACACAGTCACAGACAGAGTATCCATCTCCATATGTGTAGCACCCAAAGTCAGGATTAAACCTTGGTCCCTGAGAACAATTTGCTGAAAACAGTTCAGAGAACGTTTACTGGAATAATACTTTGAATCGGCAAGTTTTCCTCTGAGGAATGGTTTGACAGACTATTCTTATAAACCTTTGGAGTTCAGAAGTGAGAGAATAGATCTGATTAATACATGCAATATCTTGAGGGTTAATGAGGTGTATGTTTTCTCTTGTGGGAGAATCTCCAACAGTTCAAAATGAGGGGTTGCTATTTAGGATATCTCAGTCAAACATTAATTAGATGCAGTCAGTCTGGCTTTGTTAGAATTAAATTCTTCAAAGAGGTGACGAAGTATACTGAGAAAGGCAATGTGGCCTACGTAATCTATTTTGACTCCAGCAAGGCCTTTGATAAGTTCACAGATTGTTCACTGGTCCAACATGTTAGAGCCCATGGTATACAGGGGTATTAAACTGGATCCAAAATTGACTTGGTAATAAGAGACAGAGGGGAATGGAGGAAATGTGTAAGAAGGAACTGCAGATGCTGGTTTAAACTGAAGATAGACACAAAAAGCTGGAGTAACTCAGCGGGACAGGCAGCATCGCTGGAGAGAAGGAATGGGTGACGTTTTGGGTCGATGCCCTTCTTCTGGAAGGCTGCTATTGTGATTAAAAGCCATAGTGTACCATTGGGATTGAACACCAATACATTAACAATTTGGATGGGAATGCAGGAGGTATGATTAGCAAGTTTGCAGATGGCACATCAAAATGCTGATGCCATTAATAGCTAGAAGCATAATTTTAGCTACAGGACAACATTGAGTAATTGATAATCAGGGCAAAGCAACGCAGATCAAATTTAATCCTGCGTAAGAAGGAACTGCAGAAGCTTCTTTATATCAAAGATGGAAACAAAATACTGGTGTAACTCAGATCAGGCAGCATCTCTGGAGAAAAGAAATATGTGATGTTTCTGGTACGAACCCTTCTTCAGGCAGACTTTGGAATTTAATCCCAATAGGTGAAAGATGATGCATTTCAGGAGGACTAATAAGGTTATGCGATATACAATGAATGGTTACCATACAATGAATATATATTCATTGCGATATACAATGAATATACCCTGAGGGGTATTGAGGAACAGAGGAGACGGTATATAAATCCAAGGATCCCTGAAGACGATGACACTGATTAAGAATGTTCACGGGATACTTACTTGCACAGAAGAATAGGGGCGTTTTGGTACAACTCCATAAAACATTGATTAGGTCACATCTGGTCTATTGAGTACAATTCTGATCAGCACATCACAAGAAGGATGTGATTGTACTGGAGGGGTTTCAGAAGAGATTCACCAGGATGTTGCCTGGGATGGAATGTTTCAGTTATGAGGATGGGCTAAATAGATTATGTTTCTTTTCCATGGAATAGAGACTGTAGAGAGGTAGACCTGATCGAAAGTATAAATCCTCAATGCTCCAGAAAAAACATCAACATAATCAAAGATTGCCTGGACCCCAGTCATTCCCTTTTATTCCCTCCTCCATCAGGTGGAAGATACAAAAGCTTCAATACCAGGGCTTCTTCCTCACTGTTATCACACTGAATGGTTCTGTTATAAACTAAGGGCACAGTGCTGATCTCCCAGCCTACCTCATTGTGCCACTGTACTTTAACTGCTCCCTCTGTAGCTGTAACACAAAATCTACCACTCTGACTATTTTACTCTTTGTACTCGTGTATGGCTTGACTGTGTTCATGTTTGGTACGATTTGACTGGATAGCACACAAGCAAAGTTTTTCAGTGTCTCAGTACAAGTGATAATAAAGCAAATACTATACCGATTGTTCTATCTTCTATCCTCCCTCGTCGGGCAAAAGATTGAAAGCACATATTACCAGGTTTATGTTTATTATTGTAAAATGCTTTATATTGCATGCTCTCCAGAGATCAGATAATACAATACATAAATGTAATCAAGTCCAGCACTAGTGCAATAGCCAGAGCAAAAGGAGAAGATACAGAATATAATTCTCGGCATTGCTGCGCATCAACTCTATAGATAAAGCCAAAAGTTTTCAATACGGTAAAGGTAAATCAGACAGTACCCTAGCTTATGGAATGATCATTCAGAAGCCTGATAATAGAAGGGAAGAAGCTGGTCCTGGGTCTGGTGGTGCATGTTTTCAAGCTTCAGTACCTTCTGTCTGATGGGAGCAGGGAAAAGGTGGAATGAACAAGGGGGGATAAGTCTTTGATTATGTCCGCTGGTTTTCTGAGGCATCACAAAATTTAGATGGAGTCAATGGTAGGATATCTGGTCTGTGATGGACTGGGCTACATCTACAACTCTGCTATTTCTTGCAATCTTGGACAGAGCTGTTCCCAAAATAAGTTGTGATGATTAAGAGGGGTAGAGATTGGGTTAGTTGAATCTTACCCCCTTAGCAGAGGTGTATAAAAGCAGAGGCCATAGATTTGAGAAAATGGTAAGGCGTTTAGTGGCGTTCTTAGGAAGAAGACATTTTCCTCAGAAAATAATTGAAGAATGCATTAACTGGAGGCAGCTACTCTAATAATATTGAAGTACCAAGGCAGACACTTGCATCACCAGCATGGAAGGGTACAGGGCAAATGTTGGAAAATGGTATTGATGTGGACAGGATGAACAAGGTGGACAAAATAACCCGTTCTTGTGTTGAACCTGCGAGGCTGAGTGGGGGGCTGTGCCATCCACACAGTTTATAAAATCCGCCTCATTATTACCAATAGATCAGAAATGATCAATAATTAATTTCAATGTCTAATGAAATGGGCATTGTCCCACTGTAATAGCTGTTAAGTTACCAGGAGGGCAATGAAATGAACTCAGTTGCAGACATCCCACATTTGAAAATGTCACTGCAGGACCACACTGACACCTGCCAATTTTATTCCAAAATAATATTTTTCAGAGCTTATATTCAAACTAAGTGAGCATTTGTGAGAGGTATACTCGCCCTACGAGATCAACCTATTTCTTATACAGTTCTGCCACTCCTTAGTTTCTGCCTGACTGAGAGCATATTCTGGGCCACTCCAGAGAAACAAAGCCAAGATCACAAGAAAAAATGTTATCCTTTTCTATCAACATGAAGAAATACAGAACTCCTGCCAAAATCTTGTCCTGGTATGGAAATAAAATGATAAACTAGGGAGATTACCCACCATTTTTGATTATACCCACTTTACAGTTACCCTTGGATGCATTCCTCTGACCAAATGAAGCAAATTTAACATCCATGATTGAAGCTGCAAAACATTGCATCCATTACAACTGGAGAATGAATTGCCTCAGTTTAATTCTAATGAGATAAATATTATGCATTTCATAATACAGAAAATAATGCAAAATATGTAAATTGTTAACATCCCTCTCTATCTTCTTAAGTATACTTAAAAATATGAAATCATATATGAAATAAATTGATTTTTAAATGTTCTCTCGTAATCTTTAGTAATTTGATTTTTTGTTCTCATCTTTCCTCTACATATATTTATCATTCTATTGCAAGATTCACTGTTAAAATTAATGTTCAACTGCAAATACTGGGAACTGGGAATTCTCTGCTAATTATTTGTTAAGTTACACATCTCAGTATTTGCACACAAAGCACTGCTGCATCCCGACAATTCTTAACCATAAACCCACATTATATGTTACCGTGGAATTAAGGAGGTACAGAGCTTCCTTATCAAGTGCTGAAGATGCATTTAAGGTTTCAAGGTCAGTTTATTGTCACATGTACCAATGAAGGTACAGTGAAATTTGAATTACCATACAGCCATACTTTTTTTAAAAAAACCACTACTACATAAAAGTTAACATAAACATCCACCACAGCAGATTCCATGTTCCTCACTGCGATGAAAGGCAATAAAGTCCAACCTTCTTCCTCTTTTATTCTCCCGCAGTCGCGACAGTCGAACCGGTGGAAACCCCCACGTCGGGGTGGTCGAAGCTCCCATAGCTTGGAGCTCCCGAAGTCGGTCTCTAATCAGAGACCGTGAGCTCCGCGATGTTAAAGTCCCCAGGCTCCCGTGGTTGGAGCCACAAAATCGATCCCAGACAGGGAGCGTGAGCTCAGTGATGTTAAGTCTGCAGGCTCCCGCAGTGGAGCTCTCAAAGTCGGTCTCCAGCAAAGGCCACCAACTCCTCGATGTTAGGCCGCCGTGCGGACGGAGATACGATAGGGGAAAAAAAATGTACATCTCCGTCGAGGTAAGAATTTAAAGTAGCCATCGGGTTTTGGAAGCATTGATTCAGGGAGATGTATTTCTAAGTTGTGAGCATCCTGGATCACATGATCATTGCTGGATCATTGCAGGGTGTGCCTTCCTTTTTAATGATTTGCCATGTGCTTATCTCATCTTCTCCACATTTAAAAGATCAGAAGGGGCATGCAGCTCTAATCACAGCACAAAACTTGCAGAAAACCAGTGTATATCACATTCGAACAGTATAGTACCACGCAGCTGGTATCTGTCATTGGACAGAAAGTTGTATTTATTCTGACTGAGTGGTCAGCATGATTTTTTTTAAATTCCAAGCATTTTGAAAATGTAAATGTCCAGGGCTTAGGTTGAAAGGCTCAGACAGACCTTATGAATAAGTAGTTTGGTGACCTTGGATCGAGAAATCAAAGTTCCAGGCAAACAAGCTTTTTATATGGCTTCTGAGCTAGTAGAAAGGAAATGAATAATTTTGCAACAGAAACAAAATAAAATACAATTGAGTGAGATACAAAACAAAACGACAGATAAAACTTCCAGCACCATTCCTGGATCCTTGCTACCCTTCCTCGCAAACGAGCAATATGGAAACTTCAGTCCAAAGTCATTTGAATTCACACCAGAACTAAAATGGTGCACTCAAGCAATCATGCCTCTTTTATTTAGGAAATGGCTGAAATGCATCTCGACTTCATTTTTCTTGATAAACTTAATTAACAAACAACCGTAACTGGAATACGCCGATTGACTCAGAATACAGAGTATTTCAGATACTCAATACTCGGTAGTGCTAAAACAGAACACTTACCGACTTCATCCCCAGACAGCAGAATTCCAGTTATTATTGTGCCCTCTTGCTTTTCCACATATGGTCTGTCAAATCCTTTTACCAGTTTAAATGGGATTAGTGTAATTGGGTGTTTGATGTCATGTGAACTTGATGGAGCAAGAGACATTTCTTTTCTGTCTTGAATCTCATTACCGATTCAACTTTCAAACCTTTTAATTCAAAGAAATACATCATAAGCTTATGCTGTGTTTCATTATAACTCGAGGCTCCAAATCCTGATATTTCTCTGGTCATTATGTGAATACTCTCCCCAAACCATTTAAATTTCACAAAAAAACTGCAGGCTGCTGGAAATCCAAAGTAAGATCAGAAAATGCTGGAAACACTCAGCAGGTGGGAAGAGAAACAGAGTCAATGTTTCAGGATGGGGACCTTTCATTAGAATTTATATCTTTCTTTTGATTTGATGCCCAATTCTGAAACACGGCTCTCCACAAACTCTTTGTACCCCTGTTCTTTCTTTTAATCGTTTATGTGAACTCTCAAATAATTTCAGTTCTAAGAGGCTCACATTTACAAAATAAATGCACTATATTGCTCTCAGATCCATTGAGAATGGCCTTGATGCTTTACATTAAATCATAGCTCCATAACTTTTCCCACTCAGATAGTTTATGTTCTCTTGCAACTTCCTTCTCATTTTCGTGCAAACTACTGTTCAATGTGACATAAACAAATGTCCATTCATAAATATTTAAATGATGAATTATTATTCCCTTTATTCTTCCTCTCCGACCTTCCAATTGCATTTATTAAAATTACTACCGGTAGCTAAATGTCTATTGTTTATAATTAATTTCTCATGGTGCCATAATCAATGCATCCTGTAATTTCACACAGCCCTGTTCATCAAGCTATAAACCCTCCTAAAAAGATAAAACTGTAGCAAACAAACATGACTTACTGCAACATATCCATGGGAGCACTCTTTAGTCAGCTGACATCTTTCAAATTCCCTGTCAATATGTCTTTGCTGATGGATTCAACTTCTCCATAATTGAACATGGGCTGCTATGTTTTCCTTGCTCTTTCTCTTTATAAACAGATATTTTAAATGACATTTTCAATTTTTCCAATCTAAAGCTCAAGGGGTATATAAAAGAATTCCCGAAGCAGCCCATCAACCTTGAAAGAATTATCCTAATCCCAGAAAATGGCAGTGTCAAAATACTTTGTTCCCTATTTGAATACGTTTCCCTCCAATGATATTCTCCTGTTTGGCATTTTATGACCCGTTTCCACCTAGACAACGAAAGCTGTAATCAAATTATTTTGAGCTTTAATAGCTCTTATTTTTATCCTTATTGCATTTTAAAGAAAATATGAGTCACAGATCTAAACATCCACACCATCCCCAAGAGCCACAAATAGAAGTAAGCTTGTGCTAAATATCCTCCTGTCAATCTGATGCAAAATCCTAGTTTGAGGGTTTTCAGGTTATGTAGTAATGAAAGTCACTGGGGTAAACGGTAGTATGACCCGCTGAGTTACTCCAGCATCTGCACTTCACATCTACCCACTCTTTTGTATTTGCTGTATCTAAACACGCTGGAAACACACAAGTGCATACGTAATAAAAATAAGTAGTAGAAAAGTGAATGCTGGACACAGGAGAACATTTGAACTGTTCTTTCAAATATTATTTTTGGAGATTTCTCATACACACAATTAACTGGTGTACTCAAGTATGGCCCATAAATGTGGACATTTAAACGGCATGCTAGCAATATCTAACTTTTCAGATGTGATTTTGCTGATATTGGTTATTGATATTGCCCAGGTCAATCACAGGAGCTCGACAGATGAATTGAAGCACAAGAAAAACACACTGAGTTTACAGCACAGAAACTGGGGTGTCAGTGTTTTGTTAATTCCAGACAATACTCCTTCCAGCCTGTTATATGATCCTACACCCCCTTCATCACCGGTTGGCTTAAGCTATCATCAGAAAAACATAATCTCTAATGTGTGGCATGTCCATGTATTGCACAGAAATCCAAGCCAGGAATTTGTGACATATAGTGTCCATCATGTTAATTCTGTGTTAATTCATGGCAGTCAAGGATATTTGAAAAATGAAATATGAAAGAACTGTGCCTCGTCAAGATTTTATTTTGTGCACAATTTATGTGATCATAAATGAATTTGAAAAAAGAGAAAGCCACTCAGGTTCTTACATGTATAGGAAAGGTTTGGAGATATGGGCCAAACTCAGGCAAATAAGTGTGTCAGAAGCACCTTGGTTGGCACAGACAAATTGGACCAAAGGGGCTGTTTATACGCTGTATGATTCTATAACTATGACGAAAAGCACTCGGAGGAACGCATCTCACCTTGTTAAAAAGTAATAAAAGTGGAAGTTGAAATTTAAAATACTGTAGTAAACAATCAGCAGGTCTATTGGCATCTGTGGAGTGAGAAAAAGCGTCAACATTTCAGGTCGATGACTTTTCATCAGAAAACTCTTAACTTGTGGAACCTTAACAATGTTTCTCTCTCCACGGATGCTGCCTGGCAGCTGAGCAGTTTCTGTTTTAGTCACACCTTGTGTTATTTGTTGTGGAATACAGTGCCCCAGTCATTTTGCAGAGAAAAATAGATGGATTAGAAGATACTACTGGTAAATAAGGAAAAAAGGGATGGGCAGCAATAAATGATACAATTATGCTTTTTTCCCCCACCGACGAAACTGATCAAAGCCCTTAAAATTTAGGGTTTCAACAGGATAGTCATGGTGAAGATACATCCACTATTGATGGGGCGAGAGGGGTTCAAAAGCAAGATGTCATAAATATGCAAATTAACGTTAACAATTATATAAGTAAATTCAGAAGAAACCTTTTACTCGGGGATGTGATTGTGGAACTCATTGTTGCAGGGAGTAGCTGAGGTGGATAGCAGGTTTAAACCAGGTGAACAGATGACAGAGAAACGAATAGAGGGATATTTTTGATGCGCGATATAAAGGTAAGAAGTCTGTATGGCAAAAATAATGAGTGATAAATTCTGTACAATTCTAATTCTATTAAAAATTAAGTGATTCAAACTATCTTATCATCAAACACGTGGCCAAGGAACCTGATGTTACCAATTTTATGCTAACTGCTTCATTTTGTAACCCCTCGCCCTGGGATTTTGATTGATGAAGGAAAACTAACCACTGCCACGCTAAATAATTTATTGTCCTTGCTGGCGGAACCAAATTTGAAAAATCCAATATAACATGGAAACAGGAGTAGGCCCCTTTGTGAATCTATTCCACTTTTAAAATTAGATTATGGCTCATCTGCAACACAGTACCCATCGTGGTTTTGTAAACTGTTACACCATTCCATCGATCCAAACTACCATCAATCTCCAAAGCAAAGTTTTCAATTGGCCTCGAGCCTTAAATAATTAACTTTGGTGGGAAGGGGAAAATTCTTCATGTTTTTCGTGCCTCAAGTACTTTCAGTCACAATCCCTGAACAGCCTGCCATTAACTTTAAATTTATGGCCCTTTGGTTCGCATGTGAAAGGCAATTGATTTGATTCGATCTACTCTTTAAGCTCCATTAACTAGTTCGATGAGATCACTCTTTATTTAGTCATTTAGACTACCAAGGAATATTGAGGCTAGTCTGCGCAAACAATACACGTTCACTCAACTCAGTCATCCCAGGTAACAGTCTGAAGAAGGATTTCAACCCGAAACGTCGCCTATTAGCAAAGAATCTCACTGTGCCCAGTCACATGTGACAATAAAGTATTCCTATTCCTTTCCTCCAGAGGTGCTGTCTGACTCGCTGAGTTACTTCAGCTTTTTGTGTCTATAATCTGGTGATTGTATTGTTTCCCCTCCAATACACTTTTAGCACCCATGAGGTGTAATCTCCAATCTCAACACTAAATATGGCCCATGTGGAGCTTTAGTTATGCACTCTCCCCGCTGTGAAATCTAGCCGCATTGACTTAAAAGTAAACATGTTCCTAGCATTTTGTGCATTTGTCTATTAGTTTTTAGTGAATTCCATGTTAAAATTAATCTCTGCTCATTTAGTTCCTGGCTACTCACCAACCAGAAAAATTGGTTGACCTATTTTATGTTCAAACTCTAAACATACTTTTATTTTTATTTTTTTAAAGAGGTGCAGAATAAATAGGAGACTACAGACTAGCAAACCTGTAATCAGCAGTCAAGAAAATGATGGAATTATTATTAAGGAATTGGTCACAAAGGTGGAGATTAGTCCAGGCAAGTTCAATGGAGTTTAATTGTCATGAGTGCATTGCAACGTGAAATTCTTTTTGCCTAGATCACACACGGACATCCCCATATTTTGGTTGCATTTCCAAAAAGTCCACAGACTGGTCCGCGTGCTTGATGTACTGGTGTTGCTCCCGATCCAGGTAAGCCCCAGGTTGCCGCCATGCTTCCTCGGCCGGTCGCCTTCGACCAGTTCAACCCAAGAAACCAATGTCCCTCTCCTTGCCCAATCTCCTGTTTTCCAGGGGCGCCCACTGCAGCTGACCTTGACAGCGCTGGAGGCAATACCCTGGTCTCTCTCCTACGGCCCAAACCTCGCATCTGTCGTCACCAGCAGCTCCCTCCTTCTTGACCCTTTGGTCTTCAGGGTCGAGCTTGGAGGCTCGCAGGCTCCTCCCCCCCCCCCCCGAGCTAGGCCTGTCGCTAGGCCTGGCCGCAGGTAGCCCACCAGGTCTTCCTTCTGCCGTGGCGCAGTGCTAGGTGTGATACTTTTTCCGTCAAATGCAAGGGAGGTCAGTGTAGTGGGTACCTGGAACATGCTGTCAATGGTGGTGATGAAAGCAGATACGATAGTGGAATTTAAGCAGCTTTTAGATAGGTACATGAATATGTAGGGGGTATGGATCACATACAGGGAGAAGTAATTAGTTTAATTTGGCATTATGTTAAAAACAGACACCATGGGCCAAAGTGTCTGATCCTGTACTGGTACTGTTTAGAAAATACCACTTGAACTGGGCTGAGCCAACATGGAGTTACTAAAGGGAAAACATTCTTGCCAAATGTTCTAACGAGCAGGATAATGGGTAGATGTGGTGTAATTGAACTTTCAGAAGGCCTTTCATAACATGCCACACTGAAGGTTACTAAACACAATTAGAACGTTTGGGATTGGACAAATATATTGTCTTGAATTAAAGGCTGGCTAAATGATCAAACGGAATAAACTGATTGTAGTCATTTTAGGAGATCAGTGAAATATTACAAGGACTGGTGCCAAGGCATATTTATTCAAAGCCTATATCAATCATTTGTGTGTGTGGACCAAATATAATAATTCAAGTTTGTTGAGGATACAAAGCAGGGTGCGATCGGTTGCATGGAGGATGCAGAATGGCCTCACATGATAATGGACAGATGAGATTAAAGGACTAGACCATGGTAAATGGAATATAATGTGGAAAACGGTGAAGCTATACAATTGATAGAGAAAAAAAACGTCTAAAAACGGTGAGAACAGTGTTATTCGGTAGGACCTGGTATCCATGGCTGATCTATCTTTCCCCCTGAACCCCATTCTCCTGCCTTCACCCCATAACCCGACACCGATACTAATAAAAAATCCACCAATCTCCGCGTTAAAATATCCATCGACTTTGCCTCCACAGCCGTCTGTGGCAATGAATTCCACAGACTCACCACCCTCTGACTAAAGAGACAATTAATCTTTGCTTTAATCCTATGCTTTTCTCTTAAATTAAATTAATTTAAAATTAAACCATTGCTTTCCTTGAAAGACAAAAGAGAAAATTAATCTCAGAAAATTTCAAATATTCCTTCCATTCCATGAGAAGAGAGATAGGCAATATTTCACTCACTGGGCAGGCTCAAGAGAGAAACAGCTGGACTTCCCTACACTAAAACAGAGCAGACATATCTGGCACGCTGCAAGAGCATTGGAGGAAGTGAAAGTTTGAACTTGAATTTACATATGGAGAGCAGAATCAATAAACCTTTTAGAATCAAATTAAGTTTCATTTAAATAATTGACATTTCCACAACAAGAATTGAAGATATTTGAATTCCATTTGGAAATTCCACAAGGCATTTGAAGAAAAATAAAAGGAGCATGTGATGGATTAAATAGACCGCATTGATTTATTCTATGGAGGCTCCAGTAAATTGAAATATTAAGAGGGGCTTCATCTAAAAATTTCTTGCAATATTAAGACTGCAGTATTACAACATTTGTATTCACACCAGAGTATTTTGGTGAATAATACTTAAACTTACTGTTATTTCTAAAATTTTGTGGCATTTTACTGTTTAATTGTCAGTTATTGAAGTTGATTCTAATGATTGTATATCTGCATTTATTCATAGAAAAAGAGTAGGATGATAAAAATCAAGAGATGAGACATCTGGGATGGAAACAGGCCTTTCAGCCCAACTCATTCATGCCAACCAAGATGGCCCATCTAGGCAAGTCCCATTTTCCAGTGTTTGGCTCGTATGTCTCTAAACGTTTCATATCCATGTACCTGTCTCAATTTCTTTTAAACCGTTGCTATCTATGTACTGTGTAAATGTATTTAGAACCTCTCTGATCCATGTATCTGTCTCAATGGCTTTTAACTCTTTGCTATGTACCTATATTTCGACTATACCAGCAAATGGGAATCTTTTGACAGGTATATGATGTAATGAAACTTGCTGAGGGAGAATGCAGTTAGTGCGACTCTAAATCTCATATTGACTGCTTCCATTACACAATCGATTGAAAGAAAAGATACAATCCTGTCCGAGAAAATGGAGCTCTGTGGAGCCAATTATAAGTGGTTTACAGGGTCAAGCAAAAGCTTTCTTCATAGTTTTTAACAACTTCTTTAAGTACAGGATCTGATACTTGCCCCGCCCTCCATCAGCTCCACAATTTCCTAATTAAACTGTAGAATCGCAATACAAGATCTGATTCATGCAACTTTGGCACAGTTAATTTTCACCATCAGCCAGTGTTATCCAAGCATTACAAAGCCATGTTACTCTTCTAAGCATTATCTCTCACACTTGATATATTTCCAACATCGTACAAATGTCTCCAAATGGAAGGTGCTGTTCTGTACTCTAATAACAATAGAAAAACATCCAAGCTGAAAAATGACCAACTGAAACAATTCTAGGTGTGTAAAATGATGCAGGATTTGGACCCAAAATGTCAACCATTCCTTTCCTTCCACATTTGCTACTCCACTTAAGAGTTCCTCCAGCAGATAGGTTATTGCTCCAAATTCCAGCACCTGCTGTCTCTTGTTTATGCATGAAAGCAAGATCTTGAACGGAACTGGGATCCCTACTCCATCAGCAGCATTGTGATGATCTGACCACATACATTGCCACTTCACCAGCACACAGCCCAACACAAATCTCTCAAGATAAACCCAAAAAGTTGGAGTAACTCAGCAGGACTGGCAGACTGCATTCTGAAGGAGGTCCCAAAACGTCACCCATTCTTTCTCTCCAGAGATGCTGCCTGTCCCGCTGAGTTACGCCAGCTTTATGTGTCTATCTTTGGTTTAAACCAGCATCTGCAGTTCCTTCCAACACATAATTCTCTCAAATAGGTTGGTTGAAGAATTGAACGTTGTGAGAGATTTAGGCAAATGATGAAATACATTCTAACAATTACCTAATTGAAAAAGATTTATAATCCATTCATTTTGAAAATACAAGTTACAAATCTCATATCTCAATTCTAGGGAATTTGCTTAACAGCATGCAATGATAGGAAATCTAACCTGATCTTTTAATGCACGGAGTATTGTGGAGAAAAGCAGATGAATTTAGAGTCTCGATCGGTGCTTGGGGCTACGACGTGGCAACTACAGAAACATCATTGCGAGAGGGACACGATTGGTATTTTAATGTTCCAGGGTTTCAATGTTTCAGACGTGATCGAGAGGGAGCCAAGGGAAGTGGAGAAGTTGCACTACTAATCAGAGAGATTGTCACGGTGGCGCTCAGAGGGGGTAGATTGGTGGGTTTGTCAGCTGACGCTATATGGTTAGAGGTTAGAAATAAGAAACGTTTAAGCACTCTAATAGAATTTGACTATATTCTCCCCCCTCCCCCCCCCCCACCAAGGCCTCCCAATAGCATGTGGGAGATAGAGGAAAAGAGATGTAGACAGGTTACCAAAAGAAGCCGAAGCAATATGGTTATCTTCATGGGCGACTTCAACTTCCCCAACGTTGAATGGGACTTCCTTAGTGCCAAAGGCTTAGACAGGGCAGAATTTGTGAGGTATATACAGGAGTTTCTTAAAACAGTACGAGGCTAGCCCAACCTGAGAAGGTAATATGCTGGACCATGTGTTGGGAAATGAGCCTGGCCAGGTGACTGAGAGCATTTTGGGAATAGTGATCACAATTCCATAAGTTTGAAAGATTGTTTTGAATAGGGAGAAGGCTGGACCTTGCAGGAAGGTACCTTGGAGTTAGGCAAATTGCAACGTTATTAGGCAGGAGCTCGGGAGGATACACGAGAAGGAGCGGTTATATTGTGCAAGTACACATCTAACATGTGGGAGTCATTTATAGGCCAGTTCATTGAAGTTCAGAACTGGCATGTTCCAGTAAGGAGGAGGGATAAGGATGGCAAAGTAAGGGAACCTTGGATGACCAGAGGTTGTAAATTTGGTTTTAAAAAAAAGGACGTGCATTTAAGGTTTAAGAGGATGGAATCAGACAGGCCCTTTGAGGAATATAAAGGAGGAAATAACTCATGCAGCAACTAGAAGGGCTTAAATGGTCCACAAAATGTCTTTGGTGAGTTGGATTGAGGAAAAGTTTTTTGTACCTACATGAGAAATATAAGGGCAAGTAGGGAGATGGTAGGACCGCACAAGGAAAATGGAGTGAATTTGTGGTTGGAGACTGGGGATACAGGTGCGATACTAAACAGGTACTTTGCATCTGTTTTCACCAAGGAGGACAGCAAGGTCAGTGTGGAGAATATTAGCACACAGGGGCAACTTGTGATAAAGAAGGAGATGGCATTGGGGCTCTTGAGGAGCATTAAAATAAATAAATTCCCAAGATATAATGGGATCTATCATAGATTGTTGAGAGAGGCAAGAGAGGAGATTGTGGGAGCCTTGCCAAAGATCTTTGCTTCTTTCGGTTGCATAGAAACATAGAAAATAGGTGCAGAGGAAGCCATTTGGCCCTTCGAGCCAGCACCGCCATTCATTGTGATCATGGCTGATCATCCACACAGTAACCCGTCTTCTCCCCATACCCCTTGATTCCACTAGGCCCTAGAGCTCTATCTAACTCTCTTTTAAATTCATCCAGTGAATTGGCCTCCACTACCTTCTGTGGCAGAGAATTCCACAAATTCACAACTCTCTGGGTGAAAAAGTTTCTTCTCACTTCAGTTTTAAATGGCCTCCCTTTTATTCTTAGACTGTGACCCCTGGTTCTGGACTCCCCAACATTGGGAACATTTTTCCTGCATCAAGCTTGTCCTGTCCTTTTATCATTTTATACGTCTCTATAAGATCCCCTCTCATCCTTCCAAACTCCAGTGAATACAAGCCCAGTCTTTCCAATCTTTCCTCATATGACAGTTCCATCATCCCAGGGATTAACCTCGTGAACCTACGCTGTACTGCCTCATAGCAAGGATGTCCTTCCTCAAATTAGGAGACCAAAACTGCACACAATACTCCAAACTGCAGAAAACCTCTTTGCTCCTATACTCAAATCCTCTCGTTATGAAGGCCACATGCCATTAGCTTTCTTCACTGCCTGCTGTACCTGCACGCTTACTTTCACTGACTGGTGTACAAGGATACCCAGGTCTCGTTGCACCTAATCTTACACCATTGAGATAATAATTTGCCTCCTTTTTTTGCCGCCAAAGTGGATAACCTCATACTTATCTACATTATACTGCACCTGCCATGCATCTGCCCACTCACTCAACCTGTCCAAGTCACCCTGCAACCTCCTAACATCCTCTTCGCAATTCATACTGCCACCCAGCTTTGTGTCATCTGCAAACTTGCTGGTGTTACTTCTAATTCCATCATCAATATATATTGTAAATAGTTGCGGCCCCAGCACTGAGCCTTGCGGCACTCCACTCGCCACTGCCTGCATTCTGAAAAGGACCCGTCTATCCCTACTCTTAGCTTCCTGTCTGCCAATCAATTCTCCATCCATGTCAATACCCTACCCCCAATACCATGTGCTCTAATTTTGCTCACCAATCTCCCGTGTGGGACCTTATCAAAGGCTTTCTGAAAGTCTAGATACACTACATCCACTGGCTCTCCTTCATCCATTTTACTTGTCACATCCTCAAAAAGTTCCAGAAGAATAGTCAAGTAGGATTTCCCCCTTCATAAATCCATGCTGTCTTGGACCAATCCTTTATCTGCTATCCAAATGTACCATTATTACCTCTTTAATAATTGACTCCAGCATCTTCCCCACCACCGAGGTGAGGCTAACTGGTCTATAATTCCATAAACTGGTCTACTCAGCCATCTTTCTCTCTCAACCCCATTCTCCTGCCTTCTCCCCATAACCCCAAACACACATACTTATCAAGAATCTGTTAATCTCCACATTAAAAATATCCATTGACTTGGCCTCCACATCCTTCTGTGGCAATCAATTCTACAGATTCACCACACTTTAACAAAATAAATTCCTCCCCATCTCCTTTCTAAAGGTACAAACTTTTATTCTGATCTGGTCTTAACTCTCTCCCCTTTGTGGAAACATCCTCTCCACATCAACATTATCCAGACTCTTCAAAATTCCATAAGTTTCAATGAGGTCCTCCCTCATCCTAAACTCCAGCAGTACAGGCCCAGCGTCGTCAAATGCCATCCACAAACTTGGCAACAAAGCTTTCAATCCCCTCATCCAAATCATTAATATACAACATGAAATGTAGCAGCCCCAGCACCGACCCCTGGGGAACTCCGCCAACCAGATATTCGGTTTCCTCTGACACTCCAAAGATGTACAGGTTTGTTGGTTAATTGGCTAGGTATACATGTAAATTGACCCTAGTGTGTGTAGGATGGTGTTAATGTGCGGGAATTGCTGGTCGGTGCGGGCTCGGACGGCCGAAGGGCCTGTTTCCGCACTATATCTCTAAAACTAAAACCTAAAAACTAGAGGACATAGCTTTACGGTGAGAGGGGCAAAGTTAAAAAGTAGATGGGCAGAGCAAGTTCTTTTTAAAATTGAGGGTGGCGACTACGTGGAACATGTTGCTGAAGATGTTGGTGGACGCAGATATGTCAATGGCATTTAAGAGATATTTGAGTAGGCATATGGACAGGCAGGGAATGGAGGGCTATGGATTATATACGGGCTGATGAGAGTTGGTCTTGGCATCATGTTTGGCAGAGTGTGGGCCAATAGGTCTGTTCGTGTGCCTTATAGTCTTATGTTCAATTTAAAATATAATATTTCAACAAAATGAATAGTTTATAAATGTCTTATGTTTCACTGAAACTGAAGATTATAGTTTAGAGCACAGATCTTGGTGCAGCAGAGAATCACTAACAGCAATTCCCAGAGGCCGCAGGTGCTCATTCAACACAGAAATGCAGAAGTTGCTGTTGGTTTCACCACACCATGGCAGCTGAGAGCTAGTCGTGATTACAACTGCAAAGCGTGACAAAGGCAAATCTGTTGTTTCAGTAAAGGTGGATGGGAGGCTGCGAAGAAGGGGATTTGTAACATGTACCCAAATGCAGGATGATTCATGACCTCCTATTGATGTGATCATAAGTTCATAAGTCATAAGAGCAGAACTCCACCATTCGACCCATCGAGTCTACTCAACCATTCAATCGTGGCTGATCTATCTTTCCCTCTCAATCCTTCTCCTCATAAGCCTTGACACTTACTAATCAAGAATTTGTTCATCTCTGCCTTAAAAATACCAAATAACTTGGCCTACACAGCCGTGTGCAGCAATGAATTCCACAGATTCATCACCCTCTAACTAAAGAAATTCCCCCTCATCTCCTTTCTAAAAGTACATCCTTTTATTCCGATGCTGTGCCCTCTGGATATACACTCCCCCACTTATGGAAACATCCTCTCTACCCAGGCCTTTCCATGTTCAGTATGGGGTCTCCACCCCTCATCCTTATAAACGCCAGCGAGTACAATAGACAATAGGTGCAGGAGTAGGCCATTCAGCCCTTCGAGCCAGCACCGCCATTCAATGCGATCATGGCTGATCACTCTCAATCAGTACCCCGTTCCTGCCTTTTCCCCATACCCCCTCACTCCGCTATCCTTAAGAGCTCTATCCAGCTCTCTCTTGAAAGCATCCAACGCCTTCTGAGGCAGAGAATTCCACACCTTCACCACTCTCTGACTGAAAAAGTTCTTCCTCATCTCCGTTCTAAATGGCCTACCCCTTATTCTTAAACTGTGGCCCCTTGTTCTGGACTCCCCCAACATTGGGAACATGTTTCCTGCCTCTAATGTGTCCAATCCCCTAATTATCTTATGTTTCAATAAGATCCCCCCTCATCCTTCTAAATTCCAGTGTATACAAGCCTACAGATCTAGTGCCTTCAGACGCTCATCATGTTAAACCCAATCATCCACGGGATCATTCTGGTAAACGTCCTCTGGACTCACTCTAATGCCAACACATCCTTCTTGAGATATGGGGCCCAAAACTGTTCACAATACTCCAAATGTGGTCTGACCAGTACCGTATAAAGCCACAGCATTATGTCCCATGATCTTGTGACTTTTTTTTCCAAAAATTTAAGTGCAGTCTACTCAATTTGTGTAAGTGTCTTAAAATGTTGGAGTGGGCCGATGGCTCATGAAGTGACAACACTCATTCACAACAAAGCTGGGAGGCGCCATGGGGAGTATCCATGTGCTATGCTGGGATGAGCGACCCAGGCTCAGCCACTGGTCGAGATTCCCAAAGTTAGGGGTGGGAAGAATCCGTTGGCATTCCTGCTATCTGGGGCCTGGTGAGGTGGACTCAGCAATACTCTGTCTGGGTAAGATGGGAACTTTCTAACCTCTGGCAGTGGCGTACATTGATTAAGGCGGCCGCCCTCATTCACCTCATAAGCACTTTGAACAAACACAATGAAGGTCTGCAGGAGGGAGGGGGGGAGGCTGAGGCTGCTACTGATGATGATGATGGGGGGGGGGGGGGGGAGGCTGAGGCTGCACGCTGCTACTGCTGCTGATGGGGGGGGCTGCACGCTGATGATGATTGGGGGGGGGAGGCTGAGGCTGCACGCTGCTACTGATGATTATGATGGGGTGGGGGCTGCACGCTGATGATGATTGGGGGGGAGGCTGAGGCTGCACGCTGCTACTGATGATTATGATGGGGGGGGGGGGGGGGGGGGGCGCCGGCAGCCTGCAACCCTGCAGCAATTAACAGGAGCAAACTTACCGTCAATCACCCGCAATTCCGCTCCCTCTTCCTCTGCTTCCACCAGCAGTTTCAGCTGCTGCTCACTCCGCAGCGAATTGGAAAACTGAACTCCTCCCTTCGGATCCTCCTTGACGAAGAACAAGGAGACGCTGTGCTGTTGTTGCTGCTGCTGTTGTTGCTGCTGCTGCTGTTGCTGTTGCTGTTGTTGCTGCGCCGAGCTGGCCATAACAGGCGAGGCACAGACAAAAGCACCGCGACGCCTCCTGCGAGGCAGCAGCGCAGCGAGTTGTGCAGGACGGAAGCGCCGGGTTTTGCCGGGGAGATCCGCTGGCACCTTCCGTCCCCTGCTGGTGGAAACAGCATCCCAGTGCAGTGTCAGTGACGCGGCGCCCGCGCCCGCGCCGGCCCGGGCTCCGGCTGCTGCACGCACTGCACCGCCTGCACGCACCGCACCGGGGCCGAGCACAGACCTGCAACTCAACAAACCTGCTCAAAACAAATCGCATCGATCATAATGAATCACTGCCAGCAATGCAATGTGAAGCAATGCAACGAGAGTCTGGCAGTCAGATTTAACCTCATCCCCCCCCCCCTCCCCTCCCCTGAAAAAAATGGAGGTGGATGCACACCTCCTACCCACAATGAAGGTGGGTAGGATGCACTGGGGAGATAGTCCAGACATATCCCACGTTGTAGGTTGGCGGTGTTGCGAACCGCGTGATTTTATGTGTTTGTGTTCATCGATATTAATAGGAGGTGGTTGCAATAAACGTAATCACCCAGTAAATGAGAGGGCAAAGGATCTGACCCGAAACGTCACCCACTCCTCTACTGAGATGCTGCCTGACCTGCTGAGTTACTCCAGCATTTTGTGAATAAATGCCTTTCGATTTGTACCAGCATCTGCAGTTATTTTCTTACACTAACTTGGATGAGAAAGTAACACGTGCTCACAAAATCTAGATGTTACAGAATGCAGCGGCAGAAGTACGTGAAGTAACACTACAGTAATCATTTTGAAAGAAACTTAGTCCTGTTAACTAAAACGTCGTGACATTTAATTTAATAATCTAGCCAAATAAAAACAAATCACTTAAACTGTCTAGAAATCCATCTCCTAAATGCTCTTGGAATTCATCCTGTGCATTATTAGTAGTAATTCGCCTCGTCTACATGTAGCTTTTAAATCCTCCATTATTACCTTATTACCTGTTACATGCACCGACTTCCTTATTTACATCCTGCTCAACATGACAATTGCAGTCCTGTATCCCCCTCTGAACAGTTCCCACCAATGTGTTCTGCCCTCTGCTGTTCATCCAAGCTGATTCTAACAGTCTCACAATCTGCTAAATCAAGATCCTTTCCAACCGCCTAGTGATGTCATCCCTTATAGAAACATAGAAAATAGGTGCAGGAGTAGGCCATTCGGCCCTTCGAGCCTGCACCGCCATTCAATATGATCATGGCTGATCATCCAGCTCAGTAACCTGTACCTGCCTTCTCTCCATACCCCCTGATCCCTTTAGCAAAAAGGTCCACATCCAACTCCCTCTTAAATATAGCCAATGAACTGGCCTCAACTACCTACTGTGGCAGAGAATTCCACAGACTCACCACTCTCTGTGTGAAGAAATGTTTTCTCATCTCGGTCCTAAAAGACTTCCCCTTTATCCTTAAGCTGTGACCCCTGGTTCTGGACTCCCCCAACATCGGGAACAATCTTCCCGCATCTAGCCTCTCCAACCCCTTAAGAATTTTATATGTTTCTATAAGATCCCCCCTCAGTCTTCTAAATTCCAGCGAGTACAAGCCTAGTCTATCCAGTCTTTCTTCATATGAAAGTCCTGCCATCCCAGGGATCAATCTAGTGAACCTTCTCTGTACTCCCTCAAAGGCAAGAACGTCTTTCCTCAGATTAGGAGACCAAAACTGCACACAATACTCCAGGTGCGGTCTCACCAAGGCCCTGTACAACTGCAGTAGAACCTCCCTGCTCCTAAACTCAAATCCTCTTGCTATGAATGCCAACATACCATTCGCTTTCTTCACTGCCTGCTGCACCTGCACGCGTGCTTTCAATGACTGGTGCACCATGACACCCAGGTCACGTTGCATCTCCCCTTCTCCTAATCGTTCACCATTCAGGTAATACTCTGCTTTCCTGTTCTTGCCGCCAAAGTGGATAACCTCACATTTATCCACATTATATTGCATCTGCCATGCATTTGCCCACTCGCCTAATCTATCCAAGTCATTCTGCAGCCTCCTAGCATCCTCCTCGCAGCTAACACTGCCACCCAGCTTCGTGTCATCCGCAAACTTAGAGATGTTGCATTCAATTCCCTCGTCCAAATCATTAATATACACTGGAAATAACTGGGGTCCCAGCACTGAGCCTTGCGGTACCCCACTAGTCACTGCCTGCCATTCCGAAAAGGACCCATTTATTCCTACTCTTTGCTTCCTGTCTGCCAACCAATTTTCTATCCACCTCAACACTGAACCCTCAATACCATGTGCTTTAAGTTTTGTGGGACCTTGTCGAAGGCCTTCTGAAAGCCCAGATATAACACATCGACTGGTTCTCCCTTATCCACTCTACTAGTTACATCCTCGAAAAATTCTATAAGATTCGCCAGACATGATTTGCCTTTTGTAAATCCATGCTGACTTTGTCCGATGATTTCCCCACTTTCCAAATGTGATGCTATCACATCTTTAATAACTTATTGACGGAGCAATCCCCACCTCTTTCCATCTTTATCCTTATTAAATATCCAATATCCTGGAAAACGTAGTTCCCAGCTTTGGTTACCCTATGCCCATATTAATTGGAACATACTTTTTTACAGTTGTTTGTAATGTTGATTCATTCCCTTTAATACAGGTGCAATACATATTTAAATAATGCTTTTAATACTCGGCCTTTTAATTGCTATCACATTCTCACCCCATTTGCTTCTTGCCTTTGTTTTGCTTGCTAAGTTTCCAACTTTCACTTCTAAATCTGTTCACTGTCTCCTGACTCACCACTCAAGATTCCCATACACCAGTCTGAAGAAGGATCCCAACCCAATACATCACCTATCCATGTTCTCCAAGGATGCTGCCTGACCCACTGAGTTACTCCAGCACTTTGTGTCTTTTTTCTTATACACCTGCTCAGTTAGTTTAACACCTCCCCACAAGCTCCAGCAACCTCCTGCAAGGATATTGGTCCTAGTTCTGTTTTGCATAACCCACCCAACTTGGACGTCCCACCTGCTTCAGAAATTGCCCCAAAGTATGAAAATGTTCTTACACCATCTCTTTAACCACATGTTAATTTGCTCTATCCTTTTACTTCAGTCCTTATTGGAGGTGACATTGGGACCAATTCTAAGATTCTTACCTTTGAGATGTGTTTTTAACCTCTATTCTGCCTTCCTAATATCTGCTTGCAGGACCTCATCCCACCTCCTACGCATGTCATTGGTACCAATGTGGTCCATGATCCCTGGTTCCTCACCCTTCCTCTTTACAAGGCACTTTAGCCATTCAGTGACATTCTTAACCCTGGCACCAATGTACCATCCCCAGGTCACGTCGACAGCCACAAATGTTTCCCCCAGGCATTAGTGCCCCATATTTCACAATTGCTCTCTCACCTATCCCCAAAAAAACTACAACCTGTACCCCAAATAGAAAATTTGTTAGTAAATAAGATAGACAAGGGTCTCCAAGACCACCTGTTGGCTCTATCTAGTCTGCCTCTTCCTCTTCACCTCGGCAATCACTTCCCTCTCCATCTGATTACCTCTCTGAATGTGCTATCCACGTCCTTGGCTTTACAGACATACCTCTGATCCCAGCTGCTAATCTAAAACCTGGAGATCAAACTGTTGCAGCTGGAGACTCTTCCTGTGCATGTGGTTGACTAGGAAGTGTTCATGTTCGATTTTGAATGATCATGCATCAGAGGTTCCCAAGAAACAGCCACGCCCCCCACCAAATAACCTTTGAAGACTTTATTATGTCCACCTGACAATCTCCTCCGACAACAAAACTTGGAATATTGTGTAGGAAGGAACTGCAAACGCTGGTTTAAACCATAGACACAAAATGCTGGAGTAATGTAACGGACAGGCAGCATTTCTGGATAGAAGGATGGGTGATGTTTCGGGTCAAAACACCAGACTGAGTCAGGGGAGAGGGAGACAGAGATAAGGTGTGAAAATGAGACAAATGGGATAGAGATTAAGGAAAATGTAGAATAGATCATTGTTAGCTGGGAGAAGGTAAGAACAAAGCAAACAGATAAAATATAAACAAGGACAGTCAGACTAGTCAGAGAACTGGGAAAGGATGAGGGATGTAGAGAGAGGAAAGACAAAGGTTACTTGAAATTAGAGGAGTCAATATTCACACCGCTGGGGCGTAAGCTACCCAAGCAAAATATGAGGTGTTGTTTCTCCAATTTGCCAATATTGTGTGAATGTTCAGGGGTCAAATATCAGGTACATATCGATTTTCTCAATCTAGACAACTGTGTCAATAGGGTCTCAATAATAGGGATGTTGAAAATTCCTTACTGTAAATAATACACAGGGGTCTCAGATCTGAGTTTGAGTTAGTGCTGAGGATGGAATGAAGTAATCATGCTTTCACACTGCCCCTGCCTCGCTCTTGTCCAGTTGCAGTTGTACGATCATTGCAAGCCCAAAGCATTCCTGGGGTTGAGAAGGCGGCAGTGAAGTGAGCCGGTGCAGAACCACTCTCCCGCTTTCTGGCCACCATGGATAATTAAGAGCTCATAAAATTGTAGTGAATATTTTTGGTTGTTAAAAATAAGTCAAGCTAAACTTGCCCAAAAGCACATGCAATTAAAAGTATTAAATAAAACCAGGAACGTTCCCTTTCCAGCCCTCCAATCCGCATCAAAAATAATGGGGTTTAGTCCCTGCACCAGGTTTAAATCTGGTCAAGGATCCAGCTGGGAATCTTGGCCCCGTTCCTGGGCTCCATGAAAAGCTAATTTAGTTCATTTCAGAACTTTATTAAGAATAAAAATAGATACAAAACAAAAACTGTGCAAAAACTCTTCATACATTCGCTATACATTCAATACTCTCATACTCAGTAGTTTTCACACCGATCTTTGAGCAAAACATCCATGCCACTCATGTGGCCCCTTGGGGTGATATCCCTTCCCTTATTTGAGGAGTGAACCCACCAGACTCTGCTATTCAATATCAAGCAGTGGAAAGACGAGAGACTGTCCTCCCTCATAGATCTTTGGCATTGGCTGCAGCAAGCTTCAGGGAGTCCCTCAGAACATACTCCTGCTGTCTGGAATGGGCCAGTCGGCAACATTCCCTGATGTACATCTTGCTGTGCTCAGAGGCCAACAAGTTCCGGGCAGACCAAAGAGTGTCTTTCACTGAGTTGGTGATCTTCCCTCAACATTTGATCTCGGTCTCCAAGTGTGCCCTGGAAAACATCCCATAAACCAGAGTGTCCTCTGTTACACAGCAGCTTAGGATGAACAGTGACAAGGACTCTTGCATCCTTCTCCAGACCCTCTTCACAAATGCACACTTTGCAAAGAGGTGAACAACTGCCTCCTCTCCATAGCAGCCATCTTGAGGGCAGCTTATGTCACCATGGATTGTCCCAGGCTCCATGTAGAGATTAGATTGTTCCCAGATTCCACTCTCTGCATTCGCCTCTGAACCCAGGACCGCTGGCAATTACCCTGAAATTACCCTCACATCAAGCTAAAGAGTGGCTGATGAACCCAGAGCTACCGATAATAACCAGCGCAACAGTCTCAGTTTCTCATTTTTGAGGACTGGTTCATGATTTTCTTTCCATTAGGGCACTGGATGGGGTTAAACAGTAGTGTTCTGTTCAGCATTTACTATTTGTTCTTCTTGCTGATAACATACTTTAGGTTTATTATTGTCATATGTATTAAGGTACAGTGAAAAGCTTTGTTTTGCATGCCATCCAAACAGATCAGATATACCATAAGCAGATACAATCAGTTAAACTCAAGTACAATAAATAGAGCAAAGGAAAAGGTACAGAGTGCAGAATATAGTTCACATCAGTTTATAGCACTTCAGTTCTTAAGCAAAGTCCAAAATCCACAATGGGGCAGAGGTGAATTGAACATTAGCCTAGGAAGGACTGTTCTAAGCCTTGATAACAGAGGGCAAGACCTGTATTTGCATATAAGGATTTTTTAAAAAATGTTGACCGTTTTCAACCCTCTTCCCCCTCCCCACGAAATACAACACAGTTTTTCAAGATGAAGATGTAGGTTAAGCCCAACAACTCCAATCTCTGGGACATGTAAACTCTGCACACTGCACCAGACTAAAGGGTCAGCTACTTTTAAAATCGCTCCACTGCCTCTCTGCGCATTCCCTCCAAATCTATCTCCAGATGGCGCCGACGATGGTAGCCATGGTGTGCTGCTCCTTGCTGTTTTGTATGTGTATGTGTTTGTGTCGTCTGTGAAAATCCCACAAAGATCACTTTCATGAGAGAGGTACTCCTTAACATCAGATATATGGTACCTCCAAACATCGTTCTGGATTTCTCTCACTCGCTGGATTATGTGGACATACTCGTTGGCGGGGCAGTGGCTGTGGTCAAGATCTTGAAATAGAGGAAGACCCGTGGGAAGCGCTCTGGAGCACTCATCTGACTCCGGCGACGAGGATTACGCACACCGCTTCTGAGTATATTCCTTGCTCTCTATGTTCTCTTAACAATGTTCTATGTTCTCTATGTTCAATGAGACTATGTTCTCTTAACAACAAAATGGACGGACTGCAACTCCTGCGCGATACAAACATGGACTCCTCTCAAGCCGCTACTCTGTGCTTCACCGAGACTTGGCTGTGTGAGTCGATCCCGGACTGTGTGAGTCGACCCCGCTGCAACTGGCTGGCTTTCAACTACACAGAGCTGACTGTGAGGCAGAGGCAGCGGGAAAAACAAGAGGAGGTGGAATATGCTTCTATACTAACCAGGACTGGTGCAGCGACATCACAGTACTGTCTAACTACTGCTCCCCAAACTAGAATCTTTCTTTATCAACTGCAAACACTTTTATTCTCTGAGGGAATTTATCTCTTTTATTCTCGCTGGAGTTTACATCCCTCTCCCCCCAAGCCTGCGTACGTGAGGTGCAAACGCAGCTCGCTGACCAGGTATTGAGGGTAGAGAGTGACTTCCATGGTCATTGTTTTGCGGGACTTTAACAAGGCTAACCTCAGTCGTGAGCTCCCAAAGTATAGACTTCATGTTTCCTGCCCCACCAGAGGGGAGAGAACACTCGATCATTGTTATACTACAATCAAGAACGCATATCGCTCTGTTCCCCGGGCAGCTCTGGGTCTCTCTGAACATTGTTTAGTTCACTTTATTCCGACCTACGGGCAGAAATTAAAATCTGCTAAGCCTGTGGTCAGAACAACAAAAAGGTGGACAAGCGAGGGCATTGAAAAACTACAGTCCTGCTTTGACTGCACTGATAAGAATGTGTTCAGGGAAGCAACCACAATCATCGATGAGTGCACAGACACTGTGACATCCTACATCAGTTTTTGCGAGGACAGTTGCATTCCGATTAAGACCCGGATCTGGTCCAACGAAAAGCCCTAGTTCACAGCAGAACTCAAACAGCTCCGCCAGTCAAAAGATGAGTTGGTTCTGCAAAGACTGGACACTTCCCCACCCACTCCTCCCCAATCACCACTTCACACCTAGTCACAGCCTGACTCCAGTCTGCAAAAACTGGGCCCTCGTTCATTACACACCCCTTCCTTGCTGCCCAACATCAGTCTGGCCATCAGTCCAACAATAGAAATTGACAAAGGTTCACCTGCACCTCCTCCAACCTCATCTATTGCATCCGCTGCTCTAGATGTCAACTTATTTACATCGGCGAAAGCAAGCGCAGGCTCGGCGATCGCTTCGCTGAACACCTGCGCTCGGTCCACATTAACCAAACTGATCTCCCGGTGGCCGAGCACTTCAACTCCCCCTCCCATTCCCAGTCTGACCTTTCTGTCATGGGCCTCCTCCAGTGCCATAGTGAGGCCCACCGGAAATTGGAGGAACAGCACCTCATATTTCGCCTGGGCAGTTTGCAGCCCGGTGGTATGAACATCGACTTCTCCAACTTTAGATAGTTCCTCTGTCCCTCCCTTCCCCTCCTCCTTCCCAGATCTCCCTCTATCTTCCTGTCTACACTGGAATTTAGAAGGATGAGGGGGGATCTTATTGAAACATATAAGATAATTAGGGGATTGGACACATTAGAGGCAGGAAACATGTTCCCAATGTTGGGGGAGTCCAGAACAAGGGGCCACAGTTTAAGAATAAGGGGTAGGCCATTTAGAACGGAGATGAGGAAGAACTTTTTCAGTCAGAGAGTGGTGAAGGTGTGGAATTCTCTGCCTCAGAAGGCAGTGGAGGCCAGTTCGTTGGATGCTTTCAAGAGAGAGCTGGATAGAGCTCTTAAGGATAGCGGAGTGAGGGGGTATGGGGAGAAGGCAGGAACGGGGTACTGATTGAGAGTGATCAGCCATGATCGCATTGAATGGCGGTGCTGGCTCGAAGGGCTGAATGGCCTACTCCTGCACCTATTGTCTATTGTCTATTGTCCACCTATATCCTTCCTTTGTCCCACCCCCTGACATCAGTCTGAAGAAGGGTCTCGACCCGAAACGTCACCCATTCATTCTCTCCCGAGATGCTGCCTGACCTGCTGAGTTACTCCAGCATTTTGTGAATAAACCGATTTGTACCAGCATCGGCAGTTATTTTCTTATAATAGAAATTGAGGAGGTGGAGTGGCAATTCAGGAGACAGAAAAGCCGGAAATCTCCAGGACCGAACAATGTTTCCCCCTCTACCCTCAAGCTCTGTGCCGAACAACTGGCACTGGTCTACACAGGCATTTTCAACCAATCCCTGCAAACCTGTACTGTCCCTGCCTGCTTCAAAGTCTTCACTATTGTCCCTGTACCCCAAAAGACAAGAATCACTGGTCTTAATGACTACAGGCCTGTCGCACTGACCTCTGTAAACATCACAAAACCCCCTGCTGGACCCTCTGCAGTTTGCAAACCGGGCCAATAGATCGGCAGATGACGCAGTCAACCTAGGCCTGCACTTCATCCTCCAGCACCTTGTACCTATACAAGGATTTTGTTTGTGGACTTTAGCTCTGCATTTAGCACCATTGTCAGAGCCACTACACTCCAAACTCTCCCAGTTGACTGTGCCTGATCCCCTCTGCCAGTGGATCATCAACTTCCTGACAGACAGGAAGCAGCATGTAAGGCTGGGAAAGCACATCTCAGATCCACTGACCCTCAGCATAGGAGCACCATAAGGCTGCGAACACTCCCCTCTCCTTTACTCTCTCTACACCAACGACTGCACCTCCACAGACTCCTCTGTCAAGCTTCTCAAGTTTGCAGATGACACATCCCTGATTGGACTGATCCAGGATGGGGAGGAATCTGCCTATAGACAATAAGTGACACAGCTGGCGTCCTGGTGCCTTTGTAACAACCTGGAGCTGAATGCTCTTAAGACAGTGGAACTGATTGTAGACTTTAGGAGAGCTCCCTTTCCCTTCCCCCCACTCACCATCAACAACACCACAGTTACATCTGAGGAGTCATTTAAGTTCTTTGAATTCATCATCTCCAAGAACCTTAAATGGGGGGGGCCACCATTGACTCCACAGTCGAAAAGGCCCAACAGAGGATGTACTTCCTGCGGTAGCTGAGGAAACACAATCTGCCACAGGCAATGATAGTCCAATTCTACACTGCCATCATAGAGTCTGTCCTCACCTTCCCCATCATGGTCTGGTTTGATTCAGCCACCAAGCAGGACATCTGGAGGCTGCAATGAATCGTTCGATCAGCTGAGAAAGTTGTTGGCTGAAACCTTCCCCCTATTGACGAACTGTACACTGCAAGCGCCAGGAAGTGTGCGGGCAAGATCATCTCTGATCCCTCTCACGCTGGCCACAAACTCTTTGAAGCACTTCCCTCTGGAAGGCGACTCTGGGCAGTCAAAGCAGCAACAGCCAGACATAAAAACAGCTTTTTTCCGTGAGCAGTAGCTCTCAATAACCAAAAGTTGCTCTGGTTTATTTCACTCACATGTTTAAACTGCACTGTTGTATTCTTAATGTTTTAATGTTTTATGCTTTATTCTTAATTGTTTACTGTATGTTCGTGTTGTTACTTGTGAACGGAGCACCAAGGTACATTCCTTGTATGTGTACATACTTGGCCAATAAACCTATTCATTCATTCAATATTCATTCTTGCCTCATCTGCACAGTTCACAAGAAACTCTGCAGATAAGTAATACAAAAGACATTTTGAACTGCAAAGGAAATATTTTCAGAGATAGTGGTAATGACATTTTAAAGTATCCTCTAATGCCGGTGGTTCCAGCAGTGAGTCACTGTCAAAATCACCAATTTTATTTATCCAGCAAAGAACAAGGGCTGGGAACAAGGAGCACTCACAGGTTACTAACTCTCTATTGTATTATCAGCGCAATCAAAATATTGTAAATTTTAACTCAGTTCAGCAAATAGCATTTCCCTTTTTCACACAGCGTAGCACAACACAGTTGGTGTATGCCAACTTTGGTCTGGAGTTTGGATTTAGTTACGACATAATCTGAGACAACGAATTGAGACCAAACCTCCCTGATAAATTTGGCATTACATATTTTACAGAATGCACACGAGACATGAGCAATTTTCAATTAATGCAATGTATGTAAAAGTACTGTTAAAAAAAGTATCACATCGTGTGATTTTTGATAGATTATAATATCAGGGACTGCTTTCAATAAAGGTTGTCCTGTTTACAGCACCGTATCGGTTATTAGCCTTTGCAAGAAGCAACATGTGGAGTCTAAGTATTGCACATGATGCAAAATTAAGTTGTGAGGAAATGCAAGAATATCTAAGACAGGAAAACACAACAGGAAATGCAACAATTAGAGGAACCTTGCTGAGGGCACCTGGGAAAATGTGCAGGGAAGCAGTGAGTGTTTGGAAATGATACATCAGAAAGATACAGCTGGATTTAGATCAGAATAAATTCAAAACATCATGATGAGATATATATTTTTAGAAATAATTATAATTCAACAGGCTAAAAAATGGATTAGTTATCTCTTTCTCTCAGTATTACAACTGAAAATCAAATTACTCTGGAATAAATTGTGTCCAGCACAAGTTAAATCATTTCAGTTGGGAAATTAAACTAGGCACTTTCTGTGATGAGTCATCTTCATTATAGTGACATAGCTTCAGTATCAGGGACACACAGGATGATATTCCTTGTGTAATGCTCCCCTTAAACACCTGTTCCTGCCGTAACCCCACCCTAGTCTCTGGTTCACCAGTGCCACCTGAATTTCTGATTAATGCATCACCAAATCCATGATTTGTTCCACCCCAACCCTTGTTGTTGCCTCTCTCCTCCTTTCCCAAACCCTTGTCAGATCAAATATTCATGTTGGCCTCCATGCCTGCTCAACCCCCCACCTCTTCCCCAATTTCAGATGCACACTTGCAATCCATGGTATTTCCAATGTGGTGCTCCTGTGGTGTTCCTGATGTGGCCTCCTTTACATCGACAAGTCCATGCGTAGACTCGGTGACCATTGCACCGAACACTTGTGCTAGGTCAGCCAAGGCCTGATGAATCTCCTGGTTGCTCACCATTTTAACTCCCCTTCCCAAGCATTCAGTCCTGGGCCTCCTCCATTGCTAGAATGAGGCCACATGCAAACTAGAGGAACAACACCTATATTCAACCTGGGCAGTTTACAACCCAACATATCAAAATTGAATTATCTGATTCTAAAGATAACTCCCCTTCCCCGCTCAATCTAATCTTTCCCACTATTCTGTCCCCTTCCTCTCCCCACTCCCCCATTCCCTTCCACCTATATCCCTTCCTCTGCCTGTACATTTCACTACTATACTTATCTGACACCCTTTTGTCTCCTTTTATCCACTTTTGTCACCCCTTGTCTCCTTTTAATCTCTAGACTTTGTCCAACCGTATGTCAATCAAAACCTCCTCACATGCATCCACTGTGATGACAGGTCCTCCTTTAGCACCACTCCAACCCCCATCACCGGCAGACAGGCTGGAGGTGAGAATCTATGCTATTAGCTGATGTAGTTAATTAGAGATATTGATATTTTGTTGTAGATGGTTGAAGATGATTTATTTTGTTGTTTTAGCTAATATAAAATGAATGCTTATTTTCAGTAGAAAGCAGTAAGATGGATGCTTGTGGCAGAAATGTTATCATTGGGAATGGAATGTGTTTGTCCCTTTATGAGCGATAGGGAGTAGACAGAGGAGTATAGGGGTTCTTTGTTCTTAAATGACTCCCCTGTCTGATAGTGTTAGCTTGTGTACTAAAACAGTTAGAAGCAAGGTCGTGCAACTGCGAGATTGCTCGTATATAGTAGATAAAAAGTTCCTTTCTCAATAACAACTCCTTATATGGGTGCGTGTGAAAGTAGGAAAAGTTTTGAATCCACTCTAGGTAAATTAATGCGTTTCCCTGAAAGCATGTGACCTATATTAATGGTTTGGTTTCTAAGCATGTGACCTGTATTAATGGTTTTGTTTTCTCTGTAACCATGGGAATTGTATTAGAATTGTAATTGGTCATTGATTTCTTTTCTGTCACACCCCTTTTTCCTTTCTGTATAAAATGTAAACAATCGTGGAAAAGTTGTTCTTTCCCTCTCCCCAGTTGAGATCTTTTCAGACACTAGCATTGTATCTGGAGATCCTCACGGGAAGAACCCCACTGTGGAATAAATCTGTTGTACTCATCCAGTATACGCATGTTATTCAGGCTGAAGGTAAAGAACTCGGATTATCATTTTGGTGTCAGAAGTGGGATTTCAAAAGACAATTACCACGAGTTCGCGGACAAGGAGCTGAGAAGTCTCAGAGGCAGAGAGAGGAATTGGGCCCCCCGACCTAAGTAGTTTGTTTTACTGCATCGGTTTCCTCTGATCTGCCATCTGATGACGATTGGCCATTCGCTAACTCTTGTGTGATGTCTGGACGAAATCAGGTCAGTCTGGTGAATACTGGAAGAGGCAGAAATTTTGGTCAGTGATTGATATCACTGGGAGTCGACTAACATTGTATGATATCGATATCAATACCACTGGTCAGGTTTCAGTCCTGAGAGTGGGGCACTGGTCAGGTTTCAGTCCTGAGAGTGCGGACGCTGGTCAGGTTTCAGTCCTGAGAGTGGGGACGCTGGTCAGGTTTCAGTCCTGAGAGCGTGGATTACAGTCGCTGTAAGATTGGGTCCCGTTGTTGTGTGAAAGTGTTGTGAGGTTGTTGTGTGAAAGTGTTGTGAGGTTGTGGTATGAGCTTATGTGTAGTTGTTGTGGGAGGTAATAAGATTTGTGACGTTTGGAACGCGACTGTGTAAATTGTGTCATTTGCAACGCACTGTGTTGAATTATCAGTAAGCAAAATGGGTAATCGTTTGGATACTACAACTGAATCAAACAGTGCTTTGCAAATCTTATGCGGATGAAATTGGTAAGTGAATTCGGCCATTGGAAGAAACTAAGGCTTTGGATGTTGTTAAAAAAGGTTCAGGAGATATTTGGATGAATAAAGGAAGTTTCGGTGTTGTCAAGTGGATCCCCAACGTGGCAGTGTACACTAAATTACTGTCGCCCTTGCCTCCACCAAGGCACCACAGCAATTCACTCTCTCACCCCAACAAAAAGAAGCGTGCCGCAATCTAAAACAGTGCTAGTCACTGCAGCAGACATTGGACGTTCTTTATAAGATTGCCCATTTTCAGCTTTATGTGATCAACCTATTGCAAGCCCCAGCCCTCCCGACACAGCTGGCCATTATCAAGTGCAATGCCCATCCAGGTGGCTCCCGACACAACTGGCCATTATCAAGTGCAATGCCCATCCGGGTAGCTGCGACTAAAATTTCCAGGGAAATGCCCTTTGCTGACATCACTGCCTGCACCGTAGCTTGCGAATCCTGCACTATGGTCCCCACAGAACCAAAGATTCTAATGGGCAGAACGGCCTTGCCATACATGGGTGATGTAGGGTTAATGCAGGGGGATGCCTCTGCTGGGCAACGCAATGTGATAATTGGAGGGCGAAAGCAAAAATAAAGTCGCCTAAACCTATCTACCTTATTTATGAACCCTTTACTGCCCCGTCTGCTATTTGTCTTCCGTTATCAAAGGGTAATTCACATTCACAGGACGTAGGTTTGGTCGGAGATAACACCAAACCGTGCAAATTCCCACCCAATGATGACCTCATATTGCTTCCACCAGGAAAAGGAGGGATGCGTATATGTTAATAACCTGAACAGCATCACATGCTTGATGTTGTTTTGTGATAACAGGACCTGTCAGGTCAAAGATGGCCAAGGGAAGTGTAAATGTCACCACTATACCTGTTTTCCTCTTGCTATCGGAATCCAACTAGTCTGTGGAGTATGCAATGAAGTGCATGTGGTGGTAGGAAACTATACGTCCCCACTTACTCAGATGACTAAAGAAAGAGGTGGCAGAGATGCACGATGGTTCTCTGAGCAGTTTAGGGACTGGATAGCGGGAGGTGAGTTAAACATGTATTCGATATGTCATGGCACCTTGTTTTTAACGGACTCAAATCTCTTCTTTTTCTTTACAAAAATACAAACAATTAAACTACTAATGGAATGCCACTAATGTCCTGAGTCCACCATTCCCGAGACAGGTGGCGATAGGAACCCTGATTCCTATGACAATGCCCTGTCCCTCCCAGTGGGTGTCTTGTCAAAGGTTGGTGACTAAAGCTGTTTCGGAAGAATTTTGTTCATGGTGGAAAGATCCCACATCTCTGGTAGCACATGGGAGCTATGTGGGATACCGATGGGTGGGCTTCTTTAGTCTAGGCTTCACTGGAGGTTATTTGGCTGCCAATAATCGCAATTACCTCATTTGTGGTCACACTATCTTGGGTAATGCAACCATGGAGGCCCTCGACATGATTACCCAGGGACTTACTGAACTTAGGCTCTTTACTAGGCAGAACAGATATGCCCTAGATTATTTGTTGGCTCAGGAAGGTGGTGTCTGTGCTATAGTGAAAGGCAGGTGTATGATGGGAGTTAGGGATCAGACAGAGAATATTACTCGTTTTATTACAAAGATAAGCGAGCAAATGGATAACATGAAGCAGTTGAATAGTTGGGGTGATTGGGGTTTCGGAGGCTGATCGGACAAGTTGATTAATATAGCATTGTATTTGGGAATTTTAATTGTTTGTATTTTTGTAGGGTTGTGTATTGAGAAGAATGCAGATGGTGTTAGAGAGTATTGGTACTTCAAGAATGTTAGTGGTAAGACAAATTGAATTGTGTGATAAGGAGGCTGAGGATGTTGATAGTGTGCAGGAACAGTTTGCACAACTAGGAAGGTTATTAGATTAGGAGGTAAAGATGAAGGGGAAGATGAAGTGGTTTTGAGGATGACCAACTTAATAGAATAGGTGTAGTAGGATATGTGGCCTTTGGAGGGTGATACCAGAAGAATGATGCATGTGGGGAGTTTTGGAACTGAAAGGGTTAAGGCAAGAAGCAGTTCATGTAAGAGATATTGTAGCAAGGGGTAGTTTTTCTGGTGTCAATGTGTTAGAAGTGTTAATGATGGTCTAGTATTGATGTAGTTTTCTTTCTGTAGAAATAAACAAGGTTTAGATTTGATTGTACTTAGAAGTTTGGTTGTACGTAATTTGTTTTCTATCCACATGAGGGAATATGAAGGAATTGTTTTACTCTTGAGGTGTTTAATGTGATTTATTGTTTTAAGCTTTGATAGTTATCATAGAATGATAAAAGGAAGGAATGAGAATCTATGCTATTAGCTGATATAGTTAATTAGAGATATTGATATTTTGTTCTTGTTTTAGCAAATATAAAATTAATACTTATTTTCAGTAGAAAGCAGTAAGATGGATGCTTGTGGCAGAAATGTTATCATTGGGAATGGAATGTGTTTGTCCCTTTATGAGTGATAGGGAGTAGACAGAGGAGTATAGGAGTTCTTTGTTCTTAAATGACTCCCTTGTCTGATAGTGTTAGCTTGTGTACTAAAACAGTTAGAAGCAAGGTCGTGCAGCTGCGAGATTGCTCGTATATAGTAGATAAAAAGTATCTTTCTAAATAACTTTTTATATGGGTGCGTGTGAAAGTAGGAAAATTAATGCGTTTCCCTGAAAGCATGTGACCTATATTAATGGTTTGGTTTCTAAGCATGTGACCTGTATTAATGGTTTTGTTCTCTCTGTAACCATGGGAATTGTATTAGAATTGTAATTGGTCATTGATTTCTTTTCTGTCACACCCCTTTTTCCTTTCTGTATAAAATGTAAACAATCGTGGAAAAGTTGTTCTTTCCCTCTCCCCAGTTGAGATCTTTTCAGACACTAGCATTGTATCTGGAGATCCTCACGGGAAGAACCCCACTGTGGAATAAATCTGTTGTACTCATCCAATATACGCATGTTATTCAGGCTGAAGGTAAAGAACTCGGATTATCATTTTGGTGCCAGAAGTGGGATTTCAAAAGACAATTACCAAGAGTTCGCGGACAAGGAGCTGAGAAGTCTCAGAGGCAGAGAGAGGAATTGGGCCCCCCGACCTAAGTAGTTTGTTTTACTGCATCGGTTTCCTCTGTTCTGCCATCTGATGACGATTGGCCATTCGCTAACTCTTGTGTGATGTCTGGACGAAATCAGGTCAGTCTGGCGAATACTGGAAGAGGCAGAAATTTTGGTCAGTGATTGATATCACTGGGAGTCGACTAACATTGTATGATATCGATATCAATACCACTGGTCAGGTTTCAGTCCTGAGAGTGGGGCACTGGTCAGGTTTCAGTCCTGAGAGTGCGGACGCTGGTCAGGTTTCAGTCATTCAGGCTGAAGGTAAAGAACTCGGATTATCAGAGGAGGCCTACGATCAGCACAACAAACAATGCCTGGCTGCTGGAAAACACTGGCCTAAACTGAAACCACTGGCAACCGAGCTGCAGCTGGGTCCAATTAATGGTTATTGGACCAATTCACCTGAACCTTGTCAGCCCTACTCCTTATAAACCCAGGAGTTCCAGCCAGGAGGGGAGACTGTGGCAGATCCCTCTGCTAATTGTACTTCTGCTTTTCCAGGCCCATTGAAAGACTGAGCCACCTGGACAAACCTGAGGCTGTCAGGACTCCCTCTTGTGGCCAGAGGAAGCTGCTGGGACAAATCCAAGTTGCTCGCTTCCTGGCCCTAGCAGTGTAGTTTGTCAATGGGGAAAGTTGCAGCCACCAACCTTCTCGGCTGATCGAGCAATGCGCTGCAGCCTCTGGATGTCATGCTTGGTGGCTGATCCAAACCAGACCATGATGGAGAAAGTGAGGACAGACTCTATGATGGCAGTATAAAACTGGACCATAATTGCCTGTAGCAGATTGTGTTTTCTCAGCAGCTGCAGGAAGTACATCCTCTGTGGGCCTTTTTGACTATGGGGTCGATGGTGGCCTCCCATTTAAGGTCCCTGGAGATGATGGTTCCAAGGAACTTAAATGACTCCACAGATGTGACTGGGGGGAGAGGGAGTTCTCCTAAGTCTACAATCAGTTCTATGGTCTTAAGAGCATTGAGCTCCAGGTTGTTGCAAAGGCACCAGTGCGCCAGCTGTGTCACTTCATGTCTGTAGGCAGATTCCTCCCCATCCTGGATCAGTCCAATCAG
Organism: Rhinoraja longicauda; assembly: GCF_053455715.1. Classification (NCBI taxonomy): domain Eukaryota; kingdom Metazoa; phylum Chordata; class Chondrichthyes; order Rajiformes; family Arhynchobatidae; genus Rhinoraja; species Rhinoraja longicauda. Next base: position 46,302,069 of record NC_135955.1, on the reverse strand, counting down.
TGTGTCATCAGCAAACTTGAGAAGCTTGACAAAGGAGTCTGTGGAGGTGCAGTCGTTGGTGTAGAGAGAGTAAAGGAGTTGGGAGAGTACGCAGCCTTGCGGTGCTCCTATACTAAGGGTCAGCGGGGCCGATATGGGCTTTCCCAGCCTCCCATGCTTCTTCCTGTCAGGAAGTTGGTGAGAGGCACAGTCAGCTGGGAGAGTTTGGAGTGTAGTAGCTCTGGCACAATGGTGTTGAATGCAGAACTAAAATCCACAAACAAAATCCTTGCATAGGTCCCCTGGCGTTCTAGGTGCTGGAGGATGAAGTGCAGGCCTAGGTTGACCGAGTCATCCACGATCTATTGGCCCGGTATGCAAACTGAAGGGGGTCCAGCAGGTTGTTTGTGCTGGACCAGCACGTCTTTCAAGGGTCTTCATGATTACAGAGGTCAGTGCAACAGGCCTATAATCTTCAAGACCAGTAATCCGTGGCTTTTTGGGTACTTTGAAGCAGGCAGGGACTGGGTGAAAATGTCTGTGTGGACTGATGCCAGTTGTTCAGCACAGAGCTTGAGGGTAGAGGGGGAAACATTGTCCGGTCCTGGAGATTTCCGGCTTTTCTGTCTCCTGAATAGCTTTTCCACCTCCTCAATTTCTATAGTTGGTGATGGAGAAGTGGCCAGACTGATGTTGGGAGCAAGGAGGGGGTGGGTAGTGGACGAGGGCCCAGTCTTTGTCGACTGGAGTCAGGCTGTGAGTAGGTGTGAAGTGGTGATTGGGGAGCAGTGGGTGGGGGAGGGGATACCGGGGTTATGTTTCTGCCTATCTGAATTGGTCATATATCTTCCACCCTTCACCTTCGGCAAGGTGCAGAAAAAAAATCCTAAAATGGTACCAGGGATAAGGAACGTTAGTTAATGTGCAGAAGCTGTTTTCATTTTTCAAACGAGGTGGAGGTGATTTATCAATTCGTTTTTGATTGTATGTATCTACGCATTATCTACAATCTAAATATTATCAACAATCTGTCCAGTACCCACACCATTGAAGGCACAACACAAAAAAAAGCACACCAAGTCAGACTTCCGAACGTTTCTTCCAGAAACTTGGTCTAACCTTGATCTAACCTACATCATTGCCCATTTTCTCTGGAACTGTTACGCTACAATGCTGAAGAACTAAATTCTGCACTCTGGTATTTTTCTCTTTGCTCTGCCTCTTGTACTTGTGTATGGCTTAATGTACAGTATCTAATTTGATTGGATAGCATGCAAACAAAAGCTGAATCTTGGTATGTTACAATGTGTGACAATAAGCCAATAACAATACCTTTATCAATCCTTAAAACGGGATTAAGAGGTTATTGTGTTGATAGTTATACGTCACAAATCAACACCAATGATATTGGGCAAGTAGCAAATAAACCCAAAGTGATCTACAATGGGCCATCAGATTGGGTGGAAGCAGTGCATTAATAACTGTCAGAATGGATCTGATAAATACTTGAAAGGACCTGGGAATGTGCAGGGTGTGCGACAGTTAAAGCTTCTTAAAAGACTCAGAACACCAATGAAAGGTGCATCTTTCTGTGATTCCTCTTAAACTGCAGCATGAAAGTAACTGAGATGCTACACTGTTGAATTGTTTCTGGGGAAGATTTTGTTTGGTTGTCACACAGGGTGTAGAGTTCAGTACAGCAGAAATATCAATTTTTATTACAGTAATTGGGCAGAAATGTTGCAAACAGTAGTGATCACTTTTGTGGAGCAGCGTTTCAGGAGCCCTTCCTTTCCAGTTAACCTGGCACAAATCACCACAATTCTCTGAATACTATAAAGCTTTAACTTTTCAAATGGCAGCCATGTGGTAGTATATCAATTGGCTTATGAGTGTATGTTTATGCATATTATCTACATTATTACCTTCATCCATCTTCACTGCCAGTTCATTGAACCCCAGTCCAGTTATTCCAACATTATTTGCCCTTAACAAATCTGTACCACTTTCATCTGGCACCACTCGTATTCAAATTAGGATTGCTGGGTATTGGCAGTTAGTCTATTGTTAATAAACAATCCAATAATCTTTTTGCATTCTCTCAACACTTCCAAAAAATCTTTAAAATGTGCTCCTCATTATTAACTTTCTCTTCTATGAAATTTTAAACACAATTTAATATGCCACTCAGAAACCTTTAGTTTTGCATACCCCATGTTTTTTCTGCCCTGGAATAGACTCCGTTTCCCCCCAAAATACCTTTTGCTTGGGAAATCTGCCTCTGTGTTTTGATTAATCCTCGTTTCCAGATCATCTTTTTTGAGGTAAAATTTGGATCAGGCATGACCTTACTGAATAGTGGGCATACTCACGATGATTAATTACATACTCCAGCTCTGTTTCATACATTCGCTCATCCTACGTCCCTTCTCAGTTTCACGAAATTGGCTCTCCAGTGATTTGCTCATCAAACATCATCTGGCTGGCACTGCACATATAAACATCCATTAAAGAAAAACATCGAAATAAAATATTACACCTGATTTTAGTTTTTTTTCCTGGATGCTTATATACAACTCAGGCACGAAATTAACCAACGTTTAAAAAGGCACTCTTGTTTCCTTCTCAAGGTCATTGATTCAAATAACTTTTATATATTTGGTATATTGTAGCTTTTTTCTCTTTTCTGAAAATTCAAGAATCCGCTAGAATAGTCTCAACTAAATGTTTATACTTGCTTTCGTATGAGTCATAAGCAACAAAGAAACACGTTATCTTATTCAGCGAAAGTGGCGAAAATGCATCATTGATTGATTGAAAGATACAGCATGGAAACAGGCCCTTCAGCCCACCGAGTCAACACTGACCATTGATCCCCCATTCCACTAGTTCTATGTTATCCTACTTTCGCATCCACTCCCTACACACGAGAGGCCAATAAACGACTAGTCTTTGGGATGTGGGGAGGAAACTGGAGCACCTGGAGGAAGCCTACAGGGAGAATGATGATGCCTTTCTCATTATTCTGTTCTCTGTTGGTAAATGTAATTTGATAGCCATGTAGAGTTCTATGAAAACATCTAATTCTCAGGAATCAGAGAGGGAAGGAAGGGAAGTTCACAGGTCGCTCCACACTTAAGCTCCTTCACGGATAGACTTCATTCATTGTGTTGCGAAGAATTTTGAGGTGGAAAAATGCAACATGAAATATTTAATAAAACAAGAAAAACAAAAAACAATTTTTTAATTGATTTTACAGACAAGCCACAGCTTATAGAAACACGACAAGAAAAGCTAGCCTGAGTTCAAGTTTCAAATATTAAGAAAAAACTTTCTACACAAGTGTCTTCAATATATACTAGTTGCTTGTCTACATATAAGAACACACTGTAAGATTTCATATTCTTGTTTACAAAAAGTTCCTGTCATTGAACAGTACACAGTACAAACCTTTCACACGCACACTATTGGTTTGCTTTAACCAATTTATATAGGTCATGATATATTGAAAGATTTCATAAAACATTTCTCACAAAATCACAGCATGAAATATATATTTACATAATTGAACATTATTCAAAATCACATCCTCCTCATAAGTGTTTTAATAATTAAAACTATGTAGCTGTCATTCAAATTAACTGGAAAAAATACATAATTTCACAATACATTCCCCACAAAAAAAGTATGAATTTTAAAAAACTTTTACATTATTACTTCACACAATTCAGATGTAGTTAGACCAATTAAAAAATTCCCCCAATAATTTGGGCCTTTTTGTGCTTGTGCATCTGAGTACTCCAATTTGCCACTTAGTAAGTGAATTCTAAAATGGCACTGAAAAATTCTGTTGGAAAGGATCTTATACCGAATTGCCAATTAATCTCTCAGTGTTAAAGGCTGTACTTATAAGAAGCTGTCATGAATTGTCAACATGAAGAAATTTTGTAGCAGACATTTTGTACAGAAAATGAATTGCCTCTGATGTGACAACTTGACAGGTGTGGAGTGTATTGACTTCAGCCCATTTTTCCTCCTCTTTGCTAGAGTTGAACATTATCATATAAAGTTTATTACATAATGATTTTCCCCAGCAGATCTAAAGCTTATAACACTGTAACAACGAAGAATTCAACATTTTAATTTGTAGCTCTTGGGCCAAAAATATATGCCTTTTAAATTACTTATTAAGAAAGAAAAATTACGATGTGGAGTCCATGGAAGTACTGAATCAATATTATTCTGCAGCCTGGATGCTTATGTACAAATCAGGCACAAGATTAACCAATGTTTTAAAAGGCACTCTTGTTTCCTCCTCAAGGTCAATTGATTCAAATAACTTTTATATATTTGGTATATTATTGTCTGTTTTGAGAGTCAACCTTTACAGGCCTTTCAATCTGTATTTGGGTGTGGTGGAAAGAGAGAGGGAGGGGAACTGCATTCTATCAAATTTAATTTCTTAAAAGTTTAATATTCTGAGCCAGGAAGAATAGGAATCCTCTCAGGTCATACAAGGAATTAATTGATTTCAGTTCCTCTTTAAATTCTCTGTGATCGCAATATCCTTTGTGCTCTAGGTCTGTTTACTGGGGATTAATCCTATACATGTGCTGACTTCCTGGTGCAATGTTAGCACTTCTGCTGGGCAGCAAGTCTGGCTAGGTCTCTGCATCTTATATTTAAAAACCATTCCTCAAATTGTTAGGGTGCAAAAAGCTGCGAGCATTCTCAGGGAAATGATTATTGACACAAAGCCAGTCTTGATGTAAGAAAAGCAAATTGACAAAGTAGGCCCTGAAACAGTGTCAGTGGAAGGAAGAAAAACAGTACAGGTGTGCAGAGGGTGGTCAATTTAAAATTGCTCATTTTGAGGGGCTGCATTACTATTCAAAGAATGCTTATTGGGTCAAGAAAGATAATTCACCATGTTAAGTTAGAATATTGGGAGAAATAGGTGTGTATGTAATCTGCGAGGAAAAGCTCAATTCTGAATGGAAATGTTTATTCAGGTAAAGTATTATTACCTGGCAGGTTAATGAAGGTGTCATCAAGAGGCAATGATCATGAAATTAGATTGGGTAATGCTGTTTATTTCAAAATAGCATGTAATGAAATGCCATAATGACCCTTACCAGGTTGCTTTGCATCTGGGCTCTTTGGCAGCACATGAGCATGTCATACATGTGCATCTGATGCAATTTCCACAACATTGCACCATTCTTGATGCGACTTTTCTTGGAGTTCAGAGGAAATTAAACTATTTGCCCTAGAAGTGAGCATTGTTAAGCATTATTGGGTCAACAGGTTTTCATAATGCAATACCAGATTGGTACCCTAGCAGATAAATCCTATACCTGCATTTTAGAACTTCCCTCTCCCCTATAATTTCAAACAAAACCTCATTCAAACTTTTATCTCCCTCTCCAACCTCCCCAACCCCAATCAATCCTCCTATTGGCTGAGTGTCTGCCTCCTGAGCTATCTAAAGCTCTCTGATTCCTCTAACACCCACAATGGTGCTTTATATCTAATTTTACTGAGAAACAACCTTGGCTGCTATTAAAGTTTACAATAGAAGGCCCATGACTGAAATGGAGGTGGAATATCACTTCAAGAATTGTAAGGTATCTCAATCTTCCTAATGGGTTGTGGCTGTGGCCTTGAAACATATGCATAGCATACTCCCTCAGAGCAGTTCAGGGACACGAAAGAAAGAAAGAAACAACAAAAGGAAGAAAAAGAAGGAAACAAATTATTTTTCTAAAAGAACCAAAAAGAAAATTGCCACAAACTCTGAATTTGTTTAGTCAGTAACATTCCAAAACACATGTTGCCTTGATCAATATGTTCCTTCTTATAATTAACTGTTTTACCATGAATGGGAATACCTTTACAATCTTTCATACTTGGAAATATAAAAAACAAATTATAAAAGAATCCAGAATATTTTTGGAAAATTTTAAAGAAAATTCTTCTAATATCCTGACCTGAAACAGGTATATTAGATGGAATAGTATTTTAAAAAAAATCATTACTCTTTATATAAATTCATTGACATAGAACAAATTGATTGAAAAAGTGCTATTAGTGTTCAAACTGTTTTTGAATTGGCAAAAGTGAAATTGATAGTTCTGGAGTTAAAGAAATACTTGATTGGGTTCATTGAATCCTCACAGGAATGCAGTTGCCATGGGAACAACAGGCAAACGAAAGTAGGCAATTGCAGCATGAAACAGCAGGAGGGAAGTTTACCTTTGCTTAATTTTGCTAAATGCATGTGGGACTCCATACATTTAATTCTATTAATCTGAAAAATTATTTGCTTAATACTCTTATCATTTCACCCCACCAATTCAAAAATGAAACACGCTCACATCCATTTCAGGGTTGTTTCTCAATATTCTGAAATTTTAGTTTGGGACATCCTGGCACCAGTACCCCTATCTGTTTCACCATGTGATGCATGTCATAATGCACTGCATGGAGAGCTGGGATCATGTTCTCCAGGGCATCTATCATTGGGCATTTGTAAAACATGGTTTTAAGAACAGTGCTGAACTGGAATGTTTGCTCCGTAAGTAAATTATTTACAACTCTTGCTCCTACCCCCTGCCCCTGCACTGAACTGAATTTTCTTCTCGCCCCTCTCTGAACATGTATCAGTGTTCCTGAGGTTTTCCTACACCCACTCTGCCGAACAACATACTAATCTTCTCCGACCTCATGCTGGTGTTTTTCCACTCACCCCAGTATTTTCCACAAATCCTTCTCTCACCCCCAGATTTATCTTCTGACCATTTTCCACCCAATCATGCGAACCTGTCTCACCTGGGAGAGCCACTGGGGTCCTTGGATGGAGGCGAGGCAGGACGTATAGGGATAGGTGTTACATCACCTGCGGTTGCAGGGGACAGTACCTGATGAGAGGGTGGTTTGGATGGGAAGGGATGAGTGAAACAAGGAGTTGTGGAGGGAGTGGTTTCTGCAGAAGGCAAAAAGGGTAGGTTTATAATAGATGTCAGTCAATAGTTTGTTCCTTGTGATGGAGGCAGAGATCAAGAAAAGGGAGCGAGGTGTTAGAGATGTCTGAAGATGGGTCTCGACCCAAAATGTCACCCATTCCTTCTCTCCAGAGATGCTACCTGACCCGCTGAGTTACTCCAGCATTTTGTGTCTATCTTCGATTTAAACCAGCATCTGTAGTTCTTTCCTACACACGAGGTGTTAGAGATAGTCCAGGTAAATTTGAGGGCAGGATGGGTTAGTGGTGAAGTTAATGACATCCACGAGTTCTGTATGGGTGCAGGAGGCAGCCATGATGCGTCGTTGATGTATAGGAGAGAGAGTTGGAGGATAGTGTCCTATGTACGCCTGAAATAAGGACTTTTTGACATAACTGTCAAAAAGGCTAGCATAGCTGGGGCCCAAGGAAATACTCATGGCTACACCTTTAACTTGCAGGATGTGAGAGGAGTCAAAAGAGAAGTTGTTGAGGGTGAAGACGAGTTCTGCCAGGCAAAGGAGAGTGTTGGCAGAGGGAAATTGATTGGGTCTTTGTTGGAGTAAGAGGGCTTTGAGATCTTCCCGGTGTGGGATGGAGGTGTAGAGGAACTGGATATCCATGCTGAAGATGATGCAATGGGGGCCTTGAAATTGAAAGTTATTAAAGAGTTGAAGGGCACATGAAGTGTCTCAGATGTAGGTGAGAAGACATTTCAGGTCAGTACCCTTACTAAGTCTGAAGAAGAGTCCCAACCCGAAACATCTGTCTGTTTTCTTGCACGGATGCTGCCTAACCCATTAAGTTCCTCCAACAGTTTATTTTTTATACAACAGTTTTTATGGCTTGGATATCAGAGGGGTAGTTAAATTGTGCCATTCTTGCATACCTGCTATTGGTTAGGAGGAAACCACTGAAAAAAAGTTGAATATGGATTATTCAAATGGGTCACAGCTACGAAAATACTATTGATGTACTTAAGACACAGAAATGGATTGAAACAAAAGGGGAAAAAATACTCGTATTAAAGCAATGGAATTTTTTATATGAGCTGTTTTTAAAATGGAACTAATTTATAATCATTCTCAAATTAGATAAACTTTAGCAATGACGCACTTAATCAAAACCTTTGGGTGCTACTTTCAGAAACTGAAATTGAAACAAGCTGGTAATTGGAATTGTCACAACATGTCAATGTTATCTCTCTTCAATACTTCAGTACTCCACATCATGCCATTTGGCAAAAAAAAATACACTAGTATTCTTGCGATAAGGCTTAAATGGGATTGTATTTAGTTTACATATCAATATTTAATAAAGGTTGAAATAATTCACTCTGTAAGTGGCTCTTTGAAACGTGATGATATAAGCAGGAAAAAGTGCGAGAAAATTAAAATGCGGTTACCTAACTGGCACCAAAACAAAACCACCATCTAGCAGCATATAGAAAGGCATGCAGACTGAGAAGCACTTCTACTGCCAAAACACAGAGCTTTCAATGCATACCTTCACATATGAGAACAATTCACTGGACTATTATCCGTTAGTACTGAAACTCAATATAAAGGTCATGCTTCAATTCCAGTTTTTCTGCCAGGTAAAATGCTCATTGCTAGCAAAGTTCAATGAGTCTAATGATTAATCAGAGCAGTGTATGTTCTGTTCTACAGAACTACATTTGTCAACACAGGATCTATCGATGAACCCTCCCTATCCCCTTAACAATCCTCTAAATTGCACGTTACAATCCAAATATATCTGCATGACAACTAAACACTGAAAAAAGAACAAAGATAAGAAATATATAGAAGGCTTTTCTGAATCATTACAAACACACTGATACACAATATAAACACATTTTGGTCCAGAATGTTAACATAAAACAGAAATAAGTAATACAATTTTTTTAAGATTGTAAGTGGGCAGAATGTTTGAAATATGTGCCCCAAAAATGATTTAATTAACATTAAAACTGTTAAGACCAGAATCTGTGAGAAAAATTAAACCGTTGGAAATTGGTTTCAAAGCACAGCAAACAGATTCATGGAGACCCACCCCACCTCTCCCACAACTCACCAAGGTGCAGTTAAAGCTGCCCTGTGATCTTTCGTTGTTTCCTGATCACAATGTTTAATAATGATCAGATGCTAAAAAAGAATGAGTATGTTTGTTTAAACCTAATTAGTTTAATTAAAAACATTACAACCAAAAGATATTTTCTGTTGCTTTGTTTTCATTTAGGAATGATTCAAGTTGGGTTTTATTGGCTGAAGGTATACATTTCAAAATAAATTTTTGTAACTTATTTTTCTGGTAGGGTGGGGGATGTGTTGAAGTGTTCTTCAGAAGTTTTATTTATTCTTCAAATTCTGAAACCGCATACCAAGGGAATCACATTTCAAAGTCCATTTATTTATTATCTAATTTCTATAGCTCACAGCCATAGCACTGAAAATCATCTCATTTTAAAACAAACTGAAATAACTGTGTAGTAAGAATAATTTATTTTTATCTTGTTTTGAATATGATTAATTTGAGCATATTTGACCAAAACCACAATAAAAAGTCTGACATTGAGGGATCCATTCTCCCTCCGAAAAGAAATCATTTTCACTAAGCGAGAGGGAAGTTTAGAAACCATATACAGTGCTCTCCATAATGTTTTGGACAAAGACCCATCATTTATTTATTTGCCTCTGTACTCCACAATTTGAGATTTGTTATAGAAAAAAAAAATCACATGTGGTTAAAGTGCACATTGTCAGATTTTACTAAAGGGTATTTTTATACATTTTGGTTTCACCATGTAGAAATTACAGCAGTGTTTATACATAGTCCCCCCATTTCAGGACACCATAATGTTTGGGACATATGGCTTCACAGGTGTTTGTAATTGCTCAGGTGTGTTTAAATGCCTCCTTAATGCAGGTATAAGAGAGCTCTCAGCACCTCGTCTTTCCTCCAGTCTTTCCATCACCTTTGGAAACTTTTATTGCTGTTTATCAACATGAGGGCAAAAGTTATGCTAATGAAAGTCAAAGAAGCCATTATGAGACTGAGAAACAAGAATAAAACTGTTAGAGACATCAGCCAAACAGGCTTACCAAAATCAAACTGTTTGAAACATCATTAAGAAGAAAGAGAGCACTGGTGAGCTTACTAATGGCAAAGGGACTGGCAGGCCAAGGAAGACCTCCACAGCTGATGACAGAAAAAATCTTTATTTTATAGAGAAAAATCCCCTAACACCTATACGACAGATCAGAAACACTCTTCAGGAGTCAGCTGTGGATTTGTCATTGACTACTGTCCGCAGAAGACTTCATGAACAGAAATACTGGTTAGCCGCAAAAGTAGGATGGCCAGGTTACAGTTTGCCAAGAAGTACTTACAGGAGCAACCACAGTTCTGGAAAAAGGTCTTGTGGACAGATGAGATGAAGATTAACTTATATCAAAGTGATGGCAAGAGCAAAGTATGGAGGAGAGCAGGAATTACTCAAGATCCAAAGCATACCACCTCATCTGTGAAACACGGTGGTGGGGGTGTTATGGACGGGCATGTATAGCTGCTGAAGGCACTGGCTCATTTATCTTCATTGATAATACAACTGCTGATGGTAGTAGCATAATGAATTCTGAAGTGTATAGACACACCCTATCTGCTCAAGTTCAAACAAATGCCTCAAAACTCATTAGCCGGCGGTTCATTCTACAGCAAGACAACGATCCCAAACATACTGCTAAACCAACAAAGGCGTTTTTCAAAGCTAAGAAATGGCCAATTCTTGAGTGGCCAAGTCAATCACCCGATCTGAACCCAATTGAGCATGCCTTTTATATGCTGAAAAGAAAACTGAAGGGGACTAGCTCCCAAAACAAGCATAAGCTAAAGATGGCTGCAATACAGGCCTGGCAGAGCATCACCAGAGAAGACTCTCAGCAACTGGTGATGTCTATGAATCGCAGACTTCAAGAAGTCATTGCACACAAAGGATATGCAACAAAATACTAAACATGACTACTTTCATTTACATGACATTGCTGTGTCCCAAACATTATGGTGCCCTGAAATGGGGGGACTATGTATAAACACTGCTGAAATTTCTACATGGTGAAACCAATATGTATAAAAATGGCCTTCAGTAAAATCTGACAATGTGCACTTTAACTACATGTGATTTTTTATTTTACAAATCTCAAATTGTGGAGTACAGAGGCAAATAAATAAATGATGGGTCTTTGTCCCAAACATTATGGAGGGCACTGTATAGTACCAAATAGGATTGCCGATAATGTAAGTAGAGGATCCAGTATTTGTGTACTGCATTTCCATCTCCTCTGGATTAATTTTCAGAATAAATGTAGAACATATTGAGTAGCTCATTATGTTTCAAGCAATTATATGGGAGAACTATGTGTGTGCATACCTATGCCAATGAATGTCCATAGCCTGTTTATCTTTAGAATGAGCTAAAAAATAAGTCAAGAATTTTGCATTGATTAGTGACTTCTGGGTTGCTCCAAAATATCAGATGTGGCACATTCCCCTCTTAGATAATTGAGATATGCCACAACTCCTGATTAATGTATATATTGGTAATTCCACATGGCTTCATAGACAAATATACTCATTCTTAGTGTAAGAAAAAGACATAGGTTTCTAAGAATTCTCACTCGAGCTTCTTTTCCATATCTTCCCCTGTGGATAATAGAAAAACAGCAGGCACACCTTGCTGAGCTACAAAAATTAACTCTTCCCAGAACTGTTTAAGGCACTGTGTAATAGCCGAGGTACAGTAATCCCTGACGTACATTCCTGAAGCGGCAATTAACTGCCTACCAAGTCTGTTCCTACAGAATTGATGAGTATGTGTGAGGTGTGCCAGCTACAGTACTTTTGGTCTAGTCATTTTGGACAACCACACAGAACACACAGAAAACTCAATGTAAAGCTGCCAAGACTATGCTGAGTGCTACATTCCTTGTATTTTGTAGTTGCACTGAGGAGTTGGCTAATACAGCCACTGGAACCAGCTGGGATATCACAGTAATTACCAATCATAATGCCAGTTTTAAATAAATGTAAATAGCCATTCAGTATTTTCAAAAAATCAGATTCCCATTCTTGTGTAACAAAATTTCAGTCCAATTTCTAACATTTAAGTCAAACATTTGAAATTTACATCTAACTTTACAGAAAAGGACATTGAATCTTATCCACTAAAAAACATCTAGGAGTACTGGCAACAGATAGTATTGGTCAACCCCTTGTAAAGTCTTATTATACATAGCAGCTAAAGACACTAGAGCAAAACAGATGGGACAGACAGATCAATTTGCAATGATTCCTGTCTGTCCTAACATTAACTACAGGTACACTGAACTTCAATGAAACAGTATACTTTTTGTTGGTCTAGCAAGACCCTATTTATAAAGTGTATTTATAACTGCAACAAATGCAATATCTTTTACCACATACAGCAGCCTTGATTATTAACATATTTCCCCCCAAAATTTATTAAACTAATCTTTATTAATTATGGCTGCACTACGATGCAAATCAGTAGCATTCAAAACATTGATGTTTCAAAGGGAACTCCATAAAGCCTACTGCAAACGTAGGGGGTTACTTAAAAGAAATTAGTAGATTTTGATTTTAACAATACAGTACAGTTTTGGGAGAACAGTAAGAATACTGCCTCCCATCTCAAGCTTTCAACTTTAACCATCAATCTACATTCCAAAACTGCATCATTCAACAGCAGAAGTGTGGCTCATTTTAAATGAAAAAAATAGACTCTTCTGTGTGTAACAGTCAAATATTTGTGGCCAAAGCTTAGAGCACATCAATATGCTGAAATAAACTGCTTTGTGATTGGAATTCAGTAGAAAACCCAATTACGTGTTCAGATCAGTGACCATTTAGATGGCAGAAATGTGTTTCTTTCAAAAAGGAATCTCCAATTTTGTGAGAAATCACGTCCAGTGAAAAACCATCTCCGAGCAAAGTATGGTCAAAATAAATTGGAAATAATACAGACTGAGGAACTAATGTGCTCTGATTATAAATAAATTGAATGTAGTTGGAACAATCATTGAGGTAATAGCACAATTATTGAAATCTGAGGCATTAATGGTGGTGAGGCACAAACCTTGTTACTTAAGCAAACACTTTGGTCAAGAATACTATTGTTGATAACCATACCACACCAACCCACATGATGCTGGGAAGATAGAAGCTCCTATGTATGATAATTTGTATTGAATATAGTTTTATCCTATTTTAAACTTGTCTAAGTGCATTAAAAAAAAAGTGGCATAAATATCACTCCTGGATCTCATTGAAACAGAATTGAACAAAAATGATAAAACAAGCAGTAAGTCAACAGGATATTGTTGAATTCAAGCCCTGACCTTTATGTACTTCTGCTGTCAAGTGAGCATATCCTGCCCTGAATTATGTATAAGAATATATTTTGAATCAAAATCTTAACTAATTAAAACAACTTGTATTGTTATAAGTTCATCATAATAACATCTATCATATCTAGAGAACCTCATGTAGTCAACATTGAACTAAAAACAAAACTTAAAAAAAACTATATACACCCATTTAGTGTATGAGAGTAACATTCAGCATAGTAATATGTGTCATCTGAATAGCTGAAGCCACTAAAGTGTGAGGCTTCAAACTTGATATAAAGAAAAGAGGGGTTATCACTCAGAGCTCATGTTTCTGTTTAGACTGCTGTGTATGTGCTTCCGGCAGTGTTGCAGTGCCTGGCACTAGCCACACTTGTGATGATTTGATCAGCATGAAGTGGAATCAGAGGGTCTGGCTGTATGGTGCTGTTAAGGGACGACACAACACATACACCTTGTAATGTCTGGTTTAGGTCTATTTTCTCTCGTTTGAAAGGTGGTTCTCCAGGATCATCTAAATCGTCATCCATTTCGCTGTCAACCTCACTTCCTTCATCTTCAGAAGGAAAGGAAAAATACAGAGTACTTAGTGAACATTTTATACCATAAGCTCATCATTGCTGAAGTATGTTACATTTAATAACCTTACCTCTCAGAACACAGAATTGTAAGTAGGTTACTTAAGAATTAAAAGACAGTTTAAAAGACAGACAAGATTGTATTAAACATAAAATAAACCATGGATTGGAATTGGGATTATGTTGTGTGAAGATTAGTAGAAAATTTGGAAATGAAAAGAAGTTAGAGTAGGCAAATTCCAATTTTCAACTCTATGATTTAACTTCCAAGATAGTCCTGCTGCTTACTTCAACCCTGTAACACATTGTCAGCTTGGTTTAGCTAATAGCACTAAATTAATGGACAGTTCTGCTTCAAGCTCCGATCCAGGATTTGAGCACATAATCTTAACTGACATCATTTTCCACTGAGGGGAAATTGCTTTGTGAGAGGTGTCATCGTTTAGATAATGTAGAAAACCAGATCTGACTGCCAGGAGCTCAGTGGTTGGGTTTGAAAAGGTTTCGGAGCCTGTAGTGTTATTTGGAGGCAGTGAATACTCCCTGAAGACCACTATATAGGTAATTCACAGTTTTCCCCTCTCCTTCCCGACAGGAACTCATTGTAGCAGCAAATGGTTTCCAGTTCCGGCGCTGTGCACATGGCAGCCAGCCAACAGTCGATTGTCTTTTCCTTTATTTTAACTTATTTAATTCATATTTATTTTGTATTTTTTGGGTTAGTTAGTTAGTTTATTGCACCATGTTGTGGTGTGGGAAACTTTTTATCTTTTTCCTCGTTGGGTAGATACTTTTTCACCATGTCCAATCAGGAGCTGGTCTCTTTGTTGACTACACTAGGGATCAACTGCTGGAGCTCCGACTGGCTGGTTTTGCCAGCGTTACATCAGAAATCCCCAAGGAACTGAGGAGGAAATACAGGGGATGCCAGGCGGGAGTAAAATAGACGTGTGGAGAATAGGAGGCACAAGCCATACTTGCCTTCCATCACAATGGGGAATGTGAGATCGCTGGCTAACAAGATGGATGAGCTAGCTGGACTAGTGAAGATCCCGAGGCCGTACCATGAGAGCAGTGTGCTGTGTTTCACGGAGACATTGCTCCACGAGGACCTCCCTGAGTTCAACACGAGTGTGGATGACTTTCAGACTGTTCGGGCGGACAGGGACTGCAGTGAGAGTGGCAAGTGTAAAGGGGGGGGACTTGCTATTCTCGTTAACAACAAATGTTGCAACCGTGGTCGCATCACAATTAAGGAGCGAGTGTGTAGCCCGGACATTGATGGCTCTGGGTCTCCGTCCATACTATATGCCCAGCGAATTCTCACACGCCATTGTGGTGGCTGTTTACATTCCTCCGTCCACCAACCCTCTGCGCACATGTGACGTCATCCACACAGTAACCGCACGACTCCAGACACAACACCCGAGTGCTTTCATCGCTATCTCGGGGGATTTCAACCATGCGAATTTGGACATTACCCTACCCACTTTCACTCAGTTTGTTGACTGTCCCACCAGGCATATGAAAACATTGGACCTGCTGTATGCCAATGTTAAAGAGGCGTACAGCTCCATAGCCCTTCTGCCACTGGGAAGATCCGACCACAACCTGGTTCACCTCCTACCCAGGTATAAGCCTACGGTCCAGCGGCTGTCTGTGACTACAAGGTCAGTGAGGAGGTGGTCACAAGAGGCCTATGACACTCTACTGGGCTGTTTTGAGGACGCAGACTGGGGCGCACTGCAGTCCCCATGGAGAGGACATTGATGGATTCACGGATATGTTACCAGCTACATAAAGTTCTGTGTGAATAACGTTGTCCCTGAGGAGACTGTACACTGTTTCCCCAACAACAGGCCCTGGGTCACTAATGACATAAAGGCCCTTCTCAACCAGAAGAAGAGGGCCTTCAGGAATGGTGACAGGGAGGAGGTGAAACGGGTGCAGAAAAACCTGAAGGCGAGACTAAATCAGGGCAAGACAACTACAGGAGGAAGCTGGAGCGGAAACTTCAGCAGAACAACATGAGGGATGTGTGGAGTGGGACGAAGAGCATTACAGGCTACAAGACCAGTGGCCTGGAGAGGGAAAGCAATCAGGACTGGGCCAATGAGCTAAACCTGTTTTTTAATAGATTTGATGGCACGGCCTCTGTCCACCCTCCCCCCCACTCCCCGAAAGTCTCTCCCCGTCATTCCCCCTGGTCCACTTCCTCTGCCTTTTCTTTCTCGCACCTGACCATCAAGGCTGAGCAGGTGAGGAAAGAGCTGAGCAGACAGAGCTGAGCTCGGGCCCAGCCCAAGCTACGGGTCCCGATGGCGTCAGCCCTAGGGTAGTCAAGGTGTGTGTCAGCCAGTTGTGTGGAGTGCTACAGCACATCTTCAACCTGAGCCTGGAGACGGTTCCTGTGATGTGGAAGACATCCTGCCTGGTTCCTGTACCAAAGAGGAAGCGCCCCAGCTCCTCCAATGACCACAGACCGGTGGCACTGACTTCACACATCATGAAGTCCCTGGAGAGGCTGGTGCTCACTCACCTACTACCCCTGGTTAAACCCTATCTGGACCCCCTGCAGTTCGCTTACCAAACAAAGATGGGGGTTGAGGATGCCTTCACCCACTTGCTCCATCGTTCCTATGCTCAACTGGATAAGCTGGGAAGCATTGTGAGAGACATGTTTTTTGACTTCTCCTGTGCTTTTAACACGATCCGGCCTACACTGCTAGGGAGCAAACTGAAGAAGATGCGGGTGGATGCTCCATTGGTGTCCTGGATCACCAACTACCTGACTGAACGACCACAATATGTCAGGCTACAGAACTGTGTCTCGGACATGGTAGTGAGCAACACAGGGGCCCCACAGGGGATGGTCCTCTCTCCCTTCCTGTTTACCATCTATACCTCGGACTTCAGATATAACTCCGCCTCCTGCTGCCTGCAGAAGTTTTCAGATGACTCTGCAATTGTGGGCTGCATCAATGAGGGGAGGGAAGCTGAATACAGAGGTGTAGTCAACGACTTTGTTGAGTGGCATGGGCTGAATCACCTGCAGCTCAACACTGAAAAGACTAAGGAGTTGGTGGTGGACCTTAGGAGGAGAGGAACACCCCTGTACCCTCTCCATCAATGGTGTGGATGTGCAGTTCATCAGGGAGTACAAATACCTGGGAGTGTACCTGGACATTAAACTGGACTGGTCCAGAAACGCTGGGGCTCTGTACAAGAAGGGACAGAGCCGTCTGTACTTTTTGAGAAGGCTCTGCCCCTTCAAGGTCTTCAGTGAGATGCTGCAGATGTTCTACCAATCGGTGGTAGCCAGTGCCATCGTCTTCCCTGCTGTGTGCTGGGGCAGCAGGGCGAAGGCTGCGGACGCCAATAGGATCGACAAACTCATCAGGAAGGCTGGTTCCATCCTGGGGGCGGAGTTGGATTTCTTGGGAGGTGGTCTTGGAGGGGAGGATGCTCCTCAAACTGCGTAGCATCCTGGACAATACAGCTCACCCCCTCCATGACACACTGGTCAACCTGAGAAGTATCTTCAGCAACAGACTGGTTCCACCAAGATGCAGAACAGAATGCCACAGGAGATCCTTCTTCCCTGTGGCTATCAAACTTTACAACTCCTCCCCCTTCTGTCGTGGGGTAGACTGACACTGATCCCCCCCCCTTAATCTTTGCACATCCCCAAAGCCTTCCCACTCGTCACTTTATTTTCATGTTTCATGTTTCATGTATTTTGTGTTTTTTATGACTGTTGGCAAATCAATTCCCCTCCTGGGATAAATAAAGTTCTATCGTATCGTATCGTATCGTAAATGCAGCGTTGGATTAAACTGTAATCTGCAACAGGTTTCATCCACCACCACCTGGTATAACCAGAAGATTAAGTTCAGGAACACTGTGACTTCACCTGCAGAGGCAGGGTGATCTTGGCATGGTTTTATGACTGAAGTTCACCCTTCAAAATGTGGGAAATACCAGTGGGTAATATTTTTTTTAAACCTTTGTCTCTGCATACAAGCTTCTCGGGCAGGTGAAGAATGAAGCATACTTCTCATAAATGCTTGGGGAATAGGTTCCACTGGCTAAACCCTCTCTGCATCTTACTGACCTCCTATATCAAGCAGTGTTGACTTCTCCAATGCTTCCGATCAGAGATTGGAATTACCAGCAATCAGAGATGCTGCCTGGCCCGCTGCGCTACTCCAACATTTTGTGTCTATCTTGACATCTCCTATACCTGGACATGGAGAGACCCTATGTGGTAACTACAAAGACTCCTGTATTTCACATAGCAACAATCAGCCGAAGTCACTCCAAGATATCCATCAATTGCCCTCAGCATTGTCCAGCAGAACGGCCAGGTGATACAGTAGTTAGTACTTCTGCCTCACATCTCCAGGTCTGTGTGTTTGATCCAGATCTCAGCTGCTGTCTGTGTGTCTGTACATTCTCTCCATGACTGTATTTGGTTTCCTCTGTGTGCTCTGGTTACCCCCACCCCCCTCCCCTGCACATGCCAGAAATGTGCTGGTAAGCTATTTGACTGCTGCAAATCACCCTCAGTGTAGATATGTGTCAAAAAATACAAAGGTGAGTTGATAGGAATATGAGAAAGAGTAAATAACTGGGGTTCAGAGAAATAAGAAGTGGAATGGGATTGATGGGATTGCCTGGACACTGGTTAAAGTTGGCTGACTTCATTTCCAGAAGGCCATTCATCAACCAGACCAGGTTGATAACAACAAAAATAAAAACACCAAAAGCAAGTGGTTCTCTGACCCACCTATAAAGATAAAATAAGCAGATCACAAACAGTGGACATCACCACAGTTCCTTTGCATGCAAGAACATTCTTAAATAGTTTGGGCTAATTATATTTATGAGTTATGAAAATTTTATGCTTTGAAGAATAGCTGGAAACCATAATCAGCCTACAATATCCATAATACTTTTATGTTGTTGGTTTTTGAAGAACATATCAAAAAAATTTAAAGTTTATAAAATATGGAACTGGATGTAAAATTTCTGATGACAATTGTGAAATAAAGGCTTTTCTAAAAAATGTTAGTCAAGAAATACTTGCCTTTATCCATGTTCAATGGAGACATCGTGCTGATATCAGTAAACTGCAACACAAATAAATTTAATTTATCAACTTCCTTTCACGGTTTGTGTGTTGCAAAATCAAAAGTTTTACAACTGAATGCATGTAAAGACAGTCTTATCATTAATAACCCTATCTAAAAAAAACACTTTTACTTAATTCAAAGTAAATTAAAATATATTTAAAAACAGAAAGTAGACAATGAACAGAAATAGATGTACTGGACATTAAACATGCTGTTTCTCAACATGAGCTAATTCTCAGTGCTGCAAATTTTCTGATGGAGGAGGGCAGTGGATATTGTATTTACCCGTTGCACTTGATGCTGTTAAATCTGGTAGCAGTTACATGTTACTTTGAAGAACTTAGAACATACAAGATTAGTTAAAAGTTTTGGTTTTAACGCTGGTTAAAACTTTTACTTAGATTCATCACCATCAGCTTACTGCTTCTCTCAGCTAATGTCTTAAGAATCAGACTCTGTGCAATCTTGGTATCCTAATGGCTTAAATTCAGATGTTGACCCATTATCCTGTCCATTAAAAAGACATCCCTTGCCTCCTTTGTTCGATTACCCACTTCCATACTCTCAGCTTCTGAAACTCATTTATGCATTTGGCACTTCAGATTTGGCCTTCCAATGTTCTCTTAGCTGGCCTGTTTATCCTTCTCCATATAGTTCAGCTCAGCAATAACTCTGTGGCTCTTCCTACTGGGTACCAAGTCCTTTTATTTCATCATTCCTGTCCAGGATGATATACATTGGCACCTGGTCTTCCAACATCTCTAGTTTAAAATTTGCATCCACAAATTTAAATTCTTCTGTGACTTCACCTGTTCATTTCTTCAATTGTATCACCTGTTCATTTCTTCAATTGTACAAATTACTCACCTTTCTCAGCCCCACTAACATCAAGATGGATGGCACAGTGGTTCAGTTATTAGACTTGTTGCCTCACAGTTCCAGTGACCTGGACTTAATCATGACTGCAGCACTGTCCATGGAGTTTGCACATTCTCTCGGGCTTTTCTCTTGGAAGGCACAGGTTTCCTCCGGGTACTCTGGTTCCCTCCCACATTTCAGGGACGTACAGCTTGGTAAGTTCAGTAACAATGGTAAATTGACCTAAGTGTGTAGGTGATTGGCAGTCTAGGGGAAGTTGATGGAAATGTGGGGAGAACAGTATGGATTAGAGTAGGATTAGTGTCAATAGGTGTTTGATGATCATTGTGGACAGTGGACCGTGGAGCCTGTTTCTCTGCTACATCATTCTGTGACTTTAACTGGTTTCTGCTATTCATGATAAAGCTAAAATTTGGACAGCTTTAAATATTCACATTAGAATGCAAATACAGTACTGTTACCTTAAGAATTTGTCACTGTACAGATAAAAATATTTACAAAGATAATAAAGCTATATGTGGACTTGTTAAAATTCTATATAGAAATTTGTTGTGGCATTCCTATGTTTATGCAGCCTGCATGGTATCTAATCTGACTTGTCTCAAAGTCGACAAAACCAAAAAAAAGTTTGTTATGACACCTCACAACATATCTTAAAATATCTATTTTTTGTTAATGTCGTGCAGTTCCATTTGCCACAAGGGTTATAATTATCTTATCTTGGAAACTTTCCTAATTGTGGAAAATTGTAATTTTAATGCCATTGTTCTAGAAAAGACAGCGGAAAAAGAACAGGAATCTATAGGCTAGTTAACCGAGGGTTTGTTATTGGGAAAATGTTGAAAATCATTGGAGATGGCGCGGTCGAGTCCAGTCGCCGTTGTGGCAGCTCCGCGGAGACTGTGCGTTTTTTTAACTTGTATGTTCATTTAAAATTTATTTTTAAGTACTAACACTAATAACGTACGACCGGAAAACTCTCGGAAAACTAAACTTTAGCGTAACCGAAGACTTATTAGACACTGTACTCACCGATCCAGCGTGGCCGACAGAGATCAAAAGAGCGCGCCGCGGCAACAACTGCGGCTCCGAGAAAAAGTCGGAGAAAACATTGAGGAAAGCGGGGGGGGGATTCGGAATAGGCTGAGAGCCCAAGCCTTCCGTCCACCTCTGCCCAGCATCCTTCTGGCGAACGTCCAGTCCCTGGAGAACAAGCTGGATGACCTCAGGGCGAGGATCGGATTCCAGCGGGACATAAAAGACTGCAACATCTTCTGTCTGACCAAGACATGGCTGACCCCGCTGTTGCCGAATCAGGTGATCTGCCCAACTGAGTCCTTCACTGTTTTCCGTGCGGACAGAACGGAAGAATCCGGAAAATCCAAGGGTGGAGGAGTTGGCTTCATGAACAACAATTACTGGTGCAACCCTAGGAATATTAAGACGCTTTCTTGTTCCTGCTCGCCAGACCTGGAGCATCTGACTATCTCATGTCGTCCATTTTACCTTCCCCGGGAGTTCAGCTCGGTGATCATCACAGCCGTCTATATTCCTCCGCATGCGGACACCGACGTGGCACGATCGGCCCGACACGATGTGTTGTGTCGACACCAAAACAAGAACCCTGATGCGGCCGTGGTGGTGGCTGGAGATTTTAATAGGGCAAATCTCAAAAAGGTCATGCCTAACTTCTGCCAACACATCACGTGTCTCACCAAGGGGGAAAAAACTTTGGACCACTGCTACACGCTGTTCAGGAAAGGCTATTAGGCCATTTCTCACCCTCCTTTTGGAAAATCTGACCACGCTGCCATTTTCCTCTTGCCGGAGTATAAACAACGGATAGTACGGGAAACGGCAGTGACGAGGGACGTAAAGCGGTGGTCTGACCATTCAGAGGCCATGCTGCAAGATGCACTGAGCGATGTCGACTGGAATAAGTTCCAAGCAAGTTCCAGAGACGTTAGTGAGTTTGCGGAAGCGGTTACGGACTTCATTGCAACAATAGCCGATAACATCGTCCCCGGTAAGGGTTAGTATCTTTCCTAATCAAAACCCCTGGGTGGACAGGTCTATTCGCGTTGCCTTGAATGCTCGCACCGCTGCTTACAACTCTGGCCTGGCATCCGGCAATATGGACAACTACAAGGTAGAGTCCTACCGACTGCGAAGGGTGGTGAAGAACGCAAAAAGGAGGTACAGGGACAGGATAGAGTCGCAGATGGAGCAGCAGGACACCAGATGCCTTTGGCAGGGGCTACGGACTATAACTAACTACCGGTGCAGCCCCCCCCCCTGAACCGGAAGTGCCGGCACCTCCCTAGCTGATGACTTGAACTCCTTCTACGCACGATTCGAGACGGGCAACATTACCCCAAGCTCGCTCTCTAAAAACAACACCGCCAACGCGCTGGCTATCGAGGCTGGAGGGGGATCCACCGCTGGGGATGTGCACACATTCTCGGTGTCTGAGCACGACGTGAGGAGGGCTCTGACGCGTGTGAACACGAGGAAAGCTGTACGCCCAGATGGTATATCTGGGCGAGTACTAAAGTCTTGTGCTACTCAGCTTGCTCCAGTGCTCACCACGATATTTAACCTCTCCTTGGCCAAGTCCGTGGTCCCTGCGTGCTTCAAAAGATCCATCATCGTACCAGTGCCAAAGAATGCCTCTCCAGCTTGTTTGAATGATTACCGACCGGTGGCCCTCATCTCAGTGGTCATGAAATGCTTCGAGAGGCTGATCAAGAACCACATCTGTGCCTTCCTCCCTCGCAATATGGACCCGCTGCAGTTCGCATACTGATCCACGGATGATGCAGTCTCCCAGGTTCTGCACACCGCTCTCTCTCATCTTGACAGCCAGAAGGGGAGCTATGTGAGGATGCTGTTCATTGATTTTAGTTCAGCTTTCAATACAATAGTCCCCATCAGACTTGCTGAGAAGCTGCTGAAACTGGGGCTTAACACTCCCCTGTGTGCCTGGGTCTTGGACTTTCTCACCGCTAGACCCCAAGTGGTCAAGATGGGGAGACATACATCTAACCCCCTCACCCTGAACACAGGATCCCCCCAGGGTTGCGACCTTAGCCTCCTACTGTACTCCCTGTACACACATGACTGTGTGGCCAGGTTCAGCTCCAACTCCATCATCAAGTTTGCTGATGACACTGTGGTGGTGGGCCTGACGATGAGAAGGCCTACTGGGAGGAGGTGGCTGATCTGGCACTCTGGTGTCAGGACAGCAGCCTCCTCTTGAATGTCACAAAAACTAAGGAGCTGATTGTGGACTTTAGAAGGGCTCAACATCCGAGGACGCACATGCCACTGGAGATAAATGGGATTACTGTGGATAGGGTGAGCAGCTTTAAATACCTGGGAGTCCACATCACAGAGGATCTGACATGGACAACACACATTGCCGCACTGGTAAGGCAAGGCAGCGCCTTTACCACCTCAGACAACTGAGGAAATTCAGAATCTCTCTGAGGATCCTTCAGTGCTTCTACTCTGGGGCTGTAGAAAGCATCTTGTCCGGCAACATCTCAATCTGGTTTGGGAACAGCTCTGCCCAGGACAGGAAGGCTCTGTGGAGAGTGGTGCGTTCAGCTGAACACACTATGGGAACTACACTCGCCCCCCTGCAGGATCTATACATCAGGAGGTGCAGATCCAGAGCCAGCAACATTATGGGGGACCCCTACCACCCCAGCAACAGACTGTTCCAACTGCTACGGTCAGGAAAACGCCTCCGCTGTCACGCTGTGAAAACAGAGAGGATGAGACGGAGTTTCTTCCTACAGGCCATCAGGACTGTTAACTATTATATCACCAGGGACTAATTTATTGTACTAATTTTTTTTTTTCTGTTGTGTCTTTATTTATCTTTTATTTATTTTAATTTTTTTTAAATTTTGCTATTCTGTTTTGTAGTTTTAGCACAATCCGCAGGCATTGCCACTTTCATTTCACTGCATATCTTGTATGTGTATGTGACAAATAAAGGAGACTTGACTTGACTATAAGATAACAGCAGAACATTTGGACAATCGTAGCACGATCAACAGTTTTATAACATTGTAATAGTATTTGATACATTTGTTAGTGCTATCAGGATGTAAGAAACAAAGTGAATAAAAGGAACCATTTTTATCTATTCAAATTTCTAGGAGGCTGGATTTCTATGGTGTCACATAAAAGATGACACTACATGATAAGAACATATGGAGCTGGTTAATATAATGGCATGAATAGAAGTGCAACTAAAAACACAGAGTTGGGATAAACTGATCTTTCTCAGAGTAGCAATCAGTAACTAACATAGGTTCAGTGCTGCGTTAACTATTTACTATCTGTATTGATGATCTAGACGAAGGATCAAGTGCATGGTGGCTAAATTTACTGATGATAAAAGCTTATGTGGGCTGGCTAGTCGTGAGAAGAATGCAAAGAGCCTACAAAGAGATATAGACAGGTTGAGTGATTATGAAGTTGCCAGATGAAGTATAACATGGAAAAATGTGAGGTTATCAATTATAAGAAAAGAATGAAAAAGTAAATGAATATGTAGAGTGATACTACAAAAGCAGCTGAGAGCGCTTGTATGTGAATTACAAAGGATTAACATAAAGGTACAGCAAGTAATTTGGAGGATTAGTGGAATGTTGGTCTTTATTTAAGGAGTAAGGAATAGAAAAGTAGCTAGTTTTACTGCAATTTTAGAAGGCCTTGGTGAGACCACATCTGGAATACTATATACAGTTTTGGTCATATTTAACCAAGGATAAGTGATTAACTTGCATTGGTGGAAGCACAGATAACTTTTATTAAGTTGATTTCTAGATGAATGATTGACATAGTTGGAAAGGTTGATCAGGTTGGGCCTGTACTCATCAGCATATTCAAGAATGATAGCCAATCTTATTGAAATATACAAAGATTCTGCAAAGGATTGACAGGATGGATGCTGAGGATGTTTCCTATAGTGGAGATATCTGGAACTGGGGACAAGGTTTAAGAAAAAATGGTTGCCGATTTCATTCAGAGATTTGGAAGAATTTCTTTTTTTCAGAGGGTCATGAATCTTTGAAATTTCTGTCCTATGCTGCTGAGATATTTAAACTAAAAGAAAGACCAGCGGTGTGGGGAAAGAGCATGAAAGTGATGTTGAATGCGAGATCGGGTCAGTCGTGATCTTACAAAATGGTACTGTTGCTTCAAGGGGCCAACTGCCCAAGTCTTGCTTTTTACATTTTTATATATGTTGTAATAATCAGAGATAGGAGAATGGAAACTAATGGAAATAGAATAATAAAGGCAGAAAATAAAAAAAGAATTCTCGTATGTATCACGAATGAATCTTTCAAATGAAATCCTTCATCAATAAATAGCAGACTTGGTTGCAAAGAGGTGTTGCATGATATTTAGTATTTGTGAGACATGGAGAGCAAATATCATCTAGGTTTCTGCTGCTGCTCAAAATTCATGTAATCTGCAAAGTTTTATTTTCTTACTTGAGTTCTCTCATGTCGAGCCATTACAGTACTAATCGACAGATGTTCAAATGAACATGAGAGATTACTGGAGTATCCTTTCTAAGAAATATTGATTTCAAAGGTGACAATATTTTGCAGAATGGCTTGGATATTTGTAGTTAAAAGCTGTTATTATATCTTAAGACCCGTTAAATCTTACCTCTCCCATCACAGCGATAGGCGTTTCCCCAGTAGCCTGAGCCACCCTGTGCTCCACCAGGTAAAACATGTACTCATCGTACAACAAGCGTATCAGATGGAAAGAACCAAAACTTGCTGCACTCCGTAAGGTCAGATCTCGAATAACCATGGAACTGTTGGAATATTGGAGGCATGAGGTTACATGATCTTCACAAGTACAAATGCCATATTCCCTAACAGCTTCATGAGTTCTGAACTAATAATACATGTACCAGATGACTGAATCTTTCAAATATAGCCCTTCATCAATACTACACTTGGTGGGCACACAAATTTCATGTTAATGAGTTATGGAGAGCAAATATCATCTAGGTTTCTGCTGCTGCTCAAAATCTAATGTCCCTCTCTGAGAAATACACATACTTTCCAGACAAGAGACAGAGACAAGATTTGTTAATCCTTCTTGGGATGAAGGCAATGCCAATACTCACCACTTAGATGAACAATGCAACTTTGGGAATAAAAGGATCAAATGGCTGCTATCATGTAGCCACTCTTCCAAATAAGATGGAAAGGAAAGAAAGGATGTTTGTTTGTGTGTCATTGCACCTGAAAAACCTATGTTGAGCATCTGAAACTCATCTCCAAGAGTTGGAATTACAAAATAAAATATTTTCTCCAATTCATCTTAATGTGTTATTTTCATTATATCAGGAACCATTTTTAAAAATCAAAGTGAATACATTTTTCACCTTAAAAGTGACCCTTCTCATAGTTGTGCTTTATTATGCAGATATTTAAAAAGAACATTTCAATTAGATTGTCTTAAGTGCTAATATCTAGATTAGCACGGTAGCGCAGCGGTAGAGTTGCTGCTTTACAGCGAATGCAGCGCCGGAGACTCAGGTTCGATCCTGACTACGAGTGCTGCACTGTAAGGAGTTTGTACGTTCTCCCCGTGACCTGCGTGGGTTTTCTCCGAGATCTTCGGTTTCCTCCCACACTCCAAAGACGTACAGGTATGTAGGTTAATTGGCTGGGTAAATGTAAAAATTGTCCCTAGTGGGTGTAGGATAGTGTTAATGTACGGGGATCGCTGGGCGGCACGGACTTGGTGGGCCGAAAAGGCCTGTTTCCGGCTGTATATATATGATGATGATGATGATGATGATGATTGTTCTAATGCTGGTACATAACATTTAAACACCCTTGGCTGATCATAAAATTAAACAAGTAGAATTAATTTTGATATTTTCTCAACATATCTTTGTTTTTCCCCATTATTTAGTATTTCTATAGAAATGTTATGTAACACCAAACCAGAGGTAAACATCAATCAGGAGCAGAGAAAGGTTTTGTGTCCTTTACAAATGGAGGGATTTTTTGTTTGTGTGCAAACCCCTTTATTAATGCATGCAGAAGATTGAAGCCTTCTGTATATCCGGCACATGTACAACTGGTCATTGTGATTAAATTTCACAGTGTACTTAAAATTTGTACACAGAACTCATCAAAGTCCTAAATGCTACGTGATTTAGAGGATCTTATAAGAAGGTGATCAGGACATGAAGCAGCTTTCATGGGTTCTTCAGATAAGACTAGGTTTAACAATTTCATCTAAGGACAGTTTTGACCTTTACGACAGAACCACAGTTAATTAGCAACCTGTGGCTAATTGATAAGTGAGGATTTGGTGGCTGCACAGGAGAAATAATATTTCAGCTCCAAGTCTCCAATGCTACGTAATTTGTGCTGAGTACATGATCTCATCACCTTGTAAGATCAAATCATTTGTGTGCAGATGCAGGCAGCTCCAAATGATTAACAGATCTGGTCAAAATGCAGTACTATCTTTACTTGGGTTTAATGTTAAAAACCATTTACAGTTGTTCAATCTATTGCCAATGAGGTCATGGAGAACCAAGAGATTAACATGGAATGGCAAGATAGAAAAGACTGCAGACTGCAAGAAACATGAGAATTAACTCATGGAATTAAACAGCAAGGAAAGTGGCTCTTTAGTCCTCACAACCATGCTGATCTTCTTACCCATATGCCCTAATCACACTTGCCTAGATTAGATTCCTATCCTTCCATGTCTTGCCCATTCAGGTCTGCCTAAAAGCCTCAAAGGTTTCAGAGATATCAGTAGAACTGTTAGCTTTTATAGGTACATAAAAAGGAAATGATTACAAGGAAAACAGTGAGAACCTCAGATAAATACAACAATTTATACAGGGAAATGAGGAAATTACAGAGGATTTAAAAATTATATAGCATCAGTCTTCACAGAAGACACACAAAACCTGTTGGATATTTAGGGAATCGAATGGGGAAATGAAGGAATTAAAATTAATCAGTAAGTTGTTCTAAAGAAGTTGATGTGCTTGAAAGATACAAAGAATCAAATGATCTGCATCCTGGAGCTTTGAAGATAGTGCTCTGGTTATCATTGACCAGGCTTTTACAGATTCTAGATTTGTTCTTGTGTATTAGAGGATAGCAAATGTGACACGCTATTGAAGAAAGAGGGAGAAAAAAAAACAAGGAGTTACCAATTGCTAATGGTTATAAATGTGAAAAGAATAACAGGATTCAGTGATCATGACATGGATATATGAAAATAAAATCATGTTTGACTTATCTACTGAACCTCTAATAAGATGTAACTAGTAAAATAGACGTGGGGAACCACTAGGTGCAGTGTATTTGGATTTCGATAAAGTATTGCATGGGATGTTGATCAATATGATTCAAGGACATGGAATTGGAAGTAATATATAAATGGCTATTGAACAGAAAGCTAAATCCATGGATTTCTCTTGGGTTGACTAGCCGTGGCCAGGGAAGTACAGCAGGAATTGGTGCTTGGCGATTATCACAATCTATATCAAAAAATTTGGACGAGGGAATCCAATGTCATATTTCCAAGATTGCTGATGATTGAGAGTACGATGTAAAGAATCTTTAGGGGAATATGGGCCACCTGGGTAGGCAGGAACATGCCAGATGAAATATAATGTGGAAAACTGAGATCATACCTTTTGATACAGATAACAGAAAAGTAGCATGTTTAGTAAATGGTGAGGGATTGGGTGGATTTGATGTTCAAAGTGACCTGGCTGTGCTTGAACACAAATCACATGCGGTCACATCAAGCAATTAGTAAAGCAATATTATTACAATAGAGGGTGTGCTTTCAGAAATTAGGAGGTTATAATAAACTAAGTATAAGACCTTGGTGAGATCGTACTTGGAGAATTGCAGAGTTTTGATCTCTTTACCTGTGAACCATTTTATGGTGGGAATGCATGAAGATTCTCGGGAATGGTGCCAGGAATTGAAGGTTTGTGGTACAAGGACAGACTGAGTAGACTAGACCTAACTCCTCTAAAGTTTAGAAAAATAAGAGTGGATCTCATCAAAACTTTGAAAATCCTGAAAGGTTTGACTGGCTAGATTCAGGAAACATGTTTCCCCAACAAAGATCTTGAACCAGGGGTACAGTTGAGAATAAAGGTTAGGCCGTATAGCATTGCGATAGTGAAAAAATATCTTCACTCAGAGGGGGGGAATCTTTAGATTTTTCTACCCTGGAGAACTGTGGAGGCCCATTCAAAACTTAGATCAGTTACTTTCTGGATATTAAGAAAGTTTATGTACTGTGATTGTGATAACTGCGCAGGCTCAAACCGCCAGTCCTCCTATTTGTTATGTGCTGAGGGTATCACAGAGAATACATCTAATATTTTCTTCTTGGGAGTATGCTTGACCTACGCATTCAACCTTTCTCAGATAGAAAAATTTCTACTTTATTTACTTTCAGACCTGTCGTAATTTTGAAATGAAAAAACCTACCTGTAAAAGGACCATTTCAGCAGGAATTGTCGAGCAGCTTTGGGAAAACTAGCGCTCCCTTCATAGGGCTTCAACACCTGTGTCACCACGTTATCAAGCCAGGCAGCCCACTGCTCAAGGGTACTTTGCTGCTGGAGAGTCATCTTGAAGTCATGTTCCAATCTTTGTACTGTGTTGTCATCACATTGACACACCCAGGAAGCCTGCTCCTGTCAATGCATGAGACATATGTGTTTGTATATGTGGAAACAAGGAATTACAGTTGCTTATTTACAAAAAAAAAGCCAAAATGCTGGAGTAACTCAGTGGGTAAGTAGCATCTCCGGAGAACACGGATAGGTGATGTTTCAGGTTGGAACCCTTCTTGAATGAATGAATGAATGAATACGTTTATTGGCCAAGTATGCATATACAAGGAATGTGCCTTGGTGCTCCGCTCACAAATGACAACACAAACATACAGTTAACAATTAAGAATAAAGCATAAACACATCAAAACAATAAGGATACACCATTACGGTCTAAACATGTGGGTGAAAATAAACCAGAGCACAAAAGACACCACTGACTTTGGTTATTAAGTAGAACTATCACTCGTGGGAAAAAAAGCTGTTTTTATGTCTGGCTGTGGCTGCTTTGACAGTCCGGAGTCGCCTTCCAGAAGGAAGTGCTTCAAAGAGGTTGTGGCCAGGGTGAGAGGGGTCAGAGATGATCTTGCCCGCTCGCTTCCTGGCCCTTGCAGTGTACAGTTCGTCAATGGGGGGAAGATTGCAGCCAACAACCTTCTCAGCTGTGCTTCTTTAAATTGATTGTAGGAGGGTGGGGTGAGAAGAAAGCTTGGAGGGGCTGGACAATGCACGACAGGCAATAGGTGGGGTGGGGATGAAGTTGATAGACAGGTGGTTGGAACAAAGAAATAGAATGTGTGGGACAACAGCTACGCAGGGCTTTGTAGGACACCTGGATGAAAAATAAGCGCAGCAAAACAAAACTGATTGTCAATAGAAGTTAATTTAAATAGTTCTAAAGGTTAATCATGCACCAAGCTATATACATAACAGATGAAACACGACGAGCATAAAAGGCTGAGATTCTTGTCCATCTCTGATTGTCTTGAGGTGATGGTAGGCATCATTTTTCTTGAATCTTTGTATTCTTGTAGTGATGGAGCTTCACAGTAATGTTAGATAAGGAATTCAGATCTTGGGAGGAGAGGCAGTAGATACCCAAGTTAAAGATTCACTTTCAAGTATTTACACTGGAACTTGGAGATAATAGAGTTTGTGTGACAATGGTGATCTTTTCTCTCTCAGTGGGAGAGATGGGTTTAAGTGACAATGCATAACTGCAGCACATTCCTCAGATCTTGGGATACTTCTCCCAGTGCAATGGTAACGTGGGAGGCTAAATATGAGTTTTAGTGGGGGAAGAAGCAAACTGCTTTGCCCTGGTTGATAAATAAAATAATGATTTTTCTTTTAAACCAAGTAAGTAATTTATCAAGTACATCAGATATGGTGAAGTGGATTGGTTAGAGCCCATCATAATGGAATTCCTATCCTTTTCTCCACTACCAGTTCATTGCCCCATGAATTGAAACTCAATTCCCCAAAACCCATTCTGACCCAAGCATTCGCCATTTTGATCTTATTGATCTTTTTGCCAATTTGCATGTGACTCAGGTTGGATTCCTGATATTATTACCTTTGTAATTCTGCTTTCTATCTTTTTGAGCTGCTAATATTCCAAAAAACAAAACTTTCTTTGCATATCACCTCATTAGTTTCCACATCTATCACACAGAAATTGGATCTTTCCCTTGTTACTTCAAGCTCCTCTGTGGCCTGGAGAAAATATGGTTAATACAGGCAGGAAATACAGTTTTCAGGAATCATGCTATAGCTGCTGAGACAAGGGCTGGACCACAGAAGAGTATTGGCATGGGAAAATCTAAAGATTGGCAAAGGGATGATTTATAGATTTCATGTTGTCCTTGATTCGTGTCGGAGCACTATCACCTCTGTTTGTAGCACTATCTCCTCCGAATCAGGTGGAGAGATCTCAGGTGCCATTCCAGAGGCCTGTGATGCTTCTGTGCAAAATTGAGGGAGGACGGTAAAGTGGAAGATGATCTGTTTCTGATAAGATGTTAAACTAAGGCTCTGTCTGCTCTTTAAAGTAGAAGTTAAAAAACGTCATTATTTTCATAAAGGTAGGAGAGTTATGCCCAGCATCTAGCCAGTATTTATTTCCAATCAACAGTACTAAAATAGCTTATTCAGACATTAACACAATGCTCTTTGTTATAGCTTGCTGTGGACGAGTTGGCTATGTTACAAGAGTTATCTTACTTCACAAGTGTGTCATTTGGTTCATCCAACAAGTATTTCACTCTTTCATTACCTCTGGATACTACTTTGAAGAATTGCATTACATTGAACTCAAATTCAGAAATAATACTTAACCTCTGCTCAGATCTTCAGTGCAATTTCTAATTCAATATCCATCATGAGTCAGAAAGAGTCTTGCATCTGTTCCAGTTCCGCTGCAATACTGACATCTGACTGACCATGTGGAAAATTGTCCTGATATGCACTCTAAATAATGCAGAACAAATTCAAACATGCTAATCATCTTCCAATCAGTGTGCTCTTAATCATTAGTAAAGCGATGTCACTGATGGCGCTGTCAAACAGCACTTACCAACAACCTGTCCATTAATCTTTTCACCAGGACCATTTAGCCCCAAACCCCAGTACAGCCTAGCCTAAACATTGTCTAGAAACACAAGTTCCAGAGTTGAAGTGGGGCCTATAATTAATACTTCATTATTATGATTAATAATACACTATTGTAATTCACATAACGGCAATAATATTTGATCAAATGTGGCATCAAGGAATCTTGGTAAAACCAGTTAAATGGAAATAAGGGGAAAACTCTCCAATGGGTTACGTAGTATCTCACATAAAAGATAGTTATTGGATGTCCATGATCTCAGCTCCTCGGTATTGCTGCAAGAGTTCCTCAGAGTAGTATCCTAGTCTCAAGTATGTTCGGCTACTCCATTGATGTCCTTCCTTCCTTCCTTCCTTCCATCAGATCAGAAACAGGGGACCTCGTTGAAATGACTATGTACAATATTCATTTCCAATTGCAACTGGTTACAAAATGAAACAGTCCAAGCCGACATATAGCAAGATGAATGCAACATTCATGCATGCACCATTCAGGCATGGTGGCTGGCAAGTAGATTCACACCACATTAACACTTTGCCATGCCCATTTCCAATAGCAGGGGGTGGCGACCCAAAGGCCGGAAACCAGGGTTCCCCTCTCCTCCTCCTCCTCCTTCCTCCCTCCCCACCTGTGATAAAAGCAGTGGACATGCGAGAACGTTACACAATGTCCTTCAAATCAAACACCATGCTTAGAAATAAATTGTGAGTTCTTCTTGCCATTGCAACTACGTCTTGGGCTCCCTTTCCAACAGTACAACGACAGTCTTTCATTGGGACTGCAGAAGATCAAGAAGCATCACCACTTTCTTGAACATGTTAAAGCTGGGAAGTCAGTGTTGGCTTTGAAGTTCATGAATAATTTTATTTTACTTTGAATTTAATGTAACTTCAACCACTGGCCTCCAGATTCAACAAGCCATCCAGAAAACGTGCCAATCACCCACTGCTCTCTCTCTCTCTGCTACCCTGCCTCACACAAACAGGTCCTCTCTAGACTATGATAGCATTCCATTCCTGTGAACCAATTTCAGTAAACTGATTTATCTGCAAGTTGGAAACAAACAGTGAGTGGAACAAGAGAACCGATATAATAACAGGTCTTTTCACATTTGCAGTAAGTTGTAAAGAGCCAAAGCACCAGCAGAGGCAATGCAATTTCAGTAAGATGTTTATTTTTAACCACCCACAGCTTAAACACTTGGATCTTTGCCCATCCAGACATCTCAGCATCAATTATTCAGGTATTTTAAAATTTGAAGACTCTACAACAAGCATCCACAATCATAAGGCATGTTTGTTTTCACGGAGCCATCATTTGTTGGTATTTAAAGTTCTATGGGAGAATTTACATAGTTAGATTTCTGTAAATCAGTTCTTCCGTAACTGGGGAGCCTCTGTATTCAGAAATCCTGATGATTTGGCATATGGCTCACCAGGTGACATTTACCACACTCCCTTCCAACTCAGTACAACCCCGGTTCCCACACTCTTTTCTTACTCAGTCAGACCTTAGTTCCCATGTTCTCTTTCATCTTACTGAGGCCAAGTTCCTCAACTCCTTCCACATGTAAACAGAATAGGACTGTTTGTCGTGCCCCCTTCAAATATAGCAGGTTTACTGGAATATTTATTATAATACTGTGCAACATCCAAAAAAGTGAATTAAACGTGTGCAAGGTTTTAATAGTAATAAGATCTACCAATCTGGAAAATCTTCCAGTCTGACAGCATACATGATAGCAGACTGTTACTGTAATAGGGCAGATGACCAAAAACCAGATCAAAAAGGTAGGCTTTAAGTAGCAGCTTAACAAAATGAACAGAGATTTAGAGAAGGAATTCAGAATTTAGGGCCTCGTTTATTGAAGGCCTTGCTGCTAAAGGAGAAGTAATTAAATCCAAGAATATGCAAGAGGCCAGAATTGGAGGAGCAGAATCAGAGAGCTGTAGCTGTGATTAGAACAAAACAGTGAGGGGACATGTGGCAAATCTTTACATTACTTGAGGTTCATGGAGGGTAGAAGGAAGGCAGCCAGAAATGAGTCTGTCGGAATAGGTAAGACCAGAAAAAAAACTGTTTCAGCAGCCGCTAAGCTGAGGGATTGGTGATGTTACAGTGCAAGACATAGGCAGTCTTAGTGATTGTATTGATCTATGGTTTGAAGTGTTAAATATGACACCATGTTTGAGGACTGACCAGTTAAGTTTCAACCAACTCACAGGGAAAGGCATGGAGATAGTGAAGACTTAGGCTTTAGACTTCAAAATACACAGTTGAAGAAAATTTCCCTCCATCCATTGCTCTGTATCATTCAAGTCATCTGCTAATTCAATTGAAGAAACAAGGAACTGCAGATGCTGGTTTACAAAAAAAGACACAAAGTGCGAAAGAAAGTCAGTGGTCAGGCAGCATCTCTGGAGAGCATGGATAGATGGTGTTTTGGGTCGGGACCCTTTTTCAGACTCGACATTTCGGGTCGAGATCCTTTGTCACCGATCCATATTCTCTTGAGATGCTCCTGGCCCCTGAGTTACTCCAGTACTTTGTGTCTGTCAATTTAATTGTTATTTTCCGTGGTCATGAGAAGCCATTGGAGAGGCTAACTTTGCTAATAAGATTAGAACCTTGCCTTGCTCCCACCCCCAGACAATAATGAAGGTGTGGTCAATCACATCAAAGATTGCAGAAAAATTGAGAAAGATGATATGGAATGGATGATCCTTGTTACAATCATAAGATGGCAGTAGTACCTTTGAATGACAGGGCCCGCAACCTGCCTGAAAGTATTCAAACAAAGACTTTGAAGAAAGGGGAACAAATACTTTTTGCAACTGCTATTTGAGGAAGGGTTAGTGAGAACGCTTTATTTGTCACACAACTGATCGTAAGGCTGATCCGGAGGCTGCAACAGATCGTTCGATCAGCTGACAAGATCGTTGGCTGCAACCTTCCCCCTATTGACGAACTGTACACTGCAAGGGCCAGGAAGCGAGCGGGCAAGATCATCGCTGACCCCTCTCACCCTGGCCACAAAATCTTTGAAGCACTTCCCTCTGGAAGGTGACTCCGGACTGTCAAAGCAGCCACAGCCAGACATAAAAACAGCTTTTTTTCCACGAGTTGTGTTGTCATTTGTGAGCGGAGCACCAAGACACATTCCTTGTATATGCACATACTTGGCCAATAAACTTATTCATTCATTCATTCATTCATTCGTAAAGCTAAAAAGCATATACATATTGGAAATAGGTCAGGCAAGCATCTGTGGAGATAGAAACAATGTTAATGGTTCAGGTCGATGACGTTTCATCAGAACTGTTGACCATTTCCAGCATCTTCTATTTTCACTTTTCACCATACTGAACTTTAATTGACAAAATGCTTTACAGTCCTGAAGCTTACCTGGACATTGGCAAAGTCTACACGATTGAGGTCACTCAGCATCTGGTTAATTTGAGATGTGTTTTGCAGCACAGCTCGAGCAGCTTGAGCTAAATGATTGAGGGACGTATATCTACGCAGTGTCTGAGCAAAGGCACTTACAGCTCCAACCTTTCAGAAAACAGGTATAAATAGGAAATAAGTTATACTGATAAGGGTATTAAACGAAGACAGATTTTATTTGCACTTTAATAATTTTTTTCTACTCAGAGGTTCCTTGGTTCTGTCCAATAATACTATAAAACCCATTTTTATTGTGTGATCATTAATACCTGTGGTTGATGTTTTATTAAGTGCTCTTATGTTTTAGACATTAAAACCTAACTCTACATTTGCCACATTTTGTACAGCCCAAAGAACTTTAAAAACATATTGAGACTGCACCATCATTTTGAGCTCTGAAGCAAAGACAAGGCAAAATCAAAATTCAACAAGTGGATTGGAGTTCAAAACTTAGACATAAGCTAATCATGAACATAGATTAGAAAGACAATGAAAAAGTGGGTGGCATTGTAAGGTAGACAGGAACAAAATGTACAAAATGTTATGAAGTCTATACAAAAGGGTGGCGGTTGTATTTTCATGCATGTTAACACAATTTTTCGCATTCAGAACTTAAGATAGAGTGATTTGAGTTTTCTGCAAAAGGCAAAAAGCTGTTAATAGTGAGTCTAAGAAAGTGTAATTCTTTTTATATAGATAATTGGCATTTAAAGCATTATGCTGGTGTGCAGTGTACAATTCAATGCACCAAATCTGAGAAAGGTTATATTGGCCTTGCAAGTTGAGTGGTACAGATCCACCAAAACATTACCAGAATTACAAGAGATGACAAATGAAGTAAATTAGGTTTGTACCGCCTGGGATGTAGGTAGCTTAGGGATAAGCAACTAATAGGAAATTCATTGCATATCCAAATGTCAAGCATCGAATGATGTCCAAAAATAGATTGGATTAATGTCTCTAGTATTTATCAAACCACTATTTCTAATGAGCTCAAAAGTGACTCAGAACTGTCTACATATTTCAACTCTTTGGAATTGTAAATAATTTAGCTCATAACAATTTCTTTACACTCACCTTGGTGCGAACCATTTGCTGTGGTATATTGTTCATGGCATTTGTCAGCCATCCTTCAAGGCTTTTTGCAAAATTGCGAATGGCTTGGGTCAAGGCACCTAACAATGGCAAAGACGATTAAGACAAAGTTTTTTCCAGAATTGCAGTTTATCATTCACTTGCCTTCTTTATCTTAAATACTACAAAGCTTTACAATTTAACTCTGTAAGCATCAGTCGACAGATGAACAAAAAGTCTATTAACATTGACAATATTTTTCACCAGCCTATCTATGAATTGACATCACTTACCAATTGCATTGATAGCCATATTAAATTGACACTATTTTTTCATCAACCTATGCATGAAACAAGTTCATGCAATGATTTCACCAACAAGGAATAAAAAAATGAAGGCACTGAATAATAGTCCTTTTTCTAACTATGTAACTGAACTTCTCTTCACTTGGACTTGTCTTAATTTTGTTTGGATCGATGTTGCCTTTCACATTTACTTTCAGTTACATAGTTAGAAAAAGGACTATTGTTCAGTATCTTCAATATTGCCGTCACCCTAGCTTTATTCCACAGATACGATTGTTTGAGAAAATAAATTCTCTCATACCAATATTAAAAGTGATCCCCCTTAGTCTGAGACTATGCTCCCCATTGAACAGTATTCCACGAGGAGAAAAGGCTTGCGTATTTCAATAAGGTTGCCTCTCATTCTTCTACCTTCAATGAACACAGACCCAATTTGTTCAAACCTTTCTCATGAAACAGTCCTTCCCTGCCTGGATCATCTCAGTGGTCATATTATCAAATCTTTCCTTAACAAAGGGAACCAAAACTATTCACAGGACTTCAGATGTGGCCTAACTAATGTTTAACTAAAGTCTTGTACTATTGTGGCAAGATATTTTTGACTTTTCTACTCCAAACCCCTTGAAAGAAAAGGTAACATCTCTTTAGCAATTTCAGATTACTTGCTGCAACTTTCTATGTTTCATGTATGAGGGCCCTAAATCCCCTTAAGCTGCATTTTTCTGCATATTTTCTCCATTTACATTACACCTTTTTTCCTTTTCAAGTAAATAACTTTACATTTCCCACATAATTTTGCCAATGTTTTTGTCTATTAATGTAATCAATTAATATCTCACAGTAAATTATCTGTATCCTTCTCATAGCTTGCTTTCTCACAATTTTTAGTAAATTAGGCTACAGTACAAGACTTTGTTCTCTTAAATCACTAATATATATTGTAAACAGCTGCAGTCCCAGGGTCAACTGTTTCAGTAACCTCACTTATTTACTTGACCATGCTTTTAAAAAGAATCCCCAACAGTTTATTTTATTAATCTTGATTTCTCCCAGTTTACAATTTATGTTTTCTTTCATTTTAATGTAAGGAAAGCAGGATATTGTGTACTTGCTCCTACAGAGGCATAGCTCAGACAATTTAAAGATATGGGGGAAAAAAAAGTTTCAAGGCTGATTAGGTACACAAAATTAAGTGATCTAAATCAAGGGATACATCGCACATATGGAATAATGCAATCATTTATTGTTTGTTTAAAAAAAAAAGTTAGTTTTTTTTAATACATCTTGCAAATTAAGTTTTAAAGTTTAGAGAAGCCACTGGCAGGGGTACTTACTAGGAATAGGTCTGAGGACATCCGGAATCAGGATTTCCACCAGAGCCTGATACATTACATGATCGCAGGTACACATCCACTTGAGGACGGAATCATTCTTGCACAGAGCAATAAGCTTTGCCTTTGGAAGTCTACCTTCTATTTCATTCTCACTGCAGAACAGATATGGATTAAAACCAGTAATAATTAGGGCACCAGTGACAAATGATTATTTTTTTCTGTATTTGCATGATGAATTGCTATATTTCTAACACATACTGCAAAGACCAATTGGACGCAATGTAATATGGCCAAGGCATGTAGACAGATGCAAGTTTCTTTAGCAGATTGCCTTTTGCTATGGCTAAGCTATCAGCAATTCTGGCAGGTTAATTTGAAACTTGTGACAAAATATAGTTTGCATGGCGATTCATTTTAGACATACATCACGTGAAGCTTTTAACAAAAATATCAACATAGAGATTTAAAGTCAGAATGGTATTGCCATTGGTATTGAAAAATAAAATTCAAAGTAACTGAATTGTCTCAGCAGCATTGGACAGAGTATGTTGAAGATGGGAATGGTGGACAGATGACTGAGCGAAATATTGTGGGTACACATGTCTATTCCAACTTCCAATGCTCTGATCGTCTCTTACTATTTTTGTATCAAATTCTGCTGCTTTGCTACTCTTCATCTTCCATATTCATAACATTGAATTTATGACAGGAAAGGGGGGGGTAGCAGAGAGGGGGAATTTGTCCATAGGATTGCTCTTTGAACACTTCAATCATCTGATAGTAGTTGGATATAGACAATACAGAAAACAATACATATTGCATTAGCCATTCATGTCCGTTCGAATTATACAATAAACAATAAGGATCTCAGCAAGTCTAGCAGCTTCTGTGGAGGCAAAGGCTTAGTCCACGTTTCGGGTTGCGACTCTATCTCGTGTGAACTATCACACAAATAAATGTGATACTATATTCTGCATCTACAACACCAATCCTCAGACATTCAGAAGTTAGCAGATATAAATGATATGTCAAAAAGCACCATGGATGATACGCATGTGACTTACTGCTTTTCAAGGGAAAGTTTTGAGTTAAAAACAATGTAGCAGAGGATGTTTTGAATTTAAATTCTAAATGATAAAATATTCAATATTTATTGTGGATTCTCGGTGTTCAATTATTTCATGTATCAGATAATCAATATATTTTGCATATTATCATAAAAAAATGGTGAGTAATTGTATTCAGTGCACTGCTCTATCTCTAGGTTTTCTAAGCAGACAGAAACACATTTTAATTCAAGAATACAAGATTCATTTACTGAAATGGACAGTGATGCAGAATCCAAGAAATATCCATTTTCAGAAACAAAAAAACATTACAGCCAAAAAGATTTAATCATGTTCCTGTGTTTAATTAATGAATTGCCTATATTTCACATTTACTGCCAATACATTTATCTTCCTCCATTTGTCACACATCCTCCATGCTATAAGGCAGGATAAGGTAACCTACCTTATTTCAGAATGGAAAAGTACATGTTTCCATAAATAGCAAGTATTAGAATTTGATAGATGCATTCAACCATACTGGTTAGTACAGTGTGAAGTACAAAATTAGAACCGCTGTTGCAAAATATGTAGTTGTTGGTAAAGCATGATATCAACTCTTTCACATCTGTTATTCTTGGTACTATGGTATTCTTGGAGTCATTCCATGCTTCTTTGGTCTTTCACTTAAGTTCACTCCTGCCCTCCTCCTCCCCCACCCACAATCCAAAATATACGAGGTGACGAGAAGTGTGCATCAGATTTAAAACTTGTAGCCCTATTTGTGTGAGCTGTCCCTGGAGACATGACAGGTGCTGGCAGCTTGAATATGTCATTTAAAGGATGTCTTAAGTCCCATTCTATATAAAGCTCTGATGCCAATTTTCACATGAACCAAGTTTAATAAGACTGGTCAAGTTGGTAAAGTCAGAGAGAACAAAGTTGGAAACTTGCCTGGTTTGATTGATAGTAGTCCCATCTGTTGAAGAGGATGGACTATAGTGCCAGAATGTTTGCCATAGTTTTTCAATGAGGCTAAATTGAAGATTAACTACTACATCCAGTATCGCCTTTAAGACAACAAAAAAACTATCAGCAAAAAGGTACAGTGAAAAGGACTCAATACAAGTTTGTTAAAAAAAAAGAGTTTGCAAGGCTTCCTGTGCCTTTATGAGAATCTGGAATCTTTTAACAGGCTTAAAATAACTATATAGATTTAATTATTTCATGTGTAATATTTTAAAGCTGGGTTCACTGAGCTCAAAGTCAGAAATGCAAGTGAAATAGCAACATTCATAAACAGTATTAGTCACAGTTTGATTAAATAGGGTAATGTAATTTATGAATTTGGTTTAATCTAGTACTTCTGGCAAGGAGATTGTGGTCAGACACGAGTAAAAAAGTTTACTTTTGAGAGGGCTATATTAGGAATTGAAAAAATAATTACTGCTCATGTTCCATACCTCACAGTGCTCCCTATAGAGAATCTGTAGTGTTCTGATATCCTCAATAATGATGCCATCCAATAAGGGGCTATCTCCAACCTCAAGCTCTATAAATTCTGGAAGAGCACGAGAGGCATCTATCATAGGAATAAATTAAAAAACAGTATTTGTAAATACAGTTCATCAGATGAGATAAAACCTTTCTTGGTTTATTGAGATCTAGCGTCTTTTGAGCTTTGAAAGTAATTACTGATGTGTAGGTAAGTTAGGTAACCAACGAAGGTCAATGAAACTCATCATTTTTTTGGCGTGGTAGATTTATTTTGCTGTTTAGCAGTTTTTTGTTTCCCCAAAAGTTTTCCATCTTACTTACCCTCAAGATGTCTGAAACAGGGCCAGCATGTTTAAATGCAAGTTGTAAATCTAAGCAACCAATGTTGTTTGTTATGTTATATCATTGAATTATCTAACTATATTTGATATGCATTAAAATGCTAAAATCAGCAGTTGCTTCTGTCCCTAAACGCACCTGCTGGCCATTTACGATATTTGCGTCAGTCCCTTGCTGTAAATAAACAGCTGCCATATGTATCATCATTACCGTTAAAAGAAAAAACATCCCATAGGAACGCATCTTCACTTATACCATGCGATTCAACGGGAATATGGTTTTCCTTTATGGGAAATAATGATACGGTTTTCTTGAATTTGTGACAACTCATCTTCCCTAAGGGTCGCTCCAATCCCCGTCACCAGCAGACAAGCCAGGTGAAGTCAACGACCAGCACCAGAAACCGTGCCTGGCTGCTGCAAAACACTGACACCCTGGACAGTGCACTGGACTGAGCAGAGGCCACAGTCAAAGCAGAAACAGCTAGTTCCAATCTACCTACTCCTAAGCCCTCCTCTTTAAAAACCAAGGGAGTTCCAGCTAGAGGTGGAAGAAGGCAGGAGAGAAAGAAAGGAAGAGAGACAAAGTGGAAGACTCCCTAACTGTGCTTTTTTTTTGGAAGCATGGAGGAAGACGGAGCCGCCAGTGCAAGCCTGAGACTGCCAGAACCCCCTAGAGGCCAGAGTGAGCTGCTGAGATTCAACCCCTTTACTGTGTTGTACAACTCTCTGATTCTATGACATGAACTTGGAGACTGTAAATGTTAGTAAACGTAAAGTTTTAATTAAGTTAATCACCATAACTCACCAAGGAACTGTTGATGATGTTGACTTTGTGCTACAATGGTTTGTTCTGCAGAGTTTGGAACCTGTTGTCCACTTCCCGCAAAGCCATCCCCTATTCCATCCAATTTCTGCATCGGCTTATATCTGAGAAACAATATTGCCAACACTTTTCTGTTAAATGATATGAAAAATATAAAATTCCCTGGAATTCAACCTCAAAGAGAAAAAAAAGACAATAAATTTGAGTCTCAAACTGGAATAAATTTCACTTCTGGCTGAACAGTAACAACACAAACACATTGAAGAACACTGATGGGACTGAAGGCTGATAAATCCCCAGGGCCTGATGGTCTGCATCCCAGGGTACTTAAGGAAGTGGCTCTAGAAATCGTGGACTCATTGGTGATCATTTTCCAATGATCTATAGATTCAGGATCAGTTCCTGTGGATTGGAGGGTAGCTAATGTTATCCCACTTTTTAAGAAAGGAGGGAGAGAGAAAACGGGAAATTATAGACCAGTTAGTCTGACATCAGTGGTGGGGAAGATGCTGGAGTCAATTATAAAAGACAAAATTGCGGAGCATTTGGATAGCAGTAACAGGATCGTTCCGAGTCAGCATGGATTTATGAAGGGGAAATTATGCTTGACTAATCTTCTGAATTTTTTTGAGGATGTAACTAGGAAAATTGACAGGGGAGAGCCGGTGGATGTAGTGTACCTCGACTTTCAGAAAGCCTTCGACAAGGTCCCACATAGGAGATTAGTGGGCAAAATTAGAGCACATAGTATTGGGGGTAGGGTACTGACATGGATAGAAAATTGGTTGGCAGACAGAAAGCAAAGAGTGGGGATAAATGGGTCCCTTTCAGAATGGCAGGCAGTGACTAGTGGGGTACCGCAAGGCTCGGTGCTGGGACCGCAGCTATTTACAATATACATTAATGACTTGGATGAAGAGATTAAAAGTACCATTAGCAAATTTGCAGATGATACAAAGCTGGGTGGCATTGTGAACTATGAGGAAGATGCTATGAGGTTGCAGGGTGACTTGGACGGGTTGTGTGAGTGGGCGGATGCATGGCAGATGCAGTTTAATGTGGATAAGTGTGAGGTTATCCACTTGGGTGGTAAGAATAGGAAGGCAGATTATTATCTGAATGGTGTCGTTAGG
The DNA here is from genome assembly GCF_053455715.1 of Rhinoraja longicauda. Lineage (NCBI taxonomy): Eukaryota > Metazoa > Chordata > Chondrichthyes > Rajiformes > Arhynchobatidae > Rhinoraja > Rhinoraja longicauda. Next base: position 46,258,798 of record NC_135955.1, on the reverse strand, counting down.
AAAAGGGGACATACAATGAGATCTGGGTGTCCTAGTACATTAGTCACGGAAAGGAGGCATGCAGGAACAGCAGGCAGTGAAGAAAACCAATGGAATGTTGGCCTTCATAACAGGAGGAGTTGAGTATAGGAGAGAGAGCTAGATAGAGCTCTTAAGGATAGCGGAGTCAGGGGGTATGGGGAGAAGGCAGGAACGGGATACTGATTGAGAATGATCAGCCATGATCACATTGAATGGTGGTGCTGGCTCGAAGAGCTGAATGGCCTACTCCTGCACCTATTGTCTACTGTCTATAAAAAGTGTAAATACAGGGAAAGGCCTTTCAGCTGGTCAACGCCCAATCTTTTCATGCCATAGCCAGACTGACTTCCAAGTCAGCGGTGTTGTTATTACCGCCTTTTTCAAAGGTTATTTAAAAAATTTGGCAAGAGACATTTTTGGCATGGAGAAATTATTTTAAAATATGTTTTGTTTAACCATAAATTTTAATCAACACCTCCTTCTCTTTCATAGCTTAAGTTTCAATCACACCCAATACCATCTTCAATACATTATCTTAAATACATACATAGTTGGGTTCATGGGAAGATGGTCTTCAAACTGCAGAGCATCTTGGATAATGCAGCTCACCCCCTCCATGACACACTGGTCAACCTGAGGAGTTTCTTCAGCAAAAGTGGTTCCACTAAGATGCAGTACAGAATGCTACAGGAGATCCTTCTTCCCTATAGCTATCAAACTGTACAACTCCTCCTCCTTCTGTCATGGGGTAGACCAACTCCCCTCCCCAAATCTTTGCACATCCCCAATCTTTTGCACTCATCACTTTAATTTCATGTTTCATGTATCTTGTGTTTTATGACTGTTGCCAGATCAATTTCCCTCCTGGGATAAATAATAGACAATAGACAATAGACAATAGGTGCAGGAGTAGGCCATTCAGCCCTTCGAGCCAGCACCGCCATTCAATGCGATCATGGCTGATCACTCTCAATCAGTACCCCGTTCCTGCCTTCTCCCCATACCCCCTCACTCCGCTATCCTTAAGAGCTCTATCCAGCTCTCTCTTGAAAGCATCCAACAAACTGGCCTCCACTGCCTTCTGAGGCAGAGAATTCCACACCTTCACCACTCTCTGACTGAAAAAGTTCTTCCTCATCTCCATTCTAAATGGCCTACCCCTTATTCTTAAACTGTGGCCCCTTGTTCTGGACTCCCCCAACATTGGGAACATGTTTCCTGCCTCTAATGTGTCCAATCCCCTAATTATCTTATATGTTTCAATAAGATCCCCCCTCATCCTTCTAAATTCCAGTGTATACAATAATGTTCTATTGTATTGTATCCTATTGTACCTCAAAAAGATCTCCTATTAAAGAGATTATTTTCTACTTTGCAAAGTCTCACTTGTAACTGTAGGTTTACAATGATCAGGTAAAGAACTGAGTGGCTTTCACCTCTCCAGAAATGGTTTAGATTTGTAGATTGGTGAATTGCTGGTGATGGAAATAATAAAGGATTCAAGTAGAACTTTTGGATGGAAATGACATGAGTGCTCTCAAATAAACATTTTAATATTAACAGCCAACAGTTTGACTTGCTGCTGTGCAATTCAGTTCAAAATATTCTGCATTGAAAATGAAGAGCTTGTGGGGAAAAAGGCTGAGGTACATACACAAAATGATACACTAAAATAACATAAAGGCAGAGGAGGAGAAAGAAATATGGGAAGTGATAGGTGGGAATTTAATTTTACATTTGGCAAGAAAAATTAAACTGAAATGAAGATAAGTTAAAGGAGAAAAAAGGAAGAAGGAATAAAATATCAATTTTGAAGTCTGCCAAAAAACTAAAACACCCCAAATGATTCTACTTTGCAATAGCATTTTGTCCATGCCATAATATCAAGCAGCATTGAATGCAACACAATGGCCTATTTAAAGGTGATCAGAAGTTGTTTCTGAAAATAAAGGACAGGACCAGATACTTTTCCCACAAAGCTAATGCAAGAACTGGACATAATCTTTGGCAACTTTTAGATATTCACATTTAGTTGTACATTTGCTCCACACCCAAAATTAATGTTTACCCACAGTTAACAATGAGAACCAGCATCTTGTCAGCAAATTCTGGTCTCATTTTATTTAGTCACATAATCGTAAAAATGGTGAGGGTAATGAGAAGGTAAATAGATTTCATGTTTCACAGGATAGCAGAGGTGGAGGCAAGACACTGGTGCTTGTATTAGTGGTTTTCCAAAATGATTACCTCTGTTTTTGATGCATGGGTTGCTGCCTCATAGCCATGTACTGCATATCCTCCTGCAAGCGATTTAGTGGGGAATCTGGTTTGATCCGGATGCCGTAATAGTGATATTTGGAGTTTCCTCTAAGACAGAAAAATTGCTTTAAATTTAAATAAATAATTAGTGCAAGTAACAGAACAACAGAAAGAAAGCCGGCAAGTAACTAACCTTGTGCCTAGCCGCCTTGTGCGCAGACCCATGAAAATGGAGCGAATAAGTTTCCCAAAAGAAGCTGCATTCACCGGGTCAAGCTTCTGTTCCTGACAGTGACGCAAGTAGTGGTTGTACAGAGTACTTCGAGGAAGGCTGACACCTTCTGCTGTTTCATAATTGTCCAATAACCACTGAAGCTAGAAGTAGACATAAAAACAGTATTTGTTTTTTTTTCTTTTGGTTATGTGTAATAAATATAGCTTATATACGCTAGCCATACTCTGAGGGCATGTGGGTGAAGGGGAAGTACAGGATGCATTCCATGTTCCTCAGATGTCTCTCTGTAATTTATTCTATAACCCAAAAGTAGGCGATGTTGCAGAAAACAGCAAGGGGGCTTTGGAGTTGGAATTTAGTTGTAACTTGGGGTGAGGCATGGTTGGTAAGCAGAAATCTAATCTCTTATGGTTTTGAGGTGCACTCCTAATGTTCACATTTCACTAGTTTACCTACCTTCTGGAACTCTCCGGTAATCTATTGGTCTGTGAGCAAATTAATCTGTGGCTCAGTGGGAGTGCAGCTTGGTGTGCTGGGTGATTGTGCTCTTTTGGGCATGGACAAGAATGTTATATTCTTTGGCAGAGGGATCCTTGTGACTCCATTTGTTGCATTTAATTATGCAAATTTTAGAAAATTCACATTTGTTCTTAAAGAAAGGAAATAATTTAAAATTATTATTCGCTAGGACTGAACGATTCAGTGATAGAGTCTGTTTAAAAAAAAAGAGTTGCAAATTCATTAGGACTGGAAGTTTGGAAGATTCAATTATTTATTTGCCAGTGCAAAAATCTGCAAAAGATTGGGTGCATCAGATGCTGTTGGCAGAATTTTCAGCAATATAAAAGTTGAAACGTGAGAAACTATTTTAATGACCTGCCCAGTCCACTGCACTGAAGGTGCGGTATAATTCCAATATATTTCTCCTCTCACCTTATAGTAGATTCAGTAAAGCTTCCTGCCAGAAGGTCCAATTTAACCAACTAGGAAGCATCTGTGCATTGTGTGCCACTCTAACCTGAAATTGGCGAAAACTGCTAGCAAGAAGCTTTCTGTTTTCTTTTACAATTTAAGGGTCCCCTTTGGCCATTGGAAATAGTTCTGATCCCACAAGGATTCTTGATCTCTCCTGCTACCCCTTGCCCAAACACCCCCACCACCAAGCATCTAACCCACATTGCCAATTTTACCAATCCCTAAATTCCCTATTCTTAATTTTCAACAGAGCCAACAAAAATGGTCTGAGACAAGTCTGATCTCACCTCTCACCTCGATCCCACTTTTCACCCACTCTGATTTCTGCGAGCTGATATTATCTCTGCTACTCCAAGAAAACGTTAATGACACAATGTAGTCAAATAATGGCTAGATGTTAACATTTCCCATGTGTCATGGTTTGGGGTGGCCTGATGAATTACAGTATAGGCATTTCCTATACATCTAATTACTGCCATGAATTAAAATAGGGACTCAAGGATTTTTTTTATTGTGCTTGCAGTCTTGCTTAATGAAAATTCTAAATAATACTGCATATTAGCAACTTGTGCAACATACAAGTTGTTTAAAGTAGACATACAAGCTTTATGTGTAGGAAGGAACTGCAGATGCTGGTTTAAACCAAAGATAGACACAAAAGGCTGGAGGAACTCAGCATTCTTCAGAAGGGTCTCGAACCTAAATGTCACCCATTCCTTCTCTCCAGAGATGCTGCCTGTCCCGCTGAGTTACTCCAGCATTTTGTGTCTATCTTCACAAAGAAAATTTAGTTGGATTGTACACGAAAATCCTCTTGCTTTAACAAGGCATTCAAGGACATGCGTGAAATCTTCTGCAAAATTCAAGAATCCTCAGTCCTGTCTATGCAATTTCATTCTTAACACTGAATTAATTGATTAAATTATGATAATTTAATAATTCCCTGTTAGATGTCGGGTAACATCAACATCTGCAATACTCTTGCAGTCCTTTTATAGACCAATGTTACCTAAGAAAGACAATTTGTAGAAATGTATTACCTACAAACTTTTTACAGAAATAATAATCAGTTAGACCAATTTCCATTTGTTATTCAAATGTGTAAGACGTGATTTAAATAACTTGGAAACATTGGAAGAAAGTAGCAAATGACTTGTTTCCCGATTGTCTTTGGTGTAACTATTTCTTGGTTTCTAATCCTGCATTCTATTGGAAGGATCTAACTTAGCTAAGAAAGTAAAACTATGTAACAGCAGGCAGTTGATAAGTTTCTCAACACTATTTTAAACAGTCCACTGTTTACTATTACGATGAGAACTTAAAATGATTGATCAACTGGTCCAAGAGAGAACGGTGAAAGGGAGTTCCTGGTAAGGTCGAGTGTCCAATGTGCATTTGAAATTTTACCTGAACACTTTAGAAAGTGGAAGAGACCAAATTATCAATATTGCCATAAGAATCGGAAGTAGATTCTACTTCGGAAATAGGCACAAAATAATTATGGTGTATTATATAAATATCTGAATACATTGAAGAAAGTGGTCAATAGACCACTTTCTTTAATGTTAAGGGAATAAAGGGATATGGGAATAGCGCAACAAGGAAGTGACATGGAGGTAAAATAACAACCATTATATGGAATGGCTGAGCAGGCACAAGAAGTGGCTTCAATTTTTTATATTCGCTTGTATGTGTGTTCCTAATTCAGCATGTCCACAAATTATATTTATTTTATAAAACCTTAATATTTGATTAAACATTGTAATAAATACAACAGGGCAGATTACCTGAGTTAATCCTCACCATTGGATGTATGGTCCGTGTAGTAATGGAACATGGAAAGGACATCAAGATGTCAGCCATCATTACGGCCACAGGAAAAAAATACACTTGTGCATTTTGGAGCGTGTTTCTTGGTGGTGATTTTAAAAGCAAATCATTCTATGTTTGCTGCATCCTTATCAGGTCTCCAATTAAAATTAAATCTGAGAACTTATGGTGCGAGCAAGTAGAGCAACTAATTGCAAATGAATTGCAATGTTGCAGTATGAAAAAATCCTGGACTTTAGTTTCCACTATCCTCCCTATAATTTTCGTCCAGCCCTCCTGGTGTGAAAAATGAATTCTTAATCCAATCCAATTGTTATCTTTTAATAGTTTTCACTTGGGTGGTCTCTTTCTTTATCATCGCTGGTACCTTTGGAATGTCCTGAGATTGCAAATGCCTGGATAGGAAACCTTCTTTTCTTTCTTAACTCTAATGTTCCACCTTCACAAATGCTCTAAATTTTCAGCTTATCTTTAATTGAGGCCATCTGTTAAATTCTCATTGTCTTTTCAAACTCACAACTTCACCTGTCTCTTAATTTCAAGTTTGGTTTCGAACCAAAGTATAACATATTCCATTCTCTGCTTTTTCTCCCCAATCAGTTCCTTCCTATCAATACAACATATCACATGCTCCTAATGCTTTCTTGACTTGACAACTTGAACTCCTATGCCCCATGTAAGTTAGCACTATAATCAACCTAGCTCAATAAAAAGTATTTATTAAAACAGCTCAAGAAAGAAACCTTCAATCCCAACAATTCCCTTATGATTTTTCTATTCTCTAAAAATGTTGAGTTAATTTTGAGATTTCCTGATTACCTATAAAATTTTATTTAAGTACCTTAAAAATGATTTCCATACAACTACTTTACAACGTCACGAATAATATTGATGAGACACCTAAAATACCATGGCACTCATTTCATAATCTTTCCACCACCTTTAACCATTCCATATGCTTTTGTCTTTCTTCAGCAATCTGCCAGTGCTGCCTCTTAACTTGTTTTGGCCATGCCTCTCCGGGGATTAACCATTTCAATTATATCTACCACTACATTTATATTCAACATACTAGTACAGATGCACCTGCAGTCTCTTCCTCTTCATCATCTGCATGTTTGCCTGAATTACATAATTTGTACATTTGGGCAAATGGTACACATATATTGGTGGTCATCTCTATTACATCTTTGCCTCCTCCATTAAACTGAAAGCAAATCTAACTATAACCATCCACTTTAGCTACTGTAGTCACTTACTTGCCTCTGTTCTAGACTATATTAGGGCCTGGTTGTTAGATCAGGCTTGCAGAAGATGCAGAATATAAGCAACTATTTGACCCTAAGCTCACTTTGTTCCCACAACTCCACCATTACCAAGACAGCTTTCTTCCAAGCATCCATTTCCACTTTCTTCAAAGTATCAGCTTGGCTCAGTGGTAGCATCCCTGCCTGAGTTAGAAAAGAAAAAAAAAAGTAAACAATTGTATTTATATAGCATTGTTCATGACCTCAGGACATTTCAATGCACTTTACAGCCAATAGCATAATTATTTGAAGTGCAGTCACTGTTGTAATATAAGAAATGCAGTAGCCAATTTGCACAAATTTGCAATGTTTGACAACCTGCAATGTGATCATCTGTATTAAAGATATTGACGGAGAGATAAATATTGGACAGTGCACGCACTACTTCCCTTGACCTAACTTGTTTCAATTGTTTATAGGTTCAAGGCTTCAGACATGGATCTGAACACCTGAATGTAGGTTGAGATAGATGGCACTATTGGAGGTCATGATCTTAAATTAAATTGAGAAACCTATTTATGTGTTCATATGGATGCAAAAGCACAATTGGTATATGACTTTAAGTAATGTTGCCAGTACCTTGGCTAACATTCATCCCTCAGCCAATACTATCAAAATAAATTGTTTGGTCATTCCTTTTGTGGGTCTTTGTGGGATTTTATTGTGATCAAATGTGTCAAACAACAGTGATTACTCTTCAAAAGGTAATTAATTGGCTGTTAAGTACCCTTGAGTTTTGAGGAAATCACAGCTGCTATATAAACACATGGTTTTTTTCCCATCATTATAATATTGCCTCCTTCCACTGATAATACCTAGACCATGCCTTTAATAGCTTTTAGTTCAGCCACAATAACATTTTCTTACCTGGAGTTTGTGTGGCTATTTTGCACAAGGTTCAACACTTAGAAATCACTGTAGCCCATTTCCTCACCTGCACTACATCAGCATTGTCTTTACTACTTCCTGTCTCATGGAATTGTCATCAAAATCCTTATACTTGGTTTTAGATCCCACTATCGACTCACACAACCCTAATTTAGTAAACTCTTCCTGCCTCGGGTCATCCTCAGCACCTCTCTGTGTGTTAACATCAAATGAACATCTTCTTTGGACCCATGGATCCACTGTATTTGCTACTTATTCAACTCTCTCACTGCCGCTCTCTTGAACTTGCTTCCCAGTTTTTCTTCTCCTTGTATCTTTCTCTAGCCGTTCAAAACTCCTCTCTTTTTCACGTGTATTTTGTTCCCCAACTGAGTTTTTCTAGTTACCCCTTTGGAATCAGATATTTTGAACCCATTATTGTACATTGTTTGAAACATTTTTCTGCAGATGAAGAATAGAATTGCAAGTAGTTGTTAAGCTAGAAGCTAGTAAGGTTTAGTAGCAGTAAATTGTGAAACTGAAAATATATATTATAAACCACTGAACAAATGGTCAATATAATTCAGACTAAATCCCAATTTGCTAACTTTCCATCACATCTGATTATAAATACAACTTTCTTAGAAAATCTTGCATGTAGTTTTAAAAGTGATCAGATAATATGCGTAGACTTTGCAGCTTTTCAGAAATTCACACAGGATCCTCCCTATGATATCATAGAGGATATCGGGTATTCCTGTGAAGGTGTGCAGCACACATCTCTATGTCATTTGCCCATTTTCTTTTTGTGCAAACAGCTCTTTCACACCAAAGCAAGCCTTGACTGGAGAGTTGAGGCATGGTTTGGCATGTTAGAAAGGGACCAAGCTTACCTGGTCTGCTGCTGGAGAGTTCCAGACTTCAGTCTTCTCGCAGATAGGTTTGATTTTAAGTATTTCCCATGGTGTTCACTTCCACCCACCACTCAGACCCTGACTGTAGGTTGTGCATCACTTCACCCCCAGTTTAATTGATATGACCTCCAATGCCCCATACTCCATGCCAATTTTTTCCCATCCCCCTCCTTCATCTGCACCACCACCCCTTTGGTCCTGGTGACCTGCAACCAGCCGGATTTCCTCCAGTAGCTATGCACAATAGAATTTGGCTGCTGAGAACTTTTGCACAAAATGACCCCTGTGTTATGTCATTTTAAGGTAATATTTTTAGATCAATCTGTAATGTTCAGATCTGCAGCCTAAAAAAAGGATTTATTTTCTTCCCTTTCATCCATATAAATTAATTCTTCATTATTAACATCCACAACATATCTGACTTGACCGTTTATTTAATTTGCAATTTTTTCCCAAATCTCGAGTGGAAGAGAATCTTTACCCTCCATTTAATTCAGAATCATGTTTGACAACCCTGGTGTCTACCCTTCTCTCTGCTCGGTCATGGCCTCCTCCAGGCTTCCAAAAATGGATCTCAACATTATTTAATTGCAAGAGCACATAACTTTATGTAAAATGGATAAAACTCCAAGGAAATATAACTAGGAAAATTTTATCACTTCAAGTGTGAAGGTAAATGAGGATCAACATTAAATACCACCTTACAACAACCATGGCACTGGCCTTGCATGCTCAAGCAGTGGTCACCTACCACCAGCCTCCATCAATCAGAACTGCTATCTAACATTTATATACTCCAACATATGCTCATTTGTCACTGCAAAAACACATGCCACATTGCATAACTTACACATCTTCCTTGCCATTCATGAAACCAAGTGCATCACACAAATACAGTGCAAGATTTTCACTAACTGTAAAGAAAGTAAATAATACAGTGCCATCCACAATGTTTGGTACCAAGACACATCATTTATTTATTTACCTCTGTACTCCACAATTTAAGATTTGTAATAGAAAAAAAATCACATGTGGTTAAAGTGAACATTGTCAGATTTCATTAAAGGGTATTATTATACATTTTAGTTTCACCATGTAGAAATTACAGCTGTGTTTATACATAGTTCCCCCATTTCAGGGTACCATAATGTTTGGGACACATGGCTTCACAGGTGTTTGTAATTACTCAGGTGTGTTTAATGCCTCTTTAATGCAGGTATAAGAGAGCTCTCAGCACCAAGTCTTTCTATCACCTTTGGAAATTTTTATTGCTGTTTATCAACATGAGGACCAAAGTTGTGCCAATGAAAGTCAAAGAAGCCATTATGAGACTGAGAAACAAGAATAAAACTGTTGGAGACATCAGCCAAACCTCAGGCCTACCAAAATCGAATGTTTGGAACATCATTAAGAAGAAATAAGAGCACTGGTGAGCTTACTAATCGCAAAGGGACTAGCAGGCCAAGGAAGACCTCCACAGCTGATGACAGAAGAATTCTCTCTATAATAAAGAAAAATTGCCAAACACCTGTCCGACAGATCAGAAACACTCTTCATGAGTCAGTTGTGGATTTGTTAATGATCACTGTCCGCAGAAGACTTCATGAACAGAAATACTAAGGCTACACTGCAAGATGCAAACCACTGGTTAGCCGCAAAAATAGGATGACCAGGTTACAGTTTGCCAAGAAGAACTTAAAAGAGCAACCACAGTTTTGGAAAAAGGTCTTGTGGACAGACGAGACAAAGATTAACATATCAGAATGATGGCAAGAGCAAAGTATGGAGGAGAGAAGGAACTGCCCAAGATCCAAAGCATACCACCTCATCTGTGAAACACGGTGGTGGGGGTGTTATGGCCTGGGCATGTATGGCTGCTGAAGGTACTGGCTCACTTATCTTCATTGATGATACAACTGCTGATGGTGGTATCATTATGAGTTCTGAAGTGTATAGACACATCCTATCTGCTCAGGTTCAAACAAATGCCTCAAAACACATTGGCCAACGGTTCATTCTACAGCAAGACAATGATCCGAAACATACTGCTAAAGCAACAAAGGAGTTTTTCAAAGCTAAAAAATGGTCAATTCTTGAGTGGCCAAGTCAATCACTCGATCTGAACCCAATTGAGCATGCCTTTTATATGCTGAAGAGAAAACTGAAGGGGACTAGGCCCCAAAACAAGCATAAGCTAAAGATGGCTGCAATACAGGCCTGGCAGAACATCATCAGAGAAGACACCCAGCAACTGGTAATGTCAATGAATTCAAGCAGTCATTGCATGCAAAGGATATGCAATAAAATACTAAACATGACTACTTTCATTTACATTACATTGCTGTGTCCCAAACATTATGGTGCCCTGAAATGGGAGGACTATGTATAAACACTGCTGTAATTTCTGCATGGTTAAACCAATCTTTATTAAAATCTGACAACGTGCACTTTAATTACGTGATTTTTTTCTATTACAAACCTCAAATTGTGGAGTACAGAGGCAAATAAATATATGATGGTTCTTTGTCCCGCACATTATGGAGAGCACTGTATAAAGGCACCTATTTATTCATGAAGGTGTTAAATGTTTATCCAGAGTGCACAGAAGCACGCAGAGCAAGCACAACATAGTCAATTACCATGCAAAAATGCTGACACGGTGACTATTTCAATGCACAATGTTAATGCCCTCTTAATCTCCTACAGCTGAACATATTTAGAAACAGTAACGAATCACCCACAATAGTTCTATTTCAAGGATCATCTAGGACTTAAAGGCTTGTTGCTAAGGGTTCTTTTTCTAGCTGTTATGATTGGCAGATCTGATGGATGTGCTATTCCCTAAGGTTTGCTGGTACAGGTTCATTTGCAGAAAGGTCTTCTGCAGCTATGCCCTTCACCTTTAACAGCTTTAGTTTGAACTACCCACTCATGATAAAGAAATACCTATGTGTCCTCAACCATTGAACAGAAAATAAAGTGAGCGCCGAATATTAAAATATTGAAATAAGTGATTGACTCTGTAGGTCCGTTGACTGCATTGCAATCTTTAGGAATGGGTTATTCATGCAACGCAAGATATTTTGTTTTGGGAACTGTCAGATTTAGCCTCTAAATGGGCTTTGCCCAACCTCCCACACTACCATTTGCCCATCTTGCAATTCCCTCGGCTACGTCTCCAGCAGAGATGTCACTGTAATGCTGAGCCCTCCACTGAAATCTCTTGGAACAAATGCTGGCAGGATGCTGTAACCTTTTTAACAGCTTGTAAATCTTTGCTTTTCTTGGCTTTATCCACCCTTCTTGAGATATGTAAAAATGAACTGAGTTGCTTTCCCAGGGATTTATTTCTATTGTTTCTTGAAAACAGGACATCAATTGTTAGTAATAAATGGTTTATATTACTTCATAGAGAGAGAGCAGATAACGAGCACTTCAGTTATTTGCCCCACTATGGGTGTATTGTCAAGTGCAAAAGAACATCACCAAAGCCACAAAATTGCAGCCGTTTTCTGTTTAGGCCGAGTTAGTATCAGGAACATTAAACCCCAGCATATCTCTCACTCTACCATTAACATCAGGCCAAGAGATCAGCACTGGGTCAATGAGAAATGTGGAAGAACATGCTGAGACCAATGCCAGGTGAACTTAAGAATGACTTGGGGAAACTACAACACAAGACTAATGTGTGCTAAAGAGAGTACGATAGATGGATATAAGCGATCCAGTCAAAATGCTTATGTCCTGCCACATCGATGCTTGATAGCTGTGGGCAATAAAAAGGTGATAGGAGGAGGAAACTGAGAACAGCTGAATCAACAAGGGCAGTTACAGCAGGTGCTGAAGACAAGGTTCTGCAACCACATTCTGCCAGAAGTGGTGAGTAGATGATGCAGCTTGGGTTCTTCCTGAGACCTCACCATCATAGTCTTCATTCCATGTGATATCTTGATGAAACACTCTGGATATAACAAAGGCAATGGGAATAACAATATCCCTGTGGTAGCAGAAGTCCAGAACTAGTGGTCCTCCGAGTCAAACTGCTTCAGGTTTCAACACTGGCGTCTACTGGTATCTATACACTGTAAATGGCTTGATTGTAATTATGTATTGTCTTCCTGCTGACTGGAAAGCACGCAACAAAAGCTTTTCACTGTACCTCGGAACGCGTGACAATAAACGAAACTAAACCAAACTGACTTCCTGACTTTTGCAATAATGCCCAGATATATCCTGTTATCATAAACTAGGAAAATTCAATCCAATTTATTACCACACAGTTTAACCTCAATGAGTACTAAATAAAGGCACCTTCAACAGTGCTTTTATGCATCTCAAATCAAGATAACTAAATCACTGATACCCATAGTGGGTTTCATTAGTACCATTCAGCTTATTTACCATCGTATTCTAAACATGGACCAAAGGGCTAAATTCCAGAAGCAAAGAAAGTGTTATGGCCTTGCCATCTCGGCAGCATTTAATTGAGTGTGGGCTTAAGAAACCTTGGAAAAGTTGAAGTCAATAGACATCAAGGGGAAAACAAACTAATGGAAGGAGTTATATCTTGCATAAAGTAAGTTGGTGGAGTTGTTGGAAATCTATTATCTTCGCCCAAGGATAATATTACAGGTGTTTTTCAAGTATTTCTAACTGCAAATGCAATACTATTTTTTCATATAAGATGAAGACGTGTGGGCTGATGATTTCGCAATGTTGAATTCCATCCTCAGAAAAGAAAGCAGTTCAAGCATAGCATCCAAGCATGGACCAAAACGTGGCATGAATCACTCGTGCCACAAAAACGCCGGGGAAGAAACAATTCCAAAAAGAGAAAGTTTAATCACTTTCCTTTGATTTTCAGTTACTTTACTGTTGTTGAGTATTCACAAACAACATCTTGGGAGAGTCAACATTAACCAGAAACTCAGCTGGAACATCCATGTAAATACAATGGCTAAAAGAGCAGAATCAGAGGCTGGTTATCCTCTGGTGAGTGACATACACTGACAACGTAAAATGTTCCATCATTTACAATTTTCAAGTAAGGAATACTGTCAATTTACCTGGACTAATGTAGATCCAACGATAAACTTGACAAAATTCAGGAAGAGCAACCCACAAGATTAACAGTCCATTCACCACCCTAATCATTCATTCCCCCCATCATTGCCTGGTGACTGCAGCAGAAGGCATTCACAAAATGAACTCTTGTTAGTTGCATGAGGTGTTCTGATGGGACCTCTCATAACTGTAATCTTGACCACTAAGAAGGGCTGCATTGTCTGAAGAGTTGAAAATAGAATTGAAGATTCCACATGAGTGTGCGTGTATGGGGAGACCACCACCTACTGACTCCCCTCCAAGGTCCACACCATACTGACTTGGAAGTTACCCGCATTGTTTATTTGTTGCTGGGTTAAATCCTGGGGTTCATTATTGTATTGCATTATCAGAGCAGCTTTATTAGAACTGCAGTGGTACAATGAGATGGCACATGAACTGCCCACTCAAGGACAATTAAGGATGGGCAATAAATGCTGACCTTGCCTGCGATGCCCAGATCCAGAAAAATGAATAACTAAAATCAATTTTGGAGAAACATCAATAAATCAATAGACAAATATTTAGCCCTACACACTGCTATGTGCAAACTTCAGAAATTGAAGATTTTTTTCTACTTTGTACTTTTTTGTTTATAAGTTGCGTGATTTGAAGATGAGGAAAGAAAATTGAATAAAGGATGATTAACGGGGAAAGGTCATGTGATAAGACTTCAGGGAAATGAATGCCAAGGATAGTCTTAGCCTAATTAAGAAGACACAACAAATGGAGATACATGATTGACTTTAGTGCTCTGGATAGGAATGTGAAAAAAACAATTTACAAATTTGATCCCTAAAACTGAAGTGCACAAATTATGCACACACTTAGACAATTTGAGTTAATTGGTGATAAAATTGCACTTGAAAATCCAGAGGATGGTGAATACTGCATGTGAACTACAACAAATCTGGTCAGGATTGAATAACATCCCTAGAAACAAATGCTTTTTTTTTTGATGAGGAAAGTAACAGCAATAATACTTCAGACCAATAAACTGACATTTGCACATTTCTCCACAGATGAATTAATTTTCATCCCTCCTTGATCTGTCAGCTATTTCCAGCGCAATCAATTCTGATGGTTCAACTGACAAACATAAACCATAAAAATCTGCATTTGTTATTTAATCCATTTTATTGCACTTTTTTTCAGGTTTCAATATGAGCAGCATTTTGCTTTTGCATTAGGAAAGATGACACATCTGACTGAAGAGGGTTTGGTCATGTGTACAATACACACATCGAAGCAGACTATCTTTTCATTCTCTTCCTTGTTTTATCTATTATACATGCCTGGAGTGCATATGTCTGGCATATGCAGACCTGTAATCCAATATAGGTCAGAACATTTAGGAGAAAATTGAAATGGGATAATACAAAGTCCGAATTGGAGGGCAAGTAATGGGAGGTAAGCATGCAGTGTTGGCACAGTTAGTGATGTTTTAAGTAGATTCGGTCATCCTGGATGAGTGGCTAATATTTCCTAAT
The DNA here is from genome assembly GCF_053455715.1 of Rhinoraja longicauda. Classification (NCBI taxonomy): domain Eukaryota; kingdom Metazoa; phylum Chordata; class Chondrichthyes; order Rajiformes; family Arhynchobatidae; genus Rhinoraja; species Rhinoraja longicauda. The sequence goes on along the minus strand of NC_135955.1, from coordinate 46,243,797 downwards.
ATTTAGGAAATAGAATTCTCTCAGATCATGCAGATGATGTTTCATAAATTTATGCATAAATCTGAATAATCTCTTGGACATAATAATAAAGTAAGATGACAAAATGTTTCTGTTGCAAACTGAGATACAGGATCGAATAGATATGTTTCTGCTGCTTATTCCTGAAACTAACAATATGGGAAGACTCTGCCACTGACTATATTCTGCTCATGTCATGTGCCTTATAAGAGGTGGGCAAAAGTTCCACTCCTTTCAAGGCAAATTGGAAACTCCAAGAACAGCAAGGCCCAACCAGGTCTCCGCTGCTTTCTCCCAGGGATGTCTTCATGTTGCAGCCAGGTTTACAGTAAGGAACTTGTGAACATTTTTACACCACTCTATTCTAACTCCAGATCTCAATATGACCATTTGTTTATTCTGGTAAGGGGAAGGAAAACAACACAAATGTCATTAGGATACATTTAAGACAAACAAAATAAGCAGGTGGCAGCAGAATAAATCAGAAAAAAGCTGATGTAACTGACTCAAGATTTAAGTGGTTTTGAAGGAAGAGGCAACTTACATGGCTGTTGAGAAGAGTGCTTCTGTGAGCTGTCAAACCATCAGACTTCTGGAGTGTCTCAATCGCCATTTCAATCTGATGATAGATAGCATTAAAAAAGAGCTCAAGACAAGACAGTAAAAGCAGATTTAATTGAACACACAAATAAATGAAAGAATATTTAAGGCACAACAGAATTTTTTAGTGAGCAGGTTCCCAATGACATATTTATCCTGTTGAGTGCTTAATTTTGTAAACAATTTATAAGCAAAAGACTTCCTAAAGTGAAATTCACATTAATAAACTAAAAATAAATGTGAGTAATGCAGAAAAAATTATTATCTATGCCTCATGCTAAACAATGCATCCATCACCTGCAACCTATACATTTTGTACAATGCTTGTTAAATTGCATGGACTGGGCCATCTGTATATCATGCAGCATGTATCAATTTTACATTGTACAGCACATATCAAACTGGGTACATTCCATCTAATACTCAAATCAGCTACAGTGTGGTCTGCAATTTGTATCAGATAAATGATTTATTTCACAGGCCATATTTGTGCACCAATTGTGCCTGTATTGTGTGTAGATAAACGACAGCGACAAAATGCTGGAAATGTTTTGAAGGTGCAAATAGTCAAGATTACAAAGAATTTCATGTGGATGAATTGGTGGTTTTTGTCCTGTTGGTTGTTGGCCCTGGAAAGGCTTTGAATCGTTGGGATGGGTTGATTTGGGGTTGAATCATTGAATGACTCAATTATCTAATGATCTACATGATTGCTCCTCTTAAATTCCTGTCGAGGATGTGGGCAGTAGAGGATTTGATCATTGTTACTTCAACTGATCACCAAGGGAACTGGTAAGACTTTCTCTTACAGATTCGCAATAAAACACTATTTGTTGGGACTTTTTTCAATTAATTTCTCCAATTATTTTGCAAGAATTGAAATTAGTTGATTTTCTTATCATATTTTTCTTTCAGCCTTCAGTAATTAATCTGTACTCAGTAGTTTAAGAACAAGGATGTAAGCTTAATAAAAGTGATGGTTGACTCTTGCTGAAATAAACTAAATTAATGCCCAATCAAATAAAAAGATTTTCCAAATATCCCTTCATATCAAAATTCATTACGTTATCTATGTGTGTGAGACCTGAATCTACAGCTTTTCTATAAGGTTTACACGGATAGGTTTGATTCTTCCAAAAAAGCATTAGAGTTCAAATACCTGCAATGTACATATCTTCTAAGTTAAATCGGCCTAATTAATAAATTAATTAATCAATTAAGAGAATAATTTATTTGCTCAGAATTCGTCCTGATTAATAATTTTCTTGAACGATTTCAGTAGATTATTTTCCAAGAATGTGGATAAGAGAATAATTTCTTTGCTCAGAATTAATTAATTAATTAAGTCTGAGCAAAGAAATTATTCTCTTATCCACATTCTTGGAAAATAATCTACTGAAATCGTTCAAGAAAATTATTAATCAGGACGAATTAGGGATGGGCACTAAAATGCCATATTTACTACATTGCCAATATCTTGAAATACATTTTGAAAGCTCACCGTTCGGATATAACCATGAACCAAGGCCATAGGACAATAAAAGGATAACAAACTGTCATGTTGTCTCTTGGTTGATCACAACTTGAGCTCTAAACATATCTGAGAAGGGCAACTGGGCTCGATTAGAGACTAAATTAAAACAAGTGCGATTCCAAAGCTTGTTAACTGTTTGGGACAACTATCACTGGATTAATACAATCAAGAAAAGATATAGAAAACATTGAGGCACGGGATTCTAAGTGGCAAGTAACATCACAATAACCATCACGAAGAAGGGAATTTCTACCCACCTACCTTGACATCCAATGGCATTATTCATAATGGAATCATCCATAATCAATGCCCGGGGATGGGAGAAGTACCTATGATCAGAATCATTTCTGGACTGGCCAAATAAATAAAGAGCAGGTCAGGCTGTAAGATCAGGCTAAAACCCTATAGTGACTGAGGAACTCTTTGACCATCCTCAGGTGCAAGGCAAAAGTTAGTAATGTAATGGAATGATTAGGCTTTATGGTTATGCTCCAACAATATTTGAGAAAATTGATGTCCTCAGGAAAAAGGAGCCCACTTTACTGACACTCCACTCACCACCTTAACCATGCACTTTCTCCATCAAATGCACACAGTGACTACATTGCCTATTATGTGCAAAATTAAAAGCAGTTACTTGCCTAAATTACTCTGATAGCGCCTCTCAAGCCTGTACTATCTGCCACCAAGAAAGGGCTGCTGGCACATGGGAACAAAAACCCAGCAATTTCTTCTCTAAGTCACACATAATTCTGGCATAAAGCTGTATGACTGCTCAGTTACAGATATATCTAAACATAGCACAAAAAGTAAGGAAATTTGTGTTTGGTAGATTATTTCTTTGTTGTAACAATGCTTCTTGGCAATAAATCTTATACCGTTGGAAAGCCTGTTTATTTCCCTTTTAAATGGTGCCACATTTGTAAAGAACATGCATTTGTGGGATGAGCAGCAGAGCTGAGTATATGGGTTGCGCCCATGAAAAATTTGCCAAATCTTCTCTGCCAATGCCAAACAGGTTATTCTGCTGTTGCTATTGACTCTTGTTTTGAGCTTCTGGTACCCCCAGGTGCTGACAATCTGGTGCCTGATTGGCACCTGATTGGCAGCATCTGTGAGCATGGGCCCTGCTACAGTGGTCAGTAGGTGTCTGCTCCAAGAATCGGCATGCCACGTTTGACTGATCTGGATAGGGCCCGTGCGATAGGGCAACTTCAAGCTGGTGTTCCGCAAAACCAAGTTGCGGCATTATTTGGAGTGAGCCCTAGTACCATCTCCAAAGTGAAGGCCAAGTTCCATATAACGGGGGATGTCAGAGACAGGCCACGAAGTGGGCGTCCCAAGAAGACGACACCCGAAGAAGACCGTTTCCTCACCCTGTCAGCACTTAGGAACCGTAGGCTGTCTTCTACAGATTTGCAGTCAAGGTTTGCAGGACGATATGGCCGACGGCTCTCTGCCCAGACAATTCGGAACAGACTGCACGCAGCCGATCTCCGGTCTCATAGGGCTGCCAGGAGGCCTGCCATGACTGCCCTTCACCGTCAGGCCCGTTTGCGCTGGTGTCGGCAACACGTGCACTGGAACCTGAACATGTGGAGGAACGTTATGTTCAGCGATGAGTCCAGATTCTGCCTACGGCAGTTGGATCATAGGGTCAAAGTGCGGAGAAGACGCGGAGAACGCTATGCTGAATGCTGCACCGATAGAGTAACATCTTTTGGTGGAGGCAGTGTGATGGTGTGGGGCGGCATCTCCCTCACTGGAAAAACAAGGCTTGTCATCATTGGAGGCAATCTCAATGCAGAGAGATATCGAGATGAGATTCTGCAACCAGTGGCAATCCCATATCTCCACAGTCTGGGACCGAACTCTATCCTCCAAGATGACAATGCTCGCCCCCACAGAGCAGGGTTTCTCAGAGACTACCTCCAGAATTTGGGAGTGGAGAGGATGGAATGGCCTGCCAGCAGTCCTGACCTCAACCCCATTGAACACTTGTGGGATCAGCTTGGGCGTGCTGTTCGTGCCAGAGTGACCAACACAACCACGTTGGCTGACTTGCGACAAATGCTGGTTGAAGAATGGGATGCCATCCCACAACAGTGTGTGACCAGGCTGGTGACCAGCATGAGGAGGAGGTGCCAGGCTGTTGTGGCTGTGTATGGTTCTTCCACACGCTACTGAGGCTCCTGTTTATTAAATGAATAAATTGTTAAATTGCCAATAGACAATAGACAATAGACAATAGACAATAGGTGCAGGAGTAGGCCATTCAGCCCTTCGAGCCAGCACCGCCATTCAATGCGATCATGGCTGATCACTATCAATCAGTACCCCGTTCCTGCCTTCTCCCCATACCCCCTCACTCCGCTATCCTTAAGAGCTCTATCCAGCTCTCTCTTGAAAGCATCCAACGAACTGGCCTCCACTGCCTTCTGAGGCAGAGAATTCCACACCTTCACCACCCTCTGATATGTCAATATGTCTTGTTTCTTCAGACTTCAATCATCCAATCCACCAAACAACACCGAACAAGAGTCAATGGCAGAATAAGCTGTTTGGCATTGGCAGAGAAGATTTGGCAGATTTTTCATGGGCGCAACCCACATACTCAGCTCTGCTGCTCATCCCACAAATGCATGTTCCTTACAAATGTGGCACCATTTAAAAGAGAAATAAACAGGCTTTCCAACGGTATGAGATTTATTGCCAAGAAGCATTGTTACAACAAAGAAATAATCTACCAAACACAAATTTCCTTACTTTTTGTGCTATGTTTTAATTCCTGGAAAGTTCGATCTCAAAATATTTTGGAGTACCCCTACCAGAGGAATTGCTGTGGTACAAGATGTTGGCACACCATCCTCTTCTCAATGGTTAGTAGAAATGGTTGCCTCACTGGAATAGCACAATGCATGACTGGATTACAAAGACAGCATCTTCAAATATTTAATTTATAAGATATAATCTTTTCTGGCATTTATTGCCTATTCCTAATTACCCTTGTGAAGGTGGTTGTGAAACACTGTGGTGGAACTGCTGTTGTCCTTCCTGTGCAGGAATGTCTATAGTGCTGTTCAGGAAACAGTTCCAGGATTTATTCCCAACGATGATGGAGGTGCAGCGATAATTTTCCAAATCAGGATCGTATGCTACCTAGAGAGCAACTATCATGTGATGCTTTCATGCTCCTGCAGCTCTTTTCTTGGTGTTGATAGGGAATCATGGGCTTGCGAGGTTGGAGTAGTCCAGACAAGTAACCCGCAATGTATTTTGTAAATGATACACATTGAATCATGATATAGCTTCAAGTCAGAATGGTTGGTGACGTTGAGAATCTGCGGACTTTGGTGTTAACGTCCACCTGCTACCCTTAACTTTCTTGATGGTTACTGTCTGAGTATCAAAATAGCCAAGGCGGTGTAGCTGGAATGCATTTTGCAGACAAAAGATAATGCATCCACTGTGTGCCTGTGAAGGGAGTGAATACCAATGATGGATGGGTGTGGTGGGAGGTAATCAAACAAGATGGCTTGTCCTGGATGGTTGACCACGATTCTCCTAATTTGTAACTTTTAAATGGCGAAAAGGCAATGGGATATCAGTGATGAGATATTTCCTTAAGGATACCTTATCTCTGATGTGCTATTGTATCTACACAATGTTGATGACTTTGTGACAGTAACTTCATTGAATGGTTAGACCCTATCTTGTTGGAAATGGTCATTTGCTGGTACCTTTGTGGTCTAAATGTTACTTGTCACTGTTGCAATCTTTCTGCATTATTTCCAAAGAAGTTGCAATCTTTCTGCATTATTTCCAAATAAGTTGCAATTGGAATTGTTCATCAAGTAGTCATGTGTGAACATTCCCACTTCTGACGCTAAGAAGGTCATTCCGGATGATTGGGCTCAGGCGGCAGCCTAAACAATTCCTGCTGTGATGTCCTGGAGCTGGAATAATCATGCTGAGAATTTTCTTCCTTGTCAGCAAGTTCAATTATTTCAACCGTACTTCAAAATTTAGTTTACACACTCCAGACTACCTCTTCTATACCTGGGTCAATAATAGTTGTAGAATGCAGAAACGGGTCAATTGGCCTGCCATGTCCATGCCGATCATCAAGAAACAATCTATCGTTATCCCATTTCCAAGAACTTGGTCCATCGCCTTCTACATGCTGGCAATTCAATAGTTCATCCGGATACTTCTTAAATGTTGTGATAATACCTGCCCCTATGTTACCTGTTTTGTTAACTGCTGATAGACATATGTATTTTAAAATAGGAATGGATGGATGTTCAAGATCAGGAAAGCAGACTATTATCTGAATGGTGGCCGATTAGGAGAAGGGGAGATGCAACGAGACCTGGGTGTCGTGGTACACCAGTCATTGAAAGTAGGCATGCAGGTGCAGCAGGCAGTGAAGAAAGCGAATGGTATGTTGGCATTCATAGCGAGGGGATTTGAGTATAGGAGCAGGGAGGTTCTGCTGCAGTTGTACAGGGCATTGGTGAGACCACACCTGGAGTATTGCATACAGTTTTGGTCTCCTAATCTGAGGAAAGACATTCTTACCATAGAGGGAGTACAGAGAAGGTTCACCAGATTGATTCCTGGGATGGCAGGACTTTCATATGAAGAAAGACTGGATAGACTCGGCTTGTACTCGCTGGAATTTAGAAGATTGAGGGGGGGATCTTATAGAAACTTACAAAATTCTTAAGGGGTTGGACAGGCTAGATGCAGGAAGATTGTTCCCGATGTTGGGGAAGTCCAGAACACGGGGTCACAGTTTAAGGATAAAGGGGAAGTCTTTTAGGACCGATATGAGATTTTCTTTTTTCACACAGAGAGTGGTGAATCTGTGGAATTCTCTGCCACAGAAGGTAGTTGAGGCCAGTTCATTGGCTATATTTAAGAGGGAGTTAGATGTGGCCCTTGTGGCTAAAGGGATCAGGGGGTATGGAGAGAAGGCAGGTACGGGATACTGAGTTGGATGATCAGGCATGATCATATTGAATGGCGGTGCAGGCTCGAAGGGCCGAATGGCCTACTCCTGCACCTATTTTCTATGTTTCGATGTTTCTATGTTAATTTCTTTATACATTCAGTAGCAATATGTTCTGTATTGAAAGAAGCAGCAATAATCATTGAAACATGTTCTGTAGTTAATTGAAGCCTCAGAAAATCAATTCAGTTCATTCCTTAATTGATTGAAGTGGTAGAATTGCTAATATAGTAATTTTATCTTCTTTGGTTGTAAAGTTAATTGTGTTGACTTGAGACTGTAGCCTCAAACTAAAATGAGTCTTAGTTTATTTCTTTGAAGATGCTCAAGGTTGTGCAGAGTATCTGATTAGGAGTGCCAAAAATACCATTATTTCTGAGATTTGTTGCATTCAAATCCAGTTAGAATAGGTTTAATGTAATTTAAAAAAAAAGAAAATATGGCATAAAATCAAATTGTAATTAAATTAAAAAAAATCATATACTTTGAAGGAGCCACCTGCTTGCCTGCAGTCCATCTGTCTTTTGTGTTTTTTGTTGTTTTTGTATGAATTGTAGTTTTAATATGGTGTAGTGTTTGTATGTTATGTGTGGGGGTGGGGGGAGGGAACGGGAACTGTAACATTGTCTCTCCCGAGCGGAGACGCGACCTTTGTTTCTGTGTCGTGTCTCCGTTCCCGCTGCGGCCTACCACCGGCCATGCACCTGGGACCACCTGGGGCTCTGGTTCGCAGATCCCGCGGCCCGGACTCACCACCTGCGGCGCTGGCTGCCTTCGGAGGCTGCGGGAGCGGCTGCGACTCGTCTCCGGAGGTTCCGGCGCGGGCCGCGTGGACGTCGGAAGCCCGCAGGCCCCTGGATGGGGGCCGACATCGGGAGCTCCGGCAGCGGCAGCGCCTTTGCCCACCCCGAATCGCGGGGCTTGGGTCGGCCCGCCGCGGACCTTTCACCGTCCGGCGCGGCCTGAAATAGGCCGCGGGATTTTCTTGGACAGCGGGAGCCCCGACCGCCCAGACGTGGCAACTCCAACAGCCTGACCACGGGGGAAGACGGCAGGGGAAGAGAAAAAGACATTCTGGCCTTCCAGCACAATGAGGAGGGGACTGGAGGAGACTCACTGTGATGGATGTTTCTTTTGTTTAGTGTTAGTTTATGATTGTATGTGTTATTGCATTTTTATTGATTATTCTTATTGGTCTTATTGTTGAACTGCGGGTAATGTTTCATTTCACTACACATTTATGTGTATGTGACAAATAAATGACTATTGACTATTGATTGACTACTTTATAAATGACAAAATTAATGCATTTTTCATTCTGAAGTCTACATGTACAGTTATTCCAGACGGAAATTGAAAATTCACTAATATGTACTTACAACGATAATAGGTTTGGTCAGTCTAAACCAATCTCCCAAGGGCAACAATCTATAATAAAAAACCTGGAAAACTTACAAAGGGAAAGGATGGCTGCCATTGTTAAAGGACTCTCATTGGGTCCTCATACAAGAATATCATTTTGCACAGCTGACTGGCGAGTACTTGATGTTGATAATGGATGTTCAAATTGGAAAGTTGTTCATGTTTACTGATCTTGAAGCATACCGTGATAGAAAAATCCATGAGAATTCGATCTAATACTAACCCAGTGCAGGAAGCGAACGTTAATGATTTTTACAAGTGTTTTTGTGGCAGGGTGTTATCAGTGAGGTTCCAAACGTTTCAGCTGTGATTCATTGCTTGTTGTTACATGCATTCATGATTTAGGGTGTATAATAAAAATGCTTGCAGATGACATAAACACACATGTGGTTGACAGGGAGGAAGGGAGGAAAGAAGCTTTCAATTGGTCAGAATATTGACAAATGTAATTCAATCCAGAGAAGAATTCCTTTGGAGATTTGTAACAAAACAAAGGAATGTACAACAAAGGGAAGATATTGAGAAGTGTGAAGGAACTGAAGAATCTTGGAATGGATGTCCACATCCTTACAATTAGCAGGGTGGATGGACAAAAGTAGTTAAGGCAGAAAATCTTGAGTAAAACAGGAAATGCTGGAGTGGAGTAACCCAAAATGTCACCTACCCGTTCCTTCCATAGATGCTGCCTGAATTGCTGAGTTACTCCAGCATTTTGCTCAAGATTTTAGCATTGGTAGTTCTTTGCTCCAATACAGAAATTCTTTGCAGCTAACTTTTATGAATGAGTTTAAACATGAACTTAATTAATGATTATAATTTAATTAATGATTAGAAACAAGAAACTAGGAACTGATCGTTCTTATTTGGTTTTAGTTACTTATCTTTACATAATCCAACACTCTAGATAAATCCAGTTGTTGTCTTGAACATATACAAATAACGATCGTATTGAAAGTATAAATCACATTATGATACCTGAAAATAAAATTGACTCTTACTCATTGTATTTTTCAGCTCTGATGGATATTTTTAATCAATTAAACGTATTAAATATTACAGCAGATGACGATGTTTGCTGTATAACTCATATAATCCACTGTGCCACTGTTTGGGAATCCCCACAAACTCACGTGGCCCCATTACTGAGTTCCTTTTAAACTCACCAATATCCATTTCCCAAGCTCACTTTTAACGCATCAGGTTCAATACAAAGTTTTTGACACTACTATGTAACATCTTATAAAAAAGTGAAGTAAATGTGCAGACACAAGAAAATTCAGATCTTGAGCAAAAAAAAACTACTGGAGCTCAGCAGGTTAGGTAGTATCTGCGGAGGGAATGGACAGACGATGTTTCAGGTTGGCACTCTTCTTCATACTGATCTTTTTAAAGTAAAAATGTGTTCAGGTATTATTTGGGTTGACATCCAATATTCCTGACAATATATTTAATCACAGATAAGCTGAGAAAAAGATTGTGCTAAGTCTGGACCTTCTTAAGTTGCAATTTCTTTGATATTTTCCTCTTTTTTTCCCTTTCTCTAATGCCCTTTCAGTGAACATTATAGTTATCAATTTTTCACAACTGTCCTCGTTTTCTTGCCATAACTTTGCAGTGCTTGGAAGAAATCTCAATTACATATTTAAGCAGGATTTCTGCCCACACTTCTTACAATGTCAAGGAGGTGAAGTTGGAGAAGATCAGACAAATATCTCAGGCTACGATTCAGACAGTTTGTTGAGAACTAACCAATTCCACCCTTCGATTGTGGGTTTAATAAAATCTGATTTTCTTTCACATTATTTTGTAGCATTTGGCATTTGGTTTGGAAAGCACAAATTAAATTACAATTTTAAAATCTCCACGCGGCAGGCAACTTTGTTCACAATTAATGGAGATAAATAATCTGGATTATAGACAAGCATGAAATAACTGCAAAATGTCTGCGTCAATGAAGCAATTAAAATGGACCTCATTATTTTATAAACTGGAGACCAGGCCTGCTCACAAACATCTATGCAAAACCACGATGATAAATTAAATAATCATTGTTTTTATTATTGTTGTACCTGTTTACACTGGAGCTGTGGTGCATGAGTATGGGAGCCAGCAAATGCTTAAAATAGATTAGGGGATGCCAAGCAAATTGAAAGCTTTGTCCTAGATAACGTTAAACTGTTGGACCTGGTCTCTTCCAGGTAAATGGACAGTATGCCATCACACTCTTGTGCGCATTGTAAAGTTAAACTCTCGTTATAATGGACCATGTATCCATTATTGTTGATTGTCTATTACAACTGAGTAAGGTATTGCCAGTGTATAAGTAGTAGAAATAAACAAAGGACACAAAGCGCTGGAATAACTCAGCAGATCAGGCAGCATCTCTGGAGAACATGGATCGGTGGCATTTCGGGTTAAGACCCTTCTTCAGACTCTCGGTCTGGAGCAGGCCCTGGAATCCAGGTGAGTTGACCGCCCTGGCCTGCTGGTAGCCGGGGGAGAGGTGAGGATTGGCGGAGTCTTTGGTCGCACCCGGAATGCAGGCAAGGGTTGACGGTGGCGGGCACAGCCTGAAAGCAACCGAGGATGCTGTGTGGGGCAGCGATGGCAACAGAAGGTCTGGCTTGGAAGCGGCGTGAGGCATGGGTGCGGCTGATGCTGCAAGCGGTCCGGGAGGAAGCGCAAGCTAGGAGCTAGGAAGCGTAAGTTGCAGGGGAAGCGGCACGAGCCAGGATGGTGTCGGTAGGTCAGTCATCTACAACTGAAATCCATTATAAAGAGTTAGGTTAAAACAAGGGTTTGCTGTATTGACATGGCTGCTCCAATCATGTTTCTGATCAATGGAGATGCCCTCGAAGATTGAAAGTTGGGACTTTGGCAATGATAATGCTATGGAACATCAAAAGGAAGATGGTTTCCAACACTCACGTGGGCAATGTAAACTTTGCTTGTCACTGAACAGCCCATGCATGTTCAAATGTTTTAGAATGAAAATAAAACATGCTGGAAATGCTCAGCAGCTCAGACAGCAAATGTGGAAAGAGTTAATATTTCAAGCGGACCCTTTCTCATAACTGGGAAAGGAGAGAACAAGTTGCAGGGAGGGTGGGCAAGAATGTATCATATAAAGGGGGTTTCTCAGGATGGGGCCAAGTTTGATGTGTTGATGAACTGTTGAAGAAGCCAGATGAGTGCATGACCTGTCCAATGGTTCCAGCATTTTCCATTTTATTTCACATTTTCAGCATCTATGGTTTCTTGATTTTTATTTTGAAAAAGCTAATTTGGCTCTTAAATTTGTACACAAAATTTCTGCTTATGAAATGAAATATTGCATGACTGTCAGAATTCATGCATTATTTTTATTTAAATTAGGTTAAAATAAAAATGTTGAGACTTGAAGAAAGTGCAATTTTAAAGAATCAAAAATTTTAAAACTAATTACGCAGTCGTCTTTCAGTAGCTAAAGAGGTCCGATTTTAAAAAAAATCTGCTAACATTGTGCTGGAAATCATGAACTATATAATCGAAAATGCAAATATGTACTGAACTACAAGATTCAGCACGAGTAACTCATTATAATGTATTTAGTGTGCAGGCTACATTTTCTACAAGTGTTGCAAGACTAATGAATTAAAAGTATGAGTAATGATAAAAACAGCAGCTGTTTAAAGAGTGTGGTTGCATTTTAACTAGTTTGTTGTTTTTATTACATCGATGATCAACAATGGCAGGCCAGCAAAAGGAATAGAAGCAGAACTTCATTCAAAATGTCATCATCAAAATGTTTTAAAATATGTGTAACAAGAGAACTATTCTCCGAGTCACAAAGTAAAGCCAATATATATGAAAGTGGACATTTAAGTGAACATAGTCTCTTCTATCTATAAGTGAGAAGAGAAGAGTAACATGGTAACAACATCAATGTGAAGTTATGTCCATGCCTTTATAATATTGCATTTTGCGAGTTAAACCAGGGCAGGGCCGACGCAGTGAATGGCACAGCCCTGGAAGTGTTGGAGAGCAGAGGAGTGCAGACTCATAGTTCCTTGAAAGTCGCAGCACAGGTAGATAGGGTGGTCAAAAAGGGCTTCATCGGTATTGAGTATAAAGTTGGGATGTTTTGTTGCAGTTGTACAAGACGTTGGTGAGGTCGTATTTGGAATGTTGTGTTCAGTTATAGTCACCCTGCTGTAGGAAGGATGTTATTAAGCTGGAAAGAGTGCAGAGAAGATTTACCAGGATGCTGCCAGCACTTGAGTGCCTGAGCTATAGGGAGAGGTTGGGCTGGCTCGGACTGTCGATCTTATGGAGGTGTAGAAGATCATGAGGGAAATAGATAGGGTAAATGCACACTCTTTTACCCAGAGCAGAGGAATCAAGAACCAGGGGACATTGGATTTAAGGAGAGAGGGGAAAGATTTAATAAGAACCTGAGGGCCATCTTATTCACATGGAGGGCCATGGGTCAATGGAATGAACTGCCAGTGTTTAGTTTAGTTTTGTTTATTGTCACGTGTACCGAGGTACAGTGAAAAGTTTTTTTTTTGTTGCGTGCGAACCAGACAGTGGAAAGACTTCACATGATTGCAATCAAGCCGTCCACAGTGTACAGATACAGTGGCCTCCATAATGTTTAGGAGAAAGGGCCATCATTTATTTATTTGCCTCTGTACTCCACAATTTGAGATTTGTAATAGAAAAAAATCACATGTGGTTAAAGTGCACATTGTCAGATTTTATTAAAGGGTATTTTTATACATTTTGGTTTCACCATGTAGAAATTACAGCTGTGTTTCTTCATAGTCCCCCCCATTTCAGGGCACCATAATGTTTGGGACACATGGCTTCACAGGTGTCTGTAATTGCTCAGGTGTGTTTAATTGCCTCCTTAATGCAGGTATAAGAGAGTTCTCAGCATCTAGTCTTTTCTCCAGTCTTTCCATCACCCTTGGAAACTTTTATTGCTGTTTATTAACATGAGGACCAAAGTTGTGCCAATGAAAGTCAAAGAAGCCATTATGACACTGAGAAACAAGAATAAAACTGTTAGAGACTCAGCCACACCTTAGGCTTACCAAAATCAACTGTTTGGAACATCATTAAAAAGAGAGCACTGGTGAGCTCACGAATCGCAAAGGGACTGGCAGGCCAAGGAAGACCTCCACAGCTGATGACAGAAGAATTCTCTCTATAATAAAGAAAAATCCCCAAACACCTGTCCGACAGATCAGAAACATTCTTCAGGAGTCAGGTGTGGATTTGTCAATGACCACTGTCCGCAGAAGACTTCATGAACAGAAATACAGAGGCTACACTGCAAGATGCAAACCACTGGTTAGCCGCAAAAATAGGATGGCCAGGTAACAGTTTACCGAGAAGTACTTAAAAGAGCATCCACAGTTCTGGAAAAAGGTCTCGTGGACAGATGAGATGAAGATTAACATATCAGAGTGATGGCAAGAGCAAAGTATGGAGGAGAGAAGGAACTGCCCAAGTTCCAAAGCATACCACCTCATCTGTGAAACACGGTGGTGGGGGGGGTTATGGCCTGGGCATGTATGACTGCTGAAGGTACTGGCTCACTTATCTTCAATGATGATACAACTACTGACGGTAGTAGCATAATGAATTCTGAAGTGGAAAGACACATTTTATCTGCTCAAGTTCAAACAAATGCCTCAAAACACATTGGCCGGTGGTTCATTGGCAAGACAATAATCCCAAACATACTGCTAAAGCAACAAAGGAGTTTTTCAAAGCGAAAAAATGGTCAATTTTTGAGTGGCCTGGTCAATTCTTGAGTGGCCAAGTCAATCACCTGATCTGAACCCAATTGAGAATGCTTTTATATGCTGAAGAGAAAACTGAAGGGGTTTAGTCCCCAAACCAAGCATAAGCTAAAGATGGCTGAAATACAGGCCTGGCAGAGCATCACCAGAGAAGACATCCAGCAACTGGTGATGTCCATGAATCACAGACTTCAAGCAGTCATTCCATGGAAAGGATATGCAAAGAAATACTAAGCATGACTACTTTCATTTACATGATGTTGCTGTGTCCCAAACATTATGGTGCCCTGAAATGGGGGGGACTATGTATAAATACTGCTGTAATTGCTGCATGGTGAAACCAAAATGTATAAAAATGGCCTTTATTAAAATCTGACAATGTGCACTTTAACCATATGTGATTTTTTTTCTGTTACAAATCTCAAATTGTGGAGTACAGAAGCATATAAATAAATGTCCCAAAAATTATGGAGGGCACTGTACATGATAAAGGGAATAACATTTAATGCAAGATAAAGTTCAGTAGTTTGATTAAAGACATTCCGAGGGTCTACAATGAGGTAGATAGTAGCTCAGGACCACTCTCTAGTTGTTGATTGGATAGTTCAGTTGCCTGATAACAGCTGGGAAGAAACTGTCCCTGAATTTGGAGGTATGTGCTTTCACACTTCTGTACCTCTTGCCTGATGGGAGAGGGGAGAAGCGGGAGTGGCAGGGGTGAGACTCATCCTTGATTATGCTGGTGGCCTTGCCGAGGCAGCATGGAGTGTAGTTGTGGGAGTTGAGGAAGGCACTACAACAATATTTAAAAGGCATTTGGACAGGTATAGAGATAGGAAATGTTTAGAGAAATATGGGCCAAATATGTGCAGATGGGACTAGTATGGGCAAATTGGGCTGAAGGACCTAGGTTTCCCTACAGTACTTCTCAATGACAATTAGGCATGGGCAATGAATGTTCGCCTTTCCAGCGATGCCCAGATTCTGAAAAAATAATGTTTATAAAAATGCTCTTTGTTAATCCTGTAAGAATCGTGTTTGCTTCAATCAGATCACCTCACTCTTTTTTTAAAAGAAAAATACACAAAGTACTGGAATAGCTCAGTGGGTCAGGCAGTGTTTCGGGAGTGCATAAGATCACATGTGCTGGGTGCAGAATTAGGCCACTTGGCCCATCAAGTCTCTCCAACATTCAATCATGGCTGTCCTATCTTTCTCTCTCAACCCATTCTCCCCATAACCCCTGACATCCTTCCTAATCAAGAATCTGTCAATCTACACCTTAAAAATATATCCATTAATGGCCTCCACAGATGAATTCCACTGATTCACCTCCTTCTGACAAAAGGAATTCCTCCTCATCTCCTTTCTAAAGGTACGTCCTTTTATTCTGAGGCTATGGCCACTGGTCCTAGTGTCACCCACGTGTGGAAATATCCTCTCCACATTCACTCTATCCAGACCTTTCACTATTTGATAAGTTTCAAAGGGGTCCCCCCTCATCCTACTAAACTCCAGTGGGTACAGGCCAGTGCCTTCAAACACTGATCATATGTTAACCCAATCATTTCTGGGTTCATTCTCGTAAACCTCCTCTGGACCGTTTCCATCGCCTGCACATCCTTCCTCAAATATAGGGCCCAAAACTGCTCACAATACTCCAAATGCGATCTGACCAGTGCCTTATAAAGCCTCAGCATTACTTCCTGATTTTGTATTCTAGCCCTCTCAAAATAAATGCTAGCATTGCATATGCCTTCCTTACTACCGATTCAATTTGCAAATTAATTTTTTGAGAATCCTGCACCAGCCAATTTCCAGCCCCTGCACCGACTCCTGTGGAACACCGCTAATCACTGGCGGCCAACCAGAGAAAGCCCACTTTCTTGCCACTCTTTGCCTGCCATGCGTCCAACCTGCTATCCATGCCAGAATTTTCCTTCTGATACCACGGGCTCTCATCTTCTTTAGTAGCCTCACGTGTGGCACCTTATCAAAGGCCTTTTGAAAATCTAAGTAAACCACATCCACTGACTCTCCTTTGTCTATCCTGCTATTTACTTGCACCTCCGATTTCTGAATTCTCTCCCCATTTAGAGAAGTCTATACATTTATTCCTACTACCAAAATGTGTGACTCCACAGTTTGCTACACTGTATCCCAACTGCCACTTCTAAGCCCACTCTCCCAACCTGTCCAAGTCCTTCTGCACAGTCCATGCTTTCTCTACATTACCTGCCCCTCCACCTATTTTCGTATCATTTGCAAATTTGGCCTGAAAGCCATCAATTCCCTCACCCAAATCATTGATATACAATATTAAGAGTAGCAGTCCCAACACCGACCCCTGTGGAACACCGCTTGTCACTGGCAGCCAACCAGAAAAAGTACCCTTTATTGCCACACTTTGTCTTCTGCCATCCAGCCAACCTGCTATTCATGCTAGTATCTTCCCTCTGATGCCATGGGCTCTCAGCTTTTTTAGCAGTCTCACGTGCGGCACCTCATCAAAGGCCTTCTGAAAATCTAGGTAAACCACATCCACTGACTCTCCTTTGTCTATCCTGCTATTTACTTCCTCAAAGAATTCCAACAGGTTCGTCAGACAAGATCTCCCTTTCACAAAACCATACTGACTTTGACCTATTTTATTGTGCTTCTAGGTACCCTCATCTTTCATAATGGACTCTAAAATACGATGGGAGATGTTTCTGGATCCATCTTCAAACTGATCCATGTTCTCCAGCATGCTATCTGACCCACTTAGTTATTCTAGCACTTTCTGGGTTTTTTTTGTAAACCAGTATCTGCAGTTCCTTGTGTGACCCAATCCTTTAAACTGAATGCGTATGAAGGAACTGCAGATGCTGATTTACACCGAAGATAGATACGAAATGCTGGAGTAACTCAGCAGGACAGGCAGCATCTCTGGAGAGAAAGGGGGATGAGAGGGGATCTTATAGAGACATATAAAATTATAAAAGGAATGGTCAAGCTAGATGCAGGAAAAATGTTCCCAATGTTGGGAGAGTCCCGAACCAGGGGCCACAGTCTTAAAATAAAGGGGAGGCCATTTAAAACTGAGGTGAGAAGGAACTTTCTCACCCAGAGAGTTGTGAATTTGTGGAATTCTCTGCCACAGAGGGCAGTGGAGGCCAAATTACTGGATGAATTTAAGAGAGAGTTAGATAGAGCTCTGGGGGCTAGTGGAATCAAGGGATATGGGGAGAAGTTGGGCACAGGTTACTGATTGTGGATGATCAGCCATGATCACAATGAATGGCGGTGCTGGCTCAAAGGGCCGAATGGCCTCCTCCTGCACCTATTTTCTATGTTTCTATGTTTCTAAAGAATGGATGATCTTTCGGATCGAAACCCTTCAAAATGAAGAGAGCCTTAGCCCAGTCTGCTTAAACTTTCCTCTCTGGACAAACCGACCATCCACAAAATCAATATACTCAACCTTAGTTGTACTCTCTCTATTGCAAATACACATATTTCAACTTCATGCCATTTAAAAATATTCTATTTTCTTATTTTTTTTCCAAGTTGTGTTTATTGTCATATGTACAAGTACAGTGAAGTACTGGTTCAATGAAAAACTTGCAGTAGCAACACAGGCATATACACTCAGAAAAGCACATTAAAAACAAACTATACATAGACTGCACAAAAAGCAAGACAGTAAAACGAAAAAGCACTGCAAAAAAAAACTGGTGCAAAACACTATTAGAAAAAGACAAGTCCATGGTCGTGTAAGATGTCCTCCCTTGTCGAGGTAGGATTAGGGTTGTGTAGGTTGGTTCATGACCCTGATGTTTGGAGGAAAGTAGCTGTTCCTGAAACTGCAGTTCTGACTTTAAACTTCTGTACTTTTTGCCTGATGGTAGCAATGAGGAGAGGGCATGGTCCAGAGCTGGGAATCCTGCATAATAGAGGCAGCGCTTCATGTATTTGCTTTTGAGGGTAGGGAGGGCTGTGCCTGTGATGAACCGAGCTGAGTCCACCACTCTCTGCATCCTCTTGTGTTCGTTCATGTGCACTAGAATTGCCATATCAGGTAGGATACTTTTTACAGTACATCTGTAGATTTTTGTTAAGAATATTCGATGACATGCCAATTCTCTTTGAACTTCAAAGTAAAGCAAGAGGTTGTTGTTGTGCTACCATTTATCCAGGTGTTCTATTTCTTTCCTGTACCACTAAAATAGTTAAGGTCATATTTTTCAACATTGTATTGTCAGTTTCCACTGGAAGGCTGACACATAGCTTGCGAGATTTCTTTCATCCACGCCTTTCTTGACTCCTCCACTGTCTCTAAATTGTCACTGTTTGGCTGATATATTGCCAAACTGAGCAGAAAACTCCTTCATCTCATACTTCAAAATCAGAAGACAATCCCCATTAAAACTACAATCTCTAGCTGCTCACTCCATATGCTCCCTGGCAACTGAAACAGAACCAAATATTGGTAACCCTGCAGTCAAATTGGTCCTGAAATGAGCTTCAATCTACATATCTGGCATCAGTAAGAAAATTAACCAACCCATATCAGCTCATTACTCTGATCCTGCGTAAACTAATTGTTGCTGAAATCTTTATACCTTTGTAATCTCAAGATTTCCATATTTCCTTCTGATGTAGAAGGATGCTATTACTTCTGTGCTAACTTACACAACAATCTTATTCATGCCACAATTATTTTCTGTAACCTATTTCCATTAATCCTTCCCCCTCCGTGGAAAGCGCAAACCACACACACACGTGCATGCGCACACAGTACTGGCCATCAGGATTGAACCTGGGTTGCTGGAAATGTGAGGCTGTAGTTTTCCTAGCTGTACCACATGGGAATTTTAAATATAAAGACTGAACTCAACTATGATAAATGGGACCTCCCCAGTCGTTATTCTGCATCCATTGTGAAAAAGGAGCAAATGGAACCAGATGGTGGGAGTGGAGGTAAAGACAAAGACTCGAAGGTGATAAATGGAGAAATACGAGGCTGCAGATGCTGGAATTTGACAAAGTAAGGAAAGTGATATGTGGAACCAGAGAAGGGAGGGACAATGGGTGGAGGAACCATACCAAAGTATGGGACGGGATAGGTGACCCTGTCAGTATAGTGTGTAAGTGAGAGCCTGTGTGGACCAGAGGGCGAGAGAAAGGTGACCACAGAGTGTGGGTTACCTACTCCCTCTTTTTCTCTCTCTCCTTATCTATCACTACTTATCACCCACCAGCCACAGGGTCTTCTTCCCTCCCCTATCCTCCCTCACCTGACTCTATCTGCTCATCATCTCCCTCGTCAACTGGTTCCATGGCTATATGCTCTCTACACTCTCAGTCCTGATGCAGGGGTCAACCTGAAATACCGACTATCCCTTTGCTTCCATGGATGCTGCCTGACTCCTCGAGTTCCTCCAACATTTTTTTTGCTCCAAATTACAGCAACTGTCGTCATATCATTCTATCTGAGACAAAGACAGATTATTTTCGTCATCATCAAAGGGTTAAAATCCAGTAAATTTGCAGCCAGTCTAGAGACTAGTAGTTTAGTGGTCCATCAAGACATTTCCCTAAACAACACGGAACATGTCACAAAATAACAAGTTGCTTACAATATATTCATGATTTAGACGAGGGAATTAAATATGACATCTCCAAGTTTGCGGATGACACAAAGCTGGGTGGCAGTGTGAACTGCGATGAGGATGCTATGAGGCTGCAGGGTAACTTGGATAGGTTGGGTGAGTGGGCAGAAGCATGGCAGATGCAGTATAATATGGATAAATGTGAGGTTATCCAGTTTGGTGGCAAGAACAAGAAATCAGATTATTATCTGAATGGTGTCAGATTAGGAGAAGGGGAGGTGCAAAGAGACCTGGGTGTGCATGTACATCAGTCACTGAAAGTAAGCAGGCAGCGAAGAAAACCAATGGCATGTTGGCCTTCATTGCGAGAGGATTCGAGTTTAGGAGTAAGGAGGTCCTACACAGGGCCCTGGTGAGTCCGCACCTGGAGTATTGTGTGCAATTTTGGTCTCCTAATTTGAGGAAAGACATTATTGCTATTGAGCGAGTGTAGCGTAGGTTCACAGGATGGCGGGACTAACGTATGATGAAAGAATGGGTCGACTGGGCTTGTATTCGCTGGAATTTAGAAGGATGAAGGGGATCTTATAGGAACGTATAAAATTCTTAGAGGATTGGACAGGGTAGATGCAGGAAAAATGTTCCCAATGTTAGGGGAGTCCAGAACCAGGGGTCATAGTTTAAGAATAAGGGGTAGGCCATTTAGGACTGAGATGAGGAAATACTTTTTCACCCAGAGAGTTGTGAATCTGTGGAATTCTCTGCCACAGAAGGCAGTGGAGGCCAATTCACTGGATGTTTTCATGAGAGAGTTAGATTTAGCTCTTAGGGCAAAGAGAATCAAGCGATATGGGGAAAAAGTCAGAACGGGGTACTGATTTTGGATGATTAGCCATGATCATATTGAATGGCGGTGCTAGATTGAAGGACCAAACAGCCTACTCCTGCACCTATTTTCTATGTAAAATTCTGATTTTAACAGGAATGACCATTCCTTGACAATTATTTTTTTTCAACTGTTTATTGATTGCTCAAGAAAACATACAAATTAGTTATGCTTGGACAATAACGATAAATAAGGAGACACAGACAGTGGCACATATTCAAAGGGAACAGAATAGAATGTAACTACACTTACATTTAGTGTGTTTAGAGCAGTCCTGGAAAGTTGCAAGGCAATGCTGTTAAATCTACCTCTGCTGGTCTGAGACATTTTGACAGATATATGGATTGGAAGAGTTTAGAGTCCTATGGGCCAAATGCAGGCCAGTGGGATTAGCCCATTGTGCCAACTTGGTTGGCATTGGCAAGGTGGTTTCTAGTACATCTCAATTAAACTATGACCCATACTTTTCACTCACTGCTGGTAAGGGATCCAACTAATATTTTGATCCTTTTCTGTTAAACCTCAGATCCCTTAATTGTGATCCCATATCAAAAATCTCCCTCAAGCTGCCAATCTCCAGCAGTTCCGGGATAGTGCCACCAAATTTCAGAATTTTCTGCCATAGAAAGAATCCTCTAGTGTGACCAATATCAACGAACAATTCTAAAAAAAAACATAGACCAATCACAGTGAATTATCAGATGCAGCAATATGTTTTTAAAAAAATATTTATTTTGCACTTTCTCAAGTACTATAACACAACAAAACACAAAGTGCTGGAGTAACTTAGCAGTCAGGTAGCATCTGTGGACGAAATGGATAAGCAACTTTTCTGGTCGGACCCTTCTTCAGATTCATCAGTCTGAAGAAAGGTCCCCATCCAAAATAGCATCTGTCCATTCCTTCCACAGATGCTGTTTGGCCTGCTGAGTTATTGCAGCACATTGTATTTTGCTCAAGATTGCTGTGTACAAGGTCATAAGTGATAGGAGAGAATTAGGCCATTCAGCCCATCAAGTCTACTCCGCCCTTCAATCATGACTGATCTATCTCTCCCTCCTAGTCCCATTCCCTTGCCTTCTCCCCATAACCCGACACCCGTACTAATCAAGAATCTATCTATCTGTCTTAAAGATATCCATTGATTTGACCTCCACAGTCTTCTGTGGCAAAGAATTCCACAGCTTCACCACTCTCTGATGAAAGAAATTCCTCCTCATATAAGATAATTAGGGGATTGGACACATTAGAGGCAGGAAACATGTTCCCAATGTTGGGGGAGTCCAGAACAAGGGGCCACAGTTTAAGAATAAGGGGTAGGCCATTTAGAACGGAGATGAGGAAGAACTTTTTCAGTCAGAGAGTGGTGAAGGTGTGGAATTCTCTGCCTCAGAAGGCAGTGGAGGCCAGTTCGTTGGATGCTTTCAAGAGAGAGCTGGATAGAGCTCTTAAGGATAGCGGAGTGAGGGGGTATGGGGAGAAGGCAGGAACGGGGTACTGATTGAGAGTGATCAGCCATGATCGCATTGAATGGCGGTGCTGGCTTGAAGGGCTGAATGGCCTACTCCTGCACCTATTGTCTATTGTCTATTGTCTATTGTCCTTCCTAAAGGAACGTCCTGTAACTCTGAGGCTATGACCTCTAGTCCTTGACAGTCCCACTCGTGAAAACATCCTTTCCACATCTGCTCTACCCAAGCCTTTCACTATACTGTATGTTTCAATGAGGCTCCCCCTCATTCTTCTAAACTGGGCAAGTACAGGCCCAGTGCTGTCAAATGCTCCACATATGTTAACCCACTTATTCCTGGGTTCAGTTAACCCACTTATTCCTGGGATCATTCTTGTAAACCTCCTCTGGATCCTCTCCAGAGCCAGCACATCCTTCTTCAGATATGGTGCCCAAAATTGCTCACAATACTCCAAATGTGGCATTACATCCCTGTTTTTGTATTTTAGCCCTCTTGAAATGAATGCTCGCATTGAGTTTGCTTTCTTTACTACTGATTCGAATTGCAGATTAACTTTTTGGGAATCCTGCACCAGCACTCCCAAGTCCCTTTGCACCTCCGATTTCTGGATTCTCTCCCCATTTTGAAATTAGTCTACGCCTTTATTCCTACTACCAAAATGCATAAATCCACACTTTGCTACACTATATTGGATCTGTCACTTCCCTGCCCACTCTCCCAACCTGTCCAGTCCTTCTGCAGAGTCCCTGCTTTCTCTACACTACCTGCCCCTTCACCTATTTTCATATCATCTGCAAACTTGGCCACAAAACCTTCAAATCCCTCATCCAAATCATTAATATACAACATGAAGAGTAGCGGCCCCAGCACCGAACCCTGCAGAACTCTGCTAGTCACTGACAGCCAACCAGAAAAGCCCCTTTTACTGCCACTCTTTGCCTTCTGCCATCTTAGCAGCACCTTATCAAAGGCTTTCTGAAAATCTAGGTAAACAACATCAACTGACATCAACTTTGTCTGTCCTGCTATTTACTTCATCAAAGAATTCCAACAGATTTGTCACGCTTCCAGCAGATTCATAAGGCAGTTCCTGTTATCTCTAATATAACAAATTGTGTGCGGATATTTCCCATTCTCTTCCTCTTGAATTCATTCAAGGTATCACTGACAATCTCAGAATACCATATCATAAAAATAAAATTTGATTTAATTTCTACAAATTATTAGCCTGAATGTTATTTCCACATGGAATAAGCTCCAATATTCTAAAAAAAATCAGCGAAGACAAAGACCAGTTACAGCGACCTGACAGTATGTATAAATATAATTACCAGGTATTACTAAGTTTGAAATCAGTATTGTTTACACCCATCGTGTGTTTGTAAAAGCAGAACATGACATAGAAATTTCCCAATCTAGCAGGCTGTAGTCTCATTATTATATCTGCGGGGAAGATTTTTTGGTGTCTCGTTCCTGGTTGATTAAACATGCATTCGGCTCCTAGAACATTTTAATTAGAACATTAATGTGAACCGAAATTTCCTTTGGGAAAGTGCAGGATCAGCTCCACTTAGGATTCCATAATACACCATGGCTTTTAATGATGCACTTGTTATTACTTGTTAACACCTAGTTTGTTATAACAGTTCAGTATATGAAATATATAGCCCTAAATCTTAATGTAGCTAGATTAAGTACCAAAGAGCTGCTGTGTACTTTCGGGGGTCAGGCAAATCTTGGAAATTGAACTTTGCTTTTTTGTGTCAGCTGCAATGAATAAGAAAGATTATGGGGCACATTTAAATCAAGTGAAAACTCAAATAATACCATTCTCCTGTCTATTTCAATTGAAAAACTTTAATAACGTATATTAGCTTTTCTTTTAAAATAAAGCAAACCTAGCCACATTAATATACAAATAAAAGCAGGTGGGGCATTTGGACAGGTTTGGAGGGATAAGGGCCAAACGCAGGCAGGTGGAACTAGTGTAGCTGTGATATGTTTGCTGGTGTAAGCAACTTGGGCTGAAGGGACTGTTTCCACACTGTATGACTCTCTGCCTGCTCCATCATTCAGTAAGATCAGGGCTGATTCTTTACTGCAGCGCCACTTCCCCATGCTAACTCCATGTCCCCAGATTTCTCCAATTTCTCAAAATACATCAATTTCCACTTAAAATATATTGAACAACCAAATGTACACAGCCCTTTTGGGTAGAGAATGACAAAGATTCCCAGTGAAGAAATTTTTACTCTGCTCACTCCCAAGTGGTAGCCCCTTCCTTGAGATTGTGATCTCTGATTCTTGACACTCCAACCTGGAGAAACATCATTTCTGCATGTAATGTATAACCCCGTAAGAATTTTCCATGTTTCAATGTGGTCATGCCTCGTTCTCTTAACTTCTCCAGAGTATAGACAAGCGTGCTTAAGAGATCAATGAAATATTTCGTTCTTTAGGTTGGGAGGCCAGATATTCCAGGTAAACTCTCATCAGAAACCTATATAATTTCATGACATTGCAATTATTTACATACTCATATCCTCTTGCAATATTGCCGATAAAACCATTGGTTTTCCTAATTGCTTGTTGTATTTTTATTGTTAGCTTCCAAGGATTCAGTGAAAAGAATATCCAGATCTTTCTGGATATTAATGTCTTTCAATCTCTCACCATATTAAAAATAATGTTTTTCTCCCCCACCCCACCCTCCCCAGTGAATGGATTCACATTTTCCCACTATTTACTCCATGTCAAATCCTCATCCATACACTTAGCCTGCCTTTATCCCCTTAAGTCTCTCCATGTATTTGTCACAACTCACTCTGCCACCAGTTTTGTATCATCTGCAACCCACTTTTCACCGATTCCTATGGCACCATTAATAACTGCCTCTCAATATGAGAATGGTACTTTTTTTTTATACTCTCTTTTTTGTCAATTAACTCATCCTCAAACCCCCACTGCCATCTGCTCTAATTTTGGCAGATACATATCGACTCTTCCTAATCCCATTTAAAAAAAAAAAAGCACTCTATTTCCAGTTTTTGTAATGAAATATTCTAACATTTTCTCTGCAAGTGGTGACAGACATATTGGTCTGCAATTCCACATTTTTTCTGTCCTTCCTTTCTTCTGTTTGGGAACTGTTCTAGGATCTATTTTGGAATATGACAATCAGCACATCTTTCATGCCTTGGAACACAGACTTATATAAAAATTATACAGTTATGAACTAAATTGTATTTAAAGCCCATCACATTACATTACATTGTGTTCTGCAGGTACTTACTGTGGCTGGAGAAGCACGTGCTGTGTGGCTGACTGGGTGATTGGATCCATCCATTGACCCGCCTAGAAGATAGGCACCTCCTGAGCTGCTGATTATCTGACCGCCTGCGACACCCATTGGAATACCGCCAGTGCCCACCATATTGTGAGATGAGACAACTGTTGTCACCTGGCCAGAGTTTCCTTGGGTGTCAAAATATGTTCCTCCAGTGTTCTGGTTATATATTTGGGCCTCCGAGTAGGGATAGGTAGTTGATCGCCTAAAGAAAAAGAATAAAAGCAAACTGTATTCTTGTATACCAGGATATCTTTCACCAAGAAGAAATCTAAGGGAATAAACAGATTTAAATAAAGTGTTTAAAAGAATTGCAAGTTGGTGTTTAAATGTCTGAATATTTTATGTAGACAAAATGTTTTATCATGATGTGGCAATTTGTAAGCTAATCATGACATATCTGTAGAGATACTACAGGATTCAATTGAATAAATACATTCCAAATTTACAGTGGAAAATATCTGCAGAAACAAAAACAATTCTCCATAGAACCAAAGACAATTAATTTGCAGTAAATCAATTACTCCTTTTGAGAATTACATCAGAATTATATTTAGTACAATGAATAATGGTTAATTTTGATTTTCCCTCCAGTATTCATAGACTCATATAATTGAACAGGACAGAAACAAGCTCCTCAATGCACCATGTCCACGCTGAAATTCTTGCCCATCTACATATCCCATTTGCCCATATTGGGGCCATATTCCTTTTATGCCTTGCCTACATTAATGGTGGGCTAATTGTCTCTTAAATGTAGTGATTATATAAGATTCCATCACCTCTTTGGGCAGCACATTCCACTCTCTGTGTACAAATCTTACCCCCAAGATCTCCCTAAAGGATCCTACCTCTCATCTTCAAACTAATGTCCTCTTCTTCCAGACACTCTACATTGGGAAAAATACTTTGACTAATTACTCTGTCTATGCCTCTCATAATCTTATATACTTCTACTAGATCACTCCTCAGCCTCCTTTGTTCCAGGTAAAACAAAATAAGCCTATTCAATCTCTTCCAAAAACTAAAGTATTCCAATCCAGGCAATTCCATCCTGGAGAATATTTTCACTCTCTCCAACTTAATCATAAACTTTATTTAGTGTGACAAACAGAACTACACACAATACTCTGAACTAGTATTTATAAAGTTGCAACATAACATCTCAACTCTTACATTCTATGTCCTGATCTATAAAGGCAAGCATGCCTTCTTTACAACCCTATACACCTGTGTTGACATTTTCAGGAAACTATGGAGTTGGAACCCGAGGTGTCTCCATTCATCAACATTCCATTGTGCCCCACCATTCCTAGATATGTCCTACTCCTATTTGATCTCTCAAAATGCATCACCTACATTTGTGAGGATTAAACTACATCAGCTAATAATCTATCCAACCTTTCAACTGATCGATATCCTTCTGTCGCCTGAGACATCCTTCTTTGTCATCCACTACACCACCGATTTTCATGTCATCTGAAATTTCCTTATCATTTCTCCTACATTCACATCTTGGTACTTAATATATATCACAAATAGCAAAGCCCAGCACAGATCCAGCACAGATATATCTCTGGTTACAGACTTCTAATCACAAAAAAAAATGTATTTCCACCATTACCCTCTGCGTCCTATGACCTAGCCAATTTTGATTCACCTTCCATCCCATGGGACTGAACCTTTGGTACCAGCCTACTGATTTTGGATGATCAGCCATGATCATATTGAATGTGCTGGCTCGAAGGGACGATTGGCCCACTCCAGCACCTATTTTCTATGATTCTATGTTGCTATCTAAGTTCCTTTTACTAAGGCAATCCTAGTCAATACTGGGAAATTTAAAATTCCCCACTACTCCAACCCTATGCTATTCATATTATTATTATAATACAACACAAATGTAGCCCAACCTTTTACCTGAAGACATGTTGTTTCTATCTAATTAATAGACAATAGACAATAGACAATAGGTGCAGGAGTAGGCCACTCAGCCCTTCGAGCCAGCACCGCCATTCAATGCGATCAAGGCTGATCACTCTCAATCAGTACCCCGTTCCTGCCTTCTCCCCATACCCCTTCACTCCGCTATCCTTAAGAGCTCTATCCAGCTCTCTCTTGAAAGCATCCAACGAACTGGCCTCCACTGCCTTCTGAGGCAGAGAATTCCACACCTTCACCACTCTCTGACTGAAAAAGTTCTTCCTCATCTCCGTTCTAAATGGCCTACCCCTTATTCTTAAACTGTGGCCCCTTGTTCTGGACTCCCCCAACATCTAAAGTTCACTAAGCATTAAATCAATTGCATTTTTGGGTACAAAGTAATTTTTCTGCCTAGAATTTATTTTTTGTTTGACTGAATGTTCTTGTATTTGGAATGAACTTGGAAATATATTTGTTTTTGTATACTTGCCCATCAAATGAGAATGATAAATCAGTTAGGAAATATTAACACTGATTTTCTGAAGAACCAATAAGCAGTGCTAATAGTTCAGTCTATCTGGGAAGTTGTTGGGTAAACCATATTATTATTGTTTTGTGGATAAATACATGATTCACGATGAAAAACAACAAATTATAGTGACAGAAATAGCAAAAACCTGGAACAAAGAAGGCATTTACCATTTAAAAAAAATATCAAGACAACACTCAGCAGGACAAATTCAGTTTAATTTTCAGTTACCAAATGACTTTAAAAACTGTAATTCTACAGTTAAACTCCCAATTACCGAATGAGATTTCTTTTTCATTTTCTTTGAGCTCATTAAATCTTATATTCTTGCTGCTGCAGCTCTAAAGGCTTAATGACATCTCGCTGCTAACAATGGCTCAGTTTGAATTTCAGACTATTTATTCAAATTCATATTGTTACTCTCCACTCACACCTCATAATACAATGGAGCTAAATCTATTTGGGAAAGCACAACATCTCATCTTTCAGTAGTATTGCTGCAGAAATTGATGTGGCTCAAAGAGTTCCATATAGAATTTAATTTATTAGATTAGTAATGGAAATGCATGTACCACAGATGCACTACAAAGTCATTCACCAGACCACATTATATGAAACAGGAGACAAGAGAGACTGCAGATGCTGGAATCTGGAGCAAAAAAAACCTGCTACTAGAATTCAGTGGTCAAGTAACATCTATAAAAGGATGGCCACCTTATTGGGTCAAGATCCTGCAGCAGAACTGAGACTGTAGAGGGAAGTTAACTAATATATAGCAGTGAGAGGGAGCAGTGAAGCTGAGGCTGGTAGGAGATATGCTAAAACAGATAAAGTGGGGGAACGGGAGATTAGGCAAAAAGGGATGATGGTGGAAGCAGTGGCTGGTGGGTGATAGGTGGAAAGAGTTAAGGGAGGGATGATGGACAGGTGAACTAAGGGAGAAAAAACCCAAATGTATAAGTAGGAGGGTAATGGGGCAGATGAACCAAGTGGGCAAGGTAATAAGTCTTGGTAATGAGACATGGAAGGGGTGGAAAAGAGGAACAGTGAACCTGGGTGAACTGCTGGGACTGGGAAAGGAAAATAGAGGTGTGGTTTACCTGAACTAGGAAAATTCAATGTTCATACCATTTAGTTGTAGGCTGTTGTTCTCCAAACTCATGTTTGGCTTCTACTGGTCATTTGCCTCCCTGGTCCACACATGCCTCCCCATGCATGCCTCCCTGTCCTCTGCCTCTTTTCCATTGCAATCATAGGAGATTATCCCCTTCCCTTCACCTCCTCCCTCACCTCCATTCTGTGACTTCAACAGAATTTCCTGGTGGGGTTAGAGATCACATGCATCTCCTCCTCCACATGAGTGAGATTAAGCATTGAACAGGCAACCTCTTTGCAGAGCATCTGCGTTTTGTGCACAATAGCCATCTTGAGTTTCCGGTTCAAGGTATTTCAACTCTTCTTCTTATTCCCACAATGTCCATCTGCTCCTTCTTCTCCCCACCTTCAGATTCCATGTATTTGAAGAAGGGTCTCGACCTGAAAAGTCAACTATTCCTTTTCTCCAGAGATGCTATCTGACCAGCTTTTTGTTCTATCTTCAGTTTAAACCAACATCTGTAGTTCCTTCCTACACAAATCACATACGAGCCTCTTCCTGAATACTCAACCTTCCCAGTTTAGATTCACCTGCCCATCATCCTCCCTAGTCTTGTTCTATCACCTACAGCGTCTATCTTTGTCTAACCAAACGTAGACTGGGCGAAGGTTTCATTGAACACCTTCGCTCAGTCTTCCTGGATCGACCTGATTTCCCAGTTGCCAAACACTTTAATTCCCCTTCCCATTCACACACTGACCTTTCGTCCTGGGCCTCCTCCACTGCCAGAGTGAGGCCAAATGCAAATTGGAGGAACAGCATCTCATATTTTGCTTGGGCAGCTTACAATACAGCGGTATGAAGATTGATTTCTCTAACTTCAAGTAACCCTTACATCCCCTCTTTCTCCATCCCTCCCCCACCCAAGTCGTACTAGCTTCAAAGTGGTCTTGTTGAGTCTCATTGTCTGTAACTGATTTTCACCTAGCTCATAGCTAACAATGGCCTGTTTCCTTTATTATCGTTACTTTTTTGCATATCTTTCATTCATTTGTTCTATATCTCTCTATATCACCATCTATATCTCTCGTTTCCCTTTCCCCTGACTCTCAGTCTGAAGAAGGGTCTTGACCCGAAACGACACCTATTCCTTTTCTCCAGAGATGGTATATGACCTGCTGAGTTACTCCAGCTTTTTGTGTCCATCTTACCTCTCCTCTCACCTCTATAAACCAGATATCTCCCCTCTACATTCTTAGTTCTGATGTAAGTTCTTGACTTAAAAGATTTAACCATCTTTTTGCCCCCTCAGATAATGCTTGAGCTGCTGAGTTCTTCCAGTTTATTGATTGTATGAGAATGTCTAGAAAAAGACAAATTACTATTCAAGCCTTTCTGTGCTTTATTTAGAAAATTGCATTAAAGCTGAGGTTCAAATAGTTGTAATAACAAGGAACTGTAGATGTTGGTTTATACCAAAAATGGACAAAATGCTGGAGTAACTTAGTGAGTCAAGCTGCATTTCTGGAGAAGATGGATAGGTGAACTTTCGGGACTGAAACGTCACCTCTCTATTTTCTCCAGAGATGCTGCCTGACCACAAAGTTACTACAACATTTTGTGACAATGTTCAAATAATTGTTAGTTTACCCTTCTATTTTATAATACTAAATGTGCTCTATAAATGCAAATTGTTGTTTGTAACTATCCGATCATAATATTCATATAATTATTAATAATGATCTTAAATTTCAACCCATAAGTAGAATTTGTAACCAATGCATTCAGAGTATTATGCACAATTCTTGATTTTCAGACTCATTGGTTGTGTAAGGAGGATTTATAAGGATGTTATCAGCACTGAGATAGAAAACACTTAAAAGGCTGTAATTTTCTTTTACAAAAAGAGTAGATTTTTCAGGTGACATGATAGTGGTCTTTCGTATGATGAATGGATTGGACAGGAAAGATGTGGAGAGAATACATTAGTCACTGGTGCAATAATTTAATATTAGGGATTATTAATACAAGCTAATTGCAGAGTTAATCAATAGATACAATAACTAGGAGAAAACAATACAGTTAAATACGTTAATTATTAAGCAAATGCTTCTTCCATTCGGCAATCTAGAAATTGATGCTCGTGTTATTGTACAAGGGGTTGTCCAATTATCACAAAGATGAGGGGAAATTTCACTCGCTGTTTCGAATCTTTATAATTTGCTATTCCATAGGCATGTGGAGGCCAAATAATTGAATTGAGACAAGCATCTTACAACGAAAAGGATATTAAGGGCTATGAAGGACAGGGAAAAAAAAGGAATCTTACTGAATGGAAGAGGAGGCTGGAGGGACTCTATTCCTGCCCTTGTTTCTTATGTAAATTGAAAAGGTAAATAAGAACATATTTCTTTACTCAGAGCACTTAGAAAATGGAAATCATCACAGCAAGAAATCATTGAAGCAAATAGATGTTTTGAAAAGGAAATAAAATAAAAACACTAGAAAAGGGATTTAGAAACACAAATGAGAGGATCAGTAGAAATAGCTGGAGAGGCTCATGTGAAGTATAAATAAATGTCAGTACAGACGTTTTGGGTCTCATGGTTTGCCTCTGCATTATTTACATTTTGGTAATTCTAAATAAATAGTTTAATGTGCAGAGAGACGGTGGCAGATGTGTGGCTAACTATCTACCATGATCATTTGAGATAAAAAATTTAAAGTGAAATACAGATATCACAATACAGAAATATTTAGCCCAACCAATTGTTTAAAATCTTTACTACCTTGTACTCAATCATTATTTTCCTTAACCATGCATCTAAATTTGACGTGCATGCTGCCAGAATGACAAACCCATCAATTTGTTTTTGTGTAGAAGGAATGGGTGACGTTTTGGGTCGAGACCCTTCTTCAGACAGTCTGAGATGCTGCCTGTCCAGCTGCATTATTCCAGTACTTTGTGTCTATCTTCTGTATAAATCAGCATCTGCAGTTCTTTCCTATACAAATCTCTTTTTGTGTATTTGACTGAATCATAAACCTCTGTGCAAGAAGGATTTTTTGTCTGTCAACATTGAATCTTATATCCATTGTTCTCTTATTATAAACCCTTAAATTAATTGGTAATAGAACCTTCCGACAAATTCCCTAGACTTGATGCTTCCACCACCACCACCAACCCAATCCCTTTTGCCACTCCCAGCTATTAAAAGTGAGTAAACTACAGAACTATCAAAAGCAATCTTGATTCACAATTCTTCACCTTAGATTGACTAATTACAAATATAATACTACTACTTTAGAAAGCTGGCAGCGAAAAAAAGAAAAATACCAACTCCTCAAGAAACATCTATTGTGGGAAGTTAATTCAATCTATAATTAAGGACAGTGTGACCGAGCACCCTGGAGAAATCTGCAGTCATTAGAGAGTGCCAGTGTGAACTAGTAATGGTCAGGATGCAACTAGAATAGTGGTCAAGAGAATATGTCACTGGGATTTATACAGGTCTCTAAACAGAACTCAGTCAGGTTCTACTGTGAGGTAAAATTGAAGTTCATGGAACTGAAGGCAAGTTATTGAAATGGTTAGGCAGTAAAAAGCAGAATGTTAAAATATTGGGTGTGCAATGGTACCCAGTTTAGCACTAACAGATCATTCTTGCTCCTCAATTCCAAATATTTACAAATTCCCCACTGTTTCATACAAAAACATCTGCTTGGACAATATTGTGTTGTTTCAGGAAGATGGAGTGGCCCTGACCTACTTATTCTCCTGCAACAAAGAATCACCCGCAGCTCGATGTAGAGAGGTTGTTTGTGAGGACTATTGTGAGTGGAGCTGTTTTTCAGCTGAGATACAGGGCAGCAGTGTGCTTGCTTGCTGGGGACTTTAGCTGCTACTCCATATGTTGACAGACTGCCTGGATCCCTGGATGTGATGAAAGCTGTTATCTTCTTCCGCTCTTTGTTTGGCTGCATAGTTGTCTGCACTGTTAAGTTTTATATGATAAAGACTGCACAAGAACAAGAAGTAAACGGGATTGGGAGGGAAATGATCCTTAAACCAAGTGAATTTGGAACAGTCATGAAGAACTAAAAGGGCCAACTCTTCACCACTGATGTCAAAAGATTTGGGCATCTTAAGCAAGGGATAATGACAGTTAAAAAAAATCATCACAACTTGCTCAAGGATATAAGATAGCCTGTACATAGAAACATAGAAAATAGGTGCAGGAGGAGGCCATTTGGCACTTCATGGCTGATCGTCCCCAATCAATAATCCGTGCCTGCCTTCTCCCCATATCCCTTGATTCCACTAGCCCCTAGAGCTCTATCTAACTCTCTCTTAAATCCATCCAGTGATTTGGCTTCCACTGCCCTCTGTGGCAGAGAATTCCACAAATTCACAACTCTCTGGGTGAAAAAGTTTTTTCTCACCTCAGCTTTAAATGGCCTCCCCTTTATTCTAAGACTGTGGCCCCTGGTTCTGGACTAGCCCAACATTGGGAACATTTTTCCTGCATCTAGCTTGTCCAGTCCTTTTATAATTTTATATGTTTCTATAAGATCCCCTCTCATCCTTCTAAACTCCAGTGAATACAAGCCTAGTCTTTTCAATCTTTCCTCATATGACAGTCCCGCCATCCCAGGGATCAATCTGCACTGCCTCAATTACCTACGCTGCACTGCCTCAATTACAAGGATGTCCTTCCTCAAATTAGGAGACCAAAACTGTACACAATAACTGTACACACAACTGTACTAACTCATGCTAATAAAGGAGACTATAGCAATCATATTTTCTGCTGCCTTAAAGCATCCAGTACAAAAAGTACAAGCCAGATTAGCCAATTTTATATTTTACATGCAGTTTGTTCCTTTTTCCAGATGGATACTGGCTGAAATATCAAGTGACTGAGCAACTGGTATTCTTCCTTCAGCAATTTATGCGGAGTATCTACTGGACTGACCAATACACCAGCACACTGCCAATATTGTAAGTATCCAAGGTAAAAGAAAGCAATGGGTTTCCAAGGCCTCTCTTTTCCCAAACATGTCTCTTTTGACATGACAAAGGATTCATCTCCAGACTGATGACTCTACTGAAGTGTTAAGACCAAAAAAATAGACATAAAATGCTGGAGTAATTCAGTGGAACAGGCAGCACCTCTGGAATGGGTGATGTTTCTGGTCAAGACCCTTCTTCAGACTAAGAGTCAGGTGAGAGGGAGACACAGAGATAAGGGTGTACAAGGTGTGGGAACGAGACATCAAATGAGATGTGGATTAACAAAAATGTAGAGCTCATTGTTAGCGAGGAGAAGGTGACCATGAAGCATACAGAGATGAGATTTAATCAAGGGGACAGTCAGACTGACAATAGACAATCGACAATAGGTGCAGGAGTAGGCCATTCGGCACTTCGAGCCAACTATGATCATGGCTGATCATCCACAATCAGTACCCCGTCCCTGCCTTCTCCCCATATCCCTTGACTCCGCTATCTTTAAGAGCTCTATCTAACTCTCTCTTGAAAGCATCCAGATAATCGGCCTCCACTGCCTTCTGAGGTAGAGAATTCCACAGATTCACAACTCACTGGGTGAAAAAGCTTTTCTTCCATCTTCGTTCTAAATGGCCTACCCCTTATTCTTACACCGTGGCCCCTGGTTCTGGACTCCCACAACATCACAAACATGTTTCCTGCCTCTAGCGTGTCCAATCCCTTAATAATCTTATATGTTTTCAATAAGATCCCCTCTCACCCTTCTAAATTCCAGTGTATACAAGCCCAGTTGCTCCATTCTTTCGACATATGACAGTCCCGCCATCCTGGGATTTAACCTCGTGAACCTACGCTGCACTCCCTCCATAGCAAGAATGCCCTTCCTCAAATTTGGAGACCAAAACTGCACACAATACTCCAGGTGTGGTCTCACCAGGGCCCTGTATAACTGCAAAAGGACCTTTTTGCTCCTATACTCAACTCCTCTTGTTATGAAGGCTAACATGCCATGAGCTTTCCTCACTTCTTGCTGTACCTGCATGCGTAATTTCAGTGACTGATGTACAAGGACACCCAGATTTCATTGTACTTCCCCTTTTCCTAAATTGACACCATTCAGATAATAATCTGCTTTCCTGTTCTCGCCACCAAAGAGGATAACCTCACATTTATCCACATTATACTGCATCTGCCATGCATCTGCCCACTCACGCAACCTGTCCAAGTCACCCTGCATCCTCATAGCATCCTCCTCACAGTTCACACTGCCAGCCAGCTTTGTGTCATCTGCAAATCAAGGGGACAGACAGACTGTTCGGAGAACTACGGGGAGGGATAGAGAGACCAGAATTATGGCAATATGATCTCAGGAGGGCTGTCAATAATGTGTCACTGAGTTAATTCAAAACCTTTAAGACTTCGAGGAATCAAAATATGAGGATTTAGGTGAGGGAGTGCAGTCAATGTACAGGATAAGCCATAATCTTACTGACTACAGGAGCAAGCTTAAACTGCCAGATGGCCTACTTTTTTTTGTGCTGTGTGAAATGTGGCAATATCTATTCCAAA
This sequence comes from Rhinoraja longicauda, assembly GCF_053455715.1. Taxonomy (NCBI): domain Eukaryota; kingdom Metazoa; phylum Chordata; class Chondrichthyes; order Rajiformes; family Arhynchobatidae; genus Rhinoraja; species Rhinoraja longicauda. The sequence goes on along the minus strand of NC_135955.1, from coordinate 46,207,991 downwards.
ATACCACCCCATCAAAATACTTGAGATTTATTAATTAGCAGGAAGGTGACAATATCCACCTCTACACTTTTGAAAATTTAATATGAATTCTACTCAGATTTTGTTTGCATGTGCATGAATATTGGGGTCTGAACACAATATTAACATTTTCAGACAATGTTAAGTTAATAATGAGGATAAACAGTTTGGACCAAAAGGACATAGAAAAGCTGATGAAAAAAAATAAACAAGTGGCAGACCACTGGTTCAAATTCACCACAGGGAAGGAAAATATGTTACATTTTGGCTGGTTGAGGAAATTATCGAATTTTAAAGGGGTTGATGGAGCAGAGATCATGGCTGATCTTATTGTTACTTCAAATCTACATTCCTGCCTACCCATCCAATAAACTTTTGTCATTTGATTATCAATAATCTAACTGATCAATTCCATTTGACAAGCACTAAAGCAAAATTGAAACTACTCAGTAATCGTTTTAGGTCTTGAACAGAGTGAGCATGTATTGGTGTAAGCATTCTTTAAATTTCTTTAAATTATCTATATATTCTATATACTAAGCAAAGCAATTTTGGTAGTTGCTATTCCATTAGATGATCATCTCCTAATTATATTAATTGGTATTACAGTTTGGTTGTTTGTCCCTTCAGCAGTGGAGGTGCACTACTGAGTCAGTTGTTAGCATCCAAAAGCAGTATCAATCTAAGGAACTCATTTAAGAAACCAAGAATCATTTTAACTATGCTCTCTGATTCTATGCGATAAGTACTCTTTGGTCATAATTACCCTTAGCATAAAAATAAACATAATACTGTGGTTGGGCAGCATCTCTAGAAGACATGAATAAGTCACGTTTTGGGTCGGGTCTTCAGTTTGTAGATGGATCCTGAAATATCACATCTATGTCTTCCAGAGATGCTGCCTGACCCGCTGAGTTACACCAGCATTTTGTGATTTATTTTGTAAACCAGTGGCTACAGTTCCTTGTGTCTACATTATCTCAACCATTTAGTTTCAATTTATAAATTGCTACCTTTAATGTTACCGGTTAATGTTTTTCTATTTTTTTAAACTACCAGCATTATCATTTTTTAATTCCTAGCTGTAGTTTCTAAAATATTTTTGATTACAACTATTCGTGACATTTGTTGTTAGACCTATTGTTCTGTTTTCCTTGACTTTAATTTCGTTTGTCATCAATGTCCTTTCACTTTAGATACTTTTTACGTTGTTCCTTCAAAGCAATGTACATATTTTACGTCTGAACTTTTTCTTCCCCCAACGATCTACATTATGCTATTATTGGTTCACAATTAAGTCATCTGCTCCTACCTATGCAAGTTGGTTAGCTATCAAAACAGGAGATAAACTCAGAAAGATAAATGAAGCTGACAATGAAACCTTTGGCAATCGTGCAAAAGAAGCAATAACTAATTGGCAGTCTGTTTACACCTGTCCAATTTTCATTGAGTTAAAAGTTAGAAAGTGACTCACATAGTTCCATTGGTATAAACAGCATCACTCCCTTCCACATACTGCACCTGTGTTGGGTAGACATGCTGCACCTGCTGTACCTGAAAAGAAAAAGCATTTCATTATTTCCTCAACACCTTAAATACTTTGGTTTTGTTTTGCAAAAGCTGCAAAAGCTGTGGCAAAGCTGCCCAAGAAACCTAAAAGATTGAGCAATCATTGCAGTATGAACATCCGTTTCCAACATCCTTTGCTATCAGGTTTTAATTCAACATGAGCACAGTGATATCATCAAACCTTTTGAGTGGTCGATCATATTTAAGACTTCTCACAGAAAAAGGAAAAAACACAACCTTTAGCTAATATTTTTTATAAGAGTACAAAGTAAAAATTAGAAGATATACATATGATAACTTTAGAACTTGAAGTATCAAAAGTAAACTTATTAAAAATATTTAAATATTGAGCTGAAAAAATATAATTTAACTATAATATATTACACAATTAGCAGTTTTTCGGCTCAAAATTTGGTAAGCTGCTTAGCTCACTACTAGAAACTTACATATACTTTATAGACAATAATTTGTTGATACTGAAATTATCATCAATGTATCAATGCAGAAGGCTTGAAATATAGCACAATCTGTGGTGGAACATTGAATCATTCAGAGCAACTTTGGGATTTCTGCCCAAAATGATGCTTGTGCAGAAATCACAAAGCTGCTGTCAGCTTCAAAATATAATAACTGTGAACACTGACAGGTTTCTTTCTCATTACAATTGTAAAATTTAAGCCTTCACATGCGCTTAACATCTCTGTTAAATATTAGAGATCATTTACCGCTATGCTTCCATTTATTACAAGTTCCTATTGTGTTATGGTATTTCACATTTGTTTTGTATTTAAATTTTCTCAAATATTTTGTTGCAGCACTGATTCACAAGCTTAACAAACTACTTATGTGGCACTGAATTTTTTTATTATTTAATTACCAATGATTGGCTGAAGATAATCAGGTACAAAGTTTCTCATAATATTCAGTCCAGATTCTATTGACCATATTAATTTCAGCTGCTTCTGAATGTAGGTACTTCTGCATACTTTCCACAATTTACTCATTTGGACTCCAATGATAGAATTGTGAAATTAAATTGCATAAATTAATTTTGTATTCATTGGAATTTGTACCAATTCCTCAATTTATGAAGGGCTCAAGCTGCTTTGACACATTAAGCTAAAATTAATAAATCTCAAAAGTATTCCTGTTAGGTTCAAATCAGATTGTGTTCCAGAGCTCAAGGGTTTGGGACAAAAATGCAAAGTCATTTAAAAATAGTTCAATACAGGTATCTAAAATAAAATATTGCATTGGCAATTCAATGATATAAAATACATAATATATCATCTGTGGGTATTCACCAAGTGAAAGATCCGAGATGCCACTCCACCCTTCAGCTCGTGTCTTTTCCCACCAACCCTCCCCTGGTTATGACCATCTCCCACCCTACATACAAAGCTCTTACTGTATTTTCCTACTCCAAGTTCTGGCCATCTCTTGCCCCTGCTAATTCTAATGCAAGCCTTGCTCACCCTAACTCTCCACCCACCATTTATGTAGTTTTTCTTTTTTTTTTGGCGTGCATTTTTGTTGGCAGTTGCACTGTTGGGATTTCGTTGGGATCCGTCCGTTGGAATTTCAATTGTTATTGTTAACATTTAGTAGTGTATCTTTCAGAAAAAGTGTAAATCAAGGACATGCACCCCAAAGAATTAATTATGTGACAGTGAAAATTTGTGAACAGAATGTCCATAAATTGTGGCGTACCAGCAATGTATGGGATGGTGTGGATGATTTTTTTCAACATATTAAGAGGAACTGATGGACTAAGCTAAAACAAGCTCGTCAGCTAATTGGGAAATGGGGATATATATATGCAAGCCTTTTATGAATGAAATTAGGACACATTTCAACTGGCCCAGGGTGGTTTAAATTCAGAATGTTTTTCTCAGTCAATTGTTAATATTTAAAACTGAGATTGATGGATGTTCTTAACTAAAGTTATAAATTGAGGGATGTCAAAAAGGAAGATTACATACAGAATTAGGTCAGAGATCAGGTAACATTTCATTGAAATTTGGAACCCAGGGTTTAGACAGGCTCCTGGAACATTTTCCCAGCTGGGAGGAGCAAGGCTTGTTGAACAAAAATGCAAAACATTCAGAAGAGTTAGAGTACGAGGCAATGAGTGTGTCAAAGACATTTAGTGGTGACAGTGAGTTGACAGGTAGAAAATGTTCAGAAAAGTGGAAAAGACAGAATATCCATGAAAAAAATCTGTTGGCATTGCAATCCACAGTAATTTGTATTGATTGTATTGATTGTAGTCTGCCAACTTCAAGCTCCCTATTCATTTAAACCATTTCGGCATTCAACCACCACTAACTGCACCATTTATTGGCAACATCCTGGGTTTCTCCTTTGCATTAGAGATAGCCTGCATCTCTAGGAGCTGATGTGTATTTTGGTTGAAACTGGTGCAGTTGCTCACAAAGTGAAGTTGAAATGGGGAAAGGGTTGGGGAATACTACAGCATGAGAAAGGGCAGATTCCAAGGTTTTAAAACACTACAGCAGAAGTCATGATAGTTAAACTGCATGATCAGCAACTTCACAAGATGCCAACACCCACATCCAGATGGCACTCAGAGCTCAGGCAGTCAGGACTGTGCTGACAGACCAAGTGGTTGATGCTAAGAACATAGGAAAACCTGAATGCATTGAACCTCATAAAACACAAATGCAAAAGTGCAAGTATAAGGAAACATGAACCTTGTAGCACAATTCATTTAAATTGGACACATTGCACAAGAAGGCAAAAGACTGATGGACTTAGCCCAGTAAATCAAGGCCACAGTCCTCCCCACCATCTAAAGCATCTGCATGAGGCATTGCCTCAATAAGTGGCATCTATCTTAAAGGATCCCTACCAACTGGGCCATGTACTGTTTTCGTTGCGGCCATTGGGCAGGAGGTACAAAAGCCTGAATTCCCACATACCAGATGCAGCACCAGCCACTTTTTCGACAACCACCAAATTCTTAAACTTCACAACCCTAATCCTATTTTAAGACTTTAAATGGTATTGAAAATATGCCAAAGTCAAACCTGCCCATCCTGCCAGAATATTTTTGAAAGAGGCTGCAGACAAATCTAAGACTATCATCTAGGAATTGAGAGAAAATAATTTCCAGAAATATGGGGAAAGTGATTGTGACAACCTATCAAACTACCTGACAATGCTCTGCCTCCCGTAAAATTTGCTGGTAACATTACAGAGATAAACTTTCTCTCATCAAAGTCATTAAGCTAGTGAAGAAGGAGATGGTGGGTTCTGTAGGGTAGTTTTCTGACTAAACTGGCAAAATAATTTGCTAGAATGCTTTATCATCAGAATATTCAAACAAGCACCAAGACCTTGTTCAGTCAGTGGTGAAAATAACCCACCTTATTAGATCCTTGACATATGGGGAGAAATTCAACAACACAGCACATGGCCCAAAAGGTTGCAGCAGAGGGAATAAGATGGTCCTCTACCTAATTCTGGAATATTTGTTTACCTTGGGACCTGGAAGGGGATGCAGTGATCTTTATCAAGGTTAATCCCATACAGCTGTGCAGGGCAGTGCATTGTGCGCAATTGGTTATTCAGGATGCACATTGAGACAAATATTAACTTCTATTAAAAGTTGATTAATTCTGTGGAAAATGCAATTGTGAACAGGGAAAAACAGTATCATTGATGTTTCAACTGAATAACCTACCTGTTGCTGAACTGGTACCTGTTGTACCACCTGGGCCTGCACCACCTGCTGTCCTGCTACCGAGGTCTGCAAAGTCACTGTTGATGTGGTGTCTGACCCAGCCTCAGAAGTCTGCATATTGGGCTCTAAAGAAACACAGAGAAACAAATCAGGCCACATTCTTACAAATGTTGAAGTTTCAGCTTGAGGAAAAAATAAAATCTGAGGTCAATTTGATATTCCTGTTCAAAAGAAAAGTACAATATGTAATAGAACACAGTAATGCAGAACATTATCAAATAGTATTTTGTTAAGCTGGGTTGTCATGGAGTCGGAGAGAAATGCAAATTGGTGATGATGGTGGTGTTTTCCATATCTGTAAACGCCATCTATAAAGTAACCTTGTATTAAACAGATTGAGCACAAAATCACGACCTGATGAAGTGAACCAACGAATGGAAAAGTCCCAGATTCAGCAGGAAGTGATTTCAGTTAGGATCACATGGTAGATCTGGTACAAAACCTGACGAAATATCACTTCAAAAATGTGACTAACTTTGAAATTATTAACATCAAAATTAAATGCGCATTCTACTTCAAAGAATTGGTCTGTCCTTTTTTCCAAATCAATCAATTGCATTTTCACTTCTAGAAAAGTTCAGAGATATATACCTTATACTTACAGCCAGAAAATTAAATTGTAAACCAGCCTGTGTATTTGTTATTGGGTCAACTATTTCTTATCAACCTGTATTGTTGGTCCATTGCATGGTACGTTCAATGAAATTAATGATCGTAATCATCACTTAAAATGGGGGTGCAAATCTGACAAACAGAACTCACCAAATGTCTGAAGAAGGGTCTCAACCTGAAACGTCACCCATTCCTTCTCTCCAGAGATGCTGCCTGTCCCGCTGAGTTACTCCAGCATTTTGTGTCTACATTCACCAAATGTATGCTAGTTTTTGGAGGTACAAGTGACTGCAGACTGAAAGAGTACTGATATAAAAAGAGGTGAGAGAAATGATGGCAAGAGCTCTCAAGTGATAGGTGGATACAAGTGAGATGGTTGATTGGTAATGAGTCAGGTGGAAGAGGAAAGGATGGAGATGGCAACAGAGGCAGGGAGGTTATGTAGTGAACAAAAGGGTACAGATTCTGAAATCTGATAGGAAAATAATGTGAAAAATGAAACTGAATGTACAGTGGTTGCAGAAGGGAACAACACCAGGAGGGGAGAGGTGAGCAGTCGGGAGAAAGGGATCCAATAGGAGAGGTGTATATGTGTGATGGAATGTGGGTGAACGGGGCTGGGGGATATGGTGGAAAGAACAAGGTGTGAGAGAGACCAGTAGGATGAGAAAGGGGCAGAGGTTACCTTAAATTGGAGAATTTAATGCTCATGCCATTGTAGACTACCCATACAGAATACGTGCTGTTCCTCTAATACTAAGGTTTATGCTGCCATTGGATAACAATCACAGAGGGCAACGGTTAGAGCATTTTTCCTCTACCTACATGTGCATAACAACATAGGAGTCTCAAACAGATACTAGCAATAATATCCACAATGTTTTACCTAGGATCTTTACCTATTACCAGTATAATGGTATCAAATAACACTGAATCAATGGAACATTTTTGATCATCAATAACCATTTGCTGTGTATTAAAATCAAACATTTTATATATCTTTAAAAGCATCTAAAAATCTGTGCGCATACCTTGGATACTTCATACTTACAACATTTACTCAAGTTTATTAATTGTTCAGTTCGTGTTGAAATTATGCCCACTAAGTTTTGGCCTGAAGGTTTTCCTTTTGAGGTTTGGAACATAGATTTTGCTTATTTTAACAGAGCTTCTTTTCAAGTCACTCAAGGATCTGAACAGGTAAGTGCCTGGTGCACAATATTGCCCTAGGGCTGTCACCTTATTTTTTTAGGTGTTTAGGTTTATTACTGCCACGCATACCGAGGTATAGTGAAAAAAAAATTGCTTTGCATGCTATCCAATCAAATCAGATAATAATATACAGAATTATAGTGAATTTGAGGCCAATGTGGAAGTTAGTGGTGAAATTAATGAAATCCATGACTTCTGCACAGGCGAAGGAGGCAGCCTCTATGTAGTTGTTGATATAGTGGAAAGACAATTGGGGGTTAGGACCAGTGTACACCTAGAACAAGGAATGGTGAACATAACCAACAAAAAGGCAGGCATCGGTGGGGCGAATGCCCATGGCTACACCCTTAACTTGGAGAAAGCGAGAGAAGTCGAAAGAAGTTGTTAAGGGTGATGACAAGTTCTGCTAAGTGGAGAAGTGTTAGTAGATGGAAACTAGTTGGGTCTCTGTTCAAAGATGAAATAAATGGAGGGCCTTGAGATCTTCCTGGTGGGGATGGAGGTGTAGAGGAAATTAAACTCAAGAAGAATCAAGTGTTTTATTGTCATAAGTCCTGAAACGGAACAATGAAATTCTTACTTGTAGCAGCACAACAGATATGTTAACACAGTATAAAGTCCATGGTAAAGATAAATGACTGGGGACCTATAAACAAAGTTATTAAAAAGTTGAAGTTGTCTCAGACTTAGGTGGGAAGAGACTGGACAAGGGGAGGATAGGATAGAATTAAGGTACATAGAGGCTAGTTCAATGGGACAGCATCAGGCGGAAACAATGTCTCTGCCAGTGCTGCTCTGTTGGTGGATTTTGGGGAGGAAGTATAAGCGGGCAGTGCGGGGCTGAAGGTTGGAGGTTATGGAGGACATAGTGCCAGAGGTGATGAAATCAGAGACAGTCTTGGAGATAATGGCCCGGTTTTCATCTGTGGAGTCATGGTCCAGGGGTAGATATGAGGAGGTGTCTGAGAGCTGGCGCCCGGCCTTAGCATAGTAGAGGTCAGCTTGCCAGACTACAATGGCACCTCTCTTGTAGGTGGGTTTAAAGACGTTCCATCTCATTCCCACACTGGCCTTTCTGTCCTTGGCTTCCTCCATTCCCAGAGTGAGACCACATGCAAATTGGAGGAACAGCACCTCATATTTTGCTTGGGTAGCTTACAGCTCAACCATTGTTCCAACCTTCAACTTATTGTCGAAGTTACCTAAAATTACAGAATTACAAAATTGGGCTCCCACCTTCTCTAGCCAACAATCAGCCTATTGGGAAATCTCCTTGCCCGAGGTAATCTGTTGCCGGCCCCTATTCGATCCATTTTATTCTCCCTAGCTTCCAGTCCCTCTCCCCCTCCTCCCCATTACAATCATTCTGAAGAAGGGTTCCGACCCAAAATGTCACCTATCCATTTTCCAGAGACGCTGCCTGACCTGGTGAGTTACTCCAGCATTTTGCATCTATCTTTGGTGTAAACCAGCATCTGCGGTTCCTTTTCTGTTTACATACATTGTCTTCTTTGGTATGCAGTCATCTATACACTTGCTGATGTAGTCTGTGACAGCAGCGACATATTCATCCATATTTAGCCAGAGTCCTTGAATGCTGACCAGTCCACCAACTCAAAGCAGTCACAAAGGATTTCATCTGTTTCCTCAGACAAGCACTGCACAACCTTCTGTACCACATCTTCTTGCTTTAGTTTCTGCTTGTAAACAGGGAGTAGTAGTTTAGCCAGGTGCTCAGATTTAGCAAAATGTGGTAAGGGAACAGAGCAGTGATTGAAGTTCCCAGCCATTATGAGCAAGGCTTCAGGATACTTTGGTTCGAGACTATTGGCAACTATCAGATCAGCTGACAAAAATGAATACTTTTTCAGGTGACCATTAAAAAAAAAGAAATTCTTACTTGCTGCAGCTTTACAAGTACATTAGACGCAACAACCGCAAATTAACAGTTATTCTAAGTAAACCAGACCTTGATAGTGCAAATGCCAAAGTACACAGAGGGGAGATTGCAGATGCGAGAGATAATGGTGAAAAGGTGAAAAAAATGCCACAGAAGTGTTAGCGGAGTGGAGGTATGAATGCTGAAAGAAGATGCGACAGGTGGCACTAAATTCCATATTTTCTAGGCAACTTCTGTCTAAATATTACTTTGTGTGTAGAGATATGCAACAACAAAAATCAAAGATACTGGAAATTAAAGAGGAAGACATGATGAGGCAGTAAAAAGTTAGAGTTATGGAACAGAGAAGCCCTGAAAAGATTTGAATATAATTAGAACACTAAATTAAACTTGATGGATGTCCCAGACCCAATATTGGTCAGTGGGGATGGTGTAAAGGGACAGGGGATGCTGTGCTGCATACTAGGAGCAGAAGGTCACAAAGAATAGAGAATGAAAGGGTGGACAGAAATGCACTTGAACGTCAGTGAGGATAAGTATCAAAAGCCTGCATTTATAAAACATTCCATAGAGTAAATAAAGTACTTCTGCAGTGAGTGTGAAGCTCTAATAACACGGCAGCCTATCTGGCCACAGCAAGATTCCAAAAACAACAATTAAATAAATGACAATTCACTTATTTTAGGTATCAGCTGGCTGGGACACAGAGACAATTCCAATAGCACTGAGTTTTTTTAATGCTTATTTGTTGTGTAGATAACATCGCACTCTTTAACATTTCATCTGAGAACCAGCACTTCTGATGACAATCAACTTCTCAATACTGCACAGAAGTGTCACAAAAAAAATCTGAATTTCAGGAACCAGAAATGAATGCACCACATTTCCTGCACCTTGCTACCATAAAGGTTTTTAAGGTTCTAATTTAAGATTTTACATGTTAATGGGTTGGGCTAGAAGTCAATGTAGCTGATATCATAGAAGTGAAATTAAGCTGTCAAAAAGATGTAGGGGCGAATGTTCAGTTAAATTAAACAAGCACTAATGTTGGTAACCATATGGTGGAATAGTGTGTGCATGTCTGGGATGGAATTGAACACAACAGTAAGCAATTATGATGGTGACTGAAGACAATAGTTTCAATTTATTTTTTGCAGAGAAATAGTAGGGAAAGTAGGAAGGAAAATTTAGACATGTGACGTCCTGTTAAAATTAAAAGCAGGACATACCTCAAACTTTCCCTCCAAGGTTCCCACAAGATAGGGAAAATGTCTTTGCCAAGGTTTGTGAATTCTTGAAATTCTCTGCCTCAATGGTCCCTTTATCACATGTACCAAGGTACAGTGAGATTTTCTTTTGCATACAGATCAGTAAGATTATTGCCATACACAAATATAATCCCTGGTTAAGCATATAATGCATAGAAACAACCCACTGAGTATGCAAGAATCGCCAAGATTTGGGGCCATTTTACAGTCCCAACTGCAGCTAGTCATAAAGGCTTGTTGCAGCCGTCCCCTCCATCCGGTCATCCCACAAACTGTCGTCCTTCTTGCCCGGCCGGTGGAGTTGAAACTAAGCATTAGATCAACCTTTATCTTGTTGAGCAATGGAACAGGTTTCTCCTGCTCCCATTTCTTCTGCTCATATCATTCAAATGTGAATAGATGACTAAATCTGTTCAGTACAAAATACTTTTTATGTATGCGATAATTGGTGTGAATGTGAGATAGTGTTCATCTAAGCACCTATCTAATTATTCCAGAACTTCCAAGAGAAAAAGCTGTATTTTCACTCCTGTGCAAATCTGTACAATTAAGGGAGAGAATACAAATTAAATTTATGCATATCCCACTTGAATATACCTATTCCATGAGGAACTATCGCATTCCATACTGTTTTTACAGATTTTTCTTTTAAACACCCCCAATTTACAAGAAAATGCTACACCAGGAAGACAACTATTTACTCAGACAGAATGTTTTATGCAAAATGCTTCCTGAGAGACCCAGACTGCTGGTGTAGTAGCTTCCGTTTGCAATTTACCATATGCTTCTGTGCAGCACTCAGTCCTTGTGCCAATATTTCAGTTGGATGGCAATGCAACTAGTATGCAAATGAGTCAGGATCATTTGCAGAAATATATTAAATTTTAGTTTGGTCATGTTTAGCTAATTGAACTATCTTGTGTATTAGAGCAACAAATGGTAGCTTGGCAAGGCTAACTTCAATTAAACAGATCCATCTGTTAAGGGTCCCAGTATACATAGTTTATTGAAAGAGCAGTTTAAATCTGGTATAATTGCAGTCATTTTTTGGATATTTTCTATCTTTTAGGGTCTATCAATCTACCAAAATTAGCACTCCTCACATTACAAACTATTGTCCAATCCAGCTCGGCCCTTAGTCCTCTCTTTGCACAGAAATCACTGGAATAATAATCTCTTGGCTGCATTCTGTAAAAAAAGCGATATCATTTGTTTCTATAAATGACAAGATCTATAAAGATAAGAAAGCCCATTCAGTCCATCTTAATACATTGATGTAAAGTTCTCAGATTACCCCACAAATACATCTTATTGTATTCTCTACATGTGCATAGATTTTTTCACTCCTTCCTTATTTAAACCAAAACTAACTTCTTTCAAAGATGACTATGTAATGAAATTAACAGTTAACTCGAAGTGAATGATGGGGACAGATTTGGAGGATTTTGAAGATACAAACTCAGCCTGTGCTTGAATAAAACATTTAGGATGACAATCTTCTGAATCAACCTGACACAATGATTGGGGAATAATGATGAATCAGTGACTATATGTAGTTTATGCAGCAGTTGAAAAAAAAGACATTTCGGTTGCAATTTTTTAAACAAAGTAATTTGCGACTTACCTAGGATAATTTCTAATCTTTCTTATTTGGCCCATATTCTTCCAAAGCTTTCCTGTCCATGTACTTGTCCAAATGTCTTATACCACAACTACCTCTCTGGCAGCTCGTTCCATATACCCACCATTCTTTGTTTGAAAAGCTGCCCCTCATGTTCTTGTCAAATCTTACCCCTCTCACATTAAAGGTGACCAATTAATTTCACATCAAAAGTGACACACCTTCGATTGAGACTACTGATCTATTTTTAATTAACAAATATGAGACTATTTAAAAAAAAATCAAAGATGAGTTAATTTCATATTTTGTTTTGAGGAAAGCTGACCATTTTGCTAGCCATAAAATCTCATGATCTAAAAGTCATCTTCTGCGTTATATTTTTCTTATCTAACTCCTCAGAGGGCCAATTCAAAATCGTAATCTTCATTCCACTCTACAATTATCATTTTGTTCTAAAATTCAAAATTTTTAAATAAATCTATCTTTGTAGCAGAATTCACCAGTTTTGTGGCGGGTCATCCATTTACAATCTCCACTGATGTTGCCCGACTGCTGAGCATTCCCTACACGTGATCTGCATTTCACAGCTTTTGCATGTTTTCACACTTTATGCCTAATTGTTTATCACAATGGAAACCCTGTCCTCATTTATTACAGATATTCCTATCCATTTTTCCCCACACTCTCTCTGCAACTTTAAACTTATTTTCTCTTTCCTAGTTCTGACATTGAGCCTTCAATACGAAACAATAACTCTATTTCTCTTTCCATAGAGGCTGCCAGACTGGCTACGTGTTTTTAGCAATTTCTGTTCTTCTCTTTTCTGTTTCTTTTATTGGTGGCCATCTTCTGCTTTCAATCATATACAATGTGGAATTTCCATCCTCACTCCATCTGTTTTAATAGAGCTTTCTTATAAAACATTGCTTTCCCTATATCTTTAGTCACACTATCCACCATTTCTCTAACACCTTTGTGAAGCATCTTGCAACCTTCTGCTGACTCAAAGAACACAATGTAAGCCAAGATTGACATGGGTAAAATAATAATGATGTTACCATGTTTTAGAATTTGAAATTGAACATTGTGCTGATTGAATAGAATATTTTATGCATTTCAAAGCTTCAAAGAATTTCCCAAGATCAGCAACATGAATTACAATTATTTATATTGAGAAACTGCTGGTGTCAGTACAAACGTATGAAATTTACTTTCCACCTCTCCATCTCTATTGGATGCCTGGTCAACTATGTCCATCATCCAAAAATCATCCTGGAGATCAGTGAACCCTTGACTTCTTCACTCCCCTAATGGAGTACATTAACTTTATTATTAAGACAAAGAGTCCATTAACATTGTCACCTGCATCCTGAAATTCATTTGCTTAAACGTCTATTTTTAATAATTCTTCTGCATTCTCATTAAGTTGAAACTAATTTAAATTCCATTCCATTTCTAACCAGCTTGTTATTTGGCATTGGGGAAAAAAACTAAACTGGGAAACTCAAATGGTGGATGCTAAACACCATAGACAACACATAAACCGTAAAGCTAAATGATGTCAGACCAACAGGTCCCCAGTCCTGCTACGTCATAGATGATGCCTGAATTAGACACATTATGACAAGGAGAGAAAACATGAACATCCTCATGTTTAGTGTTAGATGAGCCCAGCATGCTGAGTGCTGTTGAACACTTGGATGATCTTCGCCTTCCTCCTGCAGTCCATCCAAACAAAGAGCCCATTCTTCAGCCAAATGTACTCAATCCGTGATACAGAAAACAACTTTAAAATACAGCAGACGTTGAAAGACAGGATAGGAAAAGACAAATTCATTGAAATAATTCCAGAGTAGATTTGCTTCCAAGAAAAGGGCAAAAAAGCAAAACATATCACCATAAGAAGGTTGAAGAAATGTGAATTTTCCATTACAAACAGAACAATTTAAGATAATCTTAGTGATTAATTAAATAGTAAGACAATGATGGAGTATCCAAAATTATGAGTCCAGGGAAGTACAGTTTTTTCAGCAAATTACACGAGATAAGGATGAGCTGATAGATTTATAAGTAGAAGGGAAAGGTGTTTTGATGGAAAATAAAAATCAGTAAAGACCAGCTGGGCCAAAATAAATCTGCTAAATTCCATAATGTTAATTTTTTTTTGGAGGAAGTGAAAAGAGTGACAATGACCCCTCTGAAACATGCCAAGAAAAAGAAACCTTCCGGATTATGAGGACATATCAATGAGATTTTTTTACATTATTCATTCATAGAATGCAATCTTTGCAAATGTCCTTGAGAAGATGCCAGAGAGAAACCTCCTTGAAATATCACATTTTCTTCCCACATGATTGCGTAATTGAGCATTGGATGATTTATTCCAGTGTTAATGAAGCAATAGCAATAAATTTCCAATCCAGCATTGTGTACAAATTAAAAGGATTCTGCAGGTAGTACTGATCTCTGATACTAGCTGCTCTTGGACTTCATGGTGGACGAGGTCACGACTTTGCAAGATGGAACTGAAGTACTCTTGCGGAACTACATCTTCAAAACGGTACTCAAAATATTATGCATCTGGTGGAGGTAGTGGGAGCACAGTGTGATGAATGGAGCAACAATTAAGCAAGGATGATGACAACCTGCTTAAACAGTGCTGGAACCACATTCATCAAGGGAAGTTAAGAGTATTTCATTGCACTCCTGGTGTGCCTTATAGACAGTGATAAGGCTTTAGGGAGTCATGAGGCTAGTCGCTTGCAGCAGCCTTAGATCTCATCTTGAAGTCATAGTCTAACATAGCTGGTCTAGCTAAGTTTCTGGTTAATAATGAGGGGTTTAACACTTAATTTCAGGGCAGGAGGCAAGACTCCCTTAATGAGGATGGCCACTAACTTGACTCTCACTTGGCACAAATGCTATTTAACACTTATCACCACAAGCCTGAATATTATCCAGGTTTTGCTACAAACATACAAGAGACCCTTCATTATGAGAGCAGTTGCAAATGGAAAACTTACACTGGTTGATGGGTTATTTTTGAGTGGTTCAACTGATTAAGCAATTTCTTTCTTGCCATTTTTAATAATTTGCAATATTTTAATAAAAACTTCAATTTGTCCTAATTTATGAAGACAGGTATAAATTATTTATTAAGAACATCAAGTAATGTGCCCTGCCTCCAGAAAAAGAATTCAATTTTCCTAATAAGCCCCATCATTCTTTAACTATCTGTTTAGCTTTACATGGTTAAGATGTATTTTTTAGGTTTCCTTTCTATGTCACCAATATGCTCTGTGCTTCTTATATTCTCTACTAATTTTCCCTTAAAGTCTATATTCTTCCTTTTCCATTGCATGGCTTGACATCAGTCATAAACCCTATTATCCATAATTTAACTTCTATTTCTAATGTCATTCATGTAGTTCCAGTTTTAATGCTCCATTTGAATTCCTAACAGGAATATGCTTGTTTGATGCCCAAAATATCAATGCCTCAGATACCCACCATTGCTTCTTCCTGCACCACTTCTCTAGAAGCCATTCAGTTGCACAGACTTAATGATTCTGCGCTACATTTTGAAAGCTGCAGAACAAAGATCTTTTTGACATGCCTGAGTGTTACAGTCCATCTGTGAATGGCAGAGTTTAAAAAAAAATGTAGCCCCAGTCACAACTGACAACTTTGCCAGACTCTGATTTTGGGATAAGGCCTCAACAGCTATCAGTTAACTGCCTGTTTAGAGACAGCTCTTCTGGTCCTCTGGGCTATGCTGCAATGTTGAATTGGATCCCATGTAAAGATTACCAAGAGTCACAATGGAATAAATAACCTGCTGTACAGAGAAGCTACCAGTGATGTTGATTTAACAGAAGATCTGTCCCAATAGTTTAGGGAGGTTGTGAGTGGGATAGCGGGTGGAGAGTTTGATTGTTTTTTAGGATTTTTGACTATGCTAAAATGCTGAACAAGGCTCCCAAATAAAGAGTACAAGAGTCACAAAGGAATAAATTACCTGTCGCAGAGAGAGATTGATTTTATAAGCCAAATAGATTTGAAAAACCAAACCACTTTTGATAAGGTTTGTGCAAGAGTTTGTGAAACTGTTTAGGTGACAGGAACCATCAAATGGATTAAAAGAGCCACCATCTGTAAACCAGATTTCCAGAGCACGATCTCTTCACAAGCTTCATGAACACCAAAATCAAGAACAGCCAAAACTTGTAATCAAAAATGCTAGAGGGCGAAATGGATAAGAAGCTAATTTTCAGATTTTGGAATAGAGATTTTCAGTGCAAAAATGAAAACAAGATGAAGAGGGATTTAGAAAGATTAACCATGAAATTCAAACAAAGAGGAAAATTAGATAGTCCCTTTAGTTACTATGGGAATAGGAACAAGGAACAGAGTGAGACATTGGTTAGGATCCTCGGACAGCTGGAAAGTGAATTGAGTGTGACAGTGGGAGGTTAGCAAACATGGTGTATGAGATCATACATTGGTAAACAAATTAAAAGCAAAGGGACTGCTGATTTTCAATTCTGCTAAAAAGTCTAATATTAAGGTTTAATCATGTACAGTAAAAGGATGAGCCTGTTTGAGCCCGGTCAGAGGATACTGCAGACAGAAATGAGAGGAACAAAGTAACTGCGTACAAAGCTGAAGATGTACTTTAATCAGTAATGAATAAGAAAACACATAAAATCACAATGGACAGGAAACAAAATGAACAGGAAAAGCACATCAAAATAATTCAGGTCATAATAGTTTACTTTCTCCACCACTACACTCCTACTTTCTTGACCAAACCTCAGGTTTCTAGACTCAAGTCCTATCTTTTATAAACCAAAAGCATTGGTAGGGATAGCATTATGATTATAATCCAGGTTGGTACAGGAGGAATATGTAGTGTTACATAAGTAGGGGAGACCCACTGTAAAAAAAAACAGGAGCAACAAGCAAAAGTAAGTGGGCTAGAGATATTCAAAAGCCAAAATGAATGAGCAAAATCTGGAAATTATGCAAATGTGCGCACTCAAAAAGTAATCATAGTAAAAATACTGGTACTGGAAAAGCAGAGAATAGTGATAAAGACATGTGTTTAAGGCCACCTTGATGATTGGGGAGCATATATAAATACACACATTCATACTATGTTAAATTGGTCTACCGAATTCAGGATGTGTTTTTGAAATACAACCATTTTCTGTTGAGGTGCAGTGAAAGATGTTGAGCGCATATGCAAGACGGATACTTCAAGCCTTTAGATTGTTAGAAGCGATCATAAGATCATCAGTGATGGCAGCAGTATTAGGCCATTTGGCCCATCAAGTCCACTTCGCCATTCAATCATGGCTGATCTATCCCTCCCTCCTAACCCGATTCTCCTGCCTTCTCCCCATAACCTCCCCACACCTGTAGTAATCAAGAATCTATCTCGGCCTTAAATATATACACTGACGGCCTCCACAGCCTTCTGTAGCAAAGAATTCCACAGATTCACCACCCTCTGACTAAAGAAATTCCTCATCATCTCCTTCCCAAAAGAACATCCTTTAATTCTGAGGCTATGACCTCTAGTCCTAGACTCTCCCACTAGTCAAAACATCCTCTCCAAATCCACTCTATCCAAGCCTTTCACTATTCTGTATGTTTCAATTAAGTCCTACCTCATTCTTCTAAACTCCAACGAGTACAGGCCCAGTGCCGTCAAACGCTCATCATATGTTAACCTACTTAATCCTGCGATCATACTTGTAAACCTCCTCTGGACCCTCTATAAAACCAGAACATCCTTCCTCAGATATGGTGCCTAAAATTGCTCACGACAGATGAATGGTCCAGATCTCTATCATAGTCATAGGCTATGCATCAGTGACAATTGGAATAGATGGGATCCAGTTACTTTAATTGTTTTGAATAAATCATGGTATGGGGCAGCAAGGAAAACTTGGAGTTTCTCACACTTCAAGGTACTCTAGCCCCATCCAAACACTGATCAGGTGTGCTTGGGAGGCAATAAGAGGTTTTCTTCAAGCAGACACCTGTACACCAGAGTCAGAGACTTCATTGCCACAAACCAGCCATGATTAACGTAGGAAGATACTGCAGATGTTGGTTTAAACCGAAGATAGACACAAAATGCTGGAATAACTCAACGGGTTAGACAGCATCTCCGGAGAAAAAGAATAGGTGACGATTCGGGTCGAAACCTTTCTTCGGACTGAGAGTCAGGGGAAAGGGAAAAGGGAGATATAGACGATGATATAGAGAGATATAGAACAAATTAATTAAAGATATGCTGAAAAATAACAATAATAAAGGTAACAGGCCATTGTTAGCTGTGGGGTAGGTGAAAACAAGGTACAGACAATGAGACCAACAACAGGCTGCAGCTCCACCTGGCCCACACACACCGCGCTGGGCCCACAGCCCCCACCAGGCAGAGCCCTTCAGCACTGCTGGGTCCTACTGCCCACCCTCTACTACAGGTAACTGCAGCAGGGGTTCCACTGGGTCTCCCCCTTCCCCCTCCAGCCAGGCGACCCCCAGTACTCCCCACAGCGGTCCTCATGCCCCCCTCTGCCCAGCTAACCCACCACCCCCCCACCATACATCCCCTCCACCTGCCCCCCTGCCTCCATCCGACCCCAACCCCCACCATTGCCGGGTGTTCACCATCCCCCCTGACCTCCCCCTTTCAGACACCGAACGGTCGGTCCTCAGCAGAGGCCTTACCTTTGTTCCCCTCCGCCCCCACATCAACGAGTTCCGCGTCCGCCATGACGTGGAGCTCTTCTTCCGCCGCCTCCGAGCCTTTTACCATGGCAAGTAGCCCCGACCCCCCACTGATGACCCCTTCTCCCGTCTCCAACGGACCCCCTCCACTTTTACCGCCCAGTATGGCCTACTACCCTCACTAGAACTTTTTATCTCAAACTGCCGGCGTGACATTAGCCACCTCAAATTTTCCACTCCCCTGACTAACTCCAACCTCTCCCCTCCTGAACGTGCAGCCCTCCACTCACTCCGCAACAACCCGGACTTAATAATTAAACCCGCTGACAAGGGAGGGGCTGTGGTAGTCTGGCGTGCTGACCTCTACCGCACCGAGGCCAGACGACAACTATCAGACACCTCTTCCTACCTATCCCTGGACCATGAACCCACCGATAAACACCAGACCTTCATCAGCAGCACCATCACCGACCTCACCAACTCCGGCGATCTACCCCTCAGTGCCTCCAATCTCATAGTTCCCCAGCCCCGCACGGCCCGATTCTACCTCCTACCCAAAATCCACAAACACAACTGTCCCGGCAGACCCATTGTCTCTGCCTGCTCATGCCCCACCGAACTTATCTCTACCTACCTCGACTCCATCCTATCCCCCCTGGTTAAATCCCTCCCCACCTACGTCCAAGACACCTCACATGCTCTCCATCTCCTGGATAACTTCCGGTTCCCAGGCCCCCACTCCCTCATTTTCACCATGGATGTCCAGTCACTCTACACTTCCATCCCCCACAAGGATGGTCTAGAAGCCCTCCGTTTCTTCCTCGACCGTAGAACCAGCCAATCCCCATCGACCAACACTCTCCTCCGCCTAGCAGAGCTGGTTCTTACCCTCAACAACTTCTCCTTTGACTCCTCCCACTTCCTCCAAACCAGAGGCGTAGCTATGGGCACTCGCATGGGCCCTAGCTACGCCTGCCTCTTTGTCGGGTACGTCGAACAATCCCTGTTCCAGACGTACACTGGCCCCATCCCCGAACTCTACCTCCGCTACATCGACGACTGCATTGGTGCTACCTCTTGCACCCATGCAGAACTCACTGACTTCATACACTTCACCTCCAATTTCCATCCTGCCCTTAAATATACCTGGACTATCTCTGACATCTCCCTCCCGTTTCTGGACCTCACCATCTACATCACAGGAGAAAAACTAGTGACGGACATTTACTACAAGCCCACCGACTCGCACAGCTATCTGGACTACACTTCTTCCCACCCGGTCCCCTGCAAAAAGTCTATCCCCTACTCCCAATTCCTCCGTCTACGCCGCATCTGCGCCCGGGATGAGGTGTTTCAGACTAGGGCTTCCGAGATGTCCTCGTTTTTCAGAAAACGGGGCTTCCCCTCCTCCATTATAGATGAGGCTCTCACTAGGGTCTCTTCTACATCCCGCAGCTCCGCTCTTGCTCCCCCTCCCCCCACTCGCAACAAGGACAGGATCCCCCTCGTTCTCACCTTCCACCCCACCAGCCAGCGGATCCAACATATCATCCACCAACATTTCCGTCACCTACAACAGGACCCCACCACTGGCCATATCTTCCCATCCCCTCCCCTCTCTGCGTTCCGCAGAGACCGTTCCCTCCGCAACTCCCTGGTCCACTCGTCCCTTCCTACCCAAACCACCCTAACCCCGGGCACTTTCCCTTGCAACCGCACGAGATGCAACACCTGTCCCTTTACGTCCCCCCTCAACTCCATCAAAGGACCCAAACAGTCTTTCCAGGTGAGACAGAGGTTCACCTGCACCTCCTCCAACCTCATCTATTGCATCCGCTGCTCTAGATGTCAACTTATTTATATCGGCGAAACCAAGCGCAGGCTCGGCGATCGCTTCGTTGAACACCTGCGCTCGGTCCGCATTAACGCAACTGATCTCCCGGTGGCCCAGCACTTCAACTCCCCCTCCCATTCCCAGTCTGACCTCTCTGTCATGGGCCTCCTCCAGTGCCATAGTGAGGCCCGCCGGAAATTGGAGGAGCAGCACCTCATATTTCGCCTGGGCAGTTTGCGGCCCGGTGGTATGAACGTCGACTTCTCCAACTTCAGATAGCTCCTCTGTCCCTCCCTTCCCCTCTTCCTTCCCAGATCTCCCTCTATCTTCCTGTCTCCACCTATATCCTTCCTTTGTCCCACCCCCGACATCAGTCTGAAGAAGGGTCTCAACCCGAAACGTCACCCATTCCTTCTCTCCCGAGATGCTGCCTGACCTGCTGAGTTACTCCAGCATTTTGTGAATAAATCGATTTGTACCAGCATCTGCAGTTATTTTCTTATATATATGAGACTCAACATGATGACTTTGAAGCTAGTACGATGTGGGTGGGGGAGGGATGGAGAGAGGGGGGGATACAAGGGTTACTTGAAGTTAGAAAAATCAAAGTTTATACTCTGGGTTGTAAGCTGCCGAGCGAAATATGAGGTGCCGTCCCACCGATTTGCGTTTGGTATCACTCTGACAATGGAGGAGGCTTAGGACAGAAAGGTCAGTGTGGGAAATGGAAGGGGAATTAAAGTGTTTGGCAGCCAGGAAATCGGGTAGGCCCAGGCGGACTGAGCAAAGGTGTTCAGTAAAATGATCACCCAGTCTATGTTGCATCTCACCGATATATAAGAGATCACACCTTGACCAACGGATACAGTAGATGAGGCTGGTGGAGGTGCAAGTGAACCTTTGCCTAACCTGAAAGGACTGTCGGTGTCCCTGGACAGAGACGAGGAAGGAGGTATAAGGACAGGTGTTGCATCTCCTGCAGTTCTCCTGGGGAGGGGGTGGTTTGGGAGGGAAGGAATGAGGTAAACAGGATTTGTCGAGGGAGCCGTCTCTGTGTAAGGCAGAAAGGGGTGGAGATGGAAAGATGTGACTAGTTTTGGGATCCCATTGGAGGTGGTGAAAATGTCGGAGGATTATGTGTTGTATGCGATGCGGTGAAAGCAAGGACTAGGGGGACTCTGTCCCAGTTGCGACTAGGGGGAGCAAGAAAGGAGCTGCGGGGTACCGAGGAGATGCGTGTGAAGGCCTCATCTATGATGGATGAGGGGAACCACCGTTCCTAAACAATGAGGTCATCTTGGAAGTCCTGGTATGGAACACCTCATCTTGGGCGCAGACGGAGGAATTGGGAGTAGGGGATAAAGTCTTTGCAGGAAGCGGAGCGGGAAAAAGTGTAGTCCAGATAGTTGTGGGAGTCAGTAGGTTTATAATCGATGTCAGTCAATAGTCTATCTCCTAAAGGAGATAGGACTAGAGTGAACAAAAGCTAGAATATGACGGCATTACTTCTGACAGGGAATGTGAAGCTGAGGCGGAAAATAAAACCTGACAGTTAAGTAAAAGTGGGGTTTTTTCTGGAAGGATATTTAACAAATTGGATGAAACATGCAGATATTGCACAATAAAACATTTGAAGGAAAATAATTTAACATGGCTTTGAATGGGAAACTGATTTCTTCAGAACAAGACCAGCAAGGCATTTAGGTAATATAAACCATTTGACATAGAGAAGATATTGAGGGCACATTTCAAGAGTACTTATTGTTTGGATGTCAGTCAGTAAGAGGGGGGCATGCATAAGCAAGTGATGAAAGTATTGCATATGTTGGCGTGAAATAAAGGGACAGAGCTGATGACAGAGGTTTCTGTGGAGGTAATTTTAAGGGTGTACATGTAACACTAAGAAAATGGTGGTTAAGAAAATGTAATACAACATAATCAGCAAACAATATGTTGAAACAATAAATGCAGAGTAGGATGCAAAGCCAGATGAGTACTAAGTCTATCAAGCACTACTGGAATTACTGTTGCCGAGGTGGGTACTTCAGAGTGCAGTTTGCAGCGAAGAGCTCAGTGAATGAAGAGACCAAGTGAACTGATAAATGGTTGAATTCACAATTGTATTGAGTAGACTTGTGTATGGGTTCATTGCTTTTAAAAAGTAGTAGTGTAACATACACTGATGAGCCAAAACATTATGACCACCTGCCTAAAATGCTGTTGCTCCTCCACCAAAACAGCACCGACCCGCTGAGGCATGGACTCTACAAGATTACAAGGTGTCCTCTGGTATCTGGCACCAAAACATTAGCTGCAGATCCTTCAAGTCTTGTAAGTTGCGAGGTGGAGCCGCCGTGGATCGGACGTCGATCCAGCACATCCCACAGATGCTCAATCAGATTGAGATCTGGAGAATTTGGAGGCCAGGGCAACACCATGAACACTTCATCATGTTCCTCAAACTATTCCCGAAAAATGTGTACAGTGTGGCAGAGCGCATTATCCTGCTGAAAGAGGCCACTGCCATCAGGGAATACCATTACCATGAAGGGGTGTACCTTGTCTGCAACGATGTTTAGGTAGTCAAACTGACATCCACATGAATGGTCGGACCCAGGGCTTCCCAGCAGAACATTGCCCAGAGCATCACACTCCCTCCACCGTTCGTCTTCCCACAGTGCATCCTGGTGCCATCACATCCTCAGGTAAACGGCGCACACGTACACGGCCATCCACATGATCCAAAGGAAAACAGGACTCATCGGACCAGGCGACCTTCTTCCACTGCTCCAAGGTCCAGTTCCGACGCTTGAGTGCCCAATGTAGGCGCTTTCGACGGTGGACAGGGGTCATCATGGGCACTCTGACCGGTCTGCGGCTAGGCAGCCCCATACGCAGCAGGGTGTGATGTACTGTGTATTGTGACACATTCCTCCCATGACCACGATTACATTTTTCTGTGACTTGTACCACAGTAGACCTGCTGTTGGTTTGGACTAGACGGGATAGCTTTTGTTGCCCTCGCTGATCGATGAGCCTTGGGCGCCCAACACCCTGTCGCCGCTTTGTGATTTGTCTCTCCTCGGACCACTGAAGGTAGGTACTAAGACCCGGTAGTACTGCTGACCGGGAGCACCCCATAAGCCTGGCCGTTTCAGAGATGCTCTGACCCAGTCGTCTGGCCATAACCATTTGGCCCTTGTCAAAGTCGCTCAGGTCTTTACTCCTGCCCATTTCTCCTGCATCCAACACATCAACTTCAAGAACTGACTGTTCACTTGCTGCCTAATATATCCAAGGTGCCATTGTAACAAGATAATTAATGTTATTCACTTGACCTGTGAGTGGTCATAATGTTTTGGCTCATCATTGTATATACATGTTTTCAAGATTTTAAGATCAATTTATTGTCACATGTACATTAAGGAACAGTGACATTTGAGTTACCATACAGCCATACTAAGTAAAAAAGAACGAGACACACACAAAATGAAATTTAACATAAATATCCACCACAGCAGATTCCACATTCCTCACTGTGATGGAAGGTAATAAAGTTCAATCAGCTTCCTCTTTGTTCACCCGTTGTAGCGGCCAGCTTCTCGTCTATCAATTAGCTCCCAAGCTGCCACTTGCATAGACCGGGTGAAACGATAAGCTTAATGACTCGAGCAAATATAAATAACAGAGACACTCCTTGACATTTGAATAGTTAGTTCTCTTTATTATTTGAAGGTGCAATAAACATATTGGCATATCTCTTGTCATCGACTGCTTATTGATTTGCTAGGTAAAATTCCATATCTTACCACAGTTTATGCGATCGATACGAATTGCCATATATAACTTCAGCAGAATCTCGTCAATAAGATCTACAGCCGATTACATCTTGGCTAATGAATCTTTTGGTGGAGCCTTTGGCTGAACCTCTATCAGCACCTCCTTGGTTCACACACTCTCTGCCAGCAAGTACTCAACTGCCCGCACTCTAGCTCCGCCCCTATGTAAGCATTGCATTAACTCTATAGTGTCCAAACTACAGCAGGATACAAGGTAATAATAATAATAAGTAAAAATAGCTAATAAACGCAAAATGGCTCCTACACACCTAATTGTTATGTGTATAGTGCAACAATTAGTAATACAAAAAAAAGAGGAGCCAAAAAAAACCCTAAAAAATTCCATACATAATCAAAGCATGCACTATACATTGGCGTCTAATCTATTACAGTATTATTCAATCAACAAAATCATCAGTCCATGTTAAGTCAAGTATCAGCTTCCAGTAGCAGACATATTTTGGTTATCGGTCTTTCCAAGATATTATTTTTAGTCTGCAGCCGAACGGTGCGCACGTGCGTCCGGTATGGTCTCCAATATTTTGCCAATCAGCCAGGAATTTTCAGTCTCCTTCTTTTCCAGTTTAAGAAGCGCTCTGCCATTAATCCTCCGGCTTCATCTGGGGGATTTTCCTTTGTACTAACATATCTCCATTGCGATACGTCAGTAACATCCCTCACGAAAGCAATTCTGTTATCTACAAACGTCTGAAAGCATTTGTTTTCGTTGTTGATGTATTATCTGTTGTGCTATCGGTCCAGAAAACGGATTTGTCCAGCTGGAGCTGTAATTCTTTTTGCAGCATTACATTAACTTTAACAGTTAAGATTGCAGCTGTAAGTTCCATTCTGGGAATCGTCATCTGTTTTAATGGTGCCACTCTGGCCTTACCCATTACAAATGCAACATGCACTTTCTTACTGGGATTTTCCAGTCTCAGATATGAAACAGTGCCGTAACCACTTTCACTTGCGTCTGAGAAGTGGTGTAACTGTACATTTCTGATTTGACCAAAGTTGGTAGGCTTCATGCACCGGTCCACCTCAAACTCCGCAATCTTGTCAAGATCCGTCAGCCATCCTGTCCACTTCTGATGGAAAGTTTGGGCTATATCGTCATCCCAACCAAGCTTCTCCTTGCAGAGTTCCTGCATAATCAACTTAGCAGGCAGAGTAAATGGTGCCAGAAATCCTAGAGGATTGTAAATAGAGCCAACTACTGACAGGATGCCACTTCTGTTGCATGGTCGTTCCTGTACAGCAATTTTGAACTTGAACCCATCGGTTTCCATGCACCAGTACAATCCTAGTGCTCTCTCCAACTCCTTGATCTCTTTAGTTCTACTTGCTTGAGGAATGGATGTTAGTACAGCACACTATTACTGATCCACTTCGATAACGTGAATCCTCCCATTTGGCAGATGTCAGTCAGGTCTTTTAACCATCCGGACTGCTTCTAGTTCCGAAGGCATGGACTTCAAACAGTCATCCACATAGAAGCTGCTCTTCACCGTGTCTACCACCTCTTCTGAAAAGTGTGCTCCGATGTCCTCAGCAGTCTTTCTCAATGCAAAGTTTGCACAACTTGGTGACGACATGGCTCCGAAAAGATGTACTTTCATCCGGTATTCCACAAGATCTTGCTGCACATCACCGTCGGGCCACCACAGAAATCGCAGATAGTCAACATGCTTTTCCGATACCTTGATCTGATGAAACATTGCTTTAATATCCGCCATCAAAGCAACCGGCTCTTGTCTGAATCTGATGAGAACTCCAATGAGTGAGTTAGTTAGGTCTGGACCTTGTAGCAGCTGGCAGTTAAGTGATGTCCCCTTACAGACTGCCGCACAGTCAAAGACCACTCTTATGGTTCCTTTCTCCAAGTGATACGCCCCGTGATGAGTGTTGTACCAGAGTTTCCCATCATTGCGATTCAGCTGGTCCATTGGTACCCTTTCAGCATAACCACTATCGATCATTTCCGTGAGGAAAGATGTGTATTCACTTCAAAACTTTTCATCCTTATTAAACTTACGTTTCAAGCTCTGGATACGCTGCTCTGCAATGCAACGATTGTTTTCTCCTGCTTGAAAGGTAAGTCCAAACAATAATGTCCATCTGTCATCCTTGCCGAACGATTCATAATATCCATGAACTTTACCTCTTCTCTCGACATTTCTTCCTTGTCCTTGCTGGATTCTTCATTGAAGTCATGGTTGTATTGTTTGACCAGAAGTTCCTCCAGATTAACAACGGATATTCGATTAACAACCGCTGTCTTCCAACACTGTTGTCATTGTCCTCTCTCAGTGGACCACAAACAACCCATCCCAACAAGGTTTTCATGGCGAATGGTCCATCCTCTTTGCTGTGGACCACTTCCCAAGGTTCCTATACTTTGGAAGTATTAGCTCCGATGAGTAAGTCAATACCAGAGTCTATTTCAGTTATAGAAACATAGAAAATAGGTGCAGGAGTAGGCCATTCGGCCCTTCGAGCCTGCACCGCCATTCAATATGATCATGGCTGATCATCCAGCTCAGTAGCCTGCACCTGCCTTCTCTCCATACCCCCTGATCCCTTTAGCAAAAAGGGCCACATCTAACTCCCTCTTAAATATAGCCAATGAACTAGCCTCAACTACCTTCTGTGGCAGAGAATTCCACAGACTCACCACTCTCTGTGTGAAGAAATGTTTTCTCATCTCGGTCCTAAAAGACTTCCCCCTTATCCTTAAGCTGTGACCCCTGGTTCTGGACTCCCCCAACATCGGGAACAATCTTCCCGCATCTAGCCTCTCCAACCCCTTAAGAATTTTATATGTTTCTATAAGATCCCCCCTCAGTCTTCTAAATTCCAGCGAGTACAAGCCCAGTCTATCCAGTCTTTCCTCATATGTAAGTCCCGCCATCCCAGGGATCAATCTGGTGAACCTTCTCTGTACTCCCTCTAAGGCAAGAACGTCTTTCCTCAGGTTAGGAGACCAAAACTGCACACAATACTCCAGGTGCGGTCTCACCAAGGCCCTGTACAACTGCAGCAGAACCTCCCTGCTCCTAAACTCAAATCCTCTTGCTATGAATGCCAACATACCATTCGCTTTCTTCACTGCCTGCTGCACCTGCATGCTTGCTTTCAATGACTGGTGCACCATGACACCCAGGTCACGTTGCATCTCCCCTTCTCCCAATCGGTCACCATTCAGGTAATACTCTGCTTTCCTGTTCTTGCCGCCAAAGTGGATAACCTCACATTTATCCACATTATATTGCATCTGCCATGCATTTGTCTACTCGCCTAATCTATCCAAGTCACTCTGCACCCTCCTAGCATCCTCCTCGCAGCTAACATTGCCACCCAGCTTCGTGTCATCCGCAAACTTAGAGATGTTGCATTCAATTCCCTCGTCCAAATCATTAATATACACTGTAAATAACTGGGGTTCCAGTACTGAGCCTTGCGGTACCACACTAGTCATTGCCTGCCATTCCCGAAAAGGACCCGTTTATTCCTACTCTTTGCTTCCTGTCCGCCAACCAATTTTCTATCCACCTCAACACTGAACCCTCAATACCGTGTGCTTTAAGTTTGTACACCAATCTCCTATGTGGGACCTTGTCGAAGGCCTTCTGAAAGTTCAGATATAACACATCGACTGGTTCTCCCTTATCCACTCTACTAGTTACATCCTCGAAAAATTCTATAAGATTCGTCAGACATGATTTGCCTTTGGTAAATCCATGCTGACTTTGTCCGATGATTTCACCACTTTCCAAATGTAATGCTATCACATCTTTAATAACTGACTCTAGCATTTTCCCCACTACCGATGTTAGGCTAACTGGTCTATAATTCCCCGTTTTCTCTCTCCTTCCCTTTTTAAAAAGTGGGGTTACATTAGCTACCCTCCAGTCCTCAGGAACTACTCCAGAATCTAAAGAGTTTTGAAAAATTATCACTAATGCATCCACTATTTCTGAGGCTACTTCCTTAAGCACTCTGGGATGCAGCCTATCTGGCCCTGGGGATTTATCTGCCTTTAATCCATTTAATTTTGATATTCTTCAAATAAGGCCATTGCTCCCGGTCTTCCTGTGTAGGAATGTTTGACCGTGAGACAGGAATGGTCTTACTGGCAAGCACGTCTGGTAGTTGAACAAAATCATTGCTGTCCAGACCAGATATTTCCAAACCTGAAATGACACAACTGGTTATAGACTTCTTTTGATTCATGGTATGCAGGGTAAACCTCTTCTTTTGTCCTGAGATCTTCAGCCTTCTTACCAGGCTTTCAGTGCAGAAAGTAACTGAACTTCCACCATCCAAAAAAGCGTACGTTTGCAACACCGTGCTCCCATTGTAGCTCTTCACTTGCACTGGTACGATCGAGAAGATGCCAGTTTCTTCACCGGCCTTGATATGTCCACACATCGGAGAAAGAGAAGTGGCGTCACTCTTTTTCTTGGCTGGCTGCTCGGGTTTCCCTTTTGTCCTTCTGTTCAAAATGAAGTATCTCAGGATGCATACAGCACAAGTCAAACAATTGTTGCAATTTCTGCTCATATGACCTTCTTTCAAACATCCAAAACAAATTCTATTCTCCTATATAAATTATCTTCTCTCCTTTAGTTCCTTCTTTTTGATCTGCCGACACTTCTCCAGTGTGTGACCCCTCATGTTGCAGAACAGACAAGGATCTTGCTGCTTGCCGATAGGTGAGTCTGCTTTCTCTCCTTTAGTTGTCAGGTTCCCTTGGGCCTTTTCTTCCATGGGTTCGGCAGCTATAGCAAAACTGCTTTTGGTCGTCCTCGGCTTCTCTCTTGACTTACCGGAGGTAGGGCCTTTAGCAGCTGCTGGTGTTTTGGCCTCATCAATATTCCCTTAAAGTGGGTCCGTCAGTATGTCCGCTTGTATCTTTATGAAGTTTTCCAAGTCGGGAAATGTAGGCGAACGTTTCTCGGTTCTTTGGATTTCAAATGACCAATCTCTCCACCTTTCTCTGAGCTTGTAAGGCAGCTTTCGAAGAATGGCCATCATATTGGAGTGAACCTTCATTTCATCCATGTATTTAAGCTGCTGCATCGCATTGCCACAACTTTTGAGGAATAATGAGAACGCTTGTAAAGCCTTTATAACACTTGGCTTGATGGTTGGCCAGGCCAATGCTCTGGATATATAAGCAGCGGGAATCTTCTGCTCATGGCCAAAATGCTCTTTAAGCAATCTTCTTGCCTCCTTATACTTCTGGTCGGGATGCAAATGTTGACAGCTATGAACTAATTCTCTGGCTAGTCCTCTCGTATATTGTTCCATAAAATGATAACGATCACTTTCATCATCAGTCTTCCTTTCTACTCCTCTCTCAAATGCCTTGATAAAAAGTTGATATTGCAAGGGATCACCATCATACACAGGAATGTCTCTTGCCGGTAGGGTAGAAGAAAGATTTTGTTTAGCCAGAAGTTTGGTCACTTGATTTTGCTTCCATAATAGCTCACATATATTACGTTGGTCTCCATCATGATGTTCTGGGGATTTAGTGCGAGCACTCCACTGCTCATCCCTCGGTTCATGAAACCCTGTCGTCCGTCCTTGAAGAGGATGTGGGGTAAAGTGTGCCATACCACTAGCTTTAACCAATGGTCTCCAGGTTGTTTGCTTCGGTCTAACAACTTGTGACTCCCTTCATGCCAGGGTTCAGTCGCGGATGGTTCCCGTCCAACTGGCACCTGGCTTTGGGCAGTTCCTCGTCCTGGATAAGAACTCATCCTATCGGATACTATCGAGCTGCTTCTTGATCTTGGAGCGCTAGGTACACTGAGTTTTGTCTTGGCTGCTGCCATTTTAGACTCCAACTCCAATCGTTCTTTCTCTCTTTTCAATTGATCACTCCTCTTGTAATCTAATTGTCTTTTCCTCTGTTCTTCTTCTAGCAGTTCTCTTCTCCTCAATTATTCTTCTTCTTGCCTCTTATCTTCCTCCACTTGGCCTTCTAGCTTCCCAATCTCGTGCTTCTGTATTAATTTTGTCGTCAATAAGATCTACAGCCGATTACATCTTGGCTAATGAATCTTTTGGTGGAGCCTTTGCTGAACCTCTGTCAGCACCTCCTTGGCTCACACACTCTCTGCCAGCACGTACTCAACTGCCCGCACTCTAGCTCCGCCCCGCCCCTACGTAAGCATTGCATTAACTCTATAGTGTCCAAACTACAGCAGGATACAAAGTAATAATAATAATAAGTAAAAATAACTAATAACCGCAAAATGGCTCCTACACCCATGGTCGGGGCTGCTGAACCATCCGCAGTCGCTGTTGCCGACTGTCCGAGGCCCTCACGTCGGGATGATCGAAACTCCTCACGTTGGGACGGATGAAACACTCTCCGCGGCATGGAGCTCCCGAGTCGGCTTCTTCTTATCAGAGACCGCGGGCTTCTCGATGTTAAAGTCCACAGGCCCCGTGGTTGGAGCTCTCCACAGTCGATCCTCGGCAAAGGATCGCAGCTCCGCGATGTTAAAGTCCATGCACGTCTAAGAACCGAATGTATCATGCGGTATGACTTGTTGTACTAGACCATATACTTAGATGAGAGTTCCTTCATTTGAAAAGTGATGCATTTAATATTGTTGTGCAAAATGTAATCTCCAGGCATATGTGGTAACATTAACATGGATAGAGAACCACCTGACGAACATACAAAGATGCGTCATAACTGAGTCTCTCTCTGGTTGGCAAAATATAATAAACTATATTTCAGAAGGATTAATACTGGGGAGTTAAAGTTTTATAACTTATTTAAATGAGTTGTGTGAAAGCGCTGAAAATATGTGTGGTAAATTTGGTGATGATACAAAAAAAGGGTAGGAAAGCGAGTTGTTAAGAGGATATAAGGAAGTTACAAAAGATATATAGATGGGTTAAATAAGTGGGCAAAGATCTGGCAGATAGAGTACAATCTGTGGAGAAGAAAATTATCCAAATAGCGAGAGATTGCAGTTTCAAGATGGAAAAGGATCTGGGTATCTTAGTAAAAAGACTGTGATCCATTCATAGCAAGCAATTAGGAAAGCCGACAGAATATTATTGTTTATTGTCAGGGTAATTGAATTGAACAATATGTGGGTTATGTTTTAGTGATATAGGGCATTGGAAGTCTGTATCTGGAGTATTGTTTTCCAGTTTAGCCACCTTACTTCAGGGGGGTGTATTGCATTGGAAACAGCTCATTGAAGGGTCACTGAACTGCTACCTGGAAACGGATGGGCATTCTTATGAGGAATGTTTTGACATTCTAAGTTCAGAAGAGTGAAAAACAAGTTGATGGAAACAAGATTTTGGAGTGTCCTGACAGGGTGGATTTAAAGGGATTTTTTTTTTTCTGGGAGAATCTAGAGGTCACTGTTTAAAATTAAGGGGTTGTCTAAGAGATGAGGTGTTTGTTTTTCCCCTGGATAATTGAAAGGCTTCAAACTTTCTTCCTCAAATGATGGTGGGAATAGAATCTACAAACATTTTTAAAGTAGAGGTTCTTGATAAATGAGACCTGAAGGGTTGTTGGGTGATAGGTAGGAATGCGCCAGTAAGGCTAAAATTAGCCATGATCTTATTGAAGGGCACAGCATGCCCCAGAGGTCAAGCTATATCATGTATTCAGTGATGGATGTTCTGTTGATAGCTTTAACCTCTTGTATTTGCTATGCAGGAAGACGTAATAGAGTTTACAAACACTTCACAATCCAACAGCTTCATCAGAAATGTTAGGTAACATGGAGTCATGGGATAAATGGCTGAATGAATAGCAAATTGATGAAAGGATCGAGGTGAAGATCTAATTGTTCAGACTCCAGACAGATGGATCATAGGGCTCTGTAATAGTATTATTATTCACAATTGATGTTAATGATTTTAACTTGGAGACATAACTCAATATTTAATTTGCAGATAACGTCATGGATGGGAGTGTGGATAACTAATGCTGAGGAGGAATGTAACATTATAATAACCGAAGAAGCAAAAGATGGTTAAATATGGGATTGGATACTTAGCTAAATTCTAAAAAAATAAAAATAATGCGCAGGAGTAAACAAATCCAGCTTGCAGTTAAAAATGCAATTAAAACATAATCATAGATTAGTAAAGCAGCTAAAAATGATAAAGCCATAGGATTTATTTTGAGGGAGCATATGATTCAAATGTATATTAAAACTGTATATCACCGACCTAGATGTTTGGAGTGTATTTTGAAATGTCATGGAAGTATTCGAGAAAATACAAAAAAGGTTAACGAAGGGAATACCAGAACAGAAAGATTATATAAGTGATCTCACAAAATACACACACAGGCTGGACATAGATAGAAACACAGAAAAAGGTGCAGGAGGAGGCCATTTGGCCCTTCGAGCCAGCAATGCCATTCATTGTGATCATGGGTGATCATCCGCAATCAGTAACCCGTGCCTGCCTTCTCCCCAAATCCCTTTATTCCGCTAGCCCCAAGAGTTCTATCCACAGTACCCTCCATAATGTTTGGGACAAAGACCCATCATTTATTTATTTGCCTCCGTGCTCCACAATTTGAGATTTGTAATAGAAAAAATCACATGGTTAAAGTGCACATTGTCAGATTTTATTAAAGGGTATTCTTTATACATTTTGGTTTCACCATGTAGAAATTACAGCTGTGTTTCTACATAGTCCCCCCATTTCAGGGCACCATAATGTTTGGGACCCATGGCTTCACAGGAGTTTGTAGTTGCTCAGGTGTGTTTAAATGCCTTCTTAATGCAGGTATAAGAGAGCTCTCAGCACCTCGTCTTTCCTCCAGTCTTTCCATCACCTTTGGAAACTTTTATTGCTGTTTATCAACATGAGGACCAAAGTTGTGCCAATGAAAGTCAAAGAAGCCATTATGAGACTGAGAAACAAGAATAAAACTGTTAGAGACATCTGCCAAATCTTACGCTTACCAAAATCAACTGTTTGGAACATCATTAAGAAGAAGGAGAGCACTGGTGAGCTCACTAATCGCAAAGGGACTGGCAGGCCAAGGAAGACCTCCATAGTTGATGACAGAAGAGTTCTCTCTATAATAAAGAAAAATCCCCAAACACCTGCCCGACAGATCAGAAACACTCTTCAGGAGTCAGGTGTGGATTTGTCAATGACCACTGTCCGCAGAAGACTTCATGAACAGAACTACAGAGGCTACACTGCAAGATGCAAACCATTGGTTAGCTGCAAAAATAGGATGGCCGGGTAACAGTTTGCCAAGAAGTACTTAAAAGAGCAACCACAGTTTTGGAAAAAAGTCTTGTGGACAGATGAGACGAAGATTAACTTATATCAGAGTGATGGCAAGAGCAAAGTATTGAGGAGAGAAAGAACTGCCCAAAGCATACCACCTCATCTGCGAAACACAGTGAGAGGGGGGTTATGGTCTGGGCATTTATGGCTGCTGAAGGTACTGGTTCACATATCTTCATTGATGATACAACTGCTGATGGTAGTAGCACAATGAATATTGAAGTGTATAGACACATCCTATCTGCTCAAGTTCAAACAAATGCCTCAAAACTCATTTGTCTGCGGTTCATTCTACAGCAAGACAATGATCCCAAACATACTGCTAAAGCAACAAAGGAGATTTTCAAAGCTAAAAAATGGTCAATTCTTGAGTGGCCAAGTCAATCACCCGATCTGAACCCAATTGAACATACCTTTTATATGCTGAAGAAAAAACTGTAGGGGACTAGCCCCCAAAACAACCATAAGGTAAAGATGGCTGCAATACAGGCCTGGCAGAGCATCACCAGAGAAGACACCCAGCAACTGGTGATGTCCATGAGTCACAGACTTCAAGCAGTCATTGCGTGCAAAGGATTTGCAACAAAATACTAAACATGACTACTTTCATTTACATGACATTGCTGTGTCCCCAACATTATGGTGCCCTGAAATTGGGGGACTATGTATAAACATTGCTGTAATTTCTACATGGTGAAACCAAAATGTATAAAAATAGCCTTTATTAAAATCTGACAATGTGCACTTTAATCACGTGTGTTTTTTAAAATTACAAATCTAAAACTGTGCAGTACAGAGGCAAATAAATAAATGATGGGTCTTTGTCCCAAACATTATGGAGGGCATTGTAACTCTCTTTTAAATTCATCCAGTGAATTGGCCTCCACTGCCTTCTGTGGCAGAGAATTCCACAAATTCACAACTCTCTGGGTGAAAAAGTTTGTTCTCATCTCTGTTTTAAATGGCCTCCCTTTTATTCTTAGACTGTGGCCCCTGGTTCTGGACTCCCCCAACATTGGGAACATTTTCCCTGCATCTAGCTTGTCCAGTCCTTTTATAATTTTATATGTTTCTATAAGATCCCCTCTCATCCTTCTAAATTTCAATGAATACAAGCCCAGTCTTTCCAATCTTTCCTCATATGATAGTCCTGCCATCCTGGGGATTAACCTCGTGAACCTACGCTGCACTGCCTCAATAGCAAGGATGTCCTTTCTCAAATTAGGAGACCAAAACTGCACACAATACCAGGGCTCTGTACAACTGCAGAAGGACCTCTTTACTCCAATAGTCAAATCCTATCCTTATGAAGGCCAACATGCCATTAGCTTTCTGCACTGCCTGCTGTGTTTTCTTTCAGTGACTGGTATACAAGGACACTCAGGTCTCGTTACACTTCCCTTTTTCCTAATCTGACACCATTGAGGTAATAATCTGCCTCCTTGTTCTTGCCGCCAAAGTGGATAACCTCACATTTATCTACATTATACTGCATCTGCCATGCATCTGCCCACTCACTCAACCTGTCCAAGTCACCCTAGACATGGCAGACATGAAGATAATTAAAAACTGGGGGCCATAAACACAAGATGGTTACTCATAAATCAAATCGACATAAAACAAATAATTTTATTACCCAAAGTGGTTGGAATGTCGAATTAGCTAGTGGTCGAGACAAATAGCATGGATACTTTCAAATGAAAGCCAACAGATTAATGAGGGAAAGTATGGAAAGATATGCTGAAAGACAAAGACAGGAGGATAGAATGGAAAGAGAATCACCACATAGACTTGTTGGGCTGATCTGCCTTTTCAATGCAGTATTTTGTTCTATATAATAATTTAAACCATCCTTCCTGTCATCCTTCAACATTGTGAGCAGAATGTCAAATCCTTCCTGACCTTATCTTGCTCCAGCGTGTGGCTTAATCTGCAGTAGTTCAGTTTTACAGTATATTTCAATAAATATTTTATAAATCAAGATTTGATTTTAGTCAGGTATTTGGTGGCATTTCATACTGCATAGAAACATTCCATACGCAGCTCAACTTTTGGGTTTAGGATCAGAAAAATCGGAATTAGGTTCACTTTACAAGGGGCAGCAAAGGAGAAGTGACACAAAGGAATTAATTTTATGCTTAGGGGATCAATACTATCACAATTTCTCCCTCAACATCCAAAATTTACATTCACTGAATGAAGAAGACAAGTTAGTCAGATAATTTTACTGCTGTTATATTTTCTAGATGTTTCTGCACCATAGAACATGACACTGCCTCTTCCAACAGGAGCCCACAAATGGAAACTAAGAAACATGTAAAAAGCAATCACGGGAAACCTACCTTCTGACTTTCTCTCCTACTTCAGTACTTTAACACAACAATTTCAACCTGAAATAAAGAGGTATTATTGCAGCTAAAATAACTGGAACTCCATTTTTGATAAAGTCCATAGCCAGTATTATTTACTGAAACAGCAGAGCAATACAATTATGGTGAATTCATCACAACCCATTTGTTTACTTTTGCGGCAGCATGCTTAGTCTATATTCTTATCATGCGTCTCCAGAAACCACATCCTTGGTTAGATTCATCCTGTTTTGTCAACCAAGTAATCGTTTTCTCAGTTGATTTATTTCCTTCAGGACCATTGTTTTCACTAATCATTGAAATAATTCAGTCTTTGCCTTCAAGGTATATTACAATGATTTTCCATCCTTCAAATCTGTTTTCATAAACGTAGTGTCAATCTGGAGTACAGCTATACTGAAGACAGCAGCTATGCAGTATATCACTCTTGGGAAGGAGCCTAATGATAGACTACATGCACTTCAGAAATGCCTCTGACAAAGTTCCACGTGGAAAACTCATCCAAAAGGTAAGGGCCATGAGATCCAGGATTAATTGGTAAATGGATGCAAAATTGACTTGGTGATAAAATTCAGAGGTGATGCTTGAGGTATGTTTATGCAATTTGATGATGTATTGTAAAGTTTGGCACTGGGACCCTCGGTGTTTATTGTACACATTAACAATCTGGATGTGAATGGAAGATATATAGTTAGCAGATTCACAGACAGTACAAATATATGTGGTATTGATTGTAAGGGGGAGTAGTCTTGACAACAGAACATGGCGATCAATTAGAAAGATGGACAGAGAAATGACAGATGGAAATGAGTCTTGAAAAATTTGAGCTGATACATTTTGGAAGGTTTTATACAATGAAAGGTAGAACCCCAGGAAGTAAGGAGGAACAGATGGATGGTATATACATTCAAGGATCCATGAAGGTGGCTGTGCAGGCTGCTAAGCTTGGTAAGAATGCATACTGGATATACACCTACATTAAATACAAAAGCAACAATATAACTATACCAATCATTTGTTACGCCACAGCTGGAGGACTGGGCACATTTGTGCTCACTGCTTAAAAGGCAGATGTAATGGAATGAGTGCAGAGGAGAAACACTAGGATCTTGCCTAGGATGGAGTGTTACAGCAATGAAGAGGGCCTGGATAGGCTGGGTTTGTTTTTATCTGGAGCAGGGAAGACAAAGATAATGGGATCGTTTTTCACAAGGTACAACTCTGCAAGGTACAACTCCAACAATGGTTTTCCCTTGATACCTCCGAGTTCAGCTTTACCAAAGTTCCTTGTCACACTTCCATCATCAAGGAATTAAAATCTTTGGTCCACGTTTGAACCAAGGCTGTGATGAGTAATGAAGCCAGGTTGTCCTGGAACCGAAGTTGGGTATCAGCACGCAGGTTGTGGGAGAGTAAGTGTCGCTTGCTTGCTGTGTCAACAACCATCCATTACTTTGCTGATGACCGGGAATCATCTGGAAGGTAATTAGCCAGATAGAATTTGTCCTGCTTTTTTTGCAAAAAGGATATACCTGGCAATTGTACATATGTGTGCACAGATGCCCATGTGGAAACTGTTCTGGACTTGCCCAATTGCAGGCGTGATTAGATCTGCACTGGAAATATTCAGCACCATAACTGGGATGTTTGGTTTTGCTGTTTTAGCTGTCTCCAGTAGTCCTAGCTGTTTCTTGATATCAGATAAATAAAGACTGGTTTCTGTAATGCAGGGAATTCAAGAGGAACTTGTAATGAATAATTCACCTTCCACTGTGGCTAAACACATTCGTAAATGCATCCAGCACCCTATTGCTGGCTTGCTGCCGTTGAGGAGAATGGGTAGATTCTTGGAGCCTCTTCCTCTTGTTACCGATTTAATTATCCACCACCATTTACAACTAAATATCACAAACCTACGGATATTTGATTCGATCATTTGACTTTGGGATTACTTCAGTTTGACGTTTGCATGTTGTCTTCCCTGTGCAGAATACATGTAGTTCTGCAATGCAGCTTCACAAGGTTGGGACCTCATTTTAGGAGAAGTTCCTTGGTGTGAAAACCAAACATTGTTGCCACAAGGACCATGCAGAGCTCATTTCTAGTAATATCGTTACAGGCATATGCACCTGTATCAGGAAGATTGTGGAGGACAAGGCCCCATGGAATGACTGTTAAGATTTGCTCCCCTGAGGGCGAACCCTTGGAAAACAGCTGGCCCAGACAGAGTCCCTGGCTGGGTCCTTAGAAGCTGCATGGACCAGCTAGCGGGAGTATTCATGGACATCTTTAATCTCTCTCTATTCCACTCTGAGGTACCCACCTGCTTCAAGAAGACCACTATCATCCCAGTGCCAAAGAAAAGCAAGATCTCATGCCTTAACGACTACTGTCCAGTGGCCTTAACATCCACCATCATGGAATGGTTTGAGAGGCTAGTTATGGAACATATTGTCCAATCTATCAAGCAGCCTTAACCCACTGGAGTTTGCCTTCCACCACAACAGCTCCACGGCTGATGCTATCTCCCTGGCCCTACATTCATTCCTGGAACATCTGGATAAGAGATACACCTATGTCAGACTTCTATTCATAGACCACAGCTCTGCTTTTAACACCATTATCCCATCCAAGCTCATCACCAAACTCGTGGAACTTGGAGTCAACACTCATCTCTGCAACTGGATCCTCGACTTCCTGATCTGTGATGATAGGGGACAAATCATCCTCTACGATAATCCTCAAGACTGGTGCTCCACAAGGGCATGTTCTCAGCCCCCTCTTTGTATACCCACGACTGTGCAGCCAAGTACAAATCCAATTCAATTTACAAATTCGCAGAAGACACCACCGTTGTAGTCAAGTCAAGTCAAGTCAATTTATTTGTATAGCACATTTAAAAACAACCCACATTGACCAAAGTGCTGCACATCTGACTAGGAAAAAAAAAAAAGAAACATACAGTGGCAGGCAGCCAAACATAACGGCGCGGCCATCTTGAACAAAATGTTAATTCAATCACCCACAGTCCAACAACAAAAGCATTAAATAAGCATCAAAATTACACCCCCAAAAAAATATTGACGAGACAGAGTACAGGAAAGAGAATGAGAACCTCGTGACCTGGTGTCAAGATAATAACCTTTCTCTCAATGTCAGCAAGAGAAAGGATCTCGTGATCAACTTCAGGAAGGAATACAGCGGTATGCATTGGCAGCATTGGCTGAAAGCATTGGTTGAAAGCTTCAAATTCCTAGGAATAAATATCGCCAGCAACTTGTCCTGGACCACTCATATTGATGCAATGGCCAAGAAATCACACCAATGCCTCTATTTCCTTAGAAGGCTTAGGAAGTTTGGCATGTCCCAAACAACTCTCTCCAACTTTCTACAGATGCACCGTAGCAAGCATTTTTATCAGGGTGCATCACAGCATGGTTTAGGAACAACTCCATCCAAGACCACAAGAAATTGCAAAGAATTGTGGACACAGCTCAGACCATCACACAAACCAATCTACCTTCCATTGACTCCATTTACACCTCACGCAGCTCGGCAAGGCCAGCAGCATAGTAAAGGCCACGTCACACTCCAGCCACTCTCTCTTCTCCCTCTCCCATCAGGCAAGAGGTATAGAACTGTGAAAATGCACACTTCCAGATTCAGGAACAGTTTCTTCCCAGCTGTAATCGGGCAACTGAACTATCCTACCAACAACTAGAGAGCAGTCTTGAGCTACTATCTACCTCATTGAAGACCCTCAGACTATCTTTTAATCGGACTTTACTGGACTTTATCTTGCACTAAACATTATTCCCTTTAGCATGCATCTGTACACTGTGGATGGCTGTGTAGTGTAGTGTAGTGTTTTTCCGCTGACTGGTTAGCACACCACAAAAGCTTTTCACTGTACCTCAGTACATGTGCCAATATACTAAACTAAACCAAAATGCGCATGAATGCATTTGGCAACTGAATCTTTCAAAGCCTTTAATCGGTTCAGTCCAAGATGGTGTGATCAAGCCCCTCATGATGAAGGATATATCTGCCCACATTATATTCTATATCCATGCTATTTTCAGTATTGTTCAATATAGGGTAATACCAACTCAGTATGTTCGTCAGTGATCGGGAGGAAATTTCCTAATATTGCATGTGGTCTAGAGCCATTGCTGAGAACTCCCAAAGGTTAGGCCTTAATGCCTGCATGCTATTAAAACCATCTCTGGTGGATCTTTCTTGAAGGTGGTCTCTATCTTCTCAGGGATTGTTGTGGAGGAGTCTGGCATGTTCTCTGTATGATACAATCCTATGAATATGATTATATCAGCCTATTCACACAGCAAAAAAAAGCAGAGATACTAGAAATCGGAAATAAAAGAAAATACTGGAAACAATCAGCAAGGCAGGCAACATCTGCGAAGGCCGACCCAGTTAATCGACCACATTGTTGCTCTTCTGGAGTCATACATAGAGCCAGATAAGGTAAAGATAGCAAATATCCTCCCATGGATGAGATTAGGGAACCAGAAAGCTTATTACAACAATCTGAGAGCTTTGTTATTATGACTAACTAGATGGGCGAGGACCCGTTGGGTCCAAACCCCTGCTGTGGGCCCGGCAATCCCCATTGGGTGCAAACCTCTCCTGTGGGCCCCGCAAGCCTCCGTCCAAACCTCTACTGCGGGCCCGACAATCCTCCCCCAACTGACGACCCATGGGCCTGTTTCCGGCCAGGGAGTCTCCCCTGGGGCCCGGGGGCGGGCGAGGGGGGAGAGGAAAGGGGAGGGAGCCACTCACCCCAGCACCGGCGTCCAGAGCGACCCGTGGACCCGTTGGGTGCAAACCTCTCCTGCAGTGGCAGCTCGACGGCGACGGCCTTTGCTTTGAGCGAGAAGAAGCCCCGGCGGATAACCAGCGCTCTTTGAGCGCACGTGCGGATCCAGCATCCATCTTACATACGTATTAGATCAACGGGCCCCAACTGCGCAGGGGTGGACCCGTTGGGTTCCCATTGTGACGTCGAACACGGAGTTATTACTGTGCAGGCACGGCTGACGGGCAGGAAAAGTGGAAAAGGGATTTATTAAAGTTTTAAAAGTGATTTTTAAAGTTTAAAAAGTGAATAACTTTTAAAATAGAACAACTATTTGAACCACAGGCCAATGGTAAGGTGGGCCTAAAATTGTTGCGCTATCATGTACCGTTTTGGCTGTATTTCGGATACGCACAATCAAACTAACAAACAAACAAACAAACAAGATGAGAGTTTTAGTAATAGAGAGATATAGATGAAACTCATATCAGAGTTGAATTTATTTTGTCTGAAGAAGGGTCTTTATTCGAAACGTCACCTATTCCTTCTTGCTAGAGATGCTGTCTGTCACGCTGAGTTACTCCAGCATTTTGTGTCTATCTTCATTGAATTTATTTTCCCTGGATTATTAATCCAGGTTTTTTTGTTTTTAATTCTCTTATAACCGTGCCATGCAATTCCCTTCAATTTTATACAATTCTATCAGTTGTCCATATCAGCATTTTTATTGGTAACCTTTCTTCTGTAAGTGCATCACTGACATCTTTGTGCAAGTTTTTAACCGAACTTTTTCTTTCAATCAGCAATTCCCTGTATATTAAGGATCAATTATTGGTATAGGGAGGAAACAACGCATATGGCAACATATCTATAACAGATATTAGACCTTTGCATGTCAGATCTAACACCAGTTGAAGACCCACTTTCTAAAACCAGGTGAACACAGTCAGAGGCATTCAACATCTCCAATGTGTGTCCAACCAACAATCCTAAAATGATCCACTAGAGGTCACCACCAAAGTAAAATGCTTAATAGAAGCAGAGAAATGCCATGATTTCTCCATTCCAATTGATCCCGTCTCGGTACTTTGAATGTCATCTCCAACAGGTTAAATAGCACTGCAAATTTACATCATCAAACTATTTTTTACTGTAACATGTACATTTTTAACTGATCCATATGTTGGGGGGAAACATTTACATATTTCTTATAGCCTCAGCTTTGTAAAAGTGATATACCTCTGGTATCTAAATGACAACATAATTGTTTGTCCATCATATATTTGAATGGATCCATAGCTCTGCCTTCCAGTACTGCCTTCAACACCATAATCCCAACCAATCTCATCTCCAAATTCCTGGACCTAGGAGTCAGCAATGGGCGACGTTTCGGGTCGAGATCCTTCTTCAGACTGAAGATTTAAAAAAAACTAAAATACTTTATTTCTGAGTGTTGTTTTGCACAAGCCAACCTTACCCTTCTCACTCCACCCTCACCCCAGCCCCACGACAGTCCCGACTGAGATTAAACGGCCCCTGTAATGCACGGCTCAGTTTGGGCACGGCCATCTGTGGCACGTCTTGGTCCCAGGCGCAGTGCGGGCCGCTCCGTCCCACCGGTCGCTCTGCATTCCGTCCCGGCTCAGTGACGCTTCCGGTTCGGGCTCTTGCTCCTAGGGGGCCCCCTGACGAAGCTCCAGTCCACGCTGATGGGCTGCCCCGGCCAGCTCGACCCGTTCAAACCCTCCATGGCCGCCTGTGCCTCCTTGTAGCCTAGGTCTTGTACTCCACCAGAGCGTAGCCTTTGAGGTAGCTGGTGTGCCAGTTCAAGTTGAGGTGCAGGTTCTTGATCTCACCGTATTCGGCAAACTTGTCATGGGTGTCCTCCTCAGTGGCTTCCTCATGGACCCCGGTTGTAAACAGGATCCACCCCTCCACCGAGCATTGAGGGCCTGGCTCGTCGCCTTCTTGCTCACGGAGTCCTAGTCTTTTCCAGGGCTGTGGAGTCGATACCCAAAACACCCGACTCCGACTCCGACTCCAACTCCAACTCCTTGATTTCTTGTGTACCCAATTCTGACTCCTTGATTTCTTGTGTACCCGACTCCGACTCCTTCATTTCTTGTGTACCCGACTCCGACTCCGAAGCCCTGGTCTTCTCGCAGCCTGGATCGAGCACCTTCCTCGGAGTCAAATCCTCGCCCTTTCCTCTTCTTTGCCTTCAGTTTATGGATACTTTTGTCACCCTCATCGTCCATGGCGAAGTCCTCGCCGCCCGCCTCATGGAGGTCCAGCAGAAGATGGGTGATGTTTCAGGTCGACACCCTGTAGAAGGGTCTCGACCTGAAACGTCACCCATTCCTTCTCTCCCGATGCTGCCTATCCCGCTGAGTTACTCCAGCATTTTGTGTCTACCTCCGGACAGTGTAGGCCCGGGCGCCGCCTAACGGAGGTTGCGTAACAACCCGCCTCCAGGCCCGGGCGGCCGCCATTGATGGAGCGGGAGCATGTGGCCGCTGGCTTGCCGTCACCTTGTCAAGTATTTGGGAGTGTGGAAGTTGGCAACCCTAGCTGCAGGCCCCTCACTAGCTTAATTCGGCCCTGGAACAATGATGTGATGGATTACAGGAAGGAGATAGAGCGCTTTGTAGAATGGTGTCATGACAACACCAGTTCCCCCAATGTCAGTAATACGAGGAGCTGATTATTGACTTCAGGAAGCGGGGAGGAGTACATGCCCAAGTCAATGGTGCCGAATGCAAGATGGGTGAGAGCTTCAAGTTCCCAGGCTTAAATATCACTAATAATTTGTCCTGACCAACAGATTAAACGAATGGCCATGAGAGTGAAAGTCCTGTTCTGGTGTGACTTCTCAAAATTCATCACCTGATACTTATCTGCATTAAACTCCATTAAACATTCCTCAGCCCACTGGCCCAACAGACCATGATCCTGGTGTAATTTTTAATAACCATCTTCGCGATCTACCATACCACCCACTTTAGCATCTCCAAACTTACTAATCATACCTTCTACATTCTCATCCAAATAGTTGATATAAATCACAAACAACAATGGGCCGAGCACTGATCCCTGCAGCATACAACTAGTCACAGGCCTCCAGTCCAAAAAACAACCTTCCACCATCACCCTCTGCTTCCTTCCATGAAGCCAGTACTAAAAGATGGACGACAGAAAGCAAATGGAGCACAACTCCAAAATTCATAGCACAGTAGCAGAGTTGCTGACAGGATTTAAAGTTACTATTTGTTCCAGTCACACTGAATTCCTTTGTCCCGCCCCCCTGACATCAGTCTGAAGAAGGGTCTCGACCCGAAACGTCACCCATTCCTTCTCTCCCGAGATGCTGCCTGACCTGCTGAGTTACTCCAGCATTTTGTGAATAAAAACCTTCGATTTGTACCAGGATCTGCAGTTATCTTCTTACACTGAATTTAAAATGTTTTGCCAAGAGATACACTGTCAATGTATCACATGAAAGGTTCTTCCGACTTACAGATCACAGAAGATCTTAAATTCTTATTTTGTCTGTATGCGTTTAGTCCATCCATTGACAGCGATGAGAAAATACAACAGTTGGGCTGACATACTCAAATTCTGGAGGAAGGAGAAAAGTTGGTAAAAATGTTGCCCATATTTAAGAAAATATAATCCAATATTTATAACTAAATAAGTAATAACTAAAACTAACAAGCATAAGCTAATAATATTCATCTCAAATTCAGTAATGAAGACTTCTATCATTGAACAGGTTAGCACCCATCATGATACAATTCGAGTCGTCGCTCAGGTAATTATTAGAGGTTGATGCTGCATCTTTACACACATCTATACCCAATTGCACATCAAAATAGAAAAGGAATAAAACAAAAACAGAAAGGGCCAACAATCAGAATAAGAATCT
Organism: Rhinoraja longicauda; assembly: GCF_053455715.1. NCBI lineage: Eukaryota > Metazoa > Chordata > Chondrichthyes > Rajiformes > Arhynchobatidae > Rhinoraja > Rhinoraja longicauda. The sequence goes on along the minus strand of NC_135955.1, from coordinate 46,163,192 downwards.
CTGATTTAAATCTTAAGAGTAAAATGAATAATGATAAAAACTGAATAAGACAAAAAGTTATAATTTGTTTGCCCAGGATCCAAATCATTTATATTATTCACACCACAGGATAGATAACGTTAACCAATTTAGATTCATTTAAAAGACAAAGTATGTTAAAAGCATAGTAGCTTCAGAAACATTATTACAGGTTGCTTTGCTGGTCGGAGTTTGTTTTGATAACACACCATGAATACATAGAACATAGAACAGTAGAGCACAAGAACAGGCATTTCTTTGGACACACAATTTATGTGCTGAACATGATGCTAAGACCATCTCTAATCTATCTGTGCAAAATCCATGACCCCCCCCCCCACCCATTCCCTGTATATCCATGCGCCAATCCAAAAGTCTCTCGGGTGCCACTATCATATCTGCCTCGATCAACAACCCCGGCAACGTGTTCCAGGCACTCACCACCCTGGTTGCAAAGTTGCCCTGCACATCTCCTTTAAATTTTGCCCCTCTCACCTTAAAGCTATGCTTTTTAGTATTTGATTTTTCCATTGTGGGAAAAATGTTCTGAGCTTCTACCCCATCTATACCTCCCATAATTTTATATAATTCTATTAATACTCTCTGCAACCTCTGGCGTTCCAGTGTAAAAAATCCAAGTCTGTCTAACCTCTCCCTGTAGCTAATACTCCCTAATCCAGGCATTATTCTGGTAAACCTCCTCTGCACTATTTCCAAAGCCTCCACATCCTTCCTGTAATGGAGTGACCAGAACTGCACGCAACATTCCAAAATGGAGCTTAATCAAAGCTCTATAAAACTGAGTCATGACTTCTTGAATCTTATATTTACCTTTGAAGGCAAGCATACCATTGAATCTTACCTTTGAAGGCAAGCATACCATTCGTCTTTTTTACCACACTAGCTATTTGTGTTGCCACTTTCAGAGAGTTTTGGACTTGGACTCCAAGATCCCTCTGTCATCAATGCTGTTAATGATCATTAATTGTATATTTTCCCTTTACATTTGACCTCCCAAAGTGCAACACCTCACGCTTGCTCAGATTAAACTCCATCTGCTATTTCTCCACCCATTTCAGTATTGGATCCATATTCCTCTGTTTACCTTGACAGCCTTCCTCACAGACTGCGACTCCAGCAATCTTGGTGTCATCTGCAAATTTATTGATCAACCTGTCTACGTTTACGTCCAAGTCAATTATTAAAAAACACAAACAAGAGTTCCCAGCACAGATCCCTGTGGAATTCCACTGGTCACTGACATCCAGCCCGAATATTGTCCTTCCACCACAACCCTCTACTTCCTATCAGTAAACCAATTATGAATCCATACAACCTTGAATCCATAGTCACTGTTAATCCCATGCATCTTAATCTTGTGGATCTACTAACCAGGGAGACGTTATCAAATGCCTTACTAAAATCCATGTAGACAACATGCCATATCGATCACCTTCAACACCTCCTCAGAAAACTCGATCAAATTAGTAAAACATGACCTGCCTTGTACAAAGCTATGCTAACTATCCCTAATTAACCTAATCTCTTCCAAATGAGAGCAGATCATATCCCAAAGAATCCTCTCCAATAGCTTCCCTACTACTGACATGAAGCTCACCTGCTCATAATTCCCTGGATTCTCTCTACTTTCCTTCTTAAAAGGAACAACATTAGCCTTTGTGTAGGAAAGAACTGGAGATTCTGGTTTATTCCAAAGATAAACACAAAATGCCGGTGTAACTCTTTCAATCTGAAGAAGGGTTTTGACACGATACGTCACCTATTATTTTTCTCAAGAGATGCCCGCTGAGTTATACCAGCATTTTGTATCTAACAATATTAGCTATTCCCTAGTTCTTTGGGACCTTACCTGTGAGTAGAGGAGAATCTAAGATATGTGTTAAGGCTCCTGCAATCTCCTCTCTTGTTTCTCCCAATAACCAAATATAAATCTCATCAAGTCCTGGGCATTTATCCACTTTAATGCTCTTCAGGAGCCCAAACACCACCTCCTACTTAATCTCGACTGTCCTTGCATTTTAGTATTCTCCACACTGATCTCATTGTCCTCCATCGCCTTATCCTTGGTGAAATCAAAGTACTCGTTTAGTACTTCGTGTACATCACCAGACTACAAGCACAAATTCCCTTCTTGATCTTTGAGCAGTGCTACCTTATCAAGTCAAGTTAAGTCAAGTCAAGTCTACTTTATTTGTCACACACACACAAGATGTGCAGTGAAATGAAAGTGGCAATGCCGGCGGATTGTGCTAAAACTATAAAACAGAATAAATTTTTACAGACACAACACAAAAAAATAAATCAATACAGTAAATTAATCCCTGGTGATATAAGAGTTAACAGTCCTGATGGCCTGTGGGAAGAAACTCCGTCTCATCCTCTCTGTTTTCACAGCATGACAGCGGAGGCGTTTGCCTGACCGTAGCAGCTGGAACAGTCCGTTGCTGGGGTGGTAGGGGTCCCCCATAATTTTGCCGGCTCTGGATCTGCACCTCCTGATGTATAGGTCCTGCAGGGGGGCGAGTGTAGTTCCCATAGTGTGTTCAGCCGAACGCACTATTCTCCGCAGACCCCTTCTGTCCTGGGCAGAGCTGATCCCAAACCAGATTGAGATGTTGCCGGACAAGATGCTTTCTACAGCCCCAGAGTTGAAGCACTGAAGGATCCTCAGAGACTCTGAATTTCCTCAGCAGTCTGAGGTGGTAAAGGCGCTGCCTTGCCTTACTCACCAGTGCGGCAATGTGTGTTGTCCATGTCAGATCCTCTGTGATGTGGACTCCCAGGTATTTAAAGCTGCTCACCCTATCCACAGTAATCCCATTTATCTCCAATGGTCCTTCTAAAGTCCACATCAGCTCCTTAGTTTTTGTGACAATCAAGAGGAAGCTGCTGTCCTGACACCATAGTGCCAGATCAGCCACCTCCTCCCGGTAGGCCTTCTCATCGTTATCGGAGATCAGGCCCACCACCAGTGTCATCAGCAAACTTGATGATGGAGTTGGAGCTGAACCTGGCCACACAGTCATGTGTGTATAGGGAGTACAGTAGGGGCTAAGGACGCAACCCTGGGGGGAACCTGTGTTCAGGGTGAGGGGGTTAAATGTATGTCTCCCCATCTTGACCACTTGGGGCCTGGCGGTGAAAAAGATCTGGACCCAGGCACACAGGGGAGTGTTAACCCCAGTTTCAGCAGCTTCTCAGCAGGTCTGGTGGGGACTATTGTATTGAACAGTCTATTGTATTGAACAGTCAATTGTACTAAAATCAATGAACAGCATCCTCACATAGCCCCCCTTCTGGCTGTCAAGATGAGAGAGAGCGGTGTGCAGAACCTGGGAGACCGCATCATCCGTGGATCAGTATGCGAACCGCAGCGGGTCCATATTTCGAGGGAGGAAGGCACAGATGTGGTTCTTGATCAGCCTCTCGAAGCATTTCATGACCACCGAGGTGAGGGTCATTTCATGACCACCGAGGTGAGGGTCATTCAAACAAGCTGGAGAGGCATTCTTTGGCACTGGAACGATGATGGATCTTTTGAAGCACGCAGGGACCACGGACTTGGCCAAGAAGAGGTTGAATATTGTGGTGAGCACTGGAGCAAGCTGAGTAGCATAAGAGTAGCACAAGACTTTAGTACTCGCCCAGATATACCATCTGGGCGTACAGCTTTCCTCGTGTTCACATGCGTCACAGCCCTACTCACGTCGTGCTCAGACACCGAGAATGTGTGCACATCCCCAGCGGTGGATCCCCCTCCAGCCTCGCTAGCCAGCACGCTGGCGGTTTTGAACAAGATGGCGCGGCTGAGTCCAGTCGCCTTCGTGGTAGCTCCGGGGAGACTGTGCGTTTTTTTTTAACTTGTATGGTCATTTTAAATTTATTTTTAAGTACTAACACACTAGCTCTATTAACGTACGACGGAAAATTCTCGTAAAACTAAACTAAACTAAACTTTAGCGTAACCGAAGACTTATTAGACACTGTACTCACCGATCCAGCGTGGCCGACAGAGATTAAAAGAACAACAATGGGAGCGCGGCTCCGAGAAAAAGTCGGAGAAAACATCGAGGAAAGCGGGGGGGGGGGGAGATTCGGAATAGGCTGAGAGCCCAAGCCTTCCGTCCACCTCTGCCCAGCATCCTTCTGGCGAACGTCCAGTCCCTGGAGAACAAGCTGGATGACCTCAGGGCGAGGATTGGATTCCAGCGGGACACAAAAGACCTCAATATCTTCTGTCTGACCAAGACATGGCTGACCCCGCTGTTGCCGAATCAGGTGATCTGCCCAACTGAGTCCTTCACTGTTTTCCGTGCGGACAGAACGGAAGAATCCGGGAAATCCAAGGGTGGAGGAGTTTGCTTCATGAACAACAATAACTGGTGCAACCCTAGGAATATTAAGACGCTTTCTCGTTCCTGCTCGCCAGACCTGGAGCATTTGACTATCTCATGTCGTCCATTTTACCTTCCCCGGGAGTTCGGCTCGGTGATCATCACAGCCGTCTATATTCCACCGCATGCGGACACCGACGTGGCACTATCGGCCTGCCACGATGTGTTGTGTCGACACCAAAATAAGAACCCTGATGCGGCTGTGGTGGTGGCTGGAGTTTTTAACAGGGCAAATCTCAAAAAGGTCATGCCTAACTTCTGGCAACACATCGCGTGTGTCACCGGGGGGAAAATAACTTTGGACCACTGCTACACGCTGTTCAGGAAAGGCTATAAGACCGTTTCTCTCCCCCCTTTTGGAAAATCTGACCACGCTGCCATTTTCCTGCTGCCGGAGTATAAACAACGTATGTATTCCCATTGAGAGATGTTATTAGGACACATTCAAATTTTAGCTTCAACGAAAGAAAATTATTATTTTAAAATGCTGATATCAAGTCAAGTCAAGTCAACTTTATTTGTCACATACATATACAAGATGTGCAGTGAGTACAGTGAGTACAAAGATATCCATTGAGTACAAATAATTGGAATGCATTTGCTTTATAATAAATGATGACATATCAATTATAAGTACTTTCAACTAAGAAGCTAGCATTTTGATAATTTTAAAAGCAACAATTACTAAAGGTCATAGGACTTTATTCTAATGTCTCATCACTAGTTGCAAGTCAGCTGGCACAGTAAAAAATTAGACATGGTTCGTGAAAGGAATTTTAATTGCCAATTCTCTTTGCCAAAAATCTTTGGGAGTCTGCTGTTGCCAGAGATAAATGAAGGAATCTAGATTTTGTGTTCAGCCAGCACAGAACCTCAGTGAGCTGTGACAGTTTAACTGCACAGTTGTGTGGCACCATGTATAACTGAGCATCTGCTTTTAGGGATTAAATTATGTTGAAACATAACAGTAAATATGCTCCTTCAGGATTATGTTCCAAACAAAGTGAAGTATCGCAAAGGTATTTTATTGCCATCGTGAATTGCTTATTTGATATTCCATAAATTTGGTAACTTATCAGATTACAGATGATTCCTCATCATATCATATCATATCATATATCTACAGCCGGAAACAGGCCTTTTCGGCCCTCCAAGTCCGTGCCGCCCAGTGATCCCCGTACATTAACACTATCCTACACCCACTAGGGACAATTTTTACATTTACCCAGCCAATTAACCTACATACCTGTACATCTTTGGAGTGTGGGAGGAAACCGAAGATCTCGGAGAAAACCCACGCTCTGATGAATTTGTGATTCAATCTCCCCTCTACAAGAATAATCACATGATCATTTGCATATCAAATATTTCTCATGTTATCTTAATTTTTTCATTGGATTTTTTTTTTAAATGAACATAAAAAGTTAGATAGAGGTAAGCATCTAAAAAGTCCAGCACCAACCGTATCCAGTCTGGTCTATACACACCTCCAGTCCCCCGGTGCTTTGGTTTCTATAAACACCTCAAAGATATGCTGTTTGCTGGGTTAATTAACTACTAAACATTGGCCCGAGTGCAGAAGGTGGCCAAAATATTGGGGGAAGATAATGGACATGATTAAGATAAAACAGAGCATTTGGAAAATAATTGAATGAATGACATTGATAGGATTGTTTTGAAAAAGAACATGAACTCAATACGTTGAATAGTCCTTTGTGTCATGAAAAATATGAAAGTATGAAACCAAAAGGATTTTTTAAATCAAGTAAAAAGCTCCCCTTACTAAAATGCTGCTGGTCCTGAATTTTTTCTGCAAAGTGAGAACTGGTAGGCATAACACCAGAGTCTCATTTCTGGCATTTAACATGAGGGCAGTCGCGGTGGCGCAGTGGTAGAGATGCTACCTTACAGCGATTGCAGCGCCGCACACCCGGGTTCGATCCTGACTACGGGTGCTGTCCGTATGGAGTTTGTACGTTCTCCCCGTGACCTGCATGCGTTTTCTCCGAGATCTTCGGTTTCCTCCCACACTCCAAAAATGTACAGGTTTGTAGGTTAATTGGCTTGGTAAATGTAAAAATTGTCCCTAGTGCATGTAGGATAGTGTTAATGTGCGGGGATCGCTGGTCGGCACAGACCCGGTGGGCCAAAGAGCCTGTTTCCACACTGTATCTCTAAACTAAAATGATAGATCACGCCTCGATGATGCCCTGAAAGCTCAACTTGCCTTTTAAAGCAGTCTCTGGCGACTTCAAACTGTCAAAGGAAAAGCCTTATAATATTGCTAAAAAAGAGAAATGTGCAGAGGATTGTGAAAATTTCAGTATTCAAAAGATGGCCAAGATATTGAATAGGAATGAGGACTGGTTATCATACAGAAAACAGTAGAAACATGGGTATTTTCATGATGGAGACTAGAGGCCAGGTGATCAATACTGAGGCTCCAGTTGTTATTAATCCATATGCATCTGGATGAAGTGATCTCAAATGTAATATCCAAGTTTGCTTATGAGTCAAAGCCAGATATCACTGTAGGTCGAGAAGAGAAATCAGAGCTTATCAAAAGGCTAAGTGAATAAGCATGTACGTGGTGGAGGACCCCATGCTTGAAAGAGACGGAGTGCAACAACGGTTTACCAGATTCCTGGTTGGCACGTTTGTTCAAAGGAGAGATTAACCGCACTGAGCCTATATTTTCGAAAGTCAAGAAGAATGAGAGGTGATTTTATTGAGGTATACACAATTCTTACGGGGCTTGATAGAGTAGATCGAGAAATGATATTTTCCCTTGGGTGTCTAGAACTAAGGATCAAAATCTCAAAATGAGGGGTCAGGCATTCAAAACTGTTTGGAAAAGACATTTATTGTCAAGCAGACAGTGAATCTTTGAAATTCTCTACCCAAAAGGAATGAGGAACTATCATTTACCAGTCTCGGCAGGATACTAGATATTTGGGAAGTTCAGGAACATGAAGGAAAATATTATTGGGGTAAACAGTAAGCCATGATCTTAAATGAATGGCAAAGCAGGTATATGGGGCATGCAGGCCTGTTCTTGTTTCAGTTTCAGTGTAAATTCCTCAATGCCTGATGTAGGTTTAAAATCCCCTCCCATTGATCATTCAGCCCAAGGAAAATGACAATGTCATGCAGAGTTCTACAAAAAACAGTTGTTTGTGTAACTCATTTAAGGGCATAGAGCAGGGGTCTCCAAACTATGGCCCACGGGCCACATCCAGCCCGCCAAGAGATTTTATCCGGCCCGCCAAGAGATTTTAACACGTTCTGTGCTGTAGCTCAGCTTCCCCTGTCTTCTCCAATCAGCGCATCTCTGGCTCCTTCCCGCTCCGAATATCTCGACACCTCTCCCCGTTCCTGTGCTCCTCACTCCTTCAGGCTCGGCGCCCCTGCTCCGCGCCTCGCTTCCTGCGGCTCTTCGGCCCCTCCCCGCTCCTGCTGGTCCTCCAGCCCTTCTCCCCACTTGCCATCTCCATCAGCCGGGCTCCGTTTCCACTTGGCCGGCACTCAACACCTCGAGGCTGGGGCTGCTAAGCAGAGCCTTACCCAGGCCCAGCGCCCGGCCCAGCGCTCGCTGCTTCTGCCCCTGCAGACCCTCCAGGCCCCTCGGCTCGGGTTCTTCCCGCTGCTCCTCTCCCACTCGCTCAACTCTGTCCTTTCCTCCTCCTCCTCTTCTCTCCCCAGTCGGCAGCCCTCTGCATCTCGGCCTTGCTCCTGCCTCCCTTCCCGGCTGTGTTTTCCCTTGTCCCGCTGGCTGGCCAGACGTCTTCCCAGCTGCGTCCGCAGGGTTTGCAGCCCTTCTCCCGGTTCCTCTTCCTCCGCCAGATCCTCCAGCTTCTTCCCCATTTTTTACAGCACAAAAATTGACCGTTTTGGCATTTTTTTCAAGGTAAGAACGTACGTGTTGCATGTGTTACTAGTGTATGCCGGAAGCTGCCATGTACTCCAGATGGCTTGAATTTCTTTCATTTGTTTTACTTAAGTTCTTTTTTGAGTTCATTAAATTTATAAAACTGACATTTCTTTTTTTTCCCCTACAGCCCACAAAAATGTGCCAAATATATAATGTGGCCTTCATGCTGAAAAGTTTGGAGGCCCCTGGCATAGAGAAACAGCACAGGAGGGGAAGCTCCTGGTTCATGTAGGACCAAGTAAATGAACTTAAGAAATTAATTTTAACTTTACTTCCAGTAGTAATTTTGCCTGTCATATCTGTTGCTATTTCACATTATGTTCAGGAATAGGAGCAAGTCATATATTCTAATTTACTTGTCTATTAATTGCCCGCACCTGCCTATCATGCAAATAAATCACATGCATTTGGCACTTGATAGCTAAAATTTGTTATTTTTCTCTTGATAAAGTAACTGAATTTTAAACAAAATCTACAAAGTATGCTTGTATAAAATGTTGAGAAAAAAAAGATTATTGCTTTGAGCTTTTATCTATTTAAATAACCAACATTCTTTTATTAATGATTTTCATATGCTGTACAGGGAATTATGTACTGAAAATCATGCAAGAACAAGAACACAACGCAGAATTAATTAATATTCCTATGGTTGCAGTCATACCTTGTGCAAAATGAAGGTGGTTGTAACTGGAGGTCAATCATTCCAGCTAAAGGACAATATTGCAGGAGTGAGTACCTCAGGACAGTGTTCGTGTAGTCTTCAGCTGCTTTTGCAATGAACTATCCATCATAAGGCCAGAAGTGGAGATGTTTATTGATGATAGCACAATGCTCAATTATATTTACAGCTGCTCAGTAAAAGACGCAGATGACCACTTCATGCACCAAGTCCTAGACAAGACTCAGGCATGGGCTGAACAGTGACTGATGGCATCTGCACCACAGAAGGGCAAGGCAATGACAACCACGAACAAGAGAATTGATCTTAATCCTTATGATATAGGTGGTGGGGGATTCATGAATGATAAAGTGTGAATAGGAGATTAATTGTCTCATGGAGTGGGCGAAGTGCCTGTTTCATGCTGTATCTTTCAATCAACTCAATGCCATTGCTGAATCCCTCACAACCCATGTCCCATGGGTCATTACTGACCAGAAATTCAACTGGCCTATTAAACAAACCCAATGGCTAAAAGACTTCACGAGAGTGGGTATCCTACACTGAATGACTAACCATATGGAGTCCCAATGCCTTATCTCCATTTAAATGTCACAAATCAATAGCATGATGCAATACCCTCCACTTGCCTGCTTAAATGTGGTGCCAAAAAATCTCAAGAAGCTTGCCATCATCTAAGACAAAGTAACCAGCCTGATTGACACCCCATCCATTAACTGCAACATTCATTTCCTCCACCACTGGTGCATGGTGACTAATATTTATCGCTTATAAGAATTACTGTTACTCTGACAGCATCTTCCAAACCACAACCTTACTGTCAAGAAAGGCAAGGAGAGCAGGTACAAACGACCAACAGATCTCCTCCATGTCACACAGCATTCAGATTTGGAAGCGGCCCGCCAGTACTCCATCATTGCTGGATTTAAATCCTGGAACCATCTTCCTTACTCTACGGTGGGAGCACTTTCACTAAAGGGATTGTTGCAGTTCAAGAAGGTGGCCCAACGCCTCCTTTTCAAAGCCCACATTCAGAAAATGAATAACAAAATAGGGCTGCAGCACTGAGTGAAAATAGGTTGCAGTGAATGCTGAAATTGCCAGAGTTTATAGTAAAGTAACTGCTACTTTAAAATAAAGAGACAGAATGAGAGAAACAGAAGAATCATGCTTTGTGATCTCATCAGCATTAAGTATGTCCAGGATAGAATTAACTGTAATTCCCTGTCTCAGTAACCATAAAACAGATCGTTGTAAAGGTCCATCTGTTACATGAAATCTCTTCAGGGAAATAAATCTACTGTCATCACCTTGTCTGACCTTTATGTGACTCCTGATCTAGCAATATAATTGCATCTTAACAGCCTCTTTGGTCCAGGAGCAATTAGGGATGAATAATAAAGTCTGGCATTTCCACTGATGTCCAAATCCTATGAATAAATAAATAATTGCAAGATTTCATAGCTTCACATGAAATATTGTTAAGAATTAAGAACTTGTTAGTATCTCACGTGTTCAGTGTACATTGCAAATAGCAACATGCAATTGGTTTGATGAACAAAATCAATAGTAAATTGGTGTATGTTCTTATGCAACATGTTCTTATTATGATAAATTAATGTTATTTATGTTAACGTTTCTTTCAAGGACATTTACCCCTACTCTTAGTTAGTGGAGAGCACCTTGTAGCTCAAACCAGATAACCACTGAGAATGACATTATGAATATGGCTGCAAGGAGGTCTGTCCTTGTACTTCAAGGTTAACTTTAATTATAAAGAACACTTATTGGAGACGTTAATGTAGCGAATGAAGTCAGACCGATAAAGTATGAATGAAATCAACTATAATATCTATTTACTTTGGTGGTAGCAATGTTGAAAAAAATACATATTGTGGGTAAGTCATAGCAATTCAAATTTCAATAGATTCCACAGATCTTTATAAACTAAAACAGAGTTAAAAGACACGCACAGGTGACCAGGGGGTGAGGCTGCATGTTAAATCCAGTTTATTATGGACTAGAACATTTCTGACACATATGGAGCTAATTTACTTGTTTACTGATGTTACCTGCATCAAATGACGATGGGTTTAAATTCCTTGGGGCAATGGTACTTGGAGAATACAGTTAAAGACACGTGAATAAAATGTGATGTTTATTACTTAGTCATAGAGCCATGCAGCATGAAAACAGGCCCTTCAGCCCAACTCATCCATGCTAGCCAAGGTGCCACATCGAAGCACGTCCCATTTGCCCCATTTCCCTCTAAATCGTCCCTTTCCATGAACCAATCCAAATGTCTTTCTAATATTCTTAATGTACCAGCCAAAATCACTTCCTTTACAGGATTTTTTAAAACAATATTATATCCAATCCATCTCAAACCTTGGCATGTTCAGTTTGAAATGGAGATGGTAGGGAACTTACCCTCTGTCCAGACACTCATTTAAATATTTTAATGTTGCAGATTTATTCTCTCTTTCAGTTTTAACAGTGGCTAAGGGGTTTCTGAGTCTCAGAAAACCTGGCAGCTGAAGGGAAGAGTACTGTCACATGAAGGCAAGTACTTCCACAGCATTGGTTAATTGCAGTAATAAATCTCCACTCAATAGAAAATCAGATGTGCAGGATTTTTAAAAATCTGATTAGTGCGAGGTGTTGCCAATTAAAGAATGTGAATGCTCTTAGCAGGCAACCTTTTTCCCCCATTCCATATCCTCCATATTACGAAGCAGCATTCCAAAATACGATACAATTTTGATGCTGACCCATTCATAAGAATCATAGCACCAAACTGACGGAACTAACGTGTCAAAAGCAAACATAAACGATTAGGTCTGAAGAAGGGTCTCAACCTGAAAAGTCACCACCCATCCCTTCTCTCCAGAGATGCTGCCTGACCCACTGAGTTACTCCAGCATTTTGTGTCTATCTTCGATTTAAACCGGCATCTGCAGTTCTTTCCTACACATCAGCAGTTTCTTCTGAAGCATAAAAGATTAACATCCCTCTGTCATTGTCACAAGGTGACTCCATTTTGAAACCTTTTTGCAGCCCATCAAAAGTGAAATACTTTTGTTATACAATAATTTTCCTTGTTCTTGACTTAACACATCGGCTAAAAGCTTTCCTTCGCTCCATATGCAATCAGGCCTGTCAAAAATATTATGCAACATCATTTGTTACGGCAAAAGGTAATTTCCTGACAGAAACATATAAAAATATGAGAGGCACAGGTATGCTAGACAGTTTTACCAGGATCAAAATGCCAAATACTAGAGGCTTAGCTTTAAGGTCAGAGGGAGGAGGTTTAAAGGAGATGTGCAGGGCTTTTTTTTTTTACACACAGAGTGGTGGGTGCCTGGAACAAGCAGCCAGGGATGATGGTGGAAGAAATGGTGTTCAAGAGGTTTTTAGACAGGCACATGGATATCCACAGGATGGAGTTGATATGAATCATATGTATACAAAGTAAGTTAGTTTAATTTGGCACAGATATGGTGGGCCAAAGGGCTGTTCCTGTGTTGTGCTGTTCTGTTCTACTTTCTACTGTTCTATACAACTTCTGTTTAATCCAAGGAATTACAAATAGAGTTTAAGTTTGTTGAAGTGTTTAACATGCATTCAATTAACTCCACAAATGGGTTTGTCGGTTATTTGGCCTCCATTAAAAAATTGTCTCAGTGTGTTTAGTGCAAATGTGAAAGTGGGATAACATAAAATGGGTGTGAATGGTTGACCCATTGTTGGCTTGGACTCAGTTGGCTGACAGGCCTGTTTCCATGCTATACATTACAATTCAATTTAATACTATTTTTTCACCTGATTCTACTTAGACCATTAAATTAAAAACTGTTGATTTTGGCATTAGAATGGACTCAGGTTTTGATGGCCTTTTGTTAAGATGCACCTCCTTTATTTTTGTCTTATCATATCATATCATATCATATATCATATATATACAGCCGGAAACAGGCCTTTTCGGCCCTCCAAGTCCGTGCCGCCCAGCGATCCCCGTACATTAACACTATCCTACACCCACGAGGGACAATTTTTACATTTTTTTTTACATTTACCCAGCCAATTAACCTACATACCTGTACGTCTTTGGAGTGTGGGAGGAAACCGAAGATCTCGGAGAAAACCCACGCAGGTCACGGGGAGAACGTACAAACTCCTTACAGTGCAGCACCCGTAGTCAGGATCGAACCTGAGTCTCCGGCGCTGCATTCGCTATAAAGCAGCAACTCTTACTCAAGTCCACACTCTAACTTCTTTCGTAATACATTGATGGTGAGCATTGGTATAACTTCCTGAACTTAACCCAAAGTGGAAAATGGTATCCTATTTCCATCCTTCCCCCACTTTCAAATTGTTCATCTCTATCTTGTCACTTCCCATCCGTCATTTTGTTAATTGTGCTTCAGGGGAAAGGTATCATTCAATATCTGCTATTATATCACCCACTCGCATGGCTACATGGACCAAGATTCCCCTCATCCAGCTAACATAAGGTTACTATTATACATTTTACAATCTCCATTCTGTTTTCCTGGTAATGGCCTTCTCCATTCCACTACTTCTAAATGGCTTTCCTCTTTCTTCAATTCTAAATTCCCATCTAAAATAGGTTGACAACAATGTCAACTACATCAATGTCCCAAATGTTAGATATTTGAAAGAAAAAATAATGATCGAAAAGCTATGAGACTGTTCTACTAAAAATAATTAAATGTATGGAAATATTTGAGACTAATATTTCAAAATAATGCTAACACAGGCATTTATCTAAAATAAAATTTTCAATGCAAACTTTTTTTATTATATACCTGTACTTTTAATGATATATTTTAAAATCTTATTCAAGGTTATCCACTGTATGCAGTAGGAAATCTATTACAATTTTATATCTACTTCAGTAAAAATATTTCAGTAGAACAACTTTTACTATAATGAAATAATTGGCAATTATTCATACATGACCACCACAACCGAAAGACACTTTGCACCATTTTCTTATCATTTCCTCTGCATTTGCCATAAGCTGCTTAGTATTAAATCAATGTAAAATAATGATGGTTAAATACATTATTATTACAATAGGATAAAAGGCAACAAATCCCATGCAGGGCCATTAGCCTTCTTTGTTAAAGAAAAAAGCCAATTATCTGCAGCTGTCAACCGTAAAGACCCAGAACCATTTAGGCTAACATTAGTCTCCGCCTGACTAAAGCAAGGGGCAATTTTGGTTCTTTATGATGTAATTTCCTTTTGCAAAACAAGACAAGGTGAATGCAACTAAATAATACTGACCATTAACTAAATGAATGAAAGTGTTGAAAACGTTTTGCGTCAGTTAGCAAATGTATATTTTGCTGTAGGATCACATGCACCGTATAAAAGTAAGCTTCCCAACCAAAACCACAGAAGAAAAGTCATTCTGACTACAGAATAGGCTTGTTTCTTTCTAGAGAGAACTCTAGGTCAGTTTATGAAAAATAGTTTATTATAGCTGTTAATATCAATGAAACCAACACCAACAAGATTGTTTATTGATCTCATGTATCCTCCTAGAAAGTAATGCAATATTAGTTCTTTAAATACAACATAAAATAGATCATTTTAAATCTAGGTAATGACTGGGATTAAGTTGGGATGTTAAAATGAAAAATCAAAATCAAATCTGAAGCCAAATCTGTCCAATACTCATTTCAATGGAGTTTGCATGGAAAGTGAGCAACCAACACTATGTATTTCATATAACTATTTTCAAAAAGGTCATGCACTTAATAGATTATGACCACATGGCCACATTTTTCAAAGCTTTCGAATGAGACATCTGAAGAGAGACGAGGACTGCGACATGATAAAGGTAAATGCTTTACCAGCATTGCTTGTGATCATCTTTAAATTTCTTCTCCTCCACCCAATGCCATTCGGCTTTCCCAAGTAAACCTATAATCTACCACAAGCATCGGATCCCACCCCTGATCACAGCTGTCAATAACATCTATCTGCAGTCAATGACAGTCAACTTTGCAATCACTCACCCAAACACCACACCTGCCAAGCAAAGAATCCCCTCAACCTCCAAATAAGCCCAACCCTACATAGACTTGGGGGCATTGTTTTTGACTTTGCAGTATTATGTTTACAAATCTATTGTGCTTCTGCAAATAAGAATTTCATTGTTCCATTTTGGGACATATGACAATAATACACTCTTGACTCAAAACATGACACCCTCTTATTTATCTCTCACAATGGGGCTTCCTGATAGAAAATCTCCAGAATAAATGTGCACAAACCATGAGTTCTAACTAGTGTTAGAACTTATCACCCAGCAAGTTATTGGATGAATGTAACATTCTAAATACCACAGATCTCATTATTAAAAAGCGCTATAATTTTGTGTCATATGCAAATTCAAATTTCCTCTTTAGATGGTGCATAAAATTAATTGAAAGTGTAAGTATGGTTACTCAAGTCCAATATAGTCAATGAAATGTATTTTTACCCAGTCAGTGAGAGCAGAACAGGAAATCAGTTAAAATGGACAGTTTGGTGAACTTAAGGCCAGTAGGTTTTGAGGTAGATGATGGTCCTATTGGGTCTTGACAGGTACGATTAACAAATATAAACTAGTGTGCAAGAAATTACCAATGGAAGTTGAGCTTAAAAGACCACAGTTCTCACCTTAACCACTCAGGCAGATGAACCTGTTGGGTTGTTCTTACTAAGATATTTTATTTTTAATTAAACATTCCACAACGAGGAAGCTCCACAGTGGAGCAGCAGGACTGTGCATATGCCAGTGATTTTCCCATGTCACCAAATCCTCACAGACAAGAACTCCATAATAAAGGCAAATATACTTGAAAAGAGTTGGCAGGTGAACTGCAGAAGCATTGGTAGAAACCTGAAAGCACATCACTAATCATACTGGCACCTGGGCTAACTAACAAAAGGTAATATTTCAAAAAGTATACAATCTTACATCAATGCTGAAAAAAAAATGCAGAATTTATTAAAACATTTGTGTGTACTCACATTGTGACCTTTGTGCTCCAATTGTGGGTTCTAACAGTGGACTTGGCAGGAACCTGAGGGATAAAATGAGGAATACAAACTGAGTTTTGCAACAAATAATAATTTTGATCAGCACTGAGTAAAAAATAATGGGAAATGGACAAACAACATTTTGGGCCGAGGCCGTTCTTCAGACTTTGGGACCCTGAGCAAAAAAACAAAGAGTTGATTTTCTCCAGAACTTTATTTTTTATTCCAGAATCCAGCATGTTCACTCGTTTGTGTCTCCATTTAAAAATTCTCGTAATGCTAGATGCGATTATGTCACGTTCATGTGAATAAATCTGCATAAGATTTGAACAAGACAAAGGCATGTTGATCTGTCAAGTTCTCCTCACTATCGCATGGAGACATAAGAAAATAGGAAGAACAGCTTCACAGAATGGTCAAATAACAGATTGACAGCATAATCCATATTAGCCTCTTCCTGAGGCGCTGATCATCTAGGAAAATAATTTTTTCCTCTCCTCAAGTGACATCAAAATACAGCCGACACCATTATATTTAGCAAATGATTTGGGTTGTCACAATGTGCTGTCTGAGGCATTGAGTATTTGGAATCGAATGCAAGGCATTCCTCTAGCCAAGCTGTTCCAAGTCACAGCTTTAAAACCAAATAGTAAATAAGTACCCACAAAAGGTTAGTGTGAAAGGAATCTGGAATAAAACTTTCTGCTGGCTAGAATAATAATTACCACAAGAATAAGATGGTGTCACTGTTGGATGCCCTGTCCACAGTAGTCCAACCAAACCTTTGTTGTACTCCCCGTGCTTTCATAGTCACAATTGCAGCTTCTTATTTAAGAGCCATTTGTTCTTACATAACTGACCTACAACTGCCGAACTGATCAGTGCAAGATCTGGGTTGTTCACCTTCATCATTCACAGTCAATTTCCCTTCACAATCAGATTATCGGTGGCCAAAAACATTACTGAATTGATGATGAAAAATGTTAACAAGATCAGGAATCAATGCTTTGACACAATACCAGATTTGAGTAACTTGAATAGTGAAAGACTTGCACTTAAAAAGTAGTTTTATTGCTTTTCCTTCAAATTAATGCTCAGCCAATGAAGTATTGTTTAAGTGCAATGAAAACAGAAAATGCTGGAAATACTCAGCAGTCCATGGGGCATCTGTGAAGAGACAAATAGAATTAACATTATAGGTCAATGGCCTGATTTCACCACCTCCAACAGAATCCAACCATTGGTCACATCTTCCCATCTCCACCCCTTTCCACAGAGACTGTTACCTCTGCAACTCCCTGGTTCACTCATCCTTTCCCACCCAAAACACTCCCTCCCGAGGAATTTTACCTTGCAACCACAGGAGATGCAACAGCTATTCCCTATACCTCCTCCCTCGACTCCATTGTGCGACCCCGACAGTCCTTTCAGGTGGGGCACTTGCACCTCCTCCAAGCTCATCTACTGTATCAGTGGCTCTCGGTGTGGACTCATATATATCGGCGAGACCAAGCGCAAACTGGGACATCGTTTAGCTGAACTGATGCTCAGTCTTCCTTGGCCTACGTGATCTCCCAATTGCCAAACATTTTACCCTTCCCATACTGACCTTTCTGCCCTGGGCTTGCTCCATTGCCGGGGTGAGGTCATATGCAAATTGGAGGAACAGCACCTCATATTTCACTTGGAAAACTTGCTCGCAGAATTACCTTGCGAGTAGTAAAGCCACATACTCACACCCCATGTGCCCATTCCATCCCTCCCCCACCCAACTCAACTTTTTTTCAGATTTACTGCGCCCTTTTAAAAAGGAAAGCCAAACAGAAAACAATTGACATAAAAACTCATGAATTTTGGAACTTTAGGCATTTATAGGCAGTCCCACCTGCCCGCATTTGGTCCATATCCCTCCAAACCTGTCCTATCCATGTACCTGTCTAACTGTTTCTTAAATGTTGGGATAGACCCTGCCTCAACTATCTCCTCTGGCAGCTTGTTCCATATACCCACCACCCTTTGAGTGAAAGTTACCCCTCAGATTCCTTTTAAATTTTTCCCCTTCACCTTAAACCTGTCCTCTGGTCCTCGATTCACCTACTCTGGGCAAGAGACTGTGTGTCTACCCGATCTATTCCTCTCATGATTTTATACACCTCTATAAGATCACCCCTCATCCTCTTGCAGTCCAAGGAATAGAGTCCCAGCCAACTCAATCACTCCCTATAGCTCAGACCCTCTATTCCTGGCGACATCCTCGTAAATCTTCTCTTTTAAATGCAGCCTCACCCAACATCTTGTACAACTGCAACATGACCTCCCAACTTCTATACTCAATACTCTGACTGATGAAGGCCAATGTGCAAAAAGCCTTTTTTGATCACCCAATATACCTGCGACTCCACCTTCAAGGAATCATGCACCTGCACTCCTAGATCCTTCTGCTCTACAACACTAGAGGCCTACCATTCAATGTGTAGGTCCTGCCCATGTTAGACTTCCCAAAATGCAACACCTCACATTTCTCTGTAATAAATTCCATCAACCACATTCAATCTAGTCAATCAATCAAGATTCTGCTGCAATTTTTCACAACCATCTTCACTATCTGCAAAACCACCCACTTTTGTATCATCTGCAAACTTGCTAATCTTGCCATGTATGTTCTCATCCAAATCATTGATATAGATGACAAACAGTAACAGTCCCAGCACCGAACCCTGAGGCACATCTCTAGTCACAGGCCTCCAGTCCAAGAAGCAACCTTCCACCATCACCCTCTGCTTCCCTCCATGAAGCCAATATTCTATCCATTCAAATATCTCTCCCTGGATCCGCCTGCCATGCGGAACCTTGTCAACTACTTTGCTGAAGTCCATATATACAACATCTACAGCCCTGCCCTCATCGACCTTTTTGATCATGTCCTCAAAAAACTCAGATTTGAATGAATGAACGAATAAGTTTATTGGCCAAGTATGCATATACAAGGAATGTGCCTTGGTGCTCCGCTCACAAATGACAACACAAACATACAGTTAACAATTAAGAATAAAGCATAACCACATCAAAACAATAAGGATACAACATTACGCTCTAAACATGTCGGTGAAAATAAACCAGAGCAAAAAAAGAGACTACAGACTTTGGTTATTGAGTAGAACTATCACTCGTGGAAAAAAGCTGTTTTTATGTCTGGCTGTGGCTGCTTTGACAGTCCGGAGTCGCCTTCCAGAGGGAAGTGCTTCGAAGAGTTTGTGGCCAGGGTGAGAGGGGTCAGAGATGATCTTGCCCGCTTGCTTCCTGGCCCTTGCAGTGTACAATTCGTCAATGGGGGGATGGTTGCAGCCAACAACCTTCTCAGCTGTGCGAACGATTCGTTGCAGCCTCCGGATGTCGTGCTTGGGGGCTGAGCCAAACCAGACCATGATGGAGAAGGTGAGGACGGACTCAATGATAGCGATATAGAATTGGACCATCATTGCCTGTGGCAGATTGTGTTTCTTCAGTTGCCGCAGGAAGTACATCCTCTGTTGGGCCTTTTTGACTGTGGAGTCGATGGTGGCCCCCCATTTAAGGTCCCTGGAGATGATGGTTCCAAGGAACTTAAATGACTTCACAGATGTGACTATGGTGTTGTTGATCGTGAGTGGGGGGAGGGGAGGGGGATCTCTTTGAAAGTCTACAATTAGTTCCACTGTCTTAAGAGTATTGAGCTCCAGGTTGTTGCGATGGCACCAGGACGCCAGCTGTGTCACTTCCCCTCTGTAGGCAGATTCCTCCCCATCCTGGATCAGTCCAATCAGGGTAGTGTCATCCGCAAACTTGAGGAGCTTGACAGAGCAGTCTGTGGAGGTGCAGTTGTTGGTGTAGAGAGAGTAAAGGAGAGGGGAGAGTACGAAGCCTTGCGGTGCTCCTAAGCTGAAGGTCTGCAGGTCCGAGATGTGCTTTCCCAGCCTCACATGCTGCTTCCTGTCCGTCAGGAAGTTGATGATCCACTGACAGAGGATTTGCGAGACACAACCTCCCACATACAAAACCATGCTAACTATTCCTAATCAGCCCTTGTCCATCTAAATGCTTGTACATCCTATCCCTCAGAATACTCTCTAGTAACTTTCCAACGACAGATGTTAAGCTCACTGGCCTATAATTCCCAGCATTTCCCCAGCAGCTCTTCTTGAATAGAGGCACAACATTTGCCATCCTCCAGACATCCGGCACCTCTCCTGTATATAAAGACGGCACGGTAGCGCAGCGGTAGAGTTGCTGCTTTAC
Source organism: Rhinoraja longicauda (assembly GCF_053455715.1). Taxonomy (NCBI): domain Eukaryota; kingdom Metazoa; phylum Chordata; class Chondrichthyes; order Rajiformes; family Arhynchobatidae; genus Rhinoraja; species Rhinoraja longicauda. The sequence goes on along the minus strand of NC_135955.1, from coordinate 46,142,812 downwards.
AGCGAATGCAGCGCCGGAGACTCAGGTTCGATCCTGACTACGGGTGCTGCACTGTAAGGAGTTTGTACGTTCTCCCCGTGACCTGCGTGGGTTTTCTCCGAGATCTTCGGTTTCCTCCCACACTCCAAAGACGTACAGGTATGTAGGTTAATTGGCTGGGTAAATGTAAAAATTGTCCCTAGTGGGTGTAGGATAGTGTTAATGTACGGGGATCGCTGGGCGGCACGGACTTGGAGGGCCGAAAAGGCCTGTTTCCGGCTGTATATATATGATGATGATGATGATGACTCATACATCTCAACCAACGCTCCCGCAATTTCCTCTCTGGTTTCTCACGATGTCCTCAGATATATCTGATCAGGCCCTGGAGATTTGTCTACTTTCATACACGATAGTACCTTCAGCACCTCTTCGACCGTAACACTGACTGCTCTCGTCACTACCAATGACTGCCCCAAGTTCCTTGGTCCTCCTCTCTTCGGTAAGCTCAGAGGAGAAATATTCATTGAGGACAAGCTCAATTTGCCCCACATTGTACTCCATCTACAACGTGGTCGCTTTCCGCTCCATCTGCCTTAACCAATCTGATCTCCCGGTGGATCAGCAACTCCCCCTCCCATTCTGACCTTTCTGTCCTGGGCCTCCTCCATTGTCATAGTGAGGCCCAGCACAAATTGGAGGAACAGCATCTCATATTTCGCTTGGGCAGTTTACACCCCAGCAGTATGAACATTGACTTCTCTAACTTCAGATAGTTCCTCTGTCCCTCTCTTTCCCCTCCCCCTTCAGTTCTCCCACTAGTCTTCCTGTCTCCTAATACATCCTATCTTTGTCCTGCCCCCTCCCCTGATATCAGTCTGAGGAAGGGTCTCGACCCGAAACGTCACCCATTCCTTCTCTCCAAAGATGCTGCCTGACCCGTTGAGTTACTCTAGTATTTTGTGTCTACCTTTGATTTAAATCAGCATCTGCAGTTTCCTTTCCTACACATTTACTTTGTCTGCAATCTGGTGAAATGCCTTTACATTCTCATCACTACTCACATTCCCAATTAGTTCGGTGTCATGTCACATTTGGTCCCCACAATTAACTAGTTGATATTCTGTTTTGTTGGAGCCCACTGTAGCACTATAAACTAATCCCATCTGCCTGCGCATAGTCAATATCTCCCCATTCTTTGCCTGATCATGCACCTTTATAAATACTTTTAAAATGTTGCTATTATATCTGCTTCTATCACTTCCCCTGGTGGGACTTTTCAGGCACCTACTCAGTGTAAAATAAAAACAAAGCTTGCCTCCCAAACTCATTTAAACTCCCTCCCTCTCATCTTAAATCTTTGCCCTCTAGTATTTAACATTTGCACCCTGAGAAAAAGACTAAATTCTAACAACAGAACAAAATTCATGTTATTTTCTTATCATCTTGACTCCAGATCTATTGTTATTGTTTGCTGCTTAACTGCAGGGAATTTGTCAGGAATAACATCAGTCACAAGCTTGGAATATCAAAGCTGCGTGTTGTAATTTCACCTGAGTACAGATCTTTGTGACACAACTCCGCACCGCAACATGACTAAATACATTTTTTTTTAAATTATTGGTTAAACCTTGAGATAAATCTTGGTTTATTGTTGAAAATCAGAATCTGGAGAAGATCAGGATTGAAATTAAATATGTTTTCATTCTTAATGTCTTTCTGTCATAGTACATTTCATGCTTTCTGAAGAAACAAAATGTTTCAGTTATTTTACAAAGAGGGTAATTGTGGTTGGAGTTAAAAGTAGAATATTTACCTATGAATTATTCCTTGCTTGTAAATATAGAGGTTCTGATTCCATTATTGCTGCAGTTAACAATGAAAACATTGGTCTTCTCTAATACGCCATGCATTGTATTACAGTGTAGTACACAAAGTCAACCAAGATCATTACATGAAAGATATTATTTTAAAAATAAAGCATAGATCTCTTCATGAGATCTCAATTAGGCAATTGTGAAGGATGACAGAGGCAAACTCCAAATATATTTTGCTATCAGAGAGATAGACAGGAGATAGTGCGAGATTATTGAGTCAAATGGCCTTTAGTGTCTTTGACTATTCTTGTAATCCTATTTTTTGGTTTTAATCTACTCATTTTGTTGCAATGTTGGTGCTGCTGGAGAGACCAGCATTTGTTATTCATTGTTAAATGCCCATGAAGTGGTAGTGATAAGCCACCTACTTTTACTCCAATGCCTCTGGTGAATGAATTCCCAAAATGCTATCAGGAAGAGACCCAGCAAATGAAAAGTTTCAATGTAAGGATGGTGTGCAATTATAAAGCACCTACAGGCAGTGGTGTTCTATTCACTTACTGTCTTTGTCCTTCATGGTGGTAGGAATAATATGCTAGAATGTTTCTGAAGTAGACTTGGCAAGTTACTGCAGTGCATTTTATAGATTTATAGATGGTACACATTGCAGTCACTGATTGTAAGAATGACTGTTTAGTGTGGTGAATAGAATGGCAATCAAGCAGGTTGCTTTGCTGTAGAACATGTTGAACTTCTTCACTGCTGTTGCAGCTGCACTCAGGCAAATGGAGAGTAATCTATCGTATTCTTGACCTTTCTTATAGATGGTGGAAAAGATTTGGGTGTCACTTACTATAGGAAACCCAGCCTTCATCAAGCTGTCCAACAGTCCAAGCAATCCACCCATTATTTTCTTACCTTCCCACTTTCCTGCTCATTTGGACAGTACCATTTTATAGACAGAAAAATTAAAAGTATCCAAATACTTTTACATTCTCATAAATCATAGCTTATATAAATATGGTTACCCACAAACCTTGTCTTCCCTTGTTTATGGGTAACTGAACCATTTTATGAGAAAGAGAACTTTCCTCCATTCCGATTAAAATAAAATGGATGAGTTGCTAAGAGAGAGAACCTTGTTTTAAGAAACTCCACATTTTTCTTCACCCAACAGCTCACCTGTGTATCAGCAGGTCACAAATATGTTACTGCATGTAGATAGTTTACTTTTCTCTCAAAATGGTATGATATCTTTGCACATAAAACATCTAAAATGTAATTAATAAAATGGGAATCAACTATAAAGCCACTGAAATTGTACTATTAACTGTGTGGATAAAAAAAAAGTTCAATTTCTCAGTCGACATCTCCCCACTTCCCCTAAGATAACAGACAGTAAAACCACTATTTTGAATTTCAAACTTAGCATTAGAATATCAGCCTCTGATTCATTCTACTTGGCTCGCTGCCATTTGTGAAGTGGCAAAATATTTTCCTTACAATGTTTTTGTCACCTATCCATCGTCCACCAGACCCTAACCACTATTCCAATTCCATAGATTCCAAATGGAGACACAGGAGACTGCAGATGCAAGAATCTTGAGCAACAGTTTTAAGTCTGGGTCCCAACCCAAATCATTGCCTGTCCATTCACTCCCCAGATGTTGCCTGAAGACTTTTTTTTTGTCCATAGATTCTAATTATAGGTTCAAGCCACTGATATTTGAATGAAGAGTTAAACTGCCAGCAAGGCAGCAAATTTCTCTCTCAGCATAATAATATACATAAAAATTAGGATCAAATAAGCATTATAACGATTTCAGAATTTTTATTTAAAAGGACGCCTATCCCACTTAATATAGTAAGGTTGGAATGATATTACAGTATTGCTGAACAGTTTGCTTTTGTACATTTTCAAAGTTAGTTATTTTAAATACTTGGTTGTCATCAAATATTCAATGTTAACTTGGCACTACAGTTTGATGTCATTAATTATGATTTCATGCCCTTAGAAATGGATCATGTATAATGAGGAGGCAGGTTGTAATATCTTTGACTGATGCAATTTTGAAAATATTCAGAAGATGCATGCATGATATTAACATTAATTTTCACAAAATTATGCTACCCTTTGAAATGACATGCCTTTCATGGATTTCAAACTTAATAGATTTGAGAACTGTCAACAATATAACAATTCTGGGAACATAAAATAATGAATGATCTACCCCTGTTATTGATCTACTCAGCAATGTTGGTATGAGAGAGCCAATATTCTATCACTGTTCAAGTTAGTTGCTATGCAACACGAGAATATGCTACATAGCTAAATGTTGGAGTTGGGCGCTTGTCACTCCAATTATTTCTGAAAAAACCATTGAGTCATACAGCACGGAATTAGGCCCTTCGGCCCAACTTGCCTATGCCGACCAAGGTGAATTGAATTGAATACTTTATTGTCACATGGGACAAGTCATAGTGAAATTCTTTGCTTGCATACCCATGGTATGCAATAGTCGCCACATAGAAGGCGCTTACAAAGTATCCAGCTCCAGGTCCACCATTGTTCTCCCCCCCCCCCCCCCCCTCCACCTCATGGCGGTTCCCGATGACAGGTCCTCCTTTGTTTCTCCCCCCCGGCCTATGTCCTCTAGTTCTTGATCCCCTTACATTCACCCTCATGATCTTATACACCTCTATAAGATCACTCTTCATCCTCCTGGCAGCCAATAAAGTCCTAGTCTGCCCAACCTTTCCCTATTGCTCACACCCTCAAGTCCTGGCAACATCCTCATAATTTTTCTCTGCACTCTTTCCAGCTTAACAACATCCTTCCTTTAGCAGGGCGACCAAAATTAAAGATGAAACTCCAAATGCAGCATCATCAACGTCTTGTACAACTGTAGCATAATGTCCCGTCTTCTATATTCAATACCCTTGCTGTTGAAGGACAAGGTACCAAATGCCTTTTTATGTCTAAATACATATATAGATATTGAAGGTTAGAGTCTGTCTTGTTAGGGGTGGCCATTACCTTAAACTTTAGTGGCATGAACAACGATTGCCATTTATTAGCTCATTCCTGATTGTTGTCTCTGCCTTTGTGCACATAGGGATGAACCTTTATTTGCTGAAGAGTTGCACATGGAATTGAATTGTGCACATTAGTCAGTGAACATTCTCACTTTTGACCTCATGATGGAAGGAAGATCAACGACGAAACAAATGAAGATGGCTGGACCCAGAGCAATGACCAGAAGAACACCGCTAGCAATATCCTGAACCTGGAATAAATGATCTGAACTACAGCCATCTTCCTTATCACAAGGATGATTAACCATTGCAGTATTTGATTTGTTCATTGATTTCAGTTTTATCAGTGCTCATTGATGCCCTATTAGGTATAACTCTGCCATGGTGTCCAAGTAGTCTATTTGGGATAAGCCAAATGGTCCTAATGAAACCCAAACTTGACATCAGTGAGCTGGTTATTGCCAGTGAATATCACATGATAGGACTGACATGACACCTTCTCCTCTTTGCTGATAACTGAGATCACCCTGATTAGGCAACACGTATCCAGGTTGAATTTGTCCCATTTTGTTTTTAAAATGTATTATTGAGCCAGTCTTGCTGCTGGACATCAAAACTGTTTACCCAGAGGTCATAATGTGAACTAGTAATTTTTATTTCTAATTGTGTTAAACATGGAGGAAGGGTTGCAAATTTAAAATGTGAAACCCATTTATCTTTACACAGATGCTGCCTGACCTGCTGTTTTTTTTCAACATTATGTTTTTATTTCAGATTTCCACCATCTTCATTTTTTAATTTAATTTTAAATTTCCTCTTCTCAGGACATCCTCTCTTGCAACCACAGGAAATGTAACATCTGAACTTTCTGGCAAGTTTACTTAGGAATCTTTTAAGGTGACAGAAACTACATTTGGTATTCCAGCAAACATAATGGAGATATCTAAACTCAAGATAACCATGCATAATCTCAGCATGCTTAACTTTTGATGCTAAACTCAAGATAACCATGCATAATCTCAGCATGCTTAACTTTTGATACTTAAGCATCAAAAGTTAAGCATGCTGAAATTATGCATGGTTATCTTGTGTGTAGATATCTCCATTACTTGTAATAAAAGACCATCATATAATTTGCCTTACCACTTGCTGTGTTGTCTATTTGCTATCTGCATCTTCTGAACCAGAACACACATATACTCTGTAATAAAACTGTTGCTAGTTTCTCACCATTTCAAAAAATATTTTCTTCTCAATTCTTCTTCCTAAAATGCACACTTTACTGCACTGCACACAATGCGATGTCTTTTTGAAGAGTTGCTTATTCTATGCTCTTTCGTGGATTCTTTACACCTTCCTCATATCTTACTTAGTTATCTTACGTCCTCATATTAACCTAGTTATGTAAAATCAGCAAACTTGGTGATTTGGCACTCTGTCTGTGATTTGTGAACAGTTTACGTTCAGAGAGTTGTGAATCTGTGAATCTGTGGAATTCTCTGCCTCAGAAGGCAGTGGAGGCCAATTCTCTGAATGCATTCAAGAGAGAGCTAGATAGAGCTCTTAAGGATAGCAGAGTCAGGGGGTATGGGGAGAAGGCAGGAACGGGGTATTGATTGAGAATGATCAGCCATGATCACATTGAATGGCGGTGCTGGCTCAAAGGGCCGAATGGCCTCCTCCTGCACCTATTGTCTATTGTCTACCCAGATCCCTGTGGCATACCTCTAGTAATTGGGTAACAAACTGACGATATCTGTTTAATCCTTCTACTTTTTTAATCAATTACCCTTGCATAATAATATGATACCTCAACCCCATGCACCTTAACATCATGTGATGACTTTTTGTAGCAACACAAAAATAATTTACAAATACAGATATAATATTTGTCGCCTCACCTTCATCTACACTTCTAGTCAGTCCCTTACAAAAGCTATGAAATCTGTCAAACATTACTATCATGCTGACTTCTATACCAAAAATCTTTAGTATAGTTTAGTTTAGAGATATAACATGGAAACAGACCTTTCGGCCTACCATGTTCACACTGACCACTAACCATTCACATTAGTTCTATATTATCCCAATTTCTCAACAACCCTTCATTCTAGGGACAATTTTACAGAGGACAATTAACCTACAAACCCGCATGTCTTTGAGATGTTGGAGGAAACTGGACCACCCAGAGCAAACCCACAAGGTCATAGGGAGAACATGCAAACTTCATACAGACAACACTTGAGGTCTGGATCGAACCCTGGTTTCTGGCCCCTTGAGGCACCATGCCTGATCTTCTGTCCTTAATGATGGATTCAAGCAATTTTCTGATAACTATCAGACTGATCCTTTGTTTCCCATTTTACCTCTACCTCCTTTCCTGGCCGCATTTCAACATTTAAAGTATTTTAAGGTTTAATTTCGTTTATTTTAGCGATAGAACACAGAAACAGGCCATTCGGCCCACCGAGCCCACGCCAACCAGTGATCCCTGCACATTAACGCTATCCTACACACAGAGAATTTACAATTAATTTATTAGCAAGTTAATTTATTACTGAAAATTATACCTTGGTGTAGGTAAGTGGAAAAACAAATCAAAAAGGAACTGAAAGCCATATGAAAGAGAATAAGTTGTACAGCCACAGGGGAAGGCAAACAAGACCAATGGGATTACTCTGTAGGGAGACTGTCTACCCTCATGGTTTAATAACAAAGATAAACGGAGATGAGGAAAAACGTTTTCAGTCAGTTATACATCTGTGGAATTCACTGCCTCAGAAGGCAGTGGAGGCCAAGTCTCTGAATGCATTCAAGAGAGAATTAGATAGAGCTCTTAAGGATAGCAGAGTCAGGGGGTATGGGGAGGAGGGAGGAACGGGGTACTGATTGAGAATGATCAGCCATGATCACATTGAATGGTGGTGCTGGCTCGAAGGACCGAATGGCCTACTCCTGCACCTATTGTCTATTGTCTATAAATGAATTGCAATCAGCTAAAAATGTGCATCAGAATATACGATTGCTATGGGGATACTGTTTTTTTGAAGTATTATGACAATTCAATGTTTTAATGGACACTTTTAGCTTCTGTCTTCCTGAGGGTTCATTCAGTGTGAATGCAATATAGTTCAGTTAAGACATATTTTGGTTTTCCTGTGACTTCGATGCACAAACAAGTAGGTACAGACTTGAATTACTTCATGTAAAGATCAAGGTAGCTCAGGTTACATACAAGGTGTGCAATAATATGGATATAACAGGCAGTAAATAGACAGCCTTTTAAATGTGGAGATTAAAATCTAGCATCCAAATTGTAATAAAACATGCAAGAAGCGAGAGATAAAGATACTTCAGCACGAAATTTAATAGATTCTCTCCAAATACATTAGCTCCTTTAATAATGCACAAGGTGGTAGAATAAGAATTGTCAAGGTGAAAGTGCCCTAAAACCCTTAATAACTGATGCATCTATATATGATCCTTTCTTTCAAAGCAAAGGAGTCTAAGTTTATTCATTCTTTCCTTGTAGCTCAGCTCTCTGAAGCTACCAATCTATTATTTGTCATCGGTAAAACTGCCATTTTGCAACACTTATCTTCTCCCTTCTCATTGCCCAGGGACTCAAAGACAAGACATGATATTCCAATCTCATCCATTCCCCTCATCCAGGGTTCCAAATTCTCCTTCCATGTGAAGTAATGATTTACTTACACTCTGTTCATTTAATAGACTGCAATCCAAGCTTATGGCACGATCTCATCTACATGGGGAAAACCAAATGAAACACTTCACAAAATAATGCTCTTTGTTTTTCAACAGCTAGTTACCATTCACTTTTAATTTCATTCTTAATCCCATTCCTACTTCACAATATTTGACCTCCGACAATGTTTCAGTGACGCTCAATGTAGCAGATGAACTTGGAACTTGGATTGATACTTGGGTCTACTATGTTGTGACCATTGTGGGAATGTGGTTGCAGGAGGGACATGATTGGCAGCCCAATACTCTGGGGTTTCGATGTTTCAGGTGTGATCGAGAAGAAGGCAAAAAGAGTTGCACTACTGATCAGGGAGACAGCCATGGCTGCACTCCAAAGAGGACATACTGGAGAGTTTATCTGCTTGCGCGGTATGGGTGGATATTAGAAATAAGAAAGGTGCAAGCTCTCTAATCGGATTGTACTATTGCAGTCAGGCTGTAAGTGGGTGTTAAGTGGTGATTGGAGAGAGGTGGGTGGGGAAGGATCCAGTCTTTTCAAACTGAAGTTAGGCTGTGAGTAGGTGTGAAGTGTTGGTTGGGGAGGGGGAGGGGGTACCAGGGTTAGTTTCTGTTCATCAAACCTACAGTAGAACTCCCGGGACCCCACCACCGGCCATATCTTCCCATCCCCTCCCCTCTCTGCGTTCCGCAGAGACCGTTCCCTCCGTAACTCCCTGGTCCACTCGTCCCTTCCTACCCAAACCACCCCAACCCCGGGCACTTTCCCCTGCAACCGCACGAGATGCAACACCTGTCCCTTTACCTCCCCCCTCAACTCCATTGAAGGACCCAAACAGTCTTTCCAGGTGAGACAAAGGTTCACCTGCACCTCCTCCAACCTCATCTATTGCATCCGCTGCTCTAGATGCCAACTTATTTACATCGGCGAAACCAAGCGCAGGCTCGGCGATCGCTTCGCTGAACACCTGCGCTCGGTCCGCATTAACAAAACTGATCTCCCGGTGGCCGAGCACTTTAACTCCCCCTCCCATTCCCAGTCTGACCTTTCTGTCATGGGCCTCCTCCAGTGCCATAGTGAGGCCCGCCGGAAATTGGAGGAGCAGCACCTCATATTTTGCCTGGGCAGTTTGCAGCCCGGTGGTATGAACGTCGACTTCTCCAACTTCAGATAGCTCCTCTGTCCCTCCCTTCCCCTCCTCCTTCCCAGACCTCCCTCTATCTTCCTGTCTCCACCTATATCCTTCCTTTGTCTCGCCCCCCTGACATTAGTCTGAAGAAGGGTCTCGACCCGAAACGTCACCCATTCCTTCTCTCCCGAGATGCTGCCTGACCTGCTGAGTTACTCCAGCATTTTGTGAATAAATCGATTTGTACCAGCATCTGCAGTTATTTTCTTGTAGAACTCCTTTGGGTCGTTGATCAGCTGATGATTGTCCAAGGTGTGGGGGTTTTTCCTCTTGTAGCTAGTGATTTCTTGCAAGCCCTTCCAAACTGAAGCAGGGTCATTAGCTGAAAACTTGCTCCTCAACTTCTCAGAGTATCTTTCCTTGGCAGCTCTGAATCCTCTTCTCAGCTTGTACTTGGCCTGCCTGTAGAGGTCTGCATCCCTGCTCCTGTAGGATCTACCGCTGCAAGCGTCAAAATGCCTAAAGTCAAGTCAACGCCTTGTAAAAAACTGAGCGATTTGGTGAGAGTGTACGGGAGTTATATATTCTCTACAGACAACTGTGTGCTGTTTTGCAAAGCATGTGAGAAAGCAGTGAATCATGAGAAGAAATATAGTTCGTTTTCCAGCATGTACAGACAGCTAAACACAAATCGACGGTAGAGAAACTGAAGGCGGGAAATACGCAAGCTTGTCTCCTCACTACATTTACTGCTGGCTCCAGTCGCAAATCTGAGTTTTCGAGTGATCTGTGCAAAGCATTCATTGATGCTGGAATTCCACTGTGGAAATTGGAAAACAAACCTCTGAGGTTTTTTAGAGAAATACACAAGAGGAACATATACCGAGCGAGTCATCATTACGGAAAAATTATGTTGACAGCAACTTCGACATTGTTTTGAAAATATTAGAGACGAAGTTGCATGCAACAAAATATGGATTTCAATAGACGAGACAACCGATGATATGTTGCCAATGTGGTCATTGGTACATTGGAGGCAGGTCAACCATCAAAGGAGTATTTGTTGACATCGGAAGTATTGGAGAAGTCAAACAGCTCAACTATTGCTCAGTTGTTTACATTTTCACTTGCTGTACTTTGGCCAGAAGGTATAAAACATGAGAATGTTCTTCTGTTTGTGACTGATGCAGCTCCGTACATGAAAAAAGCTGCTCGTGCTCTTAAAGTTTTATTCCCCAAAATGTTGCATTTGACATTCTTAGCTCACGGACTCCATAGAATTGCCGAGCACATACGTAGCTTGTTTCCAAATGTTGATCACCTAGTTTCCAATGTCAAGAAAATCTTCCTCAAAGCAGTTGTTCAAGGAAATGGCACCCGAGATTCCGCTACCTCCTCAGCCTGTTTTGACTAGGTGGGGTACATGGCTCTCTGCTGTACTCTACTATGCTGCAAATTTTGAAAATATAAAAGAAATCGTCAACTGTTTTGAAGAAGAATCTGCTGCAGTCAGGATCGACAGTGAAATCATGCAGAAAAAGTCCCTCCACCGCGATCTTGTGCTTATTGCTTCCAATTTTGCAAACTTCCCACAAGCTATCACTTCCCTTGAGAAATGTGGTGAAACATTAGTGAATAATTTTGAGGTTTTCAACAAAGTAACTGATGATATTCGTAAAGTTCCTGGCGATGTAGGTAAAGACATACAAGGAAAATGTGAGAGAGTGATTTTAGGTAACAAAGATCTTGAAGAAATACAAAACATAGCTAAAGTTCTCAAAGGTAATTGTTATGCACAAGATATCAACATGAATATAGAGTCTGTAGCTTGTTTCGGGTATGCACCAGTGACCTCAGCTGGGGTAGAAAGAAGTTTTTCACAACTGAAGCATATTCTGTCTGACAGACGGCATAGTTTAACACCAGATAATTTGAAAAAAATGCTAGTAATTATGTGCAACCAGGCAACTTTGGTCATTTAATGTACTATACCTTTATATTATCATTTTTAACCATATTTTAGTGGTGGAAATACATGCCTTTTTATGTCAATCAATGCCTTTTTCATGCATTTTTTGTAATTTTATTATGCCTATTTGCCTGCCTATTTCAGAGATTTTTAGCGCCTAAACATCCTGGCTCTAGTCATCTGTTATCAGCCCTGATTTGTCCTGGTCTTGCTTCCAGTTCTCTCTTACACCCCCCCCCCACCTCCCCCATCTCTCACAATCAGCCTGAGGAAGGGTCCCAACTCAAAACGTCATCTATTCATTTTCTCCAGAGATGCTGTCTGACCTGCTGAGTTACTGCAGCACTTTGTGTACATCCTTGGTATAAACCAGCAATCTTTAACATTCTCGCATACCATTCCTATCTCACAAAATAACCTCTTCCTTCTTACACTGATTTGGATTGACAGGCGTTAAGCTGCATTTGGATATAGTGGAATGTTTAACCAGGGTAGTTCTTTATATTGCATTCTAGCACCCATAAAATCAATTAATTTTTTTAAATCCTGACAGAGCAGGATGTACTATAATTATTTTTTCTTCCTATGCTTTTGACAAGTTAACCAAATAATTTTTGAATTCATTCACATCCTTTGGGATAGTTATAAATGAAAATAATCTGAATTATATTAAAGCAGAACTTTATGAAAAACTTCCAAACCCTACCTGAAACAATGTTTACTGGCAACAGCAATGGTTGTGCTCAGCACCATATGGTTTTGCAGCTCCTTAGTGCAATCTGTATTGGTGAATACTTGGAAGTACTTACTGCAGACAACTCACCAGTTGACTGGTGTGTCTTAATTATGGTATGTAAACAAGCAAGGGTCAGGTTTTCAACACTGCTTGATGGCAGACAAAATTTGGCAATATTTGATTGGGATGACTCTTCCTGTAAATCCGAGTTCGACTCATGGATTAAATAATGGAACCATTCCTTTATTCTTCCAAAATGTCAGTAAAGATTTTGGACTTTACAGAAAAAAAATCAACTTATCTATATATCAGTTGTCATTACTGATTACAATTGTCCAAATTCTTTGGATGACACAGGATTCAGTGCCCCTCTTTAGAATTTCTTTTATACATTACCTCCACTTCCAATCTGTCTTTCTACTTTGGTTTTGATTAGAAAATAATCAATCTCAAGTGAACGTCAAAACTACTCATTTTGAAATCCCTTTTATCTCCACTATCATTGAAACCCTTTTATATTTACATTCTCTAGACTTCACTTATCCAATGCTGTCTTCCCAGATCATATCCTCGGAAGAATTCATCTGGAATTCTTCAATGCCAAAATTTTTCTTTCCCATCCATTTTTTTCCATTGCCTTAATTTGGTCACAAGATAGGAAGTTCAATAAAATATTTATGCGATCCCATGTCAATCACAATTTTGAATCCAAAATTTTTGGTACACCATTAGAATAGACCATTTTCCAGGTGTCACTTATGTCACCTCTCCTCACTGCTAACAATTATTTTCAGAGTTATAAAATGCAGAGCCTCCAGCAAATGTTATTGCTTGCTACATAAAAATCAAAATTCTTCATATATGAAATACAAAAGAAACATCGAGTGAACTAGAAATGGAAGTAACTATTGAAGTTCATCAATAATTAAAATAATTATATTTTAACCTGTTAGGAAGGTAAATATATCGTCATTTAAAAGAACAATTTTGAAAGCTGTCACAGGGTTGCTGAGCCTCACTAATTAAAATGTTTTTTTTAGACACCATGTAAAATGCACGTACCACAAAATACACCTTGAAATGGTCCCCGAGAGTTCATATGAAAATATATGAGCTACAGCAGTAATGGTTTTGCAGTTGAATTCAATAAGACAGCATTTTAGTTAGTGAAAGGTCTCCAGAGTACCTCTAAGAATTATAACAATAACTTTCTATTTAATTTCCTTCACAGCTGGCATGCTTCTGCTGCACTTCACCTTACTTGATCATGTAACTTGATCATCTGCAGATCAACTATTTTATATAAATTGTGAAATAATGCAAACACTGGACAAAAATATATACAGGTTAGTCAAAAAGTAATTCAGACCCAACTGTGGCATGTGCAAATACACACCGTATTTAGATAAACATTGGTGCCACCAAGATGAAAGAAGAAAGGCTAGCAATTTGGGTACCATTTTGGCTTTATGTGCCAAAGACGAGTAATTTCTTTGTGATTCAATGTAATTCAAGTAAAATAATTGCAGTGATGCTACAAAAGACACTGCGGATCTAGGAAATCTGAAGCAAGGAACAAAAATGCCAGACATTAGTTCATAACTTATAGGAGCAGAATTAGGCCATTTGGCCCATTAAGTCTACTCTGCCATCCAATCATGACTGATCTATCTTTCCCTCTCAACCCCATTCTCCTCCTGCCTTCTCCCCATAACCCTTGACACCCATACTAATCAAGAATCTGTCAGCCAATCTGCTATCCATATTAATATCTTCCTTCCGATCCATGGGCTTCCATTTAGCAGCATCACATGTGGCACCTTATCAAAAGCCTCCTGAAAATCCAGGTAAACAACATCCACTGCCTATCCTTTGTCTGTCCTGCTATTTACTCCGTCAAAAAATGTTAACGGGTTCATCAGCCAAGATCTCCCTTTCACAAAACCATGCTGACTTCGGCCTATTTAATCATGTGCTTCTAAGTATTCAAAAAGCCCATTCTTCATCATGGATTCTAAAATTTTACCAACCACTAAAGTCAGGCTAACCGGCATAGAGATTCTACTCTTCTGCTTTGCTCCCTTCTTGAATAGCGGAGTAATATTTCCAATTTTCCAATCGTCTGGAACCACTCCTGACTCTAGTGATTCTTGAAAGCTCACTACTAATGCCTCCACAATCTCCAAGGCCACCTCTTTCAGAACTCTGGAGTGTAGCCTAACTGGTCCAGGTGACATCCACCTTCAGACCTTTCAGCTTCCTAAGCATCTTCTCCTTAATAATAGCCACTCCACCCCCGCCCCCCCCAACTCTCTTGAATTTCAGGCACATTGCTGATGTCTGCCACTGAAAACTGATGCAAAAAACATATTCAATTCATCTGCCATTTCTTTATTCCCCACCATTACTTCTCCAATTATCATTTTCCAGCAGTCCAATGCCCACTATTGCCTCTTCCTTACTCTATATATATCTGAAGAAACTTTTGCTATCCTCTTTTATATTATTGGCTAGCTTACTTTCATATTTTGTCTTTGCTCCCCATATTGCCTTTTTTGTTAGCTTCTGTTAAATTTTTCTGTAGAATCTTTCTTCCTCTTTGGAATTAAAAGATCCTGCACATTATTACCAGAAATTCCTGTGATTCACCGTCATTCCTGCTGGGGTCCCTTTCTAATCAACTTTAGCCAGTTCCTCCCTCATGCCTCTGTAGTCACCTTCCCTCAACAGTAATACAGACACATCCAATTTAATCTTCTCCCTCTCAAATTGCACGTTGAATGTGATCATATTATGATCACTACCTCATTGTGGTTCCTTTACTTTAAGTTACCTATCAAATCAGGTTCATTACACAATACCAAATCCAGAATTACCTTTTCCCTGGTAGGCTCAATTACAAGCTGCTCTAAGAAACCATCTCGTAGGCACTCTACAAATTCCCTCTCTTGGGGTCGAGTACCAACCTGATTTTCCCAGTCTACCTGCATAATGAAATGCCCAGGATCACCATAACATTTCCTTTCTTACATGCCAATTGTATCTTTAATTTGTACCCTATATCCTGGCTACTGTTCAGGGGCCTGTAAATAACTCCCATCAGGGTCTTTTTACCTTTGCAGTTTCATAGCGACACCCACAAGGATTCTATGTCTTCTGATCCAATGACACCACTGTATTCAAAAGATCAAGTTGTATCTAACTAGAGAAATAGAAGTAAGATTTTCTGGTGACCACTGCTTCTTACTGGTGCCAGAATAAGAACATTTAAAATTTTCACCTATTAATGTTCAAGTATTACGAACTTTGGGACGATTGCAACTATGCAGCAGTGCTAAAACGTGCATAGTAAATCAGCAATCTGCTTTATTGTTTTTCTGGATTTTATTTCCATTAACTTCAATCAAAACTGTCTGATTAAAATATGGTGTTGATTCCTCATTAATCACAGCATTAAATTAAAATGGTCCACCTCTCTGTGTTTTAATAATTAAGTTTACCAAACTTTTGAAATGTTGGTGATGTTCAAAACTTAGACAGGTCCTGGCAACAGGCAACTGACAAAGTAAGCAGCAGGGCGTTGATGATTATCAAAAGTTTCAGAGACGCTTCATTTCTAGGGTTTGCTCGTTTGTCCATTATTTCAGGCTATATTACCATTGGGTCTTGCTACTTGACTACAGAAGCATCCAAAAAGCAAAGGCAGCCTCTGAGAGTTAGGTATGTTCAGGGGAAGACAGGGCTTTTTTTGTTGGAGCATCCATATCAGTGAATCCAGGAGTAATATTATTTTGTTAAAATAAAGCAGTAGAACATGATCCATAATACTTCCTATCTAAACTTCTGAGGAAAAGAAACAAGCATATTACTTCAGTGTTTTGAAGTTACTGTATCTGGCAGTAATGCTTACTGGCTTCAGATTAGCACACATTCTAGGCACACATCGGCTGTTCCCATTGAACCAAGATTACACAATCTTTATTAGATTTTTGTCTGGGCATGTCACAGCATGTGTAATGACGTAGATATTTTAATTTATTATTCAAGGTGATTAGATCTATATAAAATATATTAATTCCCTATTCAAGATTTCCAGTATCGAAAGTATGTTGCTTTTGATTCATTGCTTATTTCATTGTTTTTTTTCTCTTCCATGAACATCTAACTTGAAGAAGCTGTGTTCTCTTCTCTGATGGGATTTCCATTTGCCATTTTTTAAAACCTTATCTTCATTTCCTTTCTTGTTTATAGTGAACAGAACTCACTGCCACAGCTGCATCTTCTTCTTAGTCTACAACTTTAACCTATTCTGCATGGACTCCATTTGAAATTCCATTCCTTGCATTTTAGATCCACCCACGATTACTGGCAATCAAGATATTCATTATTTCCCAGATCATTGTTCTCATTACATCCAAAGATCCATGCTTAATACCATGTGTAGGTACAAGCATGTTCTTGGATTTTAGCAGCACCAGGCAGTTTAACAAATGACCTCCTCTTCCTTTAGGTGTCAAGGATTACAAATAGAGTCAGATTCATACAGCACCAAAATAACCTCTTTGGCTCAACTTGTCCATGTTGACATTAACTTTCCCTAAATTCCCTTCCCAAGTTTTTCTCCACACTCTGTTTTGGGGAGAAATATTCACTGAGCGACTTGTCCATCTCCTGCGGCTCCACACATAGATGATCACTTTAGTTTCTCTGTAGTTACCCCATTTCCCTTTATATAAAATGTCTTTCAATTCTTCTTAATCTTATCTGCCAGAGTTATCTCATGCCCCTTGTTTGCGTTCCTGATTTCTTTAAGTATGCTTCTCAATCTCTTATACTTCTCCAGGGTACATTTGATCCCAGCTGCCTAGATCCGATCCATGCTTCTTTCTTCCTTTTTCCTGACCAGAACTTCAGATTTGCTTGAACTCCAGAGTTGATAATTCAAGCTTTCTTCTGGATCCTCCTTCCCTTTCAGATTTCTGACACTATCTCACCTCCCAATCTAGTCCTGTGTTCGTCAAGGACATTTTTTAAATGCAGTCATTGACTATGCTTCCACATTCCCCCACACAGTATATTCCAAGTTCTCACCACTCTCTAGGTACAAACATTCCTCTTTGGGTATCCTTTAAATTTAATTTCTTATCCTAAATCTGAGACCTCTAGTTCTATCTACCTTAGCCATAGGAAAGTTTCCAACTGTCTGCCCTATCAAAATCCCACATAATTTTAAATGCCTTGCTTATTTCAATTTTAAACTTGCTCCACACCAGAGAAAACAGATCTAGCCTGCCCAGCCTCTCCTCATAACCAAAATGCACCATTCCGGGCAATATCCTGGTGAATCTTCATTGCACCGTCTCCAGTGCATCAAAACTTTTCTATTTGGTGGTAACCTGAATTGCATGTAGAACATCCAAATCATTCACATATGTTACAAATAACAAAGATTTCAGTACCAATCCCTGTGGAACACCAGTGGTCACAGACATCCACTCACACAAACAACCCTCCGCCATCGCCCTCGTCCTCCGTCCCCAGATGCCAAGCCAGCTTTTGATACAACCTATCAACTCAACCTGGATCTCATGCACCTTTTGGACCAGTCTTCTTTGTGGACCCATGTCAAAGGCCTCCCTGAAATCCATGTACCAAATCCACACTCTGCACTGCCCTCATCAATACACTTTGTTCCCCCAATCAAAACAAAAATGTCAAGTTGGTCACTTAGGATCCGGACAACACAAAGCCTGCTGGCCATCTCGAATTACTCCATCAGATCATATTATTATTTCGTGTCATCACACAACGGTTTACCAATAGCAAGCAAATTTTAGTGCCACGTCGTTGGCCTCTGCAAGATCCTTTACAGTGCATGTGTCATGCAGCATGTCACAGCTCAGGAAATGTTCCATAGTCTGGAGGCCCCCTCCGCACTCGCAGTCTGCCGCATCTTCAGTATATCCCCACTTCAGCATACCTGTCCGCAGTCCGTTATCCCTGTTGGTCGGAACCCAGTGGGAGTTTCTCAGAGGGATCGATTGCCGTGTGAATGTCTTCAGGAGATTTCTCTAGTCTCTCTTCCCAGAGATTGAGCCTTCTGGACGATACACTGCATTACAGGGGATGGACAGAAGAGAGGAAACTTCTGCATGATTTCAGACACTGAGGTAGCAAAGTGTGGTCATGTAGGGGGTGTCTTTCATCCTCATTGTCTTGGGCATTCTTTCTGATTGGCTACAGCTCTTCTGATTCCAGGAGGTGCAATACCAGAGAGTAGGTAGATGTTGTCAGTCTTCGTAGGTTTCATGCATCCACTGATGCAGCGACAGCTTGTGTTTTGCACAGGATCAATCTTCCATGCATGAGCTGAACGCTCCCATACTGCACAGGCATACTCGGCAGTGGAGAAGCAGAGAGCCAGAGCTGTTGATCAAAGATTTTAGAATTTGCTCACACCACACACTGTATCAGGTCATATAGGTCCCGTAGATGCCTCCAGGCCAGGGACATTGCTGCATCCCTTTCACTGATGCTGACCTCACCTCTTCCCACCACCACCCCACATTCCTCTCTAATCTGAAAACTCCTCCTCCCTTCACCATACATACCTGAGCCCTTACACCTCTGCCCTCTGGAGACCCTGTGCCTGACCTTTTCCCAACCCCTGTTGTATCCCCCCTGATGTTCCCCTCCAATGCAGAAACATCTGTCCTTCGCAGAGGCCTTGTCTTTCTACCCCTGTGATGACACCTCAATGAGTTCGAAGCTCGCCATGATGTCAAGATCACCTTCCTTATTTCTTTGGCCCTCAAGTGATGACCACTTCTCACATCTCCAAAATTCCTCCTCCTCCTGGAGGCTTTCTAACCTTTTCATCTCCAACTGCTGGCACGATGTCGACCGCCTTGACATCAATGCTCCCCTTACCCACTCCAATCTCATCCTTCCAAATGGGTAACCTTCCGCTCACTCAGTACCAATCCCAATATTCTCATCAAACCTGCTGATGAGGCTGTGTTGTAGACTGGCAGACTGACCTCTACCTTGCTGAGTCCAGGCATCAGTTCACAGACATCATCTACTGTTTGATCATGGCCCTATTGACAAACACCAGGCCACCAGCTCCCGAACCATCACTGATCTTATCGCCTATGACAATCTCCCCTCCACAGCATTCAACCTTAGCTCAACTCTGCACCATCTGAATCTACCTCCTTCCCAAAATCCACAAACAGGATAGGTTGGTAGGCTCTTTGTTTCTGTCTGTTCCTGTTCCACCAAACTCTCATGCCCACGCCCCCCCCCCCCCCACGCCCCCGCCCCCACCCACTGTCCATTCCCTTCCAACCTATATCATATGCTCTCCACCATTTCAATAACTTTCCATCCTTGGCTCCCAATGCCTCATCTTTACCATCTACATGGAAATCCCTTTACACCTCCATTCCCCACCATGAAGGCCTCAGGATCCTCAGGTTCTTACTTGAACAGAAATCCAGACTAGCAACTGACATTTACCACAAACTTACAGTCTCCCATAGTTACTTTGACTACACCTCCTCTCACCCTGTTTCTAGCAAGGATGTCATATTACTTTCAATTTCTTGATCTCTGCTGCATCTGCTCCCATGATGATGTGTTTCACTCTGGAGCACCTGATATTTCTGCTTTCTTCAGTTAATGTGGTGTCCCCCCCCCCCCGCTGTTGTGGATGGAGCCTTCACCCATGTCTCCTCTGTTTCCAGCATTTCTGCACTCGCTCCCCAGCCCCCAGAAGGATAGAGAAAATTGGCTTTTTAGTTAGATTAACTGATGACTCTAAATTCAGAATCATACTTTATTAGCCAAGTATGTTTTGCAACATACGAGGAATTTGATTTGCCATACAGTCACACCAATAAAAAGCAACAAAACACACAAAATACATTTTAACATGAACATCCACCAGTGACTCCTCCACATTCCTCACTGTGATAGAAGGTGGAAAAAAAAGTTCAATCTCCTTCCCTTCTTTGTTCTCCTGCAGTCGGGGGCCTCGAGCCATCTGCTGTCGGGGCGATCTTGGCTCCCTTAGCCAGCGGTCAGGCCCTCCGGGTCGGGCCGATCAAGCTCCCACATCGAGGGATCTCAGCTCCCCGCGTCTGGCAATTGGACCCCGGGTCGGGGCTAGTCGAACCTTCTGTGACTTAGGAGCTTCCTGACATCGGTCTCTACCTGAGACTGCGAGCTCCTCGATGGTTGGAGCGTCGATCTCAGGCAAGGGATCCCAGGCTCCGATGGTAAGTCCACAGCCCCGCGGTGGGGTTTACAGTCAGTCTCGAGCAAGGTCTCCAGCTCCATAGTGTTAGGCCGCAGAGCGACCAGAGATACGATCCGGAAAACAATCGCATCTCTGGCAAGGTAAGGGATTGAAAAAAAGTTTTCCCCGACGCCCTCCCCCACCCCCCACTTAAAACAAACCAGAGAACATTAACACATACTTTTAAAACACACTAAAAAATAAATTAAAAAAATAAAAGACAGACAGACAGACCGTTGGAGAGGCTGCCATCGCTGACGGCGCCACCCGGTGGAATTACCCCATGTAAAGGAGATTTAAATAAAAATAGAAGAGAGAGGTTGTAGGGGTACAGTGAAATAAGGAGAGGAGACATAGGACTGATTGGATGGCTCCACTGGAACCAACATCACCTCCTCTGTATCATAGAAAGTAAATTAATAGTTTGACAACAGGACACAGGAAATTGAAGATCCTAACGAAATTAGCTGCGGAATGGACCCCAGGACATGAGGACTGAGCAGTGGTCAGGCAACTGAACCATCCTACCACAACTAGAGAACAGTCCTGAACTACCATCTACCTGATTGGTGACTCTCAGACTATCTTTGATTGGACTTTACTGGCTTTGCCTTGCACTAAACTTTATTATCTTATCATGTATCTATACACTGTAAATGCCTCGATTGTAATCATCTATTGTCTTTCCGCTGACTGGTTAGCACGCAACAAAAGCTTTTCACTATATCCTCAGTACATGTGATAATAAACTAAACTGTTAAGGCAAGGCGAGGGATGATGGTTTGCCGGTCGATGTGTCCGGATCAAGGTATATATTCACAAAATGCTGGAGTAACTCAGCAGGTCAGGCAGCATCTCAGGAGAGAAGGAATGGGTGACGTTTTTGGTCGAGTCCCTTCTTCAGACTGATGTCAGGGGCGGGACAAAGGAAGGGTATAGGTGGAGACAGGAAGATAGAGGGAGAACTGGGAAGGGGGAGGGGAAGAGAGGGACAGAGGAACTATCTAAAGTTGGATTATTCACAAAATGCTGGAGTAACTCAGCAGGTCAGGCAGCATCTCGGGAGAGAAGGAATGGGTGACGTTTCGGGTCGAGACCCTTCTTCAGACTGATGTCGGGGGTGGGACAAAGGAAGGATATAGGTGGAGACAGGAAGATAGAGGGAGATCTGGGAAGGAGGAGGGGAAGGGAGGGACAGAGGAGCTATCTGAAGTTGGAGAAGTCGACGTTCATACCACCGGGCCGCAAACTGCCCAGGCGAAATATGAGGTGCTGCTCCTCCAATTTCCGGCGGGCATCACTATGGCACTGGAGGAGGCCCATGACAGAGAGGTCAGACTGGGAATGGGAGGGGGAGTTAAAGTGCTGGGCCACCGGGAGATCAGTTGCGTTAATGCGGAACGAGCGCAGGTGTTCAGCGAAGCGATCGCCGAGCCTGCGCTTGGTTTCGCCGATATAAATAAGTTGCGGATGCAATAGAGCAGCGGATGCAATAGATGAGGTTGGAGGAGGTGCAGGTGAACCTCTCTCACCTGGAAAGACTTTGGGTCCTTTGATGGAGTTGAGGGGGGAGGTAAAGGGACAGGTGTTGCATCTCGTGCGGTTGCAAGGGAAAGTGCCCGGGGTTAGGGTGGTTTGGGTAGGAAGGGACGAGTGGACCAGGGAGTTGCGGAGGGAACGGTCTCTGCGGAACGCAGAGAGGGGAGGGGATGGGAAGATATGGCCAGTGGTGGGGTCCTGTTGTAGGTGACGGAAATGTTGGTGGATGATATGTTGGATCCGCTGGCTGGTGGGGTGGAAGGTGAGAACGAGGGGGATCCTGTCCTTGTTGCGAGTGGGGGGAGGGGGAGCAAGAGCGGAGCTGCGGGATGTAGAAGAGACCCTAGTGAGAGCCTCATCTATAATGGAGGAGGGGAAGCCCCGTTTTCTGAAAAACGAGGACATCTCGGAAGCCCTAGTCTGAAACACCTCACCCCGGGCGCAGATGCGGCGTAGATGGAGGAATTGGGAGTAGGGGATAGACTTTTTGCAGGGGACCGGGTGGGAAGAAGTGTAGTCCAGATAGCTGTGCGGGTCGGTGGGCTTGTAGTAAATGTCCGTCACTAGTTTTTCTCCTGCGATGGAGATGGTGAGGTCCAGAAACGGGAGGGAGATGTCAGAGATAGTCCAGGTATATTTAAGGGCAGGATGGAAATTGGAGGTGAAGTGTATGAAGTCAGTGAGTTCTGCATGGGTGCAAGAGGTAGCACCAATGCAGTCGTCGATGTAGCGGAGGTAGAGTTCGGGGATGGGGCCAGTGTACGTCTGGAACAGGGATTGTTCGACGTACCCGACAAAGAGGCAGGCGTAGCTAGGGCCCATGCGAGTGCCCATAGCTACGCCTCTGGTTTGGAGGAAGTGGGAAGAGTCAAAGGAGAAGTTGTTGAGGGTAAGAACCAGCTCTGCTAGGCGGAGGAGAGTGTTGGTCGATGGGGATTGGCTGGTTATACGGTCGAGGAAGAAACGGAGGGCTTCGAGACCATCCTTGTGTGGGATGGAAGTGTAGAGTGACTGGACATCCATGGTGAAAATGAGGGAGTGGGGGCCTGGGAACCGGAAGTTATCCAGGAGATGGAGAGCATGTGAGGTGTCTTGGACGTAGGTGGGGAGGGATTTAACCAGGGGGGATAGGATGGAGTCGAGGTAGGTAGAGATAAGTTCGGTGGGGCATGAGCAGGCAGAGACAATGGGTCTGCCGGGACAGTTGTGTTTGTGGATTTTGGGTAGGAGGTAGAATCGGGCCGTGCGGGGCTGGGGAACTATGAGATTGGAGGCACTGAGGGGTAGATCGCCGGAGTTGGTGAGGTCGGTGATGGTGCTGCTGATGAAGGTCTGGTGTTTATCGGTGGGGTCATGGTCCAGGGATAGGTAGGAAGAGGTGTCTGATAGTTGTCGTCTGGCCTCGGTGCGGTAGAGGTCAGCACGCCAGACTACCACAGCCCCTCCCTTGTCAGCGGGTTTAATTATTAAATCCGGGTTGTTGCGGAGTGAGTGGAGGGCTGCACGTTCAGGAGGGGAGAGGTTGGAGTTAGTCAGGGGAGTGGAAAATTTGAGGCGGCTGATGTCACGCCGGCAGTTTGAGATAAAAAGTTCTAGTGAGGGTAGTAGGCCATACTGGGGGGTAAAAGTGGAGGGGGTCCGTTGGAGACGGGAGAAGGGGTCATCAGTGGTGGGTCGGGACTCCTTACCATGGTAAAAGGCTCGGAGGCGGAGGCGGCGGAAGAAGAGCTCCACGTCATGGCGGACGCGGAACTCGTTGATGTGGGGGCGGAGGGGAACAAAGGTAAGGCCTCTGCTGAGGACCGACCGTTCAGTGTCTGAAAGGGGGAGGTCAGGGGGGATGGTGAACACCCTTAAATATACCTGGACTATCTCTGACATCTCCCTCCCGTTTCTGGACCTCACCATCTCCATCACAGGAGAAAAACTAGTGACGGACATTTACTACAAGCCCACCGACCCGCACAGCTATCTGGACTACACTTCTTCCCACCCGGTCCCCTGCAAAAAGTCTATCCCCTACTCCCAATTCCTCCGTCTACGCCGCATCTGCGCCCGGGATGAGGTGTTTCAGACTAGGGCTTCCGAGATGTCCTCGTTTTTCAGAAAACGGGGCTTCCCCTCCTCCATTATAGATGAGGCTCTCACTAGGGTCTCTTCTACATCCCGCAGCTCCGCTCTTGCTCCCCCTCCCCCCACTCGCAACAAGGACAGGATCCCCCTCGTTCTCACCTTCCACCCCACCAGCCAGCGGATCCAACATATCATCCACCAACATTTCCGTCACCTACAACAGGACCCCACCACTGGCCATATCTTCCCATCCCCTCCCCTCTCTGCGTTCCGCAGAGACCGTTCCCTCCGCAACTCCCTGGTCCACTCGTCCCTTCCTACCCAAACCACCCTAACCCCGGGCACTTTCCCTTGCAACCGCACGAGATGCAACACCTGTCCCTTTACCTCCCCCCTCAACTCCATCAAAGGACCCAAACAGTCTTTCCAGGTGAGAGAGGTTCACCTGCACCTCCTCCAACCTCATCTATTGCATCCGCTGCTCTAGATGTCAACTTATTTATATCGGCGAAACCAAGCGCAGGCTCGGCGATCGCTTCGCTGAACACCTGCGCTCGGTCCGCATTAACACAACTGATCTCCCGGTGGCCCAGCACTTTAACTCCCCCTCCCATTCCCAGTCTGACCTCTCTGTCATGGGCCTCCTCCAGTGCCATAGTGATGCCCGCCGGAAATTGGAGGAGCAGCACCTCATATTTCGCCTGGGCAGTTTGCGGCCCGGTGGTATGAACGTCGACTTCTCCAACTTCAGATAGCTCCTCTGTTCCTCCCTTCCCCATCTCCTTCCCAGATCTCCCTCTATCTTCCTGTCTCCACCTATATCCTTCCTTTGTCCCACCCCCGACATCAGTCTGAAGAAGGGTCTCGACCCGAAACGTCACCCATTCCTTCTCTCCCGAGATGCTGCCTGACCTGCTGAGTTACTCCAGCATTTTGTGAATAAATCGATTTGTACCAGCATCTGCAGTTATTTTCTTATATCTAAAGTTGGAGAAGTCCGGATCAAGGAGTCGGTAGAGTAGGCTGCTGGAGGCCCTGCAGCACCCTGGGGCTCGACGGGATAGGACACAACCTGAGTGATGGAGGACACTGAGAATTTTGCATGGCCAAACCGACCTTGCAACACCGCCAGGAAAGCGGGCCTTTGTGACCAAGTAGAGAACTTTACATTTGTAACAGCTTGAAAATGGCACCAAAACATGCCGACTCTTGTACACTATCTCAATATATCATTTCTTTACACTTGTGCTTATGTATAGTAATACTTTTACTGAACTGTATTCAAAAAAGGAATTTTACTGTACCTCTGGTGAGGATTATCATAGAGGATGATTTGTCCCCTATCTTCACTGATTGGGGTCTGTTGGTCAGGAAGTCGAGGATCCAGTTGAAGAGATGAGTGCTGACACCAAGAGAAACCCAGACACTAAGTCACAAATTATTGCCAAGTTTCCTCACCATCAAGATGCAGTCTAATGAAGTGGCTCGACCCAAAACGTCGCCTATTCCTTTTCTCCAGAGATGCTGCCTGACCTGCTGAGTTACTCCAGCATCTTGTGTCTATCTTCCTCACCATCAATATCTTTAGAGCGATTACTGACCAGGTTGAAACTAGATGGGCACAGACACAGAAATATCACATAGGCCTGGCATCTGTAGTGTGTAAAATACTAGAATCTATTAGGAAAATGGTAACAGAGCACATCATTGGCCAGAACCAATGTGGATCTATGAAAGGGAAGTCACATTTGTCAAATCTGTTAAGTTTTTGAAATAGTAATTAACAGATTAGATGCAATATATTTGAACATGAAATGAAATGGACAATTTTCTTTATAAGATGGATCTGGAGTTGAGACTTCTCGAACCAAAGCTCACGATCTTTGTAGCGGCAACTTAGTTCTTCCCAATAAAGTCCTTAAGCTTACTGTTGACAGAGGAGGGGAGCGATGGTTCTTGACGCAAATAACAATGACAGAGAGATCTTCACGACGTTGCAGTCTAATCAGTCGTTTATTGAAGTAATAATACAAAACAGATGCGTATATCTCCTGTCGTTAACTTGTTTGTTTGACTTGTTTGTTAAGAACTTAGTATCTCACCGTAACTCCTTCGTATCCTGTTACTGACTAAAACCCTACGTTTTAGTAGGCTTGACTTCTCTAGTATGGCTGCTAAAACCCTATGTCCAGCAGATTCTGGTGTTACTTGTATGGTCCGCCAAATCCCTTTGTTCAGCAGACTCCTCGATGTTGCACTGAAGCATTACATCAGTGCTGGGCAAACTATACTCATAATTCTGACTTCTCCCATGGCTACTCCCAATCCATATACATAAGATTAGTATTATCTCACAACAGCCCCCTGGTGTCCAAACATAATACAGCAGGATGCAAAGAATATAATAATATGCTAAGATAACAAATAAACGCAAAATGGCTCCTACAATCTTGAAATAAATGATTGTTCAATCAAGACAAAGACAAAAAGGCATTTGCTGCATTTCACCCAGCCTTTTAGATCATTGAAATTTCTCTCAGCAATATGGTTCCCCTTTATTAATCAAGAAATGGTTGCATTAAATTCTAGGTTTAAAACTTCTAAATTGCTCTACAATTACTAGGTAATGAAGCACAAATTGAGAAAGCTCATTAACAAAAACAGTAAAGATATCATTCTACTGAAATGTGATACAACCAAGAGTTCACTGGGTTCAAAAGTACTTTTACAGTATGTCCTTCATGCTGCATTCATTGAAAAAACAGACAAAATACTACAAAGCTTACATAGAACAAAAAACAGTCCAGTGCAGAAACGGGCCCTTCAGCCCACAATGACTGTGCCAAACATGATGCCAAGAACAGCCCTTAATGGCCTGCATATAATCCACATCCCTCCATATCCATGTTTTTCCAAAAGTCATACAACAAATATCTGAATGTAGATATTTAATGATATTTAAACATTAACTTCGGAAAAGAGAACAAAATTATACAGAATTGATCAGAGTGTTTATTGAAGTTATTTTTCAACAAGGCAAAAATCACAATATCAAAAGATAAACACCAATCAAATTTAAAACGGAATCATTCTTTCTCCTTGCTAATTTTTCAAATTCTCCATAAAGTATTAATCCAGCTGTATTGCAGCTCAAGTATTTATTTTTCAGCCTCTGGAACATCAAAATGAGCACACGCTAATGGTAAATGACAGTAAATCTCAGCAACCTCTTGATTCTTTACCTAAATTTTGCAAATGCACACTATCAACTGAACAAATTGACATACATTTCATATTCCTAACATTTGACAAAGCATCAAAATGCAGCCAAACACCTATATTACTGGTTTGGACCTGCTAGACCAAAAGATGTTTAAAGAAGTTTGTTCCAAGAGATTCAAAATCATATCCTATGCCTTTTTATTTTGAACCTTTTTATTCTGAAGCATTGGAAATGCAGAACACATTTATTAAGCTGAACATCAAGAAGATAACAGAATTATCAGTTACCATAAAAAGCAGATTTAGAAGTGCAGCATCTTAATAGCTTAATTGTCTTACTCTTCATATTCAACAATAAAGGATTTGGTGAATCCAAGATTGGCAATGAATCATTATACCTCAACATTAACTTAATTTGGTTATTACAGTCATTGCACAATTTTAAAGTAGCTCATAACTAAAATAGAGGGAGTTTTTCTTGCTAAGGAACACTTAAAAATAAGACCTAAACAAATTCCTTTGCAACACTAATCACGACCCCCACCCATGGAAACAAAAATAATTAAAAAAGGCAGGTTTTTAACATATTAAAATGTAGTATATCCAAATGACTATATTCGTTTTAAAATCAGTTACATATCTTGATTTCTTGTCCTTGGTTCTCATTACTAATTTTATTTATATCATACGCTCATCTGCTTTTTGTCCTATTTATTGTTCTTTCCAACATTTGCCTATGTTTTTTATTTTATTTAAATTGCATGTCGAATTTGTACATAACAGTCAACAATTTGCTACGGAATCCAGCAGTATTGGCAGTTACGACAACAAAACTGGGCGGCACGGTGGCGCAGCGGTAGAGTTGCTGCCTTACAGCGAATGCAGCGCCGGAGGCTCGGGTTCGATCCTGACTACGGGCGCCGTCTGTACGGAGTTTGTACGTTCTCCCCGTGACCTGCGTGGGTTTTCTCCGAGATCTTCAGTTTCCTCCCACACTCCAAAGACGTACAGGTATGTAGGTTAATTGGCTGGGCAAATGTAAAAATTGTCCCTAGTGTGTGTAGGATAGTGTTCATGTGCGGGGTTCGCTGGGCGGCGCGGACACGGTGGGCCAAAGGACCTGTTTCCGCGCTGTATCTCTAAATCTAAATCTAAAATCTAAAAACTATTCTATCATTATTCCTGTCCCCAATTATAAACCTGGACTACCTTTATCTTCTAAGATCTATCATTTAAAAAGAAATAAAAATGATAGACCAGAGCCCTGCTTTCAACCTACGTAAACTGACAGGACTGCAGATTTCTTCAACCAATATTCGCCGTGCACTAAAGTCCACAATTCTCATCATCTTTCTCTCTCTCTTTCTGCACTGCTACCCCAGATCTAAACCAATCAACTTCCAAATTACTCCACTACATCTTCAAATCATTTATCAGCTGCTTTTTATTTTCTCCATGATCTTTTCCAACTAAATGCCCTTTTATATACCTCCCATACGATAGTTCCAGCTTCTTGTTTCTAGAATTCACGAATAGCAGTCATTAATTTCTTCTCCTCAGGAATTTATTTTATCCACCACATTACTTTGTCACTACTTCAAAAATGGTTCTCAAACTCTGTTTTCAACCCATTAAAAAAATCCAAAATAATTTGCAGATGCTGAAATAAAAACAGCATATGCTGGTCAGGCAGCATCTGTGGGTAGGGGAACAGTAAATATTTCAGGTCCAGGACCTTTCATTAGAACAGCCAGGGAAAACTGTTTTATTTAGGTAGCAGAGAAGGTGGGGAAGGGAGATGGGCAGACAAAAGGAACAACGCAAGATAACAAAGGGAATAGGTAATGTGGTCGAGCAATTAAACAGATGTAGGCTTCTAACTGTACAATCTGTTGCTAATGGTAACAGGTCTTCTTCTTAGGCCCCCTCGGTCATGGCTGACCATGGGTGATGCATCCTAGTTGGCTGCTTGCTCCACACCTCGGCTAGAGCAGCGTCGCTTGTGGCTGAAGAGACCAATGCGGGAGTGACAGTCTCTATCGCAAAGGTCACATTTGTGTGTGGTCTCTGGTCTGTTGAAGTTGCTGCGCTCCTTTCTGCGTGCCCGCTTGTCTGCCGCTGCGTTCATCCATTTCTCGTCGCCCGTTTTGAGATGTTGGTTCAAGGTGCCTCTCCACCTCGTACGGTCAGCTGCAAGGCTCTCCCAGGGCTCCACATCGATGTCAAGCGCCTTCAAATCTCACTTGCAGACATCTTTGTAATGCAGCTGGGGGGGGGGGGGGTTCTCCTCCCAGATGTCAGCTCTCCATAAAGGATGTCTTTTGGAATACGGCCATCCTCCATGCGGTGGACATGACCCAGCCACCGCAGCCTGCGTTGCTTAAGGAGTAACAGGTAAGACTACAGAAAATAAAGAGCCGAGCCACAATGATGACGGGAAGCAGAAATGGCCAGTTCTGATGTGAACTTTAAAAAAATCACCCAAAGCTGGAGAAATCAATATTGACTGCTGCAGGATGCAACGTACTCTGATTTTTCATTGGATCTCGTAATAACAGCACAAAAACAGCACAAAAAGCCACAAACAGAAAAAAAAAATTCAGAGTGGCAAAATCTCCACATGTGGTTAAAGTGCACATTGTCAGATTTTAATAAAAGCCATTTTTATACATTTTGGTTTCACCATGTAGAATTTACAGCAATGTTTATATATAGTCCCCCCCCCCCCCCCATTGCAGGGCACCATAATGTTCGGGACACAGCAATGTCACGTAAATGAAAGTAGCCATGTTTAGTATTTTGTTGCAAATCCTTTGTATGCAATGACTGAAGTCTGCGATTCATGGACATCACCAGTTGCTGGGTGTCTTCTCTGGTGATGCTTTGCCAGGCCTGTATTGCAGCCATCCTTAGCTTATGCTTGTTTTGGGGGCTAGTCACCTTCAGTTTTCTCTTCAGCATATAAAAGGCATGCTCAACTGGGTTCAGATCGGGTGATTGACTTGGCCACTCAAGAATTTACCATTTTTTAACTTTGAAAAAATCCTTTGTTGCTTTTGCAGTATGTTTGGGATCATTGTCTTGCTGCAGAATGAACTGCTGGCCAATGAGTTTTGAAGCATTTGTTTGAACATGAGCAGATAGGATGTGTCTATACTCTTCAGAATTCATTATGCAACTACCATCAGCAGTTGTATCATCAATGAAGATAAGTGAGCCGGTATCTTCAGCATCCATACATGCCCAGGACATAACACCCCCACCACCGTTTTTCACAAATGAGGTGGTATGCTTTGGATCTTGGGCAGTTCCTTCTCTCCTCCATACTTTGCTCTTTCCATCACTCCGATACAAGTTAATCTTAGACAGTCTTTCCAGGTGAGACAGAGGTTCACCTGCACCTCTCCAACCTCATCTATTGTATCCACTGCTCTAGATGTCAACTTCATTACATCAGTGAAACCAAACGCAGCCTCGGCGATCGTTTCGCTCAACATCTTCGTTCAGTCCGCCTTAACCAACCTGATCTCCCGGTGGCGGAGCACTTCAACTCCTCCTCCCACTCTGACCTTTCTGTCATGGGCCTCCTCCAGTGCCATAGTGAGGCCCACCGGAAATTGGAGGAACAGCACCTCATATTTCACTTGGGCACCTAGATAGTTTCTCTGTCCCTCTCTTCCCCTCCCCAGTTCTCCCTCTATCTTCCTGTCTCCACCTATATCCTTCCTTTGTCCCGCCCTCCTGACATCAGTCTGAAGAAGGGTCTCGACCCGAAACATCACCTATTCCTTCTCTCCTGAGATGCTGCCTGACCTGCTGAGTTACTCCAGCATTATGTGATACCTTCTAAGTTAATCTTAGTCTCATCTGGACCTTTTTCCAGAACTGTGGTTGCTCTTTTAAGTACTTCTTGGCAAACTGTTACCTGGCCATCCTATTTTTGCAGCTAACCAGTGGTTTGCATCTTGCAGTGTAGCCTCTGTAGATCTGTTCATGAAGTCTTCTGCGGACAGTGGTCATTGACAAATCCACACCTGAAGAGTGTTTCTGATCTGTCGGACAGGTGTTTGGGGATTTTTCTTTATTATAGAGAGAATTGCAGATGATACTAAGCTGGGGGGTAGTGTGAATTGTGAGGAAGATGCAATAAGGCTGCAGGGTGACTTGGACAGGTTGTGTGAGTGGGCGGATACATGGCAGATGCAGTTTAATGTAGATAAGTGTGAGGTTATTCACTTTGGAAGTAAGAATAGAAAGGCAGATTATTATCTGAATGGTGTCAAGTTAGGAGGAGGGGGAGTTCAACGAGATCTGGGTGTCCTAGTGCATCAGTCAATGAAAGGAAGCATGCAGGTTCAGCAGGCAGTGAAGAAAGCCAATGGAATGTTGGCCTTCGTAACAAGAGGAGTTGAGTATAGGAGCAAAGAGGTCCTTCTACAGTTGTACCGGGCCCTGGTGAGACCGCACCTGGAGTACTGTGTGCAGTTTTGGTCTCCAAATTTGAGGAAGGATATTCTTGCTATGGAGGGCGTGCAGCGTAGGTTCACTAGGTTAATTCCCGGAATGGCGGGACTGTCGTATGTTGAAAGGCTGGAGCGATTGGGCTTGTATACACTGGAATTTAGAAGGATGAGGGGGGATCTTATTGAAACATATAAGATAATTAGGGGATTGGACACATTAGAGGCAGGAAACATGTTCCCAATGTTGGGGGAGTCCAGAACAAGGGGCCACAGTTTAAGAATAAGGGGTAGGCCATTTAGAACGGAGATGAGGAAGAACTTTTTCAGTCAGAGAGTGGTGAAGGTGTGGAATTCTCTGCCTCAGAAGGCAGTGGAGGCCAGTTCGTTGGATGCTTTCAAGAGAGAGCTGGATAGAGCTCTTAAGGATAGCGGAGTGAGGGGGTATGGGGAGAAGGCAGGAACGGGGTACTGATTGAGAGTGATCAGCCATGATCGCATTGAATGGCGGTGCTGGCTCGAAGGGCTGAATGGCCTACTCCTGCACCTATTGTCTATTGTCTATTGTCTAATTCTTCTGTCATCAGCTGTGGAGGTCTTCCTTGGCCTGCCAGTCCCTTTGCGATTAGTAAGCTCACCAGTGCTCTCTTTCTTCTTAATGATGTTCCAAACAGTTGATTTTGGTAAGCCTAAGGTTTGGTTGATGTCTCTAACAGTTTTATTCTTGTTTCTCAGTCTCATAATGGCCTCTTTGACTTTCATTGGCACAACTTAGGTCCTCATGTTGATAAACAGCAATAAAAGTTTCCAAAGGTGATGGAAAGACTGGAGAAAAGACTGGGTGCTGAGAGCCCTCTTATACTTGCATTAAGGAGGCAATTAAGCACGCCCGAGCAATTACAAACGCCTGTGAAGCCATGTGTCCCAAACTTTATGGTGCCCTGAAATTGGGGGACGATGTATAAACACGGCTGTAATTTCTACATGGTGAAACCAAAATGTATAAAAATGGCCTTTAATAAAATTTGACAATGTGCACTTTAACCACATGTGATTTCTTTCAATTACAAATCTCAAATTGTGGAGTACAGAGGCAAATAAATAAATGATGGGTCTTTTCCCAAACATTATGGAGGGCACTACAAGTATTAAACATGCTCAGCATTAAACATGCCATTGAAATTATCCATAATTAAGAATGTTAAACAATGTTTTCAGAGAGGGTCCTTGCAGAGCAGCATAGACATCGTTAGATTTCCAAATTTAAATGTGCATATTGGTGTACAATTTATCCCACAAAATACTGAGCACTGATAACCTAATTTCCAGTGCAAAACCCAAGTGACTTCACAGATATTACAGCACTGTGTCAAAGGTGTGGCAGAGGGTACAATTTATGTCTGAACACATGAACAATAAGATGTAAAAAGTCTCTTCCTAAACAACCAGAATAATCATCACACAAATGAAAATTAAATTCTGATGTATACCAATTGTAAAAGCACTAGACTTTTATATTAGAAATACAATTTTGTCAATAATTATTATTATGGAATTAAAAATATTCTGAAGGTAGACACAAAATTCTGGAGTAACTCAGCGGGACAGCAGCATCTCTGGAGAGAAGGAATGGGTGACGTTTCGGGTCAAGACCCTTCTTCAGACCTTCTCTCCAGAGATGCTGCCTGTCCCGCTGAGTTACTCCAGCATTTTGTGTCTAATTTTGATTTAAACCAGCATCTGTAGTTCTTTCTGACTCCTAAAAATATTCTGATTAACACTGATCAGCCAAAACATTATGAACACCTGCCTAATATGCTGTTGGTCCTCCGTGTGCAGCCCCATACGCAGCAGGGTGCGATGCACTGTGTATTGTGACACATTCCTCCTGTGACCACCATTATAAATTTCTGTGACTTGTGCCACAGTAGACCTTCTGTCGGTTCGGACCAGACTGGATAACCTTCGTTGCCCTCGCTCATCGATGAGCCATGGGAGCCCAACCCTGTCGCCGGTTTGTGGTTTGACTCTCCTCGGACCACTGTCTGTAGGTACTCGCCACTGCTGACCGGGAGTACCCCACAAGCCTTGCCGTTTCAGAGATGCTCTGACCCAGTCGTCTGGCCATAACAATTTGGCCCTTGTTAAAGTCACTCAGGTCTTTACTCCTGCCCATTTCTCCTGCATCCAACACATCAACTTCAAAAATTGACTGTTCACTTGCTACCTAATATATCCCACCCCTTGACAGGTGCCATTGTAACAAGATAATTAATGTTATTCACTTCGCTTGTCAGTGGTCATAACGTTTTGGCTGATTGGTGTGGAGCACCTACACCAACACAAACTGTGACCTCAACTTAATGCACAAGACATGTTCCCAGGAATGGCAGGAACTGGTCTCTATAGCATTATATGTAGAGATGCATTACTGACAGTGCTGCTGTGCCAGGAACTTGTACCAGCTCCTGCCCTCTCTGTGCCTGGAACCTGGCATGAATCCAGCTATGAATTGCCCTATGGCACAGTGTGAAGCAAGAGCCTGTAAAAAGGTTGGTTGAAACAAGGAACTGAAGAAGGGTCCTGACCCCAAATGTCACCTGTCCATGCTTTCCAAGCTTGCTACCAGACCCGGTGAATTACTCCAGAACTTTGCATCTTTCCTATAAAGTTGGGGTTAGGGGGAGTGGGGGAAACAGTTCAGCTGCTTATCTGGGTGCAGGACTGACACTGCATGCTTTCGCTCTTACATTTCTTTGCTTTAAACACAAATAGATTGCTAAGTAGGTAAGATATGAAACTGTTGGTCTGGGGACCAGGGCTGCAGCTGACCAGAATGGAGAGGGGAGACCATTGCTGGGGATTAACAAAAGCTGCTCAATTTACTCACAGACCACTTGGATAATAAATGATCTCTCTTATCACCACCTGTATGTTTTGGGTTACGATCCACCCCTTCTTTCTGTTGCTAACACAGCTCTACCCAGCCCAGAAAATTTTCTATGGTAATATGCTCAACATAGAAAGCAAGCTCAAGGCATTTTCCCTAAGAGAAAGCTAACTCGAGTAGCTGTGAAGCATAAACAAAAGTGGCAGTTCGCAGCTTCCATCACATCCAGCAGTTATTGAGGAGAGAGACTGAAGGATCTGTGCAGTCTATCAACACATGGAGCAGGTGCTACCCCTTTCTTACAATGGGCCATGCTTACCCAGTCCACCCATCACTAACCTTAAAAATAAGGCTTCTCCACACTTGTTTTGCTGCAGGAATGGCAGCACAGGGCACGGATTAATGCTAGGTTCCTAGCACAACAGTGTGCAACCAGACCAGTGGGCAAGCACATGCAAGCATGGATGGAGGATGAAGGCGGTTGTAATGAATCTACGTTCTGCAGGATAGCACAGAGCAGGATACTAGTGTGTGTCATTAAATAGTGTCTTTAATGTTTCAAAGCATCTCACAAGAATTGAAATGCAAAGAAAAACTACAACTACTTGCAAAACAACAACATTATGCAGTGCATTTGAAACACCAAAAATGCATCAAAACACAAGTAAGTGCACTCAGACAAAAATGTAGAGATACAAAAGATACAGAATTAAAAGCATTGGTCAAAAGGGTGCATTTTAAGGAATGAAAATATTTAGGATCTTGTCCTGAATCCCTAGAAGAGATTTAGGGAACAAAGTTCAGAGCACCTTAGATTGGTTCGTCGTTGTCGTGGCTATCCCTCGAGGTCGAGGATGATAGTCTATGTTCCGTTGTTTTAATGAACTCTCAGGTGGCCTACGAGTCCAATCCTGGCTTTGAAAGTTCTTCGGCATTCAGGGCAGGTAATTCCAGATGTCAGAGCGGGCTTCGGTTGTTGCTGCCTCTCTTTCCGTTTACTTCTCTTTTCTTCTAATTCTGCGCATCTGTTGGCTTCGAAGGTCGCTGTTCCCTTTTTGGATGATGGTTCGCCAGAGTTTCCTGTCCTTGGCATTGGTTTCCCAATTGTCGATGTCGATTTCACATTTCTTCATGCTGGCTTTTAAGGCGTCTTTGAATCTCTTCTTTTGTCCGCCTCTTTTACGTTTGCCTTTTTTAAGCTGGGAGTAGAAGGTTTGCTTTGGTAGACGCTCGTCTTCCATCCGAACAACATGACCGCTCCATCTTAGTTGGTTCTTGATGACGAAGGCTTCGATGCTTGATGTTTTTGCTTCATTCAGCACGCTGACGTTGGTTCTTCTGTCTTCCCAGCTGATATTTAAGCTGCTTCTAAGACAAGTGTTTTCAGATGGTGTTGGTATGTTGTCCAGGTTTCTGATGCATACAGGAGCGTTGGAATCACCACTGCTTTGTACATTAACATTTTGGTGTCTGTTCGGATGTCACAATTTTGAAAGACTCGTGCGAAGACGTCCAAAAGCTGTTCCACACCACTTAAGACAATGATGGATCTCGTCGTCAAGGTCGACATTGGAGGAGAGATGACTTCCAAGGTACGGAAAGTGATCCACATTTTCCAGGGTTGTTTCACAAAGTTGAGTTGACGGTTCTTTCCGATTTGTCTCAGTTGGTAACGATTGGTAGATAACCCGAGTCCTCTTGGAGTTGATGGTCAGTTCAAGTTTTGTGTATGCACTGTTGAAGGCAGTCAGGATCTGTTGCAGATGATTTTCTGAGAGAGTTGCAACACAGTTGTCGTCTGCGTATTGGAACTCGATGGGGGAGTTCGTGGATGTCTTAGTCTTGGACTTGAGATGGGCAAGATTGAAAAGTCTGCCATCTGTTCTGTAGACGATTTCGACTCCTGGGGGTAGGTCGTCCTTGATGATGTGGACGGTTGTCGCAATGAAGATGGTGAACAGTGTTGGGGCAATCATGCATCCCTGGTTCACTCCTGATCTGACTTGAAATGGCTCACACTTGCTGTTGCTAGATTGGTTATACATTAGACAAATGTATAAAAGGTCCACATTGTAGAAAAGTACAGTTCTCACAGTGGTGTATGCAGAATTTGAAGAGATTACAAAAGAGGCAAGAAAATGATTTAATTACAAAGATAAGCTTTTCACATTTGAATTACTGCTAAAACTAGGAGCCAATTTAGATCAAGGGTTTAGGGCAGAGTTTAATACAGTAATGTACAAGAATCTCAGGTGAACTGACATTCACATGGCAAATAGTCAAGTTTACAAAAGAAGGCATGGTTTAGAAGATGACTTTGATATCCCCAAGGACATTCTAAATTCATTTAACTGCAGATTACAAAAACAATTTGAATAATAAATTATATTTTGTATAATGCAATTTACTTTTTTGTATTATTCATTTAAAACATTTATGATCAATATATATATATATATATTAAAAACACTAAATGCTGAAAATAAATTAACAGACTACTACAAGCGAAGTTAATTTTTATGATTTTCTACAAAATCAGGAAAAACAGCACGCAAAAAACCCCACTTGCATAAACAATATTCCTGCACCTCAAGAACAAAGCCGACAGCTTTGATATGTCTCTCATGTATTTTATGCATACATATACTAGCCTTTGTAAAGAACTATGATTAAACTAAGCATGAGAATATGTGAGAAGCAAGAAGTGGGCCATTCAACTCTGAGCCTGCAACAGCTATCAATAAGACAGACCTGGAGGAGATTTTGCACTGGAGCAGACGAAATGTGTCCTACATCTCTCAATAAAGTCATCATGGTTGATCCATTTCAACACCATCTATCTGTCCATCTTTTAATCCACTTAATTTATTGCCCTCTATCACATATATAATGAACAACCGAGGATCCAAAACTCAGAATTTGAAAGTCTGATAACACATTAAACTGTTACATAAATATACAGTGAAATTGACCTGATCTTCCATATCTTACTACAAAGAAATCTATCTGGATTTAGAACTTTGAGAGCAGGATTGAATTCATGCAGTGTCAGCAATTACACTGCAAATGCTTAATGATTGAGCCGAATGATCAATGCTTTCTTTCATAGCAGTAAAACAAATTTTATAATGGTTTAACATTTTTCACAGATTTTAAATAGTTAATTTAATAAATTTTAGAACAGACATTTTGTCCGTCAGTTTTATTCAATTTTAATACTTTGTTTGAAAATGTGCTTACATAACAGCTTGAAATAGCAAATGTGTGGAACTAAGTGACAACGTTAATCCTGAATTATTGAGTTTATGACTATTTTTCATCTGCTTCAGAACCGTTTATAAAAATCCTTAGGAGGTTAATATTTACACAAAAAGTTCAAAGCAAAACCAAAATAAGAGTGAATGCAAAGCTGCAAAACATTATTTATGCCACATGGACAATGATAACAATGAAAGAAGCCAGGCATTTAATGAATCTTTTTCTGGGTTTTCACTGATGATTGAATTCCATTTTACTGAGACAAATGCAACTTAAAACTTTCTTTTAATCTATAATTATTTGTATTTTTTAATCCATTGCAAACTATTGAGCCAAAGGCAGGAAATGGTGTTGGGTAGACTGATGGGACTGAAGGCTGATAAATCCCCAGGGACTGATGGTCTGCATCCCAGAGTACTTAAGGAGGTGGCGCTAGAAATTGTGGACGCATTGGTGATCATTTTCCAATGTTCTATAGATTCAGGATCAGTTCCTGTGGATTGGAGGGTAGCTAATGTTGTCCCACTTTTTAAGAAAGGAGAGAGAAAACGGGAAATTATAGACCAGTTAGTCTGACATCAGTGGTGGGGAAGATGCTGGAGTCAATTATAAAAGACGAAATTGCGCAGCATTTGGATAGTAGTAACAGGATTGTTCCGAGTCAGCATGGATTTACGAAGGGGAAATCATGCTTGACTAATCTTCTGGAATTCTTTGAGGATGTAACCAGGAAAATTGACAGGGGAGAGCCGGTGGATGTGGTGTACCTTGACTTTCAGAAAGCCTTCGACAAGGTTCCACATAGGAGATTAGTGGGCAAAATTAGAGCACATGGTATTGGAGGTAGGGTACTGACATGGACAGAAAATTGGTTGACAGACAGAAAGCAAAGAGTGGGGATAAATGGGTCCCTTTCAGAATGGCAGGCAGTAACTAGTGGGGTACCGCAAGGCTCGGTGCTGGGACCGCAGCTATTTACAATATACATTAATGACTTAGATGAAGGGATTAAAAGTACCATTAGCAAATTTGCAGATGATACAAAGCTGGGTGGTAGTGTGAACTGTGAGGAAGATGCTATGAGGTTGCAGGGTGACTTGGACAGTTTGTGTGAGTGGGCGGATGCATGGCAGATGCAGTTTAATGTGGATAAGTGTGAGGTTATCCACTTTGGTGGTAAGAATAGGAAGGCAGAGTATTATCTGAATGGTGTCAAGTTAGGAACAGGGGGACGTACAACGAGATCTGGGTGTCCTAGTGCATCAGTCACTGAAAGGAAGCATGCAGGTACAGCAGGCTGTGAAGAAAGCCAATGGAATGTTGGCCTTCATAACAAGAGGAGTTGAGTATAGGAGCAAAGAGGTCCTTCTGCAGTTGTACAGGGCCCTAGTGAGACCGCACATGGAGTACTGTGTGCAGTTTTGGTCTCCAAATTTGAGGAAGGATATTCTTGGTATTGAGGGCGTGCAGCGTAGGT
Organism: Rhinoraja longicauda; assembly: GCF_053455715.1. Lineage (NCBI taxonomy): Eukaryota > Metazoa > Chordata > Chondrichthyes > Rajiformes > Arhynchobatidae > Rhinoraja > Rhinoraja longicauda. Next base: position 46,103,201 of record NC_135955.1, on the reverse strand, counting down.
TTACTAGGTTAATTCCCAGAATGGTGGGACTATCATATGTTGAAAGGCTGGAGCGACTAGGCTTGTATACACTGGAATTTAGAAGGATGAGAGGAGATCTTATCGAAACGTATAAGATTATTAAGGGGTTGGACACGTTAGAGGCAGGAAACATGTTCCCAATGTTGGGGGAGTCCAGAACAAGGGGCCACAGTTTAAGAATAAGGGATAGGCCATTTAGAACTGAGATGAGGAAAAACTTTTTCAGTCAGAGTTGTGAATCTGTGGAATTCTCTGCCTCAGAAGGCAGTGGAGGCCAATTCTCTGAATACATTCAAGAGAGCTGGATAGAGCTCTTAAGGATAGCGGAGTCAGGGGGTATGGGGAGAAGGCAGGAACGGGGTACTGATTGAGAATGATCAGCCATGATCACATTGAATGGCGGTGCTGGCTCGAAGGGCCGAATGGCCTCCTCCTGCACCTTTTGTCTATTGTCAAGCATATGCACCAAGATGCACAGGCGTGAAATTTCCAGGATGATGCCTGATAGATAGAATTGCCAATTTTGCCATTTAAGTAACATTAAAAATATGAATCTTATCAGACTACTTAAAGTTAGTGTACAAAGTACACAGCAAATGGCTGAATTCAACACCAAGTTTTTTCTGGAAGTAATATATGAATTTAACAGCGTAAACAATCATCCATGTACCCCAGTCAAACAATCTTTAAGAACTGAGAACATCTTTCAATTATCAATGCAACACCATAAATATACAGAATACATCAATATATCACTAAAGGTGATTTAAAACCGCAGAACATTTCAATACAAATCCAGAACCTGATTATTTCATGCTGCACTTGAAAATCATTGTCAGGCATATGCATTACTTGCTAGTTGCTACATATCAGCCCACTCACACACCAAGGAGATTTGATCAGACAATGCTTAATGTGTGCAATGTTTTTAACACCTCCAATCCCCTAATATCTACATTTTTACAAAACTTCAGGTCATATTTAATTGGTATCCAAATTTTGCTCAGCTGCAATCCTGGATTGTAATCTATTTTAACAGCCATGGGACACAGGCATAAACTTTAGTAAAATAGTAATGAAAATTACATTTGAGGTTATGTAATTGATTTCTGGAAGTTTATTCTCAACAATAAAATATAGTTTGTTTCTTTCAAAATGTAATTGTTTCTAAACATTCAGTATGAATAAAGGTGCTCTGGCTTCTTTATCTCTAATGTTGTCACTAGTGTGGTACCTCACAGATCAGTGCTGTTGCCGTAACAACTTTCTATCTACAATGACAAACGAAGGGACAGAGTGAACATACATATCCAAATTTGTTGATAATACCAAAATAGATACGGAGGTAAATAATTAATGAGAAAAGCACAAAGCAGTGGCACATGGATTATAATGTGAAGAAATGTGAAGTTATACATTTAGTGGGAACAACAGAAGAAAATAGAAACTTGTAATTGTTAGTATTCAGAGATCTGCATGTTCTTGTACAAGAACAACAAAAATGGCATAGCAAATAATTATGACATGTGATTTTTATTGCAAGGGAGAATGACAGCACAAGGATAGGAAGTCTCACCTATTTAAGGAAGGAAATAGAAAAATGCATACAGACAATGCAACAATTCTTGGGATAAGTAGGCCTACGAAGTTTAGTTGAAAACAATCACAAGATTCTGAGAAGCTTTATGGAAGACAAGCTGAGTAGATGTGTCGCCTCTTACTCTGAGACCAAGACTGAGATGAAGCGGTGAACTCTGTACCCCAGTCAGCTGTAGACACCGACCCATTAAGCGGAAGTAGAAAGATCTATAGACTTTACAGTGATCAGCCAAGAATGGTGAGGCAAAGTCAAACATCAAATCACTCATCTTATTTAACAACAGGATGATATTATCTCTTATATTCCTAATAGCGCCACTGACTTGGTCCCATTGTTGGTTGTTTAGTCATAGCCAGAGAATCATCTGTAATTATCACTGCTCCTTTTTTAGCAATGTTCGAATGTTATGTTTCAATTACATCATCTCTTATTCTTCTAAACCTGAGGGTACAAGTACAGGAGACACAAGAGACTGCAGATGCTGGAAACGAACAAAAGTACAATGTGCTGGAGGAACTCAGTGGCTCAGACATCATTTGTGGAGGGAATGGACAGACGATGTTTCTTCAGACTGATGCATTTTGTCTTTTTATTTACATGCTGAACCTGCGCATTTACATTCAGAATTTCTGAATCAAAGAACTCAAGTGCTGTGCACATAAATACCTCTCAGTTTTATCATTGAACAAAAATATTCTGCTTTTCTATCTTTTCCTGCCTCAGATTTTGAACATTATATTCCATCTACCATGTATTACTCATTTACCTCCCTCTGTAGCCTCTTTACATCATCATCACACACACTAACACCCATTGTTGAGGCAGCAGCAATATTTGCATATGTTATATGAAAATAAAATTGTCAATGCTGGAAATTTGAAACAAAACAGGAAATGCTGGAATCACTCAGTAGGTCAGGCAGCATCAGTGGAAAGAGAAATAGAATTAACATTTCAGATTATAGACCCTTCATAAAAACTGGATAAATCATCTTTGATCTGAAGCATTAAATAGTTTTAATTTCCATAGATACTGCCTGGCCTGCTGATCGTCTCTTTGTTGTATATATCTTTCACTTGGTTCATCTGAATCATGAATGTTGATTATAAACAGCAAGATCACAACACCCAGAGTCTGAAGAAGGGTCTCGGCCCGAAACATCACCCATTCCTTCTCTCCTGAGATGCTGCCTGACCCGTTGAGTTACTCCAGCATTTTGTGTCTACCTTCAATTTGAACCAGCATCTGCAGTTATTTTCCTAAACCCATCTTTGCAATACCCATGTGGTTATAGTCGTGGTTATAGTCTTCCACCCTGAAAATAATCCTATTATTCCTACTCTTGCTTTCCATGTGAAGCAATCCTCAATCCCATATCTTAATTTTACTTTATCACCTCATGTGGCACCTTTTTCAAGCCTTCTGAATTTTTTTGTCTTTATCTATTCTGTCAAGTATAGCTTTAAAACATCCTGGTGGATTTGTCAAATATGATTTCCCATGTATAAATGAATGTTGTCTTTGATCAATAGTATCACTTCTTCAATAGTAGATTCTAGCATTTTATCTTCTACATTTTCCTGCTTTGCTTTAAATGCAATGAAACATACAGTTTTCTGTATAATGTTGTTCATTCTAAACATATCCAAAATTTAATAGAGAAGACAATTTTTGAGTCGATGAAATTGATAAACAGAAGCATATTCTATAAATTATGGAACGGGAATCCAGAACATGGGTCATTTGAAAAATATGCAAATCAAAAACATTTCCAAACTTCATCATAAAAGAAAGATCCTTCTCACCTGGATCCCAGGTTCACTCTGAGAGCAACAGGCATTATTAGATTTTTTTCTCTAATATTTGTTTAATTGAATAAAAAACAGCTTCATATTATCAAGCATATACAACAATCATTGTTTCAACTAAAAAAATCTCATTTCCAAGGTTGCACTTCAGATGGAATGAAGTAACATTATGATTTCATTATACATTGTTTAAATGAAAGAATAAACCAAAATTAAGGCTTAGAATTTCTACCAATGAAGTAATTAATTTCATCGAATTTATGCCATGTTAACAAATGATTATACTTAATTAACCACTTAAAATGGATTTATTCAATGGATTCAATCAATTGAATTTTGTTTGTAACAAGGATAATACTAAATAATTAAGAGACAAGGTGATTGAATGCGGTGCTTTTTTTCACAACTGTACAAGGCTTAGTCTATGAATACAATTCGTTATGCAGGCCTTTCACGCCAATGAAAGCAGGAACATTACAATTAATTGAGGAGTGAATGAGAAAAGTTGATTCTGTCCATCAAGTAGACCTCTATAATTAAATTTATAAATGTTCTTTTGAATAATGGACACCCAACTTTTTTGAAGTCTCGAGTTGAATAACCACAACAATGCTTTCACAGTGAAACCCTGAATAAATTTTCATGTAAAGGGGAGACAAAACAGCAAAACCATGGGATTTTACTTTATCTTGAACTTAATTTATCCAGTGATTCTGTCTCTAGTTATACTATTTAACCACACTCTGCTCCAATCACATTAAAAACAATCGCACACTTCATCAAGTTTGCTTTCACCAATTCCAAGTCTAAAAACTATCATTGCTCAGGACTCAAGCAAACAATCTACACAAGCTTGAATAATTCTTCTGCCATTTTCCATGTACTTATCAAAACTTTGACTTTTGGTTTCAGTACCAACACTCTGCCTCTTGTTATATTTGCAGACAAGAAGAAACATTTTTGTAATTCCTGAATGTGTTAAGATAGTAACACCGCACACCTTCTTCTAATTCAAGTTATAATTTCCCCAAAGGTCTTAAAGTAGTGAAATGCCCTCAGGCCTTTCTTGCTCCTCCATTTGATGGAATGGTGATAAAGTGGCCATGTTTTTGAACTAGTATCCAAACATGGACTTTTAATTTGAATACTCAAGCATGAAACCCACTGGTGTATTTAAGCTTAAGTAATTAATCTACAATAGCAGCTTAATATGAATAATGGTAACTACTATATTGCCGTAAAAAATCCAGTTGATTCATTAATGATTTTTAGTGAAGGAAATTCAACATCTTTACTCTGACATGTGTCTCCAGTCCTCAAAGGCCTTGCAAGCCAATCTGTGCATTAGGCAAATTAAGCATACATTGCAAGTGATTTAAACAGACTATGACTATACCAAGATGATAAATAATCAACCATCATGCTAAGATCCCATCTGCTGGCAGATCTTTCCTAATATAGCTGTAAAATTGATCAGGGTTCAATCACGTCCAGTGAGTGATGCATTTCTACACAACTGACTAAAAATAACAAAGTTATCCACAGTAACCTGGGTCATAGCTTTGTCCACGTACCCATATAAAAATACGAGGAGGTAGCTTTCTAAAGTATAGTGATTTGCTGCACACAGGCAATCTTTGTTAAAAAACTGCAAATCAGCACTTCTAATGGACTTACCTGTATTTCATTGTGAATGTTCAGATGTTCAGTTCCAGCACAGACTTGAACCAGCTGAGGCATCTTTCACCATCCCACCCTCATTGCACTAGTGAACTTCTCACATATTCCAAAAGGGCAGAGCAAATTCCAAATTTCCCCACACACAGATTGGGATGATTGTTCTCAGAGCATACATAGGATAAATCTGGCACATGTACTGCAGACGCATTGAAATCAATGAGAAGAAATATAAGTACAACTCTTTATTTAATATAGTTAGTTAAAATAGATTTAATTGCTTTCGAGTGAGTGTTTGTGAATGAGTGTGAATATGCACATGTACATGTTTTGGTATTTTAATTTTTATTTGTTTTCAAAAAGAAAATTTGCAAAGCCTCCCCACAGTTAGCCATTTATTATGCCACAGAGCTCCTGTTGAGTAGATTATGCCCGGAACAACGCTGGAGGGAACAACACGGTCAAAGGGCAGGCAGCCAGCAATCTCAGGGAAGTCAGCAATAAATCAGCCCCCCCTTTCTTTGAAGTATTGTTTGAAATTAAGTAAAACCAAAAAAAAGTGTGGGAGATCAAATACTATTTTTAAACCCAAATAAGGAACAAGAAATACAAAATGATATTTGCTTTTCAACTGGATCTCAAATGTCAAATTTCATTCCCTTATAATTTAGTGAAGGTTATATCACATCTTCTGTAGTATGTCTGTGCTGTCTACAAGTCATTATTTCCAACTTCATTGTCCTATTATTCCTGGTTACTTTAAAGCACATCAACCCACTGAGTGCTGAAATGAGAGAGATTAAAAGGGGAATAAAATGATTCGCTCCCTCTGTATAAAGTCAACGTCTCTGTGTTGCATTTCTAATGGATAACATATAACAACAACTACAGCATGGAAACAGGCCTGTCCGGCCCTACCAGTCCACGCCGACCATTCTCCCATACCTAGTCTCATCTACCTGCACTCAGACCATAACCCTCCAATCCCCTCCTATCCATATACCTATCCAATTTACTCTTAAATAATAAAATCGAGCCAGCCTCCACCACTTCCACCGGAAGCCCATTCCATACAGCCACAACCCTCTGAGTAAAGAAGTTCCCCCTCATGTTACCCCTAAACCTTTGTCCCTCAATTCTGAAGCTATGTCCCCTTGTTGGAATCTTCCCCACTCTCAAAGGGAAAAGCCTACCCACGTCAACTCTGTCCGTCCCTCTCAAAATTTTAAAAACCTCTATCAAGTCCCCCCTCAACCTTCTACGCTCCAAAGAATAAAGACCCAACCTATTCAACCTCTCTCTGTAGCCTAAGTGCTGAAACCCAGGCAACATTCTAGTAAATCTCCTCTGTACCCTCTCCATTTTGTCGACATCCTTCCTATAATTTGGCGACCAGAACTGCACACCATACTCCAGATTCGGCCTCACCAATGCCCTGTACAATTTCAACATTACATCCCAACTTCTATACTCGATGCTCTGATTTATAAAGGCAAGCATACCAAACGCCTTCTTCACCACCCTATCCACATGAGATTCCCAGATCACTCTGTTCCACTGCATTCCTCAATTCCCTACCATTTACCCTGTACGTCCTATTTTGATTTGTCCTACCAAAATGCAGCACCTCACACTTATCAGCATTAAACTCCATCTGCCATCTTTCAGCCCACCCTTCCAAAAGGCCCAAGTCTCTCTGTAGACTTTGAAAATCTACCTCACTATCAACTACTCCACCTATCTTAGTATCATCTGCATATTTACTAATCCAATTTGCCACACCATCATCCAGATCATTAATGTAAATGACAAACAACAGTGGACCCAACACAGATCCTTGGGGCACTCCACTAGACACCGGCCTCCAACCTGACATACAATTGTCAACCATTACCCTCTGGTATCTCCCATTCAGCCATTGTTGAATCCATCTTGCAACCTCACTATTAATACCCAACGATTTAACCTTCTTAATCAACCTTCCATGTGGAACCTTGTCAAATGTCTTACTGAAGTCCATATAGACAACATCCACAGCCTTGCCCTTATCAATTTCCCTGGTAACCTCTTCAAAAAATTCAAGAAGATTAGTCAAACATGACCTTCCAGGCACAAATCCATGTTGACTGTTTCTAATCAGGCCTTGATTATCCAAATAATTATATATATTGTCCCTAAGTATCTTTTCCATTAATTTTCCCACCACAGACGTCAAACTAATAGGTCTATAATTGCTAGGTTTACTTTTAGAACCTTTTTTAAACAAAGGCACAACATGCGCAATGCGCCAATCTTCCGGCACCATCCCTGTTTCTAATGACGTTTGAAATATTTCCGTCATAGCCTCTGCTATTTCTGCACTAACTTCCCTCAATGTCCTAGGGAATATCCTATCAGGACCTGGAGACTTATCCACTTTTATATTCTTCAAAAGTGTCAGTACCTCCTCTTCTTTAATCCTCCTAATTTCCATCACTACTCTACTTGTTTCGCTTACCTCACTAATTCAATATCCTTCTCCTCGGTAAATACCGAAGAAAAGAAATTGTTTAATATCTCCCCCATTTCTTCCGGCTCAGCACATAGCTGTCCACTCTGACTCTCTAATGGACCAATTTTATCCCTCACTATCCTTTTGCTATTGACATATCTGTAGAACCCCTTGGGGTTTACTTTTACATTACTTGCCAAAGCAGCCTCATATCTTTTTTTCGCTTTTCTAATTTCCTTTTTAAGATTCCTTTTACATTCTTTATATTCCTCAAAAACCTCATTTACTCCCTGCCGCTTATATTTATTGTATATCTCCCTCTTTTTCCGAACCAAGTGTCCAATTTCCCTGGAAAACCACGGCTCTTTCAAATTATTATTCTTTCCTTTCCACCGAACAGGGACATAAAGACTCTACTCTCAAAATTTCACCTTTAAATATCCTCCATTTCTCTATTATATCCTTTTCATAAAACAACAATTTCCATTTCACTCCTTTTAAATCCTTTCTCATCTCCTCAAAATTAGCCTTTCTCCAATCCAAAATCTCAACCCTTGGTCCAGATTTGACCTTCTCCATAATGATATTGAAACTAATGGCATTATGATCACTAGACCCAAAGTGCTCCTCAACACATACCTCCGTCACCTGACCCATCTCATTTCCTAACAGGAGGTCCAACACTGCCCCTTCTCTGGTAGGCACCTCTACGTATTGCTGCAAAAAACTATCCTGCACACATTTTACAAACTCCAAACCATCCAACCCTTGATACAGCAGAAGCAATCCATCAATGGAACATGTGGCTTAGTGCATTTTTAAATTCAATGGAGCCTGTGGTTTTCAGCAAAGCAGAGTTCAGTAGTTAGAGCTCAGGTCTGAGCAACATGCCTTTCCTTCTGTAGATGCCACAGGAGGTATACTGCATAGAACTAGCAAGTAGAGATTTATAAAAAATGTTGAAAATATTGTCTTTTCATCAATCTACAATTAAAAAAAATATTTTGCACAACACTCTTCATATTCATGTAAATTAGCTTTCAATCTGCTTGAAAATGAATAGGAAGGCACAGATTAATCAACTGGAGTTAGGACTGGGGAGAGGATGTGATGCAAGCACTTCCAATTCATGCCTATCCGTGGATCTGTTGGGATGTGGATTATCATGTGCGGGAGGTTACTGATAAAATACACTTGTGGAAAGCCACTCAGACACAACTCTAAACGCTCTCTAGATCTGACTAGTGACATTGTGAACAAAGTTCCAATTGACGCCCCAGCCTGACTAAACCATCTGCCTTACACATACTGGAGTCCGCATCGCAGAGGATCTGACGTGGGCAACGCACATTGCCGCACTGGTGGGTAAGGCTAAGCAGCGCCTTTACCACCTTAGACAACTGAGGAAATTCAGAGTGTCTCAGAGGGTCCTTCATTGCTTCTACTCTGGGGCTGTAGAGAGCATCCTGTCCGGCAACATTACAGTCTGGTTTGGGAACAGCTCTGCCCAGGACAGGATAGCCCTGCAGAGAGTAGTGCGTTCGGCAGAACGCACCATGGGAAATACACTCGTCCCCCTGCAGGACCTATACATCAGGAGGTGCAGATCCAGAGCAAGCAAGATCATGAGGGACCCCTGCCACCCCAGTAACAGACTGTTCCAGATGCTACGATCAGGCAAACGCCTCCGCTGTCACGCTGTGAAAACGGAGAGGATGAGACGGAGCTTCTTCCCACAGGCCATCAGGACTGTCAACTTTTATAACCCCAGAGACTAAATTTTTGTCGACAATAATAGTAACTTATTAACTTTATTTATATGCTGTAACTGTAATTCTTTTTGTGCACAACCCGCAGGCATTGCCACTTTCATTTCACTGCACATCGTGTATGTGTATGTGACAAATAAATTTGACTTGAAAGACTTGAAATATATGAACCACTGTTGAATTCCGCTCAGGGCTCTGTGATAAAATATTTTTTAAAGTGGAGGGTTATGTCCACTTTGTAAAGCACTGGTGGCTACCAAGTCCAGCACAGAGAAAGTGTTCATTTAGGAGTCTCTAGGTTGCTGCCATCACATGACATGATAATTTGAGCCTCCTGAAACATTAACAGTAGAAGTGGAGTAGGCCTTTCAGCCCCTCAAGCCACTTCAGTCTTTCATAAGAACGTGGCTGATTTTTTTTACCTCAATATCTTTTTCCTGTTCTATACTTTGATTCTTCCAATATGCAAAAATCTATTGATCTCAGCTTTGAATGAAATCAATGACTGTGAAGCACTTTCCTGATACATCACAAAAATTCAGCTTTTTTCTGCGCACCCTTATGTCAATGATAGCACCTCCTGTGAGCATTTCCCTTCTACTTTTCAGTTGCAGGTCTCTCAACAATAAATTGCTGCTGCTGATACTACTCCCATCCAAAGGTCTAATTTAAGACAGTCGTGGTTCAAGACTGTCAAGGCACCAGCCATCCTGACATAATTAAGAAAACAGTCAGAGTGTGGGTAGTAAAGCCCCATAAAGGTACCACAAGACCCCTTTTCTTATAGTGAGAAAGCAACCGTGAATACTAAATCTTAATTGCATTTTAGACAGCCCTTTCATCTGCCATACTGTTCTCACGCTGCTTTCAGTAGCAGGTTTCTGGAAGCCCAGAAAACCTGTGAATGTAATGTTCAGTTTAAAAAATTGATGAAGTATCATTGAGCAGCTGTCATATGCTGAAAGGTGACCCACCATCCTGAAGTGCTGCATACAATCTTATGTCTTTGAATTAAAAGTCGAAGGCAATGGCTTGGAGCCAGTTTACGATGCATTTGCAGTTTTGCTTGTTTTAACATACAAATTTAAAACTAGAGATACATCCTGGATAAAGATTCAGTCCATGGCTTCAATGTTTTTATCTACCAAATTAATCAGTACAAATGTATTTTCATTGCTCTGCTGCTGAATCAAATTATGCACAATAAATTTCAAAATTCCATTTGATAAACATTTTAAAAATACAGAACCTTGGTGTTTCCTGCACGCTCTATTAGTTGATTTGAAGTAAACTTGTCAATATTTATATTCAATGTGGTTAATATAATTTTATTTGGAACTAGATAATGCTAGAGTGAAGAACTAATGCAAGCCTGTCACTAGTGATGGAAATAATTTTAGATGATGAATTAAAAGCATTCCAAGAGTGTGTTCTTTTAGATAAATTGTGAATTTATGTTGTCTTCTTTTACAACTTACCAAGTAAAATTGCCATGGCTTTCTTCATTAAAACTTAGAATCCTAGAACACTTCATAATTTAATAACTAGTTTGCATGTATCAGAATGATGCACTCTCTTTCTACAGTTTCATCTTTAATATTGACATTTTTGCAAAAAAAATCCATGGAGCAAAAGTTGAACCAGTGTGTCAATCACACGCAAAATAAAATGTACATTATTTCTGCAAATAATTAATGCTTTACATTTTCTATTCTCTATCCATTATTCCCATCCTGCCAAATCTTTCAGCTCCATTCTGTTGAATTCAAAGGCACAGACTTGAATGGCTGTGGTGGGCAATTTGGCATCAGATATAGCTAGACCAGTTAAAGCAATCTAGAGCTGGGTCTCATCTGCAAAACTGCTCAGTCCTCCAGGATTATCTTGAAATCGAAAGATAAAGCTGTCATTCCTGTAGTCTTCTTAAAAAAAGAGCATTTTTGCCTCATACAAGAGGGAAACGTGGACTTCCTTATCACTAAGAATGAGACCAAATGCTGTCACCTTTGGAATTTTATTTTTTTACGCTATTATGCCAAATGTCTAATGCTCCCCATGTTCCCAAGTTACTATTTTCTACAAATTTCCTCTTGGAACTTATTTTCCCTGAAAGTCAAGACCTGCTCTCTAAATCTTCTCCCATTAAACTACTAACCATACACGTTAATTTCCTGGCTCCACTTAAGCTGATATTGTTAATAGGCCTCTCTCCCTTTGAACTGTCCTTTCCTCCAAGTCTATAGGCATCACTGTTCTACTCTGTTCTACCCAAAATCAACCCTCCTTTTTCTCTCTAAAATCTTTGCATGTATTATAGCCTTTCAGAGTTGTGCCCACATTTCCTTGAACTACTTCATGCAAGTTTTTAAACTCTGCCATTGTATCACATAAACTCTTATCGAAGTCACTAACTATCCATTACATCATGGCAACAGTAATCTATTCCTCCTTCTTAATCCGTCTGCAAAGTTTGACAGCGATGACTGCCACACCTCTTACCAATGTCAGCTGCGTGGAGTGGCCCTAATCTGGTTCCATCTAGTCACAATTAGTCAACATTGTCATTAGAATTGAAAGGTCAACCATCTGAAATATACTTGATGCTCCCCAATGACACTCTATTTTTCATTTACACTCTTCCCCCGGCAAATTCAGCTGTAAACACCTTTTAAGATTCAATGTGATGAAACAACTCCACAATACCATTGTTGTTTTTGACTCCACCAGTCCAAATTGCCAGACTGTTTGTTCAACATCCAGAATTGCATGAGCAGAAATTTCCTTTCGTAAATATTTGGAAGAAAACCAATAGATTGAAGCTCCATTGCCCAGCCACTGGCTGTAATCTGTTCCCTGGCAACTAAATGAAACTCATTTAACTCAGTGTTAAGATACAGATGTCATAACTGTACCAACTAGGACTACCACTAGTTGGTAGTGTTCCATGATAGAGCCGACACTAATCTTTGATCAGCTCATTTGCAACTGAAATCCTTACCCATCCTGTTCCCTCCACATTTGACCACTAAATTTCTTTCCATGTTCAAATCTATCCTAAAATTCACACCATATCAGTCAACAAAAACTCACACCACATCATATTCAGTCACCCTAGCACTTCATGATCAAGCAGCATCTCATTTTTTAAAGCTTTTGTTTTCAGACCCCTCAGAGCAGCACAAGAGCTGCTGTCTCACAGCTCCAGCAACCCAAGTTCAATCCTGTCCACAAGTGCTCTGTGTGTGGAATTTGTATGTTCTTCCCATAATCTGCAAGAATTCACTCTTGCATTCCAAAGACATGAGAGTTTATTAGTAGGTGGACACAAAATGCTGGAGTAACTCAGTGGGACAGGCAGCCTCTGGAGAGAAGGAATGGGTGATGTTTCAGGTCGAGACCCTTCTTCAGTCTGAAGAAGCGTCTTGACCCGAAACGTCACCCATTCCTTCTCTCCAGAGATGCTGCCTGTCCTGTTGAGTTACTCCAGCATTTTGTGTCTACCTTCGATTTAAACCAGTGTCTGGCAGTTCTTTCCGACACATACAAAGTTTATTAGTAAACTGGCTCTAGTGTATAGGCGAGTGGTAAAATCTGTGAGCTTATGGGGAGAATAAAAAAAAGAATTATTGTGGATGGGTACTTGATGTTTGGCATAGAGATGGAACAATTAGCTTATTTCTGTGCTGTGTGACTATAACCCATGATCTTACCTTCCCTTTGCCTTACTGTATCTCCTTCAGACCCAAAACCCTCAGGATTTCTGTGCTCTCCCCAGTCTCTTGAGCATCACCAAATTTAATTATGCGATCTTGCACTTGCCTAAACCTCTCCACGTCTACAGATATCCTTCAGCATATGCTTAGAACACTTCTCTCACAAACCTTTCATCATAATTCTAATATCCTCTTCAGTGGGTCCGTTTCAATTTTATTGATGATCATGTGAAATGCCCAAGGACACTCTACTACAAGTGCTGCATAAAATGGAAGTAGTAGTTATTTTTCTTGCATAATTTTCCAATGAACACCAATGCATTCACCTACAAGTTAATTATTTTTAATTTGTTTGTGACTACGATTATCAGAAACATAAAAGCCAAAATAATGTTTTATTTCCAAGTTCTATTGTACCTTAAATTGCACATTTATTTTTAATTGATGTTTCTTCTCCAAATGTATGCAAAAAATATAATTCAGGCCAAATATAAGCCATCTAATATGATGTAATTTAAAGGCTGTAATGCTGTACATGCACTGGTAGCATTTATACACATCAAGTATAGCTCTGACCAGTTAATCGAGATTAATCTAGATTCAACTAACCCATGATCTTGTCATCCCTTTGTGCAAAACACCTGAACTCAGAAAATCACTATATGGATTCAGTTACAATTATGAATTAAATATATTAAAAAAATAAACCATAATACAAACGAATATGGATTTCATCACAAATGATACTGTTTATTCCCACTTGGTGAATCGATTTTTTTTCCACAATATGCCATGTACAGTTACACAAAACACAAACCACAACATTTAAAACAGCAAAATAAGCCGTTGCTTGAGAAAACCAACAAACAATAACGGCACTTATGTCTCTATATAATTTGCTACAATTTCAAAAGCATCTGTTTAAACTGATTTTATTACTGATTAGTGCAATAAATGTACATTGGAATATTTAAGATGTAACTCTTTCCCTCCCTCTAAATCACAAAAAAATCAAAAAAGAATTATTAAACAGTAAAAATTAAACAAAGAAATTGTAAATAAATAAATCTGAATCCACTCTGCTCCAGGCCCATAAGCAATAGACTGAATTGAAATAGAAACACACAAAATAAAATCTCTAGCTTCACCATTTGCAGCTCTTTAATCCTTTTGTCTCACACCTTCTGTCTTTTCATCTCTTGTCCGACCATCTGCCTAACAAAAAACCGTCCTCACCTGTATCAACATAACCTATCAGGCTTTAACCTTCCCCTCCGCTCTTTCAGTTTTCTTATCCCCCCCCCTACAATCAGTCTGAAGGGCCCCAACCCAAAACATCACATGTCCACGTTCTCCTGACCCGCTGAGTTACTCCAGCACTTCGTCTGTTTTTGTAAACCAGCACCTGCAGTTCCTTTTTTTCCCAAAATAAAATTAATCCTCTGCAAAAACCAAACAGCTGGAGGAATACAGTAGGTAAGTCAATATCTGTCCATTTCATTTATAGATGCTGCTTGATCTGTTGAGTTTCTCCAGCAATTTGTTTTTTTGCTCAGTATTCCAGCATCTGCAATTTCTTGTGTCTTCAAAAACCAATACTATCCTCGCTGCCTGATGAAACAGTTCATTTAACTGATCTGCATAGTGTCCAAAGTTTAGGGATTTCTCAATAGTATTATTTTTATATGGAAAACAAATAAAACACTTATAATAAATCTCACTATCTCGTTCGAAAAGTGGGCAAAATCAACACTCATCAAAACAATAATTTTACAACAATGTAAAATTAGAGTACCACGAAATTATTTTATCCACCGCCATTTTGCATATTTTTAATTTTTTAAATAAAATTTGAGACATGCCCCGCCCCCTCAAAATAAAAATCCCACGACCACCAAAGCGAACCGGCAGAGACCTTAAGCCTATCTATCCCAAGGAGAACCGACACAATCAAATATTGCACAAGGCCTGGGAGCAAAACCCTCATCATCCACACTCACCAAGATTAAACAGCTATGAACACGTCCTTTATTAACTCTTTAATCAAATATCTTTCAAACAAAGCCAACAATACCATAAAGACAGCATCAATCCAGAAAAAGGGTAGCCAACAAACCACACAAAACGTGAAGCGATGAGGGTGGGGGAAATACAAGAGATCAACAACCATTCCAGCCCCACACGAATATACGGAACTGAATGAATAATCATCTGCTCCAAAAACAAACTAGTATCGTTCATGAAAAAAACACACATTTTAAGCAAACATAGAAAGCATTTAAACACAAGCACTCCTTTGGGTAAATATTACAAGGGGGTGGGGAAAACGTTAACAACCACCTGTAAAGTAGATAGGGATAATTATTAAAAATGGAACAAAAACAAATATCAGGTAAAAGCCAAACAGGGCTTCAAATAGAGGTGAAATAACTGCATATTTAAAGCATTTTATTAATATATATTTTAAACCCTCAATTTATTTTTTCGCCGCCTCAATAAACACAAGTGAAATCCACTAATACGCAGTAACAGCAGCAGCAGTAGCAGCAGCAACCTGAAAATAATATATCGCAAACCCCCAGGGGTGGAAGAGAGATTGGAGGAAGGAGCGGACCACGCACTACAGTTTAAATATTAACAGCTTATTATTCAGATCCACCATTTCTAGGTTGTAAGAAAAAAGGGGAGAAGACGGTAAAAGAGACCGAGCTGGGGCGGCAGAGCGAGGCCAGCTGCCGGAGCAAGAGGCGGTCGGCAGCGACAGATATATAATAATACTAATAATATTCACCTCGGTTGCTGTTGTTGTGAGCAGTTGTTGGTGGGTAACAGTCGCCAGGACTACGGTGACTACGGCGCTTTATTCACAAGGCAACAGTTGCTATAACTCAAGCCGGCGCTGCAACCGCGCTTGATGACAGGAAGCGGGGACGACGCGTCACCGCACTGACGCAGCAGCCGCCCGAGCGCCAGGGGGCGGCAGAGAGAGGGAGGGGGAGGAGGAGGGAGGAGGAGGAGGAGGAGGAGGAGGGGGGGGGAAGAGGGAGGGGGGGGGAAGAGGGAGGGGGAGAGGGGAGAGGGAGGGGGAGGGAGGAGAGGGAGGGGGAGAGGGAGGGGGAGGAGGAAGGAGGAGGAGGAAGGAGGAGGGGGAAGAGGGAGGGGGAGGGGGGGGGAAGAGGGAGGGGGAGGGGGGGGGAAGAGGGAGGGAGGGGGGGAGAGGAGAGGGAGGGGGGAGAGGGAGGGGGAGAGGGAGGGGGAGAGGGAGGGGGGGAGAGGGAGAGGAGGGAGGGGGGAGAGGGAGGGGGAAGAGGGAGGGGGAAGAGGGAGGGGGAAGAGGGAGGGGGAAGAGGGAGGGGGAAGAGGGAGGGGGAAGAGGAGGGGAGAGGGGGGAGAGAACGGGAGGGGGAGAAGAGGGGGGGAGGGGGGAGAAGAGGGGGGGAGAGGAGGGAGAAGAGGGAGGGAGAGGGTGAGGAGAGGGAGGGAGGGGGGAGGGAGGGAGGGGGGAGAGGGAGGGGGGAGAGGGAGGGAAGGGGGGAGAGGGAGGGAGGGGGAAGAGGGAGGGAGGGGGGAGAGGGAGGGAGAGGGAGGGAGAGGGAGAGGGAGGGAGGGGGGAGAGGCAGGGGAGGGGGGAGGGAGGGGAGGGAGGAGGGAGGGGAGGGGAGGGAGGGGAGGGGAGGGAGAGGGGGGGAGGGGAGGGAGGGGGGGGGCAGAGAGAGAAAGAGGACCAGAGAACCAGGGAAAGAGGGAGAGCGGGGCAGAGAGAAAGGGAGAGGGATAGAACGAGAGGGAGGGGGGGAGAGAGAGGGGGAGAGAGTGAGGGGCAGAGAGGGAGAGAGTGGCAGAGGGAGAAGGAGAGAGAAAGAGAGATAAACAGAGAGGGAGAGAGAGAGACGAGAGAGAGAGAAAGAGGGAGAGGGGGAGAGAGAGGGGGAGAGAGAGGGGGGGAAAGAGAGAGAGGGGGAGAGGGGGAGAGAGAGAGAAGAGGCGAGGGAGAGATGGGCAGAGAGAGGGAGAGGGGCAGTGGGAGAGGGAGAGAAGGGCAGGGAGAGGGGGAGAGGGAGGGAGAGGGGGACAGAGAGAGGGACAGAGGGGGAGCTAACAAGATTGTTGATGCATAAGAAAATAACCAGATGCTGGTACAAATCGATTTATTCACAAAATGCTGGAGTAACTCAGCAGGTCAGGCAGCATCTCGGGAGAGAAGGAATGGGTGACGTTTCGGGTCGAGACCCTTCTTCAGACTGATGTCAGGGGGGCGGGACAAAGGAAGGATATAGGTGGAGACAGGAAGATAGAGGGAGATCTGGGAAGGAGGAGGGGAAGGGAGGGACAGAGGAGCTATCTGAAGTTGGAGAAGTCGACGTTCATACCACCGGGCTGCAAACTGCCCAGGCGAAATATGAGGTGCTGCTCCTCCAATTTCCGGCGGGCCTCACTATGGCACTGGAGGAGGCCCATGACAGAGAGGTCAGACTGGGAATGGGAGGGGGAGTTAAAGTGCTGGGCCACCGGGAGATCAGTTTGGTTAATGCGGACCGAGCGCAGGTGTTCAGCGAAGCGATCGCCGAGCCTGCGCTTGGTTTCGCCGATATAAATAAGTTGACATCTAGAGCAGCGGATGCAATAGATGAGGTTGGAGGAGGTGCAGGTGAACCTATGTCTCACCTGGAAAGACTGTTTGGGTCCTTTGATGGAGTTGAGGGGGGAGGTAAAGGGACAAGTGTTGCATCTCGTGCGGTTGCAGGGGAAAGTGCCCGGGGTTGGGGTGGTTTGGGTAGGAAGGGACGAGTGGACCAGGGAGTTACGGAGGGAACGGTCTCTGCGGAACGCAGAGAGGGGAGGGGATGGGAAGATATGGCCAGTGGTGGGGTCCCGTTGTAGGTGACGGAAATGTTGGTGGATAATATGTTGGATCCGCTGGCTGGTGGGGTGGAAGGTGAGGACGAGGGGGATCAAGTTTGTTGATGCATTCATCTTAATTTTCCAAAATTCCAGAGATTTGAGGAAATTACATTACATTTAAAAGTAAATAATATTCACTTATTCAGAAAGGAGGGAGAGACATGAAACAAGGGGGCAATTACTTAACATTGGATAGGGAAATCGTCCGAGTCTATTATTAAAGACTACAGAGAAAGGCACTGGAACAATTCAACGTGATAAGGTGAAGTCAACAGGGTTATCACTACTTTTTAGAGTTCTTAGAAGAAATAATGTGCTATGTACCAAAGAGAACTGGTATGCCAAGATTTCTGGTTTTGCTGTACCAATGATCATTGCAGAAAATAAAAGTTTACAATATAGGTCAATTGATACATTTGGCATTGATAAACATTGGTTGGCTGGCAAGGAAAGAGAAGGCATGTACAGTGCCCTCCAGATCATTAGCGACAGACCCACCACTTATTTATTTGCCTCTATACTCCACAATTTGAGATTTGTAATAGAAAAAATCACATGTGGTTAAAGTGCACATTGTCAGATTTTAATAAAGCCAATTTTTATACATTTTGGTTTCACCATGTGGAAATTACAGTAGTGTTTATACATAGTCTTCCCATTTCAGGGCACCATAATGGGGTCAAGGAAAGAGCGTTCACGTCGCGGCCCTGTTTCCACCAATCTTTCCACCACCACGCACAAGAAGCACAAGACTCCATTGTTTGCAGATGCCTAGAAGTGTGTTCAGCTCTGGCTGAACAATTTCTTATCTTGTGATGTGGACTCGATAAGAAGAAGAAGGGCACTTGAACTTGAGCAGATAGGATGTGTCTATTACCAGCAATTGAAGTTCGTTGTATCTTGGTCCAAATGAATTTTGGAACATAGAACATAGCCCATTCCTATCATGATGCTCAAATATGCTGTTTCCAGTTATACACTGTGGCAATATTGTTTGTCTGCCTACGACAGACTCCTAAAGCAGGCATGTCTAAGCTCTGTCATGGTAAGATATTATCAGGCAAATAGAAAAGGAATCCAGGATGTGCTCAAACCCTTGAAGAAATGTAACATCCTCTCAGACTTCTGGGAATCTCTGACCCATAACTGCTGAAAGTGGAGAAACTACATTCAGGATGGTATTGAGAACCTCAAGGTCGTGCATTAGAAGCCCCAAGAAGCAGCAATGGAGTAGACCACCTCACTCCAATTTGTAAATGTCCCTGGTGTGGGACGAATAAAGGAATATGTTACTCACTACTCATCCATCCCATGTGTCGCACCTGCCCCATCTGTGGAAGTGTCTGCAGTCTCTACATTGGCCTCATTTGCCACCACTGCACCCTCAGAGCTCGACGACAACAAATCAGCCTAGATCCAAAGGGACTAGCTGAGAGGTAGGTAACTGCCAAGCCAAAAAAAACATATCAATGGAATCCAGTACTCAGGACTGTTTCTGTAACGGCCGAGATGACAATCAATTTATTACAAAAGCTAAGCACTACAGATGCTGTTTCTGAAATAAAAACAGAACATGCTGACAGTACCCATATTAGGATGAGCCCGTAGTAAATGTTATTGTGAAAATAAACTGAGCTGCAGAAGTGGGTGGTGTGGTGAGAAATGAGGAAAAGAGATTGAGAAAGGGTTGCAAGACTGCGAAGCTAAAATATCAATGGATGAGGGTGCATGGTAAAAATAAATTATAGTTGGAGAAGCAAGGGAATAAAAGATGGATCAAGAGGTGATGAACATATATATAATTATGATATATTAATTTAAGACCTGTATTGTGAGAATATTAAACCTAACTAAATCATGTAATGGATCATAAGAGTCCATCCAGAAGTGACCAAAAGGTTCAAGATGGGAGTGATATGGTGTTATGCACCAATGCCCATTCATTGGGAAGAGTTCAAAATTAAATGAATTTTGATTAGACTTTGCCATTTTATTTTTCTCACATATATTTGAGAAACATTTAAAATGCTAATACATCGTATTTACAAGGCTGTACTCCTGTTGCATTCAAAGTTATTTTTTGTGTGATTTGATGCTGACATAATAACGCTAGAAATGTTTTTCTAAATAGAATTCAGCTTGATTATTACCCAAATTTTTCTGAATTTGAAGATTTTTAAATTTCCCTTTGAGGCCACTAATGTGTGTTATTTTAAACTAACCTCTGCCCAATAAAATGGTTTCCCAGTTCTATACAGTCTTTTTGGGAATTCAATGTCTGTTTGACAAGATTGGTCCATTGCAGGGTCATGTAGCACAAGAACCCAATAACCCAATTCTCTTCACTGACAACAATGATCAGTCTCTCTGTAGCCAGCAGGATATTTTCAATCATAATTGGTGCTAAGCATTTGGAACATGTTTCTTGTAGCTGCACCTGAGAAACAATATCATGGTGGGCCATGGCATCATTGGACAATCAGGCACAATACTGAACATGCAACATGCAGAATATTTACAGGTGTTACAATACCAAGATAATAAACATCCAAAATAGTTAATTTGTTATTATGGACGATGAATGCACAAACATAACTTCCATCACATCAAAGATAATTGCTACCCACTAAAATATTTTAAGCATAATTGAAAATTATGATTTGATTCTAAGTTGTCAATCAATCAGCCTTGGCGGAATGGTAGTACCTGCATTTCTGAGCCAAAAGTCCTTGAATCCAAGAACATGCTACATAATTTCAGTTGTGATCTAGATATTGTGTTTTGGATAACCAAAATCTAACCTGTTTTTTTGGTGCACGGATATGATTTAATTGCTTTATTTAAAGAATTAGGGCTTTCCAATATCGTCCTGTATATCACCGATGTTCGGCCTCTTATTCATGTCTTTCATAGACACAAAATGCCGAAGTAACTCAAGGGGTCAGGCAGCAATTCTGGAGAAAATGGACAGATGACATTTTACTTCGGGACCCTTCTTCAGACTGATTGTAGCAGGAAGAGCGGGTAAAAAACATTGGAAGCGAAAAGAGGCAGGACAAATCAGGGCTGGCAACAGATGACCTCAGGCACGGAGGCTCCCTGATAGACACATTGTTGGATTGAAACAGATGCAAACCCAAGGGGGATGCATAGTCGTGAACTGTGAAGCTAGTTGACAGACATTTAGTGAGAGGGGTGGGGGGGGAGTGAGAATCTGGTGCGAGGTGACCTAGTGTTCAGGAGAAAGGAGTTGGACAGAGACAATGGTTCACATTCACCTCCTCTATCATCTACTACATCCAGTGTTCTCGATGTGGGCTGCTGTACATCGTTGAGACGAAGCATTGACTCAGCAACCACTTTGCCAAACACTTGCATTCGGTCCACTAATGCTTACTGGATCTTCTGGTTGCTAATCACTTCAACTCCCCTTCCCATTCCCATACTGAACTTTCTGTCCTGGATCTCCTCCATTGCCAGAGTGAGGCCACAAGCAAATTGCACGAACAGCACCTTATATTTCACTTAGGTAGCTTACAACCCAACGGAATTCTCCAATTTTAGGAACCGGAAAAGGCACAGAGTAACTCAGATCAGGCCACATCTCTGGAGAACATGGATGGGCGATGTTTTGAGTTAGGACTTTTCTTCTGACTAATTCAGAAATTTCTTCTATCCATGTTCTCCAAAGATGCTGGCTTACTTCTTAAGTTACTTCAGCAATTTGTGCGTTTTTTTGTAAACTACCAACTGCAGTTCCTGGTATCTAAATAGGAACAAAAAATGGTAATTTGGTTCTCAAGCCTATGCCACCATTCAGGAGTGATTTTTTACCTCAACACCATTTTCCTATCCTCAGTTTGCTCTCATATCCAGAATTTTATTGATATCTGTTTTGAATGCAATCAATGACTGGAATTCTTCAACCTCAGCGTGAAGAAATTTCTAATTTCAGCTGAAAAAGGCCTACCCCTTATTTTGAGGCTTTGGACTCTGGACTCCTTGGCCATTGAAGATATTCTCTCTATCTATCCTGTCCAGCCCTCTATGAATTCTGTACATTTTATGCAAATTATTAATTCTTCAGAATGCTAGAGAAGAAGCCTGGCCTACTCAGCATCTCCTAATACGTCAGACCTGTCATCCCAGACTAGCATACACTTGCTGCACTCCACAGCGAGTATATCTATTTTTAAGTAAAGAAACCAAAATTCCACACATTAGTGTTTTTCTTTATTATGAGAAAAAAATCCATATGGGTTTCCACCAAGGTGCACTGAAATTCATTGTGCCTTGGTGTATATGACAATGAAGTAACAAGTAGTATAAGAAGATAACTGCAGGTGCTGGTACAAATCGAAGGAATTTATTCACAAAATGCTGGAGTAACTCAGCAGGTCAGGCAGCATCTCGGGAGAGAAGGAATGGGTGACGTTTCTTCAGAGATTAAGTTTCTTGAAATTAGAAAAATATTTGGAATCCACTTGGATTTATTTTTGTTAATAAGGAATACCATACATAGACTATACATTAATGACTTAGACGGAGGGATTAAAAGTACCATTAGCAAATTTGCAGATGATACTAAGTTGGGGGGTAGTGTGAATTGTGAGGAAGATGCAATAAGGCTGCAGGGTGACCTGGACAGGTTGTGTGAGTGGGCGGATACATGGCAGATGCAGTTTAATGTAGATAAGTGTGAGGTTATTCACTTTGGAAGTAAGAATAGAAAGGCAGATTATTATCTGAATGGTGTCAAGTTAGGAGGAGGGGGAGTTCAACGAGATCTGGGTGTCCTAGTGCATCAGTCAATGAAAGGAAGCATGCAGGTTCAGCAGGCAGTGAAGAAAGCCAATGGAATGTTGGCCTTCGTAACAAGAGGAGTTGAGTATAGGAGCAAAGAGGTCCTTCTACAGTTGTACCGGGCCCTGGTGAGACCGCACCTGGAGTACTGTGTGCAGTTTTGGTCTCCAAATTTGAGGAAGGATATTCTTGCTATGGAGGGCGTGCAGCGTAGGTTCACTAGATTAATTCCCGGAATGGCGGGACTGTCGTATGTTGAAAGGCTGGAGCGATTGGGCTTGTATACACTGGAATTTAGAAGGATGAGGGGGGATCTTATTGAAACATATAAGATAATTAGGGGATTGGACACATTAGAGGCAGATAACATGTTCCCAATGTTGGGGGAGTCCAGAACAAGGGGCCACAGTTTGAGAATAAGGGGTAGGCCATTTAGAACGGAGATGAGGAAGAACTTTTTCAGTCAGAGGGTGGTGAAGGTGTGGAATTCTCTGCCTCAGAAGGCAGTGGAGGCCAGTTCGTTGGATGCTTTCAAGAGAGAGCTGGATAGAGCTCTTAAGGATAGCGGAGTGAGGGGGTATGGGGAGAAGGCAGGAACGGGGTACTGATTGATAGTGATCAGCCATGATCGCATTGAATGGCGGTGCTGGCTCGAAGGGCTGAATGGCCTACTCCTGCACCTATTGTCTATTGTCTATTGTCTATTGTCTATTGTCTATTGTTCCTGAAACGTTAATACATAAGAATGGTATGCATTAGAACAAAATCAAAAGCAATCCGATAACCTCAGTTAACAAGCACCATTTAAGTTTTCTGTTACGGTTTACTGTAAGCATGGCCTTCGTTATACTTTTGCAAATATTGTTGTGTGGAATAGATGCACAATGTTATCTCCCCAGCAGCTGTAGTTGTTTAGTTCCTCACGCATTGAGGGGCGGTGTTCGCTGCAGCAGGTAGTCTCCGCTGGACGAACGTCTGTTGTCACTTACGCAACCGCTCAGTTTAAGGTGGGATTTCCGCTTTTAGCAGCAAGTTTGGCGGAGAGGTAGAGAAAGAGTCGGCTCACATTGCGCCCCTCCCCTATCCTCATCCCTCCGCTTTGGTGAACAGTCAATCAGCACCAGCGATCGAAACATTGACTAGGAGCGACGTCCATCACACACGAACACAAACTCTAGACATGAACTAAACACGCGGACTTGTAACCGGTTGCAAATTAAGAAGAAAGGATTTGATTGCAAGAAATTACATGATTTATTTCAATCGCATTTGAAGTACAAACTCGAGTCCAGGGGACTACGTTTTAACGCATTAGGCACGCAATACACCTGTGGGCACACTTGATATTTGCTCCACGGGTTTGCAGTAATTGCATTTGGAAGCAGATGTAAGTTGGGAGCCTGGAGATGGTGCGCTCCGCTACCACCGCCGGTGACAGGGGGGAGCGCCGCCCACGTGGCACGGGGGACCCCTCGGCGATGGTGTCACAAAGGGCAGTGTATTGACACAATAATGTATCCACTACCTACCTGTACCTCGCCAACCTGCTGGAGTCATCCATCACACAAGGTCACATCAGCACTCGAGCATGCAACATAATCTTTACTCCTGAACAATATTTAATGAAGCGAATCAATCTCCCTTTACATTTACAAGAATCCGTGAGCTTCCCTGTTTAAGTGGCGAGCCTTTCAATGCAGGAAGGAATGAAGATCGCTCCCTGTAATTAAAACGGTGCCTTAATTAACCCCCCCCAATCATAAATGCCCATGCGAAACAATCCCTCATTTCTCGATAACCGATGTTTCAGATTAAATTAATAGCACCGAAACATTGCTTCCTGGGCAATGGGCATGACCAAACCAAACGTGAAATCAACAAATTAATTGCATTTAAAGGGAAAGACGGAGTGACACTTAATATTTATATATTTTTTGAGCAGCATTGCAAACTGGAGCCCTGCTTTTCGTGTGAAAAGCTGACAAAGGCTGGCACCTCCGCAAATTCCGGGTGGGGTGGAAGAATGTTGATTGCCACAAAATCGAATCTTTGAGGCGAGAAGCAAAATAAAAACAAACGTTTTTGTATTGAGCCCGCCAAGGACAGCAAGAAAGAGCGGTTAATAATACTGAGCTTCCCCACCAAGCGAAAGCGATGTTCTCGCAAACGGCGAGATCGAGAATACGGAGCAAATATTGTTCAAAAGACTGGAAGAACATTTACTTTAAAATGCCAAGGTATATTTAACGTCCTCAGAGAGAGGATAACTTTATTATTTAAAGTACAACATTTCCAACGATATCTATTGCAATGTGATAGAATTGCTTAGAAATCACATAAATACTTTTATTCCCCAAGTGAGATTTGCCAATTATGTACCCCTCAAGTTAGATATTCCCCCAAATTAGATTTGCACCTAAAACATTTTCTGATATCAATCATAATCTATGGTGTGTAAAAGGAAGGCAGGCAGTGGGGTAGACATTAGGGAGCGGCCGTTTTGGGCGAGGTTGTTTTCCTGACGTGAAGTGCTGTGTTTGCGGGTAAATCTTGAGGCTTTGTCTCATAAGACTTAGGTGAGGATGCTGAGCGGAGTGTAGTGGTAAGATAAGGTAAGATCTTTATTTGTGTAACTCTCTGGTTTTAGTGCAGTAGGGATACCAGTTGGAGCATTGGTATGCTTCTCCTGCAGAGTGGGAAGTCAGGAAAACTTCCAGTGTCCTTGAGAACGACATTTATGGGAAGTGCGTCCAGCCTAACACTGACCGCTTGAGGCTACTGGAGCTGCAATCGGACAACCTCGGGATAGATAGACCGGGAGTTATCGTGAGACGGTCACACCAAAAATACAGGCAAATAGCAATTGGATGACCACCAGGAAAGGGAGTATGCAGAAGTGCAGGAATCCCCTGTTGTCATTCATCTCGAAAACAAGTATAGCCTTTTGGATACTGTTGGAGAACATAACTGTTCAGAGGAGAGCAGCAGCAGCAGCAGCAGCTCTGAGGCAATGCAGGGTAAGGGGAGGTCAGACAGGGCTATAATAGTGGAGCGACTCATTGGGTGGGGGCAGAGAGGAGATTCTGTGACTGCAGAACATTCTCAGGAGGGCTGGGTTGCAGCCAGAAGTCATTATGCTCATTGGCACAAATGATGCAGGTAGAGAAAAGGATGAGGTTCTGCAGAGTGAATGTATGGAGTTAGGCAAAGAGGTTAAAAAGCAGGATCTTTAGATTTGGGATCTCTTGATTTCTTCTGGTGCTACATATACTGAGGATACGAATAGAAAGACAGGATAGATGAATGCATGACCGGGTGCAGGGGGCAAGGTTTCAGATTTTTGGTCTATTGGGATCTCTTGTGGGGCAGAAGTGACCTGTACAGGAGGGACAAATTGCACTTGAACAGGAGGATGACCAACATCCTGGCAGACAGGTCTGCTAGAGCCACTTGGGGATGGTATCAACTTTATTGGCAGGGGAAGGGATCCAATGCATTAGTGAGGCAAATGGGAGGTTGGGAGTCAGTATAGAGGTTAATGACAATTCAGTAGACAGGATAGGCAGGAGCATAGGCAGGAGTGAGGAAAGATGGTTGGATTAAATGACATTTATTTCCCTGCTAGACCTGATTGTTAACAGGTAAGGCAGATGAACTCAGGGAAAGAACAGGTGTCTGTGACTGGGACGTTATAGCCACTACATAAACCTGGCTAAGGGAGGGACAGGATTGGCAGCTTAATGTTCCAGGGTGCAGGTGATATAAGCATGATTGGAAGGGGGGGTGGGGGTGGAGGGGGAAAGAGGAGGGTGAATTGCTTTATAAAGGAGAATATTATGATAGTAATTCAAGATGACATTACTGAAGGATCGTTGAGTGAGGTTATACGAGTGGAGCTGAGAAATAAAAAGGGGATTGTCACCTTGTTGGAATTATACTATAGGCCCCCAAATAGTCAATGGAAATTAGAGGAACAAATATGTTGGGAGATTGCAGACAGCTGTCAGACTAATAGGGTTATCATAGTTTAACTTTCCCAATATGGACAGGGACTGCCATAGTCCAAAGGATTTAAGAAGGCAACGGGAGAATAAAAAGGGGTTTGAGAAAGCTCTGACAGATACGATTAAGGAGAAAGCAAAGAGAATTTATGTATACTAAATGAATAACTAGAGAGAGAGTATGCACTAGCTTCTCATTTTCACCCTACAAACAGATAACAACAGCCTGTTTCCTTTATCATCGTTACTTTTTTGCATATCTTTCATTCATTGTTCTTTATCTCTCCACATCACCATCTATATCTCTCCTTTCCCTTATCCCTAACCAGTCTGAAGAAAGGTCTCAACCCGAAACATCACACATTCCTTCTCTCCAGAGATGCCGTCCGGCCCACTGAGTTACTTCAGTTTTTTGCGTTTAACTAGAGAGAGAACTGAGAAACCAAAGTGGTCATTTTTGTGTGGAGCTGCAGGAGATACGCAAGATCCTCAATGAATATTTCTGTTTTTACCGCAGAGAAATACATGAAGATGTTACAATTGTACAAGCCATTGGTGAGGCCGCAGCTGGAGTATTGTCTTCAGTTTTGGTCATCCTACTGTAGGAAAGATGCTATTAACCTGGAAAGAATGCAGAGAAGATTTATGAGGATGTTAGCAGGAATTCGGGGCCTGAGCTATATGGAGAGGTTGGGTAGGCTAAGACTTTATTACTTGGCTGGCAGGAGGCTGATGGGTGATCTTATAGAGAAATATAATATCATGAGGGGAATAGATAGGCTGAAGGCACAAAATCATTTTCCTGGGGTAGGGGAATCAAGAACGAGAGGGCATAAGTGAGAGGAGAAGGATTTAATAGGAAGCTGGGGGCGACAACTTCACCACACAAAGGGCGATGGGCATACATAACGAGCTGCCAGTGGAAGTAGTTGAGACAGATACAATAACAATATTTTAAAAGACATTTGAACAGTTACATGGATTGGAAAGAATTAAAAGGATATGGGCCAAACCTGGGCAAATGGGACTAGCTTAGATGGGACATCTCAGTCGGCATGGATGAGTTGGGCCAAAGAACCTGTATTCATGCTTTATGACTCTCATAATATGTTTTCTTCTTTGTTGGAATAAATTGAAGATTTTAGGTACAACTAGCTATAGTTGTTCAATACTCACATGCAAGTAGGAACACAACGTACTACTTTTTTGACTGCATTGCAAAACAACACTGCAGATACCGGAAGATCTATTGAGAAGCTTACCTGAATTACCGTAATGTGAGGGTACACAGTATTTATGCTATGATATAAATCACAATCAACCTCTAGAATTATTTCATTGGTGTTTTCTGCTCTTTCATGTTCTCACATGGTGCAATGCAGACAATACATTGCAAATTATGTGCCAGAAAGCAGCTTTGATGAAATTGCCTACCACCATTTCT
This sequence comes from Rhinoraja longicauda, assembly GCF_053455715.1. Taxonomy (NCBI): domain Eukaryota; kingdom Metazoa; phylum Chordata; class Chondrichthyes; order Rajiformes; family Arhynchobatidae; genus Rhinoraja; species Rhinoraja longicauda. The sequence goes on along the minus strand of NC_135955.1, from coordinate 46,074,972 downwards.
CTTAAAGTTTATTAATCTCTGTCAATCATTTCCTAAAGATATTTGAAATTCTCCATGTAAAATATATAAAGTACAATTACAGATCATGCCACCATTCATTACAATTACTGCCATTACGGTAACATCCCTCATTAAATAATATTATGGTAATTACCTTTAAGTCCTTTATTTTGCTTAATTTTTACATTGCAGCATTTTAAAATCAAACATCAAACACAAAGCTTCAAACACAAAGTGGAGCATTATGTACAATTACTATTATACACTGGTGCAAGCCAGCGTGTTAAGCATTTCATTGTGTAGGAAAATAACTACAGATGCTGGTTTAAATCGAAGGGAGACACAAAATGCTAGAGTAACTCAGCGGGTCAGGCAGCATCTCAGGAGAGAAGGAATGGGTGACGTTTCGGGTCGAGACCCGTCTTCAGATCAAGCATTTAATTGTTGTAGTACTCCATATCCTTCAGTAGGTGTCACTGAAGTTCCATTTCTTATTGACATTAACTGCTCAGGAACTTTAAAGGTCAGGCAGGAAACACCACTTCTTTCAGAAGATTACCATTACTCTCTAAGAAAATAACTGCAGATGCTGGTACAAATCGATTTATTCACAAAATGCTGGAGTAACTCAGCAGGTCAGGCAGCATCTCGGGAGAGAAGGAATGGGTGACGTTTCGGGTCGAGACCCTTCTTCAGACCCGAAACGTCACCCATTCCTTCGCACCATTACTCTCTAATGTTTGCTGTGACAGTTAGTTTGACAGCAGGGATTAACCAGGCAATGGGTCTCCTGGTTTCAGTTGCAACATAAATACTTGCATGCCTATTGTTCACTAAACTACCCCATTAGCTGATTACAATATTCAGCATACGAAACAGTGATTAACTTGTAGATTTAAAATTGATTTGTTTGTCGATTGTGAAATATGCAGCTTCTCTCTGACAGGATTCATTTCAATTTCTTTCATATATAGAGTCATACAACACAGAAGCAGACCCTCCGACATACCATGTCCATGCTGATCATTAAGCACCCATCTATACTAATCCTATTTATCAACACTTGGTCCATAGGTTTTTGCAATGCTCGTTAAATGTGTCTTCCGTGTTGTGACAGTGTCTCCATGCAAAACATCACGCAGATTGTTCCAGATTCTAACATATAAATAGTTCTTCCTCAGATCCCCTCAAAACATTCTGCCGCTTACCTTTAAACTATGACATTCCAACTATGGCCTCTAGTTTTAGGCACATCTTCAATGGGCAAGCCTTTCTGATCATTAATCATTTACTCTGTCTGCACCCCTCTTGCAGGGAAGCTCAATCTTTCTGATATTTTATGGTCCTTGTCAATTAGGGAAAGTGCATGCACTCAGTTATCATTACACTTTCAGGTGTGGTGCAGCGGTAGAGTTGCTACCTTACAGCACCAAAGATCCAGGTTCAATCCTGACCACAGGTGCCTCTCCAGTTCCCCAACACGGTCCTTCAGGAGCTGAACTTGGACACACTTTCCACATTTGTAGCAGCCAGAGGTACCAGCGGTGTCCCTGACCTCCCACATCCTGCAAACATCAAACTGACTCAGTTAACTGGCTTAACTGCACTTATGGCTGGGATTCACTCGGACCACTCAACTCTCAATCTCACTGCACCTTTAATCCAAATTTGGACTCGAAAGTTTAATTCCAGAGATGAGGTGTGAGTGGCTACTTTTGTCTTTAAGGAAGTACTTAGCCAAGTTAACCATCGAAGCACACTTGTAAAACTGGTCAAAGGGGATCAAAAGCAAAACACTCCAACTCTTGCACCTACTGACAAAGAAGGGTGCAGTTGTTTACAGAAGTGGCCCAGAGGCTGGGATGCTGCTGTCAGTGACTGTCTCCTGACATTACAAGGCCTCTCCACCAACACAATAATATTAGGTCGTACATACTCTTGGCCTCAACGTGTGCTGCTCCAACAACTCTCAGCATTGAACCAGATTTAATAAGGGAACTCAAGGTAACGGAACCACTTGGAGGTAGTGACCATAATATGATTAGTTTTAATCTGCAATTTGAGTGGGGGAAGGTTAAATCAGAAGTGTCAGTGTTGCAGTTGAACAAAGGGAACTATGAAGGCATGAGAGAGAAGTTGGCCAAGGTCGACTGGAAAAGGATCCAAGCAGGAATGACAGTGGAACAGCAATGGAAGGAATTTCTGGGCATAATCCAGAAGATTCAGGATCATTTCATTCCAAAGGGGAAGAAAGATTCTAAGGGGAGTAAGAGGCAACCGCGGCTGACAAGGGAAGTTAGGGATGGAATAAAACTAAAAGAAAAGATGTATAACAGAGCAAAGAGTAGCGGGAAGCCAGAGGATTGGGAAACTTTCAAAGGACAACAGAAGGTAACAAAATAGACAATACTGGCTGAAAAGTACGAGGGGAAGCTGGCCAAGAATATAAAGAAGGACAGTAAAAGCTTCTTTAGGTATGTTAAGAGAAAAAGATTAGTAAAGACAAATGTGGGTCCCTTGAAGGCAGAAACGGGTGAAATTATTATGGGTAACAAGGAAATGGCAGAAAAGTTGAACAGGTACTTCGGATCAGTTTTCACTAAGGAAGACACAAACAATCTCTAACTTGTACTAGAGGACGGAAGATCTAGGGAGACAGAGGAACTGAAAGAAATTTGCATTAGGCGAGAAATAGTATTGGGTAAACTGATGGGACTGAAGGCTGATAAATCCGCAGGACCTGATGGTCTGCATCCCAGGGTACTCAAGGATGTGACACTAGAAATCGTGGATGCATTGGTGATAATTTTCCAATGTTCAATAAATTCCTGTGGATTGGAGGGTAGCTAATGTTATCCCACTTTTCAAGAAAGGAGCGAGAGAGGTGTGGAATTATAGACCAGTTAGTCTGACATCGGTGCTGGGGAAGATGCGGGAGACAATTATTAAAGAGCTAATAAAGGCGCATTTGGATAGCAGTAAAAGGATTGGTCCAATCCAGCATGGATTTGTGAAGGGGAAATCATGCTTGACTGATCTTCTGGAATTTTTTGAGGATGTGCCAAGCAAAATGGATGAAGGAGAGCCAGTGGATGTAGTGTATCTAGACTTTCAGAAAGCCTTTGATATGGTCCCACATGGGAGGTTGGTGAGCAAATTTAGAGCACGTGGTATTGGGGGTAGGGTATTGACATGGATAGAGAATTGGGTGGCAGACAGGAAACAAAGAGTAGGAATAAACGGGTCCTTTTCAGAATGCAGGCAGTGGCAAGTGGAGTGCCGCAAGGCTCGGTGCTAGGGCCGCAACTATTTACAATATATATTAATGATTTGGATGATGGAATTAGAAGTAACACTAGCAAGTTTGCAGATGACACAAAGCTGGGTGGCAGTGTGAACTGTGAAGAGGATGTTAGGAGGTTGCAGGGTGAGTTGGACAGGTTGAGTGAGTGGGCAGATGCATGGCAGATGCACTATAATGTAAATAAATGTGAGGTTATCCACTTTGGCGGCAGAAACAAGGAGGCAGAATATTACCTCAATGGTGTCAGATTAGGTAAAGAGGAAGTGCAACGAGACCTGGGTGTCCTTGTACACCAGTCACTGAAAGTAAGTGTGCAGTTACAGCAGGCAGTGAAGAAAGCTAATGGCATGTTGGCCTTCATAATGAGAGGATTTGAGTATAGGAGCAAATAGGTTCTTCTGCAGTTGTACAAGGCCCTGGTGAGACCACATCTGGAGTATTGTGTGCAGTTTTGGTCTCCTAATTTTAGGAAGGACGTCTTGCTATTGAGGCAGTGCAGCATAGGTTCACGAGGTAAATCCCTGGGATGGCGGGACTGTCAGATTAGGAAAGATTGGAAAGACTGGGCTTGTGTTCACTGGAGTTTAGAAAGGTGAGAGGGGATCTTATAGAGATGTATACATTTATAAAAGGACTGGACAAACTAGACGCAGGAAAAATGTTCCCAATGTTGGGGTAGTCCAGAACCAGGGTCCACAGTCTAAGAATAAAGGGGAGGCCATTTAAAACTGAGATGAGTACAAAACAAATGAACAAGCACGCAAGGCCTGTGGATTGAATTTAATTTGCTGATAACTTTTATTTTAAAAATCGAATTAATTTGAACAAAGAATTGATGACCTTGGAATTGAAAATATCATGGAATTTGTGTAAAATAATGAACACATCTGATCAGTTGAGGTAATCACTCCAAAATGCTACCCTCCACACAGATCAAACAACTGGCCATTGTACATTTTGTTGTCAGTTGAGGAAAAACATTACACAGCTGTTAGGGTATTTATTTAATATGCTTTTTGTGAAGTTGAATGTCCCACTTATTCTTACTTGAATGGATTGAGATTGGCAACATATAAAAGTGGTACTTAGAAATGCCTTCTGTGATTTAACACCCCAATTGCTCCAAATGTCACATTAATTTACGTGGTTTAAATGTAATATTCCAAATAAAATTGGTAATTGATGAATATCAATGGAATATAAACTTATAATGATTTTATTATCCAATTGAATAAACCGATTATGGCTAAATGTTATCATTTATCATGGCTTTGCATTTATGGTCAACCCTCAAAGAACAAACTTAATATATATATAGACATATGACAATGCTGATGTGACACATCCTTCCTGGCCACTGTCGCTGAAGGCAAGTTTTGTGCTGTTTAATTCTGTTTAATGCAAGTTTCCATCACCCAAATAAGTAGGAACGCACATTTCTTTTAACCATTTGACAATATTATCAGCAAGCAAAACTGAAGCTTATAAGATTACTTGCCATTTTGGATGAGTTCTTACTCAGCAAATTATTTAACCCGTTTGTCTGAACTGAACAGAGTATACACAGAACCCCCAAAGTTACACAACTAGACGTGCATAAATAATGTTAGAAATATATCTATTTTTAAAAAATAATACTGCATGGGGATTTAACAAACAAATTTACTAAACCATCAATGCCAGGACAGTCAATTGTGGTCTTTCCAACAGAAGGGCATAAAATGCTGGCTACTCATGAAAATCGGTGGTGCCCAAGCCTGTGATCTCCAAATCATAGAGTTACAGAACATGGAAACAGGCCCTTTGGCTCAACTCATCTTTGCCTACCAAGATGCCCCACCTAAGCTAATCCCATGTACCTGAGTTTGGTCCATATCCCTTGGAAACTTTCCTAACTGTATTTGTTATTGTACATGGAAATATCTTTCTTTAAATGTCTTTAACTAAACACAAAAATACACTCTGTGAGGAAATGCTGACTTTCAGTTATGGCATCAACATTGCAAAATGTATGGCCAGTATAATATTTTAGCCTGTTTCTCATCAGAGTTTATAAAAATATCAAAAATATAAAATTATTGCTTTGTGGTTAAGTGGGTGAGTAAATGTAAAAGATCACAAACACAAATTAAATCTAAAGTGACAAGAATTTATTTGAGAGTTTTCGATTGTAATGGAAATAGTTGCAAGGAAACAGACTACTTAATCAGCTTTCAGGGAATACACTTTCAGGGAAAACCAAAGGTTCTCCCAGCTGCAGACCTGGCTTGCTTGTCGCCATGTTTGCAATAAGAATTTAAAGAGCAAGGTTATACTGTCCCTCTAATAATAAAAGTTTATGGAAAATACAATATTAATATTTGAAATGTTCTTTTGAAAGTACTGATTTAAGTTAGAACAGATTTATGAAAAGGAAATCATATGTGACTCATCCATTCATATTATATGAGGTTATATCGAATTGAGTAGATGTGGGAAAACCAGTGGACGATGGGTTGTGAATTTTCAGAAGCCCTTGGTGACGCAGCACACCGACTGTGCAAGTGATACAGCCTCTTGCTGTCAGCCTTTTGCTAGCAGGGTTACATCCTTTGAGGATTCTGACACAAATGTACAAATAAAATAATCTAAGAGTATCTGCAAGTTCAGAAGATTTGCCATTTTTTAAGGATGGTTTTGTGCATATATTTTGTCTTTTCAACTGGAAACAGGTTTGTGACTTTTCACGCACACACACACTAATGCTAGTGTATCTAAAATTACTCTTTCATTTATTATTAGCTAATTCTATTATTAGCACTCACAGCAGGCACCTCCATGCTTACATCGGTCAAATACCTGTGGACCTCCCTCAGCAAGCATATTGAAAAATTGTTGATAAATGACCTACATGACACCTGACAGGTAAGTGGATGGACTCAGGTTGTGGATAGGTATGTGGGACAGCGATGTTATGGCAATTACAGAAACTTGGCTGAAGGAGGGACAAGACTGGCAGCTTATTCCAGAGTACAGGTGCTACAGGTGAGATTGAGGTGGGATAAAAGAGGAGGGGAAGCTGCTTTATTAATGAGGTAGAACATCAAGGCAGTGTTCCAAGATGACATTAGTAAAGGCCCTGTCCCAGTTCGGCGATTTTTAAGGCGACTACAGGCGACTAGACTGTCGCCGCACGGTCGCGGGGGTGTGGCGCGGGCATGGTCGTGAGTAGTCTCCAAAACGTCAGAGCGTTTTTCTGGTCGTCGCTGAAGTTTGTCAAGGCATGAACATTTTCGGCGACTGCTGGTTTGACGCCAATGAGCGTAGCTTGTCGTCTCCTGTCGTGGGTGCTGTCGTAGGTTGTCACCAGGTTGTCGCCAGGTGACTTAGGTTGTCGCCGGTACTGACGATGGTTATCCACCTTTTATAAGAATTTTGTTTTTTGAATAAAGTAAATTTTGGACATTTTGACAAAAGATTGATGTTTGAAGTTATTGTATTTCAGAGTAGTTTCTCACGTCATCGCTTTCAAATATTTTAATTTCATTTATTTTGAACAATAAAACAAACACAAACAGAAGCATTGCACTGCATTGAAAAGCAAACTCTTTTAATTTATTTTGACATTGCACTGCATTGGGTCTCTTCAGGGACAAGGGCTTCAACCACACAGACCTCTTCTTGGGCTTCTTCTTCCCCATTCTTCTTGTCCTTCTGTCTTGCAGAATTTTAAGCACGAGGGCCGCTGCAAGCAGCAGGGCTTGTTCTTCTTGTAAGAGCAATGCCATCATGTTGCCCCATGGCAGTCACCAAGCAGAATGATTGGAAACCCTACCCACACCCCTTTGCCGCCAAAGTACGTGAAATGGCTGCAGTTTTCATCAGTTGTGACCGACAGGGTCGTAGCTTGTCAGGGGTGGAGGTAGGTCATAGCTTGTTGTGGTTGTTGTCGTAGGTGGACGTCCTAAATCGCGACAACTAGGTCGCTGCTTGTCGGTAACTTGCCGTTGACTAGGTGGTTGCTTGTCGTAGACATTGTCATAGACATTGTCGTAGACATTGTCGTAGGGGGAGTCCTGTCGCCAGTCTTTCGGCGATCTGCTACTACTTTGACAGTCGCCGGCAGTCGCCTTAAATATCGCCGAACAGGGATAGGCCCTTTAAGGATCATCCAGTGAGGCTGGATGGGTGAAGCTGAGAAATAAGAAGGGAATAATCACCTTGATTGTACTATAGGCCCCTAAAGATTCAATGGGAATTAGAAGAACAAACATGCCAGGAAATTGCAGGCAGCTGCAAGACTAAAGGGTTGTCATAGTAGGGGATTGTCATGTGTGTTCAGAAAAGTTTCCTCTATATAATGTGTAGAGGGCTCTACAAAGGAAAGGGCAGAACTTGACCTAAACTTTGGGAATTGTGCAGAGGAAGTGATTGAAATGACAGTGGGCGAACTTTTCACGACCAGCAACCATGGTTCTATTAAATTTTAAATAGTTACTAGACCAAGTGGACCCGTTGGGCCCAAACCTCTCCGGCATTGGTGCAGCATCCTCTCTTCCCCCCCCCTCCCCCTCCCCTTTCCCCCCTCCTCCCCCCTCCGCCCCCTCTCCCCCTTACCCCTCGTCACCCTCCACCCTCCCTCCCTCCTCCCCCTCCCCTCCCTCCCCCTCCCCCCTTCCCTGCCCCCCCACCCCATCCCCCTCAACCCCCCTTATCCTCCCTCCTCCCCTCTCCCTACCCTCTTCCTGCTGCCCTCCCTCTCTCCCCCCTCCCTTCCTAGGAGATTGATTTAAACTTTAAAATGTGAATAACACCGATTTCAATGAAACTTCTTCCATTAACACCAAATGGACGACCGTGAGTAAAGTGGGCCTAAAATTGTCGGGCTATCTTGTACCGTTTTGACTGTAGTTCAGGAACAAACAAACAAACAAACAAACGAGAGTTTTAGTATATTGAGAGATAAAGACAGGGCAGGTCCATAAGTTAACGTTTTAAGTTGTGCAAGGCCAACTTTAATGGTAATGATAGGATAAGCTTAATGGAGGATGTTATTTGCGGGCAAAGAGACATCACAAAGTGGGATGATTTTAGAAGTATGATAGTGTGAGTTCAAGTTATGTACGTCTCTGTTAGAACGAACGGCAAGGCAGGAAAGAATAAGGAACCCTGGATGACAAGAGATATTGAGGTTCCAGTCAGCAAAAAGGTATGGGTCAGGTATGTACAGCTGCCATCACATGTATTTTGGAGTAGTATAAGGATTGAAGTGCACACTTCAAAAAAAAATCAGGAGGATAAAAAAGAGCATGGGATAGCTCTGATAGATAAGATTAAAGAGAATCAAAAAAGATTATGTATATGAAAGGAAAAAAATATAACTATAGAGAGAACAAGAGCCTTTAGAAATCAAAGTGGTCCCCTATGTGTAGAGCCGTAGGAGATGGGGAAAGTCCTCAATTAATATTTTACCTCTGTTTCTACCACAGAAAAAGACATGGACATGGTAGATTGGGTAGTGAAGAAGGCTGTCCCTAGCCTTCATCAGTCAGGGAACTGAATATGGAATATGAATATGGAATAGGGGACATCATGTTACAGTTGTACAAGATGTTAGTGTGGCAGAAATGGATATTGATTTCAGTTTTGGTCACCCTGCCTTTGAGGTGGAAAAAGTGCAGAGAAAAGTTATGAGGATTTTGCCAGGACTCAAGGGCATAAGCTGCAGAGAAAGATCATGCAAGCCAGGATATTATTCCTTGGAGGACAAGAGGCCGAGGGTTAATCATATAGAGATGTATAAAATCATGAGATGAATAAACAGGGTGGATGTAGAGAGTCTTTTTTCTCAGATAAAAGAAGAAAGATTTATTAGACACGTGAAGGGCAACTTATTCGCACAGGATTGTAAGGGTATGGAAGGAGCTATCAGAGGAGGTAGTTGAGGATCGTACAATAACAACATTTAAAATACATTTGGACAGGTACATGGATAAAAAAGGATTAGAATAGACCAAATTGGGCAAATGGGACTAGCTTAGATGGAGTGTCTTGGTCAGCATGGGTGAGTTAGACTGAAGGGACCTTTTCCATGCTATATGACTGAGGATGGACAAAAAAAAATATATATATATTAAATTCAATTTGCCAGAAATAATGTGAGTGAGCTGTCATTAGAGCACTGAGCAACACAAAAAAAAGTCTTGTTCAAGGAAATCAGCTCTATGCATCAAGCAAATTTTTGCAGGGTCATATAATCTGGTGTGATGTAAATAGTTTCATCTTGGCCAAGAAACCACTGAAGTTGTGATTGCCAGAGCTAAGCCATCTCTCTGCACCACCCCACCATGTCCATTACTTTGAATACTTCTGAATGTTTCAGAAACAATTACATTTTTTAGAGTTCTTCAAACGATTTAAACAATGTTAAAATAAAACAACATACAAAAACTCAAACATTCAAATAAATTTAAAGCAATTGAGAAAATTTAAAAAGCACTAATATGTTGGACCCTTGCAGCTCCTCTTTTCCATTGAATTGAAAAATAAAACTCCCTGCACTCAATGTCAAAATTGAAGCAGGTTGTTCAAGCAAATTTCCTATTGTACATTATGAGTAATGTCTGCAAACCCCCTCCCATGTTGGATTCCACATGTGCATTGGTGTTATGTGCATTCCTGGGAATTAGTCTGAAGTGCTGACAGTAAATTTGGCACTTCCAGAATTCTTCGGTTTCATTTGGTCGCCCACCAGCACATTGACCTAAAACTCAAAGACCTTCACCATATATCGGCAGATGGGGTTTCTCATCTGTGTATTCTGCATGTGTGTGTGTCAGGGCATCAGCAATTAAACAAAGGTGTCTCGACCCGAAACGTCACCCATTCCTTCTCTCCTGAGATGCTGCCTGACCTGTTGGGTTACTCCAGCATTTTGTGTCTACCTTCGGTGTATTTCTGAGTTGTCTGATCCTATGCTTTGCTGAGATTTCCTCAATGAAGAGTTTTACAGTATGTTAATAATGTTTCCCTTTTGGTTCTAGCATTTTAGATCTTGTAATGATCGTTAAAATAACCAGTTTAACTCAGCACAATAAGTTTATAACTACAGCAGAAATAAAGTCGACCAGATGTCAATTCAAAAATGATAAAATGGTTTCTTTGTTTACAGTGCAATAATATAATAGAATGATGATGTATTGGAATCGACTGATAATTCCTATATCTCAGATAATATATAAAACAAGAATACCATGGTCTAAAATGAGTCTCACTCTGATAATAATATTCAACACGTTGAGAAATTAACTCCCTTTATACACATTGAAAGGCATTTTCCAAAAATCATTTGTATGAAATGATTGATTATTGAAATATGCTACACTCCCATTGTTCCAAGAACAAGTGATTCACATAGTATATGGTATGAACTGACATCCATTTAATTAATTCTGATGAGGAAATGTATTAATGTAAAGGATTTGGATAAAATTGGTCTGGATAAATCTTTTGTTTGTTTGTTTTTATGTCTTGTTTGCTCTGTAAAGCGTCTTTGAGTTTCCAGAAAAGCGCAATATAAATTAAATGTATTATTATTATTATTATTTATTATTATTATTATTATTATTATTATTATTATTATTATTATCAACATCTGGATATATGATGCAGAATATATGGGCGGCACGGTAGCGCAGCGGTAGAGTTGCTGCTTTACAGCGAATGCAGCGCCGGAGACTCAGGTTCGATCCTGACTACGGGTGCTGCACTGTAAGGAGTTTGTACGTTCTCCCCGTGACCTGCGTGGGTTTTCTCCGAGATCTTCGGTTTCCTCCCACACTCCAAAGACGTACAGGTATGTAGGTTAATTGGCTGGGTAAATGTAAAAATTGTCCCTAGTGGGTGTAGGATAGTGTTAATGTACGGGGATCACTGGGCGGCACGGACTTGGAGGGCCGAAAAGGCCTGTTTCCGGCTGTAGATATATGATATGATGATGATGATATATACACACTGCACAAATCTACAGGTATAAATAAATATAATTATAAAATGCTACAAATGACCTCAGGAAGTTCTCTGAATAAACTCCCAGTGCACTCATATCAGTGTGGTCCTAACCAGAAGACATGACCATAAGCCATAGGAGCAGAATTAGGCCATTCAATTGTTTAGGTCCAATCAACCATTGGGGAAAAGACCGAGCTGTCTCAGGCATGTCTAAAGGTAGTCATTCACAGGTCAATTTTATGGATGCTTCTCCCACAAAATAAGTGTTGCAATCTGAGGCAACTTTGTCAGAGGCACAAGGATTACTCACTGCCGGAATGGCCCAGTTGATATTCGAGTGTGAAGCAAAATGATTCAGAAATAATCATCATCATGCTTCAGTCTGAAAATACTGACCCTCTCAAGCATTAAAATGAGAACAAAAATTGTCAATTGCTTTCAATGAAAAAAAAATCAATTGAATTTCTTTGTAAATGTTCTTTTCCCTCTGCGATCTGGATTCACAACCAACCCAAAATAGAAAATTAAAATATTTATGTTCCTTCTCCCCCATATAACCCCGCCATTCTTTCCCACCCATACCTCTATGCACTACCTGGATGCACACCCATTTCTCCCCTCCCCCCCCCCTCCACGAGCTTCACAATTTACAATTTCAATCCTTTTGTCTCACACCTTCTGCCTGTTCATCTCTGGTCTTTGTCTTACATCTGCCTATCAAAAACCCCTTCAACCTATTACCTGGCAGGCCTTGCCCTACCATTCCTCTCTTCCTGCTTTCTTCCCCCTCCCCTGCAATTAGTCTGAAGAAGGGTCCCGAACCAAAACATCACCTATCCATGTTCTCAAGAGGTGATCTGACCCATTGAGTTACTCCAACACTTTGTGTCTTCTTTTGTAAACAAGCATCTGCAGTTTCTTGCTTCTTGGTAGCCATAGCGGGTGACATCGGAGTCCCTGATAATTATTATTTTGCTTGCTATTACATCAGTGCCATTTAGTAAACCAGATGAATTTCAACAGCAGATGGGTACATTTTGACATTGGAAGACAACTGAAGATGCTTTGTATTAAAGAGATTGAAAACCTGATGGGATAGTTTCTGAACTTTGCCATAGGTTCCAAAATAATAGATGTGACAGTGCCTTCCAGACATGGTCCCGTTTATTGGCATATAAATAATTCTTACCAGAACACTGATATGAGTTCCAGATTACATTTGTTTTAGTTTCAATGTTGAATCTTTTTTATTTTGGTACAAACCAAGCAATTGAAAAGACAGATGAAGTTTACTTAGATATCACATTAGTTTGCAACCTAAATATAGCACCAAAGAGAAGGAAGAATAATGTATCTGATAGATTCTCAGTGTTATAAACATTGTAAATGCTAGAGTATTTATTTTAAGGAGATAATTTAATTGAATTAGATAATTAAGAGGCGAAAAGGTGGCGCATCAGTAGAGTTACTCCCTAACAACACCAGAGACCCGGGTTGGATCCTGACCACAGGTGCTGTCTATACTGAGTTTGTACATTCTCCCCCCGACTTGTTTGGGTTTTTTCTGGGTGCTCCGGTTTCCTCCCACACTCCAAAGGTGTACAGGTTTGTAGGTTATTTGTAAGAATTTCCCTAGTGTGTGTTGGGTAGTGTTAATGTGCGGGTATTGCTTGTCGGTGCGGACTCAGTTGGCTGAAGGGCCTGCTTCCGCACTGTATCTCAAACCTAAACTAAACTAATTGATGTCATTGGATATTTTCCCTCTTTATTAATGATTTCACCTAGTTTGACTTGATGAAGCAGCTACATGCAGTGACTTCAGGATACAGATTGTGCTCTTTCATGTATGCTTTTCCCTGGAGTATGAAAAATAAAAAATAGAAGATGTGTAAACTATAAATGTATTAATCTTCAGTATTGTGCTGCATGCAAGTAGTGTAGCCAATGATAAAAGCCGTGGTAAAAGTAAAGTTCAATTAGGGTACTTTAAGAACCTTTTTCTGTGAACAGCATCTGTCTCTACTTTTCAAAGACATGCAAGTAAATTATTAACATTACATCTGTCAGGTGTCCTTTGTCCTACGTCCTCTCTGCCTTTCCAATAATTGGTTGTTCCTCAATAATGCTGCCTTTGTTAAATACTTGGTGAGTGAGGTAACTATAGGACAGTTGCCAGAATTTCAAACTTCACTCATTAGCAGCAAACGACTTTTACAGCTCAACTTTTAGCAGTAAAATTGCATTTTACTTTAATCTACAAGTCAATTTTTCTCCAGTTTTTAATGTAGAAAAATATATTTTCTTAATGATGGCAATTTCTTTTTTTTCAAAGTTGCTTTTCTTCTTCGAACTTCACTAGTCCATCAAGATAAATTACCATGTTAACCATAAATGCGTTCATTCATGACATTGGTATTTTGTAGTCACTGTGTCGGTATGCTTTAGTACTTAAAATAAAAGACATTTGTCATAATTTAGCAAGCTGGTCATCTATTTTGTGAATTATTAAATTCTTCAATTAACAAATCAAAGTTTGCAGCATCTAACTGGAAATGTTTAGAGTGGTAGAGTTTAGGGTGTATTGATTTTCAAAGGTAGGTTTAAGTGATTTCAATTAATGTGTATTTACAATAATCAACAAGAGGGCAATTACAAAGTTATCTGCTATTTTTTTGGTACTCTATATAAAACCGTGTCTTTAACCCATTAACTAAAAGCATAGAAGTGAAAGCAAGAATAGACAAAATGGCCCATTGACTCTGCCCCATCATTCAGTAAAGTCATAGTTGATCCTGTGCCCCAAGTTAATTCTCCTATTCCCCTATCCTCTCTTAACTTGTGTCTAAAAATCTATTAATCGCCACTTTGAAAACACGCAATTACTGAGAATCTAAACTCCAGTTTGGTTTCACCAAAGTCCTTCACAATCTCAGCAAGGGTTCAACATTGAGGTCCTTTTATACTCCATCATCTGTCAGTTTTTTTCATGATTTAAAAGCTTTGTTTCTTAAAAAAATGAATAATCTCACATTATATTAAATCTACCACCTTCTTACCTATCTTCTTGTAACCAATTTCTTTTTTTCTGCACCCCTTACAGCTCACTTTCACATCTTGCTTTCTTTAGACTTTACTTTAGACTTTACAGATACAATGCGGACACAGGCCTTTCGGCCCACCCAGTCCGCACCGACCAGTGATCACCCTATACACTAGCACTATCCTACACACTAGGGACAATTTACAATTTTACCAAAGCCAATTAACCTACAAACCTGAACGTCATTGATGTGTGCGAGGAAACCGGAGCACCCGGAGAAAACCCATGCAGTCACAGGGAGAACGTACAAACTCAATACAGACAACACCCGTAGTCAGGATCAAACCCACGGCTTTGGCGCTGTGAGGCAGCAACTCTATTGGTGCACCTCTGTGCCACCCCTTCTAATGCCACTCAATATGAATACCATACATCGACTTTTCATCTCAGCCATAAATACAAGTTCTGAATATTTGTGGGTCTAATGCTAATCTTTAGCACCCCAAGGTACTCCACTAAATTGATGCACTTCTTTTATCTCAAGTTTCCATTACATTTAGTTGATATAAACGTGAATTCATTGCAAATATAAAATGCGTATCAACAACTCCAAAAAGAATTTGGCTGGAACAGTCAATTTTAGTGTGGAGTTTTTAGCCAGATTTTAATGATATTAGCTTAGAAATTCAATTGCATGATTTCTTCTTAGTGATAGGCAATTGAAAAATGACAGTTCCTGTTCTAAATTTGATGACTGCCATCCATGTGTCTGTCTCTTGACATTACGCCAGAAATATAATCAGGCATGAGCCTTCGTTGCTTTCCTGGCCAGACTTCTTATGTCATAGCCTGAACAATGTGTCCTTTGCAACATTACAAGGAAATTTGGACCGTGTTTTCCTGGCCTGAACACTTGGCTGGTAAATCAATAACCTTACATCCCTTGGAATCATCACCACCCCTCTCCTCCCCATGCAGCACTGACTCTCATCAGCTAATGGTCTCCGTACAGACTCCTTGATTACCAGGCCTGACTCCATTCAGATAACACCCCACTCACCTTCCCCCTCACCTTCCCCCCAATCCCCAAACCCAAACTCATCATTGTCAGGTCCTGACATCCCATTTCCTCCCCTACTTCCAACAACCTCACCTTCTCCATACAAAGAGACAATTATGGGCTTCCTTAGACACCTACTGATAGTTCCTACTGCCAGCAGCCCACCTTAGTAAAACCATGATAATCTGGCATGCCTGGGACCTTGGTGGTTTCTCAGAATATTAGTACCTCAGCACTCTTAAGTCACCTTTTTATAACATGACAATATCTTTTTTAATGGGGAACATTGAAAGGAAGCATGGGAAACTGAGTCTCCATCGCCTCCCCCTTCCCAGTTCTCCCACTAGTCTTACTGTCTCCGACTACATTCTATTGAATCCTTTAACAGTAGTTTAGCATTTATTGGCACTAAATTGGTGATTGGGTAAAAGAAAGTGGTGGTGATGCACACAACTTATGAAAGACCTGAGTTAGTCTCAGAAAGACCCGTGTTAGACACACCACAATGGTCCCAGCACTAATCCTTGTGCGCACCAGTCTGAAAAGCACTTTTTGACCACTACCTCTTATCACCAAGCCAATTTTGCCAGTTTGCCAACGCACATTGGAACGAAGCAAGCCCATCTCCAAACTCATGGAAGGTGGGGTCAGTACTCCCCTCTGCAACACAAGCCTCAAGTTTCTGACCCACAGACCACAATCAGTGAGAACAGGTGACAAAACATTCTCCATGATAATTCTCAATACTGGTGCCCTGCAAAGATGTGTTTTCAGCCACTTATACACTCACAACTGTGCAGCCAAATACCAATCCAACTCAACCTACAAGTTTGCAAAAGATACCACCGTGGTGGGACGGATATGGAATATGACGAGAAGTACAGAAAGAGTACTGAAAGGAGAGAACCTTGCAACTTAGTGAAAAGACAACAACCTCTCCCTCAATGTCAGCAAGATAAAGGAGGTTGTGATTGACTTCAGGAAGTGAAGCAGTCCATACACCCTAGACTACACTGGTGGCACTGAAGTGGAGATAGTTAAACGCTTCAAATTTCTTGGAATAAGTATCACCAGCAATTTGTCCGTGGCCAGTCACATTGAAGCTAAGGCCAAGAAAACATATCAATGTCTCCACTTCCTTAGAAGGCTTGGGAAGTTTGGCGTGTATCCAACAACTCTCACCGACTTCTACAGATGCGCCATACAAGGCATCTTATCGGGATGCATCACAGCCTGGAAACAATTCCATCCAAGACAGCAATAGATTGCAGAGACTTGAGGATGTAGCCCAGACCATCACACAGACAAGCCTCCCTTCCATCGACTCCATCTACACCAATCTGCCTTGGCAAGGCCACAAACATAATCAAGGACCAGTCTCATCCCAATCATTGCCTCTTCTTCCCTTTCCCATAAGGCAGGATATACAGAAGTTTGAAATCACATACCTCCAGATTCAGGAAGTTTCTTCCAGCTGTTATCAGGCAACTGAACAGTTCTCTCATCAGCTAGAACTGAACAGTTCTCTCATCAGTGGTCCTAACCTCCCACCTACCTCATTGGAGAACTTTGAACTTTCTTTAATTGGACAATTGGATTTTGATGTTATATCTTTGCACTAAATGTTGTTCCCTTTATCCTTTATCTTTGCACTGTGGATGGCTTGATTGTATTCGTATAGAGTCTTTTCTCTTGACTGCATAGCACGCAAACAAAACCTATTCACTGTATCTTGGTACACGTGATAATAATAAACAAAACTAAGCTAAAAACAAAACTTTCTTTATCAGCCGACCATGCGGGACTCATCAAAGGCACTTTCGTCCGAAATTATTAAACCCTTCTCTTAATCACTTTCTCATACTTTCTGATTAGAAATACCAAAAATAGACATTTCAAGGTGTTAAAAGTATTTCTGAATTAAATGCTATAGATTAACGTTAAAGCAAAATTCAATACCGCATCTAAACATTTTTAAGCTCAAAAGCGGTTTAAATTAATAGAAATAAAACAATGAAAGCTTATTAGGCTAAAATTGCTCCTGAGGAGCAAATGTGCAGCTTTACTAACTCTTGAGATTGTCACACTTACTTCACTTCATCTCTTACCAAGGTGTCAAAATCTCTATGAAAATGTCACACGCAACCGTCAAAACTTATTTTATCTACCTCATGAAGCCTGAGCAAACTAGTCTTATTTTCCTTTATTATTTATTTGTTGCTTTACACTATTTAAAGTTTTTATGGCCCTGGACCCTTAGAAAAAACTTTTTTAATGTGATTGTCTCATAGGCGAATGAATCCACCACCCCCCTCAAATGTGAACACAAGGATCTGTTTGTATTTGTAACTTACAATTTGTTCAAATTAATTGTAACATTGATTTAAAATCCTCAAGATATCATTAGAATTTTAGCTCATAAAGGCAAAAGTTGCATTACTAACGAGAAGGCTGCATTCACAGATACATTTGAACTGAGAATAGGCAGAATATTTGTGATAAATATACCAACAAATAATGAATAACAGGGACTATTCAATGTAACTAATTACTGTAGATAATTTTAACCTCATTGGTCTCAGATTAAGTCTTTACTTGACTTCAAATGGCATTGCCATTTTAGCTCTTCTCATTAAAATATTAAAAAGATGCAATTCCCATACAAAAGTAAACTATCAGCAAAATTGTCAACAGGGTGCTTGCGAATGACATGATCAGATAATGCAAATATTAAACCATGGTTTGGGTGAAGAAGTTGAGTTAAATAATAAAAACCTAATTAGTCATTTAGCCATTTCAAAAGTTTTATTTCGAGCAATTCCCATAGGATAAAAATTGCAAAAAAAGGTCCATTCCAGGTGCTGAATTTTTATGACAGTTATTTCACAGCAATAGAATCTACATTTCAAATCAAATCCAATCCTAGTCTTTTCCAAGAATAAAACAAAAGCCTCATTAGCAAAGACCTGAAAGGATATTTCTGTTTCTGATTATATAAAGAAAGTAGCACGAGTCCTCGGTACTAATAGTAAAACAAGTGAAAAAACTACTTTATTTTTCAATACATCTTTCATTTGTTTAAGTGCTGACAGAGATCCAGTTTCAATCTTGTACCATTTTCAGAGAAATTATTCTGAGAATTATTTTGTGCGCAAAATAGTGAACCATTTAAAGCAAACGAATAATACGAATGAGAAAAAATAATTTATCAAAGTTATAATAAACCACAAGACTACATTATATGTTAATGAAGAAGTAGTGATTAACCTATTCTGCTGAAAATTCAAGCTGTAGCAACATAATCTACAATATGTTGTATATGTATTGGGCAACACAATCAACCAAATATACAATCAAATTTGCAATTAAAAATCTACATGTGAAGATATGTGAAATATATACAAGCTTTATAAAACCATGCAAAAACCATAATACATTTTCACATCATTTTCTATTCAAAAATGGACAGAATATTGTGTGCAAGAAGAAATAGGAAGATAATTTTATTCTTAACTTTGAGATATCTTTCCATACAGTGGTTGTGATAACATTGGTTCCTTTCTTCTGGAAAAAGGTGTCCTCTATTTTAAAAACTTGTGCAATTCTTAGATTGCATTTATAAAAGTCACATCTTTAAATTTGCAAAATAACACATTGAAACAGCAGCTTCACCAAATGCCAAAAAGTGCTCAATATTTTAATTCTAGTTGTTGGCTTCAGCAAACTTTGGATTTCAAATTTAATTTGTTGGGCTTCTCAATGAGTTTAGGTTGTGAAACATAACATTCTCTCTAACTTAAAATCAACAAGGAAATTACCAAGATTCACTTTATGAAAGGGTTTATCATACTTTCACAATCTATCTCTTCTTCATCTTGAATAAAACATCATAATATTTTACAAATGTAAATATGGGAAACATTACGCATGAGTTATAAAACTATGGCACATGTGAAATATGTATGTAAATAGGAGATAGGGTAAAACAAAATTAAAATAACCTGTAAAAACCACACCAATAAATCTGTTCTGGAAGCTTCTCTTCACAAGCAATCTTACATGATTCAGTATAACACTGCAATGTTTTGTTACAAAATTAAGATTTTGTTTGCATCACTGTTAGTTGGAACTTTCACCCAAGTACCAGGTCCCAAAGTGAAAACAAATGGGTGACTGAAATGTTCATTTGACACTGCCAAGTGCAATGTCCTTAGTGTGGAAGCACTACAGCACAATATCTGTTCAACAGCCATATTGATGAAAACACAACTTTTTTCTGTATTTTGTGTTTGAGGAAAGAAACAAAGCAGATTAATTAAAAAGCAAGAACACGCCATATAAAACATACAATCCTTCATATAAATTGTGAATTCTCTGTTCTTTTTCAGGTAGTTTGTAATTTGGCAATAGGTGAATTAGCCGTGGTTTGATTCCTTGGCTACTTCACTTCTGTGAAGTGCTTCCATAGCAAATGCTTTTCACTTTCTTCCACTCAGCTGATTTACGTGAATAGTGTGGTTTCTCTCTGTGAGAGATAGGGGTGTAGAGTCTGAATTCACCAGAATACCCCCATTGAGTATCAAAGAGTTTAAGAATTTATTTAAGATGAAAGAAAAAAAAAGAGGAATTGTCTCCTTGTAGAACTTCTTTGCCCCTGTTTTCATCCCTCTGTGTAAATGGAAGACAGCTGACTAGGGCAACGATCAATTGCATTAATTTGTAGGAAACCACTGTCTTCAGGACAATTCCGCACCGAGTCACTGAAAATCCCAGGGGAAGTTGCTTGAAAGTCATAAACTGAAAAGTGAAAGAAAATATTAATATGATGCACAGAATAAAAACAAACTAACCTCAAATTTCGTAGGTGTGTAGGTCTAACAGTCTTAGTTCCAAGTAAACTTTATTACATAAATGAAAAATGAAATCCAAAATGTAGGCAGAGAATAAAATATTACTCTGGTTCTTTCCAAATTACCACAGCAAGTTATGAACTCAGGTTAAAGATTTTCTGTTATGGTGCCCAGTTTCAGTTTTACAAGATTTTCAGACAGAATCATTTCAGCCCTATTGCAAAGACAACTTAACGTGTACATTGTTAAACAGATGACTTGCCCAGCCAACTGTCCCACTTCTGTTCTCCTTTCCTACTTCACTTTTCAGCAGGTACTCAATGGGTCTCCATGGTGAGGTGGGCACCTGCTCAGCATGATGCTATCACTATATGGGATATCATGGTGAGTGGGGAAGGGGAGGACACCATGCCACTCCGCAATGCCACTACTGTCTAAGTGGTGCCACCAATATATTATATTTTGTAAGTACAGCGTAGAAACAGGCCCTTCAGTCCACCGGAGTCAACACTGCCGTTCTCTGTTATCCCACTTTCACATTCACTTCTTACTGGAGGCAATTTACAGAGCCTAATTAACCTACAAACTTGGGATGTGGGAGGAAACTAGAGCACCCGGAGGAAACCCACCAGGTTACAGGGAGAACATGCAAACTCCACACAACCAGCAACCAAGTCAGTATCAAACCCAGTTCTCTAGTGCTGGGAGGCTGCAACTCTGTCAACTGAACCACTGAGCCACACCCAAATACTTATATCAATGTATATCAACTTATATCAATGCTGTACTATATAGTCAATGGTTTAAATATTTTTAAAATGCTATTACCCAGCAATGAATATTTGAAATCTGGAAGACAGGGAATTCTGAAACAGTTTTTGATTCTCCATGATGATAAAAAAAGGAAACAAAAAAATAGACTTCTGAGAAAGGTGCAGACAATGCTGCAAGCTTATGGCAGGCTAGTCAGCTTACAATTGGCAAAAATGTTAATATTTAGGGAACGGGAAATAAAGTAAGGTAATGGCCAAAAATTAAGGAGAAAAAACACATGCTCAGAATATTGACAGTTAATTTGCTGCAATTGATATCAAAGTTTTTATTGACTTATTATTATATTGAATATACAAAACAACAAGCCATTTGGTTGAACTAGTTTGCCGTGATGTCAATGTCCATATTAGGTCAATAACATATTTGCCATCTCAGATAGGCACTGAACATCACTTTTGTAGGGACACGTGAAACGTGAAATGCCATATATGTATATCTTTGCTTTTAATATATTCAGCAACTGAATAGCTACAGGCTTCTTGAGTAGAGAATTCCAAAAAACGACTGTGGTGTGGGTTTTAGAAATATATATATATTCCTTTATTCGTCCCACACCGGGGAAATTTACAGTGTTACAGCAGCAAAGTGGATAGCAATAGAGCAAGAGATCATTCATTATAAATAAAAGATACATAAATTGTCATCAGTTTTCTGTGTTCAGCTGATATTGTTGACTCGTCTGCTGGGAGCAGTGCTGGTTGTGCAGTCTCACAGCAGCGGGAAGGAAGAACCTCCTATATCTCTCCTTCACGCACTTGGGGTGAAGGAGTCTGTCACTGAAGGAGCTACTCAGTGCAGTGACAGTGTCCTGCATGGGGTGGGAGTCGTTGTCCAGCAGCGATGTTAGTTTTGCCATCATCCTCCTCTCTCCCACCACCTGCACTGAGTTGAGGGGGCAACCCAGGACAGAGCTGGCCTTCCTGACCTGCTTGTCAATTCTCTTCCCTTCTGCCACTGAGATGCTGCTGCGCCAGCAGACCACTCCATAGAAAATGGCCGATGCAACCACCGTGTTGTAGAAGGTCCTTAGGAGTGCCCCCTGCACCCCAAAGGACCTGAGTCTCCTTAGCAGATAAAGTCTGCTCTGGCCCTTTCTGTATAGCGCATCGATGTTTTCAGTCCAGCCCAGTTTATTGTTGAGGTAGACACCCAGGTACTCAGTCACCCCAGCTTAGTTAAAATAATAATCAACCCTGCAAACACTCTGTCAAGCCCTGTAAAAAGATTGTACATTTCAATACAATGACTTCTAATTCTTCCAAACTATAGACCTGGTCTGATTAATCTTTTCTCATACAATAAACCCACTAATGCAGGACTCAATCTGGCAAATCTCTGTTGCACCTCCTCAATTGTAACTGCAGTACTTGTTTCCTCAGGCAGTCATGAAGTCAGAGCTGTACAGCATGGAAACAAGCCCTTCAGTCCACCATCAATCCTTTTGGTAACCTTAGTTTAGTTTAGTTTAGTTTATAGATACAGCATGGAAACAGGCCCTACGGCCCACCGCAATGACCAGTGATCCCCACAATAGGGACAATTTTTACATTTAAACCAAGCAAATTAGTCTACAAACCTCTACGTCTTTGGAGTGTGGGAGGAAACCGAAGTTCTCGGAGAAAACCCACGCACGTTACAGGAAGATCGTACAAACTCCGTACAGACAAAGCACCTGTAGCCAGGATTGAACCCAGGTCTCTGGCACTGTAAGTGGTGTAAGGCAGCAACTCTACGGCTGTGCCACTGTGCTGCCCCCATGTGCCACTATGCTGCCCCCATGTGCCACTGTGCTGCCCCCATGTGCCACTGTGCTGCCCCCATGTGCCACCATGCTGCCTCTTCAAAAACCTTTTCAGATTTATGGGGCATGATTTTCCACATGGAGAACCATGCTGACAATCCTTAGTCAGTCCATACACATCCAAAAACTGGTAGATCTTGTCCCTTAGAATCCCCTCCAACAACCTTCCCTCCACTGATACAGAATCACTAGCCTGTAGTTTCCTGGCTTGGTCTTGCTGCCCTTTTAAAATAATGGTAAATTCCTACACTTCTGTACTCACAGAGGTGCTCTCTTGATCCTGACGGCCTAAATCGGATGTACGCTTCCTTTTTCAAATCAGGGCCTCAACATCTCTTGTCAACCAAGTGTTTCCAAAGCCTTGCCCTTCACCCTAACAGGATCATGCTGTCTTGTACTCCTGCGATCTCACTTTTGAAAGCCGCCCTTATCCCCAGCTTCCCTTATGCCCAGAATCCCTAAACACTCTCCCAAATGATCTCTGCAAGTTTTCACCAAATGCCTCTAAATTCAGCCTTGCTCCAATTTAGGACCTTAACTTTGAGCCAGTCTAATCCATAACTATCAAAACTAATATCTCTTCTCTCAGCCTAGACGAATCCACATTAACTTTAGCCAATCTATTCTTTCTTTTATGTATCTATAAATGGTCTCATGATTTGTTTTTATATTTCTCGCCAGCCTACTCATATTCTATTTTCCACTTCCTTATCAATCTTTGAACTCCTATGTTGACTTCTGAAAATTTCCAAATGCTCAAACTTACTTTTTATTGCAACTTAAAAACCATTTCCTTTGATTTAATACTATCAACCTATCTTGATAGCCATGACTGAGACACTTCTCCTGATGTTTCTTCTGCCTTATTACATGGAAATCATGTATTATTTATTCCATTATTTGCCAGTGCTTGTTTATTATCACACCTTTTCATGTAGTTTTCCAATCTAACATAGCCGACTCTTAGCAATGTAGCTTGCTTTATTCAGATTTAAGATCCTAGCTTCAGATTGAACCCAACGACTTACCAAATGATTTTATATAAAACTTTATCTTATTACGATCACCAGTCCCTGACTGCCAGATCATCCTAAGTCATTGCACAATACTTGAATTAAAACAACATGTTCCCTTTCTGCTTCCTCAATATACTGAGTTAGAAACCTTTGTTTTATTATATTTATTGCATGAATGTTCCCTTCACAGCAATACCCTTGTTCTGGCTTGGCTAGTCAAAATCTAAATTAATGACCCCGAAATTATTATATTACCTTGTTACATACACTTCTAATTTTACGATTTTTTCCCTGTGCCCTGCATTACTAATATCCTTTGTTCTGGCTTGGCCAGTCTAAATGTAAATTATTGCATTACTAACACCTTTTTGAACACAGTTGGGGAGGGGGTTGATTGTTTGAAGGAGAGCATCAAGAGCAGTCAGGTCTGTGGTCTCAGTCTGTCATCACCCATTCCTTCTCTCCAGAGATGCTGCCTTTCCTATGGAGTTACTCCAACTTTTTGCGTCTATTTTCGGCTTAAACCAGCATCTGCAGTTCCTTCCTACACTTCTCGGTCTGACTCTGAGGCATGGCAGGGAAGGGTGAAGTCAGGTGGAGGCATAGTGATCAGAGAGTCATGAGTCATGGGGACAGATAGGAGAATTCTGTAGCAGCAAATGAGACTCTACGATGGTGTGTTACTCCTTGGTGCCAGAGTCCATGATGTCTCGAGCAGTTGCAGAACACTCTCAAAGGGGACGATGAGCAGCTAGAAGTC
Organism: Rhinoraja longicauda; assembly: GCF_053455715.1. NCBI lineage: Eukaryota > Metazoa > Chordata > Chondrichthyes > Rajiformes > Arhynchobatidae > Rhinoraja > Rhinoraja longicauda. Next base: position 46,050,318 of record NC_135955.1, on the reverse strand, counting down.
GTCTTGCAAATTGGCACAAATGACATAGCAATGAAGAGTGTTAAGGTCCTATGGGGTGAATGTAGGGAGTTAGGCAAAAGACTTGGATATGTGATTCACTCAGAAACTAGTCCTACCCTATTTCAAGTGAAGCCCAACCCAATGGAAGAGCTCCCTTTCCCCCAGTACTGATGCCGATAGCATATTAACTGAAACCCATCTCCCCCACTATATATAGGGGCGGCAGAGAAGCACAGCTTGTAGAGTTGCTGCCTCACAGCACCAGAGACCCGGCTCTGATTGTGACCTTGGGTACCGACTGTGTGGAGTTTGCACGTTCTCCCTGTGACTGTGTGGGTTTCCTCTGGGTATTGCAGTTTCCTCCCACATCCCAAAGATGTGCAGGTTTGTAGGTTAAAGTGGGATACCATAGAATTAATGGTCAGTATGGACTTGGCGGGCTGAAGGGCCTGTTTCTCTAAACTAAACTAAACTAAACTAAACTAAACTAAACTAAACTAAACTAAACTAAACTAAACTAAACAAAATTTCACTGAACTAAACTAAACCAGACTAAAAAGCAGGTCCTCAAGAGAAAGTGACAGCTGCATCAGTGATATCCAGATGATTCCCAGTGCTATGTGCCACTGGGATAAGGAATAAGAAGATAGAAGAGGTGAATGCTTGGCTGAGGAGTTGATGCAGGGGTCAAGGATTCACATTCCTGGATCACTGGGCTGGGGTAGGGGTGACCCATAGAAGAGGGACAGGTTGCATCTGAACTGGAGAGGAACCGTTATCCTGGGGTTCGCAAATGCTACTTTGGAAGGTTTAAACCAGATTGGCAGGGGGGCGGGATCCAGTGTGGTGCTGAGGCAGGTGGGAAACTGGAAGTTGGCATAGAAGACTGCAACACAGAAAGATCAGTAGACAGGAAGGCAAGAGCATGCAGAGAGCGAGGAAAGATGTTTAGATTAAAATGTATTTATTTGAGTGCTTGAGGCCTGAACTCAGGGCGTGGAAGGTGCATGTGATTGGAAGGTCACAGCCATTTCAGAAACCTGGCCAAGAGAGGGACAGGACTGGCAGCTTAATGTTCCGGGATACAGGAGCTACAAGCAAAATCGAGATGGGGGTAAAAGAGGAGGGGAAGTTGCTTTATTGATCAAAGAGAACATCACAGTAGTATTCCTAGATGATAATACTGTAGGTTTGTCCAGGGAGGCAATATAAGTGGAGTCGAGAAGTAAAAAGGATGATCATTTTGCTGGTATTGTATTATAGGCCCCCAAATGCAAATTCTGCAAATATTTATCTTGCTTTTGTTGCAATTTCCCTTTGTAGTTCTCTTTATTTACGTTCAATCTTGGCTGCTCATGTTCCTGAGTGGAGTTTTCGGCTATGTCTAGGCTACTCCATTAACTCCAGAACAATAGGATTTAACTCCAAGTTCCTTTCCATTTCTGAGGACATGTCTTTAATCCTGGCACCAGGCACATGTTGCTGCAGAGAGATTATTTATCCTCTTAACTATTAAAATGATGTAGAAATGGGCTTGCTTATCTGCACCGCAGTCTCTACGCTAATTCACAGAACCTCATACCTGTTGGACAAATGCAAAGGCTAAGGTTTCTGCAACAATATATTTTGGATCCCCTACATGCCTCATTCAGTCACATCCTCCTGTCCCTCTTAGCTGTCCAATTCATAAGATTATAAGATCATAAGTGATAGGAGTAGAATTAGGCCATTTGGCCCATCAAGACTACTCCGCCATGCAATCATGGCTGATCTATCTCTCCCTCTTAACCCCACTCTCCTGAAAACTGAAATGTGTAAATATATGTGTGTGTGTGTATATATATATATATATATTTATATATATATATATATGTGTGTGTGTGTACTTGTGAGTATGTGTATATATATACACTGAACTTTTTTCTCTCTCATTTATTATATTGTTTACAGTGTACTATGTTTACATATTCTGTTGTGCTGCAGCAAGTAAGAATTTCATTGTTCGATCTGGGACATAGGACTATAAAACACTCTCTTGATATGAACAATCCAGTATCAACAAAGGTGCATGTTGGTCTTTTTATTTGAGATATGTTCATTTTGTAACTCTATAGAACAATTTGTTTACACTTAAATATTGATCTAAACTATGCATTTTAACTACTGAAATTATATTTGACCATGACTACATTATATATTTTTTATACCTGAAGGCTATAAAAACTTAATGTAGCTTGAGTTCAAGAGAACCTCCTTTACTTCACTCCAACACCCCCCCCCCCCCACCCCGTTAACCCCTGCCCACCACCACCCCATGTCTCCTCTGTGTGAAAAGTTCTGTTACACCATGAGGTGCAGTCTCCATGTGGCTCATTCAGTGTTGCAACAACTGCAAGCTCTCAGCTCTAAGGCTGGGTCCTGAGTCTGAGCCCAGTTAAAAACCATGCACGGAATAGGAGATATTTTCTCCTAGAAGAATGATAATGAGTTGTTTTTATTCCTTTTTATGAGTTTAATTGATTTTTCTTGTGTAAATCGTCATTTTAGCTTTTTAACGTGAACAATTTTTAACAACTTTTTTTTGTTTCCTGAGTCTTGCTGGCTGTTTATAAATATCAACGATGTTTGGCAGCACACATTGTCCTTGCCACTCTGGTAGTGTCGTCCCACCTCGGCCTTGTGTTAAGGTGAAGCATTAATGGATGGATGTAGCCAGGCTGATGAGCTAAAACATGGTCCTGGTGCCACAAGAGGTTTTGTGACTTGACCAGTGCGGTGAAGTCAAGCGTAGACTTGCATTGCCTTACTGCTACTTTTGGAATATATACTCACGCACCTGCTACGACTCCAAAACTCACACACAACCCCCACATTTTACACAGACCTACTTCTCTTCAGTCATACATGCACCAAAATACACTCACACTCTTCATTTTCTCTTGCAGGAAAATGTCTTTGGCAAGCAGCAGCTGCAAGAACAAATTAGATTGGTCCCCTTTCATGGATTGGAAGATAGTTGGAAGAAAGTGCGTTAGCGACCAGTGGCGTAGCTGCGACAGAACTACGATCACTGGTAGATTGGAAATCACTGGTATTTTAAAATCTAATCTGCCTTCTCATCCCATTTCCTGCCACTCCCCAGGGTCTTATCATTTCAGATACATAGGATATCCGATTTAGCCAGGTCCCTTCTGGTGAACTGTGGCTCTCAAAGGAGAAGCAGAAGGTGTCAGTGTACATGTTCCATCCATGCACCTGCTCAGATATAGTTTAGGAGTAACATTTGCATGAGGCGAGTCACCAGACAGCAGTGGCCACCAGCTAAGCCAAGGGGAAAGAGATATTAGCATGCCAATGATTTAGATGGTGAGATTGTATACTTCTGCACTAAAGGACTCAGATGAGAAGCCATTGGAAGGATGTTGAACAGTCCACATGTTTGTACTGCATATCATGGAACCTGCCCACGTCAAATTTACATGGTTGTTTGCAGAAAGCGTAGAAAACACTCATTTCACCAGGGAAATGGTAATGAACTCCATGGTGATGTTTGTGGATCTAACCACAGTGAAATTTGAAGGCAGTGGTCTCAACTTAAACCGGCATAACAAGAGACCACAAAATATTTTGTTACTTTAGGAAATTTCTTACCGTTCCATCTAAGGTGTACTATTGAAATCCAGACTGCTGATTATCTTACCTTCAGCAAAGCTGGTGGCAACGCACCAACCTCCCACTCAATGTCAGCAACACAAAGGAGATTGTACACGATCTCCCTCTCCCTCTCTCTCTCTCTCCCTCTCTCTTCCCCATTGTAAATCTGTGGAATTCTCTGCCTCAGAAGGCAGTGGAGGCCAATTCTCTGGATGCTTTCAAGAGAGAGCTAGATAGAGCTCTTAAAGATAGCGGAGTCATATCATATATCATATATCATATATATACAGCGCGGAAACAGGCCTTTTCGGCCCACCAAGTCCGCGCCGCCCAGCGATCCCCGCACATTAACACTATCCTACACCCACTAGGGACAATTTTTTACATTTACCCAGCCAATTAACCTACATAATTAGTCAGGGGGTATGGGGAGAAGGCAGGAACGGGGTACTGATTGTGAATGATTAGCCATGATCACATTGAATGGCGGTGCTGGCTCGAAGGGCCGAATGGCCTACTCCTGCACCTATTGTCTATTGTCTATTCTCTCTCTCTCTCTCTCTCTCTCTCTCTCTCTCTCTCTCTCTCTCTCTCTCTCTCTCTCTCTCTCTCTCTCTCTCTCTCTCTCTCTCTCTCTCTTTCTCTCCCCCCCCCCCAAAGGTATGTTTCTTTCTTACTGATAGCTGAGGCTAATATCTGCTTCCAGGACTCTCTCACCCCAGTAGCTAGCTGTAATTATAGGGTAGGAAAGAACCGCAGATGCTGGTTTAAACCAAAAATAGACACAAAAAGCTGGAGCAACTCAGCGGGACAGGCAGCATCTCTGGAGAGAAGGAATGGGTGAAGTTTTGGGTCGAGACCCTTCTTCAGAATGGTTAGGGATAAGGGAAACGAGAGATATACAGATGATGTAGAGAGATAACGAACAATGAATAATAGGCATACAAAAAAGTAACGATGATAAAGGAAACAGGCCATTGTTAGCTGCTTTTAAGGTGAAAATGACAAGCTAGTGTGACTTGGGTGGGAGATAGAGAGAGAGGGATGCTGGGGCTACTTGAAGTGAGAGAAATCAATATTCAAACCACTGGGCTGTAAGCTGCCCAAATGAAATATGAGATGCTGTTCCTCCAATTTGCATTTAGCCTCACTCTGACAATGGAGAAGACCTAGAACAGGAAGGCCTGTGTAGGAATGGGAAGGAGAATTAAAATGTTTAATAACCGGGAGATCAGGTAGGTCCAGGCAGGCTGAGCGAAGGTGTTCCGTGAAACGATTGCCCAGTCTAGCTTTGGTCTCGCTGATGTATAAGAGTCTACATCTTGAACAACGGATACAATAGATGAGGTTGGAGGAGGTGCAAGTGAACCTCTGCCTAACCTGAACTGTTGGGGTCCCTGGGCAGAGTCGAGGGAGGAGGTAGAGGGACCGGCATTGCATCTTCTGCGGTTGCAGGGGAAGGTACTTGGGGAGGAGGTGTTTTGGGTGGGAAGGGATGAGATAACCAGGGAGTTGTGGAGGGAACGGTCTCTGCAGAAGGCGGAAAGAGGTGGAGATGGGAAATGTGGCTAGTGGTGGGATCCCGTTGGAGCTGGTGGAAATTTTGGAGGATAAATTTGTACTTGGGGTTGATCAGAACTACTCAAGTTTTCCAATGTTTTACTGAGCAATGAAGAGGTTTATAGGATCTGTGACAAAGCATAGAAAGCTATTTCTTATTTGGGTCTGATTACTTTCCATTACTGCAATTCAGTAGAGAATTAAAAACAACTTAAAAAAGCCACCTGCACACCCTCAAGCTACTTTGGTACCCCGATTGTAAAGGTTGTTGTGGTCTCCTTGGCAGCAAGCCTCAGAATGCCCAACATATGCACACAAACCTTGGAATTGATTCAATTAGGAATCTGCTTTTTTTTAATGCAACTGGGGACTACAAATTAGTAAAGCTATCTGGCAATTAGCTCAGATTTAGAGATTTAGAAAAAGGGACAGTTGAGAATAAAACAAAATGAAGATTCATTCACAGGCAAGTAGGTGTCAGCTGACTCAATACAAACATGGAAAGAGATAAGATTCAGGGAGCTGTCTATGTAGTCGGGGCATTTAAATGATTTCATTTAACATTTACATTAATTTCTTTTTGTTACTTTATATTTTGAGGAGATGGATGATAAAATGTCCATTGTTATTAATCATATGGTTGCTTTCTTGGTTCAAACAATATATTTGTTTGATAATTTAAAAGCAGGATGTTTAAAAAATCAGACATTCAATGTTTCGTTTAGTTTAGTTTAGTTTAGGAATACAGAGCGGAAACAGGCACTTTGGCCCACTGAGTCTGCACCGACCAGAGATCCCTGCACATTAACACTGCCCTACACACATGAGGGACTATTTACACTTATTACAAGCCAATTAATCTACAAACCTGTACGTCTTTGGAGTGTGGGAGCAAACCGAAGATCTCGGAGAAAACCCACGCGGTCACGGAGAGAACGTACAAACTCCATACGGACAGCATCCGTGATCGGGATCGAACTCGGGTCTCTGGCGCTGCAAGCGCTGTAAGGAGGCAACCCAACCACTGCGCCACCGTATCACCCACAGTGGCCAATGTGATGTTCTATCATTTAGAAAAAAAAAGGAGGTGGATCTTGTGGCATTCAAATCATTCTAAATGTAGGTTACTAGCTTTTATGTTTTGCTGTTCCTGGTGTTATTGAATGTTAATCCGGATAGTAAATATATTGAGGGTGAGAGAAATTATTATTGCTGACTGTAAAGAAGAGTCATGAGCAGCTATGAGCTTAAATGGCTTGGCTTCAGATCACACCTCTCACCATGAGTGGCATGAGTGGTGAGGGCATGATCAAAGTATTTTAGTGGGAGCACAATTTCTGATGGCACCATCTGGGGAATGAACCTTCTGTTCCCTGTCAGAATTTATTTTCCACATGGTAAGTTATTGACAACAATCGTAGAATGATTAGCACCACTACAGCCCCTTCCAAAAGTGTTGTGCAGAGCCATAAAGGCAGCAAGCAGTGCTTGTGGGAATGACACTTAAACGCGACCTCACATGAGTCTGTTTAGCACATGGTTTTCAGTGCGACTAAATGCCTACCCTTCTATCTCTCCATATCTCGCTTGCCTAAAGAGCCACTTTAAATGTTTTCAGTATTACCACGGGTGGCACAGTAGCGCAGCGGCAGAGTTGCTGCCCCACGGAGCTTACAGCGCCAGAGACCTGGGTTCAATCCTGGCTACGGGTGCTTATCTGTGCGGAGTTTGTACGTTCTCCCCATGACCTGCGTGGGTTTTCTTCAGGATCTCCGGTTTCCTCCCACACTTGAAAGACGTGCAGGTTCGTAGGTTAATTGGCTTGTTATCAATGTTAAAATTGTCCCTAGTGTGTGTACGATAGTGTTATTGTGCAGGGATCGCTGGTCGTCCCGGACTTGGTGGACTGAAGGGCCTGTATCTCTAAACTAAACTAAACTAAACCAGCCTTTCTGTCAATATCTGCTCTAATGTATCCTTTGGCACAGTATCAATTATTTGTTTGATTACATTCTTGTAGGTTCCTCATAACTTGTAAGGTGGGAATTGAAAGGCGGAAAACAATTGACAGCGAAGGTTTACAACAGGGAAAGGAAGTCAATGTTATTTTTGGTCCCCAAAAGCATAAGCTTTAACTTATGAACATATTGTGTAAGGATCACAATTCATTCTCATCCAAATAATTATTTGTGGAAAAAAGACATAAAGTGCCGAAGTTATTTAGTAGGTCACGAGCCTTCTTCGGACTGAACTTCAACCTGAAGAAGGATCCTGACCAGAAACGTCACCTATCCATGTTCTCCAGAGATGCTGCCTGACCCGCTGAGCTACTCCAGCACTTTGTGTCTTTTTTTGTAAACCAGCGCCTGTAGTTCCTTGTTTTTAATAATTTGTGGAACTCCAACACTGAATCATATTCTGCCAAAGAATCATTAAGTATCAAAAAGATCATGTTCAAATTACAGGCACGAATCATGAACATGACAACTGAATCATATTCTGCCAATGCCAGAGACCTGGCTAGGGGCTTTCTGGAGTCTCAGGAATAGCACTATTGCCCTGCAATCAGAAGGTTGTAGATTTAAGTCTTGCCCCTAAAAAATGCTTAAAATTAAGGTTGACCTTCCAGTGCAGTTCTGAAGTAGGGAATGAGTGCAACATTCTGCACCTATTGTCTATTGTCTATTGGTGGTACCATCCATGAGCCAATCTGAGGATTCAGTTACCCTCACAATATAAAGGTTCCCTTGTTCTATCTTTTGAATTTGTTTATGAGAATTTTGGCATCACTGAGGACGTCAACATTTATTGCCTCTTCCTTGGACAGCAGTTGATGGTGAATGGCACAGGATATGTCTTGGCCAATATTTATCCCTCACACCACATTGCAAAAACATGTTGTCTGAGCATTGTTCCTTGCATGACATTGGCTCATGCATTTACTTTTCCAAACGGTGACTATACTTCAAGGGGGTTTTAGTGACTGCAAAGTGCTTTGGGACATTCTGAAGTCGTACTACCTAAATGCTTGCAATTTTGTTTTCATCTTTCCACAAATTAATATTGACAGGAACCATGGAATGTTTCCAGAAATACTGTCAAAGTGCAGATTAGGGGCAAATCCATGGAAATTTATCGAACAAGGTGGAAGAAGTGTAAAAAGACACCTGAAGCCACCTGATGATGTCAAGTAAAGTTAATATTTTGCTACTGAAGACGTGTGGTTGTTCAAAAATTTGATACAGTCTGAAAGATATCCGTATATCTGCTATTTTATATAACATCCAGTTAAATATTTGCAGTGCAAAATTGTCCATTGAGAACCTTGCCCTGCTGGCTTTTATAATATTTTAAACCAAATATGAAAGCAAATAAAATGGTGTCTTGCAGGTTTCCTTCCCTTTTTAAGATCTCCTGGTTCCACATGCTTTTCTAAAGTTAAGGTGCTCTGGCATCCCTGTCAACACTGCACTGTAACTATTTCACAGCAGTTACATTAACAGGGAATGATATAAAGGATGTGCTGGAAATAACATGCTTACTTCTACCTGGAGTCTTCATCTGATAACATGATTAACATCAGAAATTCTCCAGATGGAAAATTCCTGGCATACAGTATGTCTTTATTCTTCAAAACATGGACCATTAGTGAGGCCTTTCAGCACTGTGAAGAGGGTATGTATTTATATACATTTTTTATAATATTCCACCATTTTATATATTGTTGGAGTCACTACTTTTCCATACCAGCATATGGGAACATGCAAAGATAAAATAAACATTTTGACTGAGATATTTTGTTTTCTGACTTTCAATGTAATTTTAAAGGGTTTCAGCTGCAGCATGCAATAATTGCAATGTAAGCTGTTTCTTTACCCAAGTAAATCTAAGACTTCAGTCACGAGAAATCTTTACCACAATTGATGCAAGATATTAAAAGGCCTCAAATATTTGATATTGGAATCCAGTCTGAAACTCCAACTTAAATCTTTAAGAGGCGGACTTCCTGTATCTGATCTTTATTCCTGACATGATGTTTCCTGCGGAGGACAAAAAGGAAAACCTCTCACCATTGTTCCATTGCAATTGGTGGCTTAGGCACAATGAGGTTTGCTGTGGCAGGGCCACAGTCAAAATGATGCATGAGGCTGCCTTTCAATTTCTAGGCATATAACCTTTGTGGCTTATTGTTCATAATTTCTCCCATTTATTAAGCATTCTTCTTGGAGGTAGCAGCCCACTTTGTGAAAGCTACTTGCTTTTCTGAGATTTCAACATGATACCGACATGATTAATGCAATTACAAATATTTTCACTTTAAGGCTATCAATGGGCAGGATTTCATGATTACAAATGTATAATACTTGAAACCTTCATATTATGGGTAGGGTCCATGTGGGATCGTTACACATTTCAAAAACTTATTTATGTAGAGGTCCTGAGACAGTTCATGACATTGCAGCCTTCAATCAAAACGGTAAGCTTAAAATATGCTGCTCTATTTTCAGTTTTTGGGTTGATTTCCAAGATTTTGCCTATCAGTTTTAAATATTAAGTTCATCCATTTTTAAATTAAAGCAGCCATTATAATCAAGGCCATTTTTACCCTGGTCATACCCTCTTCTCTCCTCTCTCTTCAGGCAGAAAGCACGTACACTATATTCAAGAATAGGTTCTTCCCTACTGTTGTGTAGGAAGGAACTACAGATCCTGGTTTAAACCGAAGATAGACACAGGCAGCATCTCTGGAGAGAAGGAATGGGTGATGTTTCGGGTTGAGATCCTTCTTCAGACTTGACTCCAGAGATGCTGCCTGTCCTGCTGAGTTACTCCAGCATTTTGTGTCTATCTTCCCTACTGTTATCAGGCTACTGAATAATTCACCCATAAGTAGGATGTAGTCCCTATCTCCTAACCTACCTCATAACGGCCCTTGTACTTTTGTATCTACACTTTCTCTGCAACAAACATTTTTCACTGCATCTCAGTACAATTGTGACAATGATAAACCAATACCAATACCAGTCCCAAATTCAGAATATGAAAATATCAAACTTATAACCTTTGCCCAATTATCAATGTTTGAAAAAAACATATAAACATTTTGAATAAGACAGGAAGTTTTTTGAATAAGACTGGAAGTTATAATTGAAGAAATGTTATTGGCTAATGTCCAGAATTAAATTTTGTTCTGGTCCGATTGAATCCTGACAAATGCATAACTAGTCTGCCAAGTAATGATCTGCTTGATTCAAGATTATGCTTCATCAGATTTTTATCCAGCTCATAAATAACCAGTTGGCAAACCTTTGTTCCATAACCCATTTAATCCTACAGCAATTGAGCATAAACATAATAGAAAATGATTTATCACATATTTCATATAAAACAGATTTGATCACTAAAATATTCTGGCATTTTATGTAGAATGTTGCAATTCATTAGCTCTCATCATCATCATCATCATAATATATATATATATATATAACACTTGATATATATATTTGTATACAAATATATATATCGAGAGTTATATATATATATTATGATGATGATGATGATGAGAGCTAATGAATTGCATGTTTAACTAATTCATGTTTTATACACTTCCAGGAAAAAATATTAAACATAATATTTCCATTGAACTCTTGATATATATATAATATTAAACATAATATTTCCATTGAACTCTTGATATATATATGGAAATATTATGTTTAATATTTTTTCCTGGAAGTGTATAAAACATGAATTAGTTAAATGTATTAAATGTACTGGAATAATACGTATTGGGAATGAACTGAAAGTGATTCAGCACATTGTGATTCATTGTTATGCAAATACTTTGGATTTGGGTATTATTTTTGCTACATGTTTGCTTTCAGTGATACTCCTTAAAAGTCTCCTTAAATTTACACTTATTCATCCTTTCACCAACCAAATTCACATAATTATACAACACTGGTTTGCAAAGGTCGCATTTTATGGTACATGAATCAGGTATACCCAATTTCTCAAATTTTCACCACAAATCCAACATTTTCAAAGGCGGACTAAGGAACTATGGTAAAACTAAGCAAAATATTGATTGTGAGGGTGGTTAGAATTGCTGGATGAATTTGCCAATATGTTGTCATGGTGGCATTCATTTTGAATACCATAATTTTGAATTGGGCTTTCCATGAATGTTGGAGTCAGTACTTTCCAGAATGGTGGTGATCACCAGGTTCATGCCAACAATTTTAGTTTCCATTGGATCACAGGCAGAGGTAACAAAATGAATGAGTGCACCATGAAAACTCAGGCTGTGTCTTCATGAATGCCAGTTGGCAAAGTATCTCTGAGCATTCCAGCAATAAGATCTCCAGCAGATCACAAGAGGTGTTGAGGCTCCTCCTAGGTGGAGTGGCAACAGCTCCTTGTAGTGGGAATGTGTTGGGTCTCCTCTTTGTATTGTACCTCCAGATTGATTCTGTGTATTTGACTACAATGGAGTCCGCAGTGTATGACCTCTCCAGCAGAAACCACTAACTTCTACTGTACAAAATCAGATTGCTGCCAATGTGACTTGAATTGCACTGAACCCAAACATGTAGCTAAAATAATGCCTCAAACCAAAAAGCTTGCATACATTGCATCACAACATCCTGATAATTTCCAGTTCATTACAAGTACAGAGCAATCACTGCAGCAATCTGCTCATCAGCAGGTTACCAGGATTATTGATGCCTCTTCTTGGAGAGCAGCTGTTGCTCTTTGATGCACCAATCTCCTATTCTTTAACAGAATAACAACATTTATTCCCAACAAAGCCTGCACCACAGTCTTCTTGCTGTTGCCCCTCAACCAGCTGGCCCAAACTGCGGCAACTCGTGATGAGGAGGTATGATCTAAAGACAGGCAATGTAGGCCCGTAAAAGCATTCATGATTCATCCCAACTTCCTTGAATGCAAGTAACCATTTGTTCATTACATTGGCTGCAGCCTCTGAATGAGTGTTAAATTGGTAGGGTAGGCACTGACACTGTACAAGGGAGATGAGCCAACAAATATATGCTTTCGATCTTGATTGGCTACGTAAGTATGTTTTGCATCTTGATGCTCTTGAACCTCATAAAGTGCCCCCTGACAGTCCATCAAAAGAGATTCTCTTTAGGAACAAGGAAATACAAATGCAAGTTTACCGAGGAAAGGCACAAAATGCTGGATATCTCAGTGGGTCAGGCAGCATCTCTGGAGAAAATGGAGAAGATGGTGGCCTGCCAAGCTTTGCCTTGCCCTTCCACTTTTCTAGCTCTCTTTCCCCAACCCCTACAATCAGTTTGAAGAAGGGTCCAGACCTGAAATATCATCTATCCATTTTCTCCAGAGATGCTGCCTGACCGGCTGAGTTACTCCAGCACTTTGTGTCTTTTAGAAGAGGTTCTCTGCTCATTATTGCAGCTTCTTCCAGTTCCTTCTGCTCTACTTTGTTCTGCTGTGATTGTGTGCAGGTAGGGTTGTGTTGTACCTCATTGATAGCAAGATCGCATCATTGACGGCTGGCAAACAATGGATTGAAAGGCTTTCTCCGGAGACTCAGGTAGGGAGCCTTCTGACCAGTTTAGCCAGAGGAGTCTCATCTTAAGGATCTCGAAGGCAGTCTCCAAATAAACCAAAACCAATACCAATCAATACCAATACTATCTGGCTTTAGCTGCAAATGTTAGTTTGACTCACCAGCACTTGCAGAATCACAAGCTATTTGTCTGAGGCCAGAGCGTGATGAGCACAGCTGTTTGTTCAGAGTGGTTTAGAAAGCAAGCTTCCATGGTTCCACTGAGTTGAATATTATACTATCGTACTAGTGGTAAGATACTATTCATACATTCAGGGAACTATTGTCCTTTTGATTGCTAGCTAGAGCCTGGAGGGCCACCAGCCAAATGGTCTGTCATTTGCCGAAGCTTGGGAAGACCATGATCTAGGCCAATTCACATGGCAATGCCACCTGATGCTCTCCATTAAAAAAAAATTGAAATTAATTATTTTATCTTTGAGCACTCCAAACGGCAAGGAATTATATTTAGCAATTGTCACATGGAATGATCCAAAGATTAGGGGCAACAGTGGCCTTCATCTCCAGACACAGTTACATAGCTGGAGCTCTTCTTGCAAATGTTGGCAGAGTGCTGTCACCACTATCTCTAAATGTCTACCACTGAATGCATTGCTCGGAGGGCCGATGGAGTTAGGAGCATTGCTTTCAGAAGCCTCTGAGTTACATTTTATGATCCATTATCCTTCAGCATCTCCGGCTTCACCATCATCTGTGCTTGTTATTTTTTCAAACATTGCGGCACAGTGGTGCAGCGGTAGAGTTGCTGCCTTAGAGTGCCAGATACCTGGTTTTGAACCTGACTATGGGTGCTGTCTGTACGGAGTTTGTATGTTCTCCCCGTGACCTGCATGGGCTTTTGCCGGGATCTCTAGTTTCCTCCCGCACTCCAAAAATATACAGATTTATCAGTTAATTGGCTTGGTAAAATTGTAACTTATTCCTAGTGTGTGTAGTGTGCTAATGTATGCACTTGGTGGGCCGAAGGGCCTGTTTCCACGCTGTACCTCTCAACTAACCTAAACTAAACATGCATCCATACATGGTCTTCCATGCAGATTCTGCATCAAGTCCATCACTTTATTGGAAATGTGATGGAAATGTAATGCGGTTTGCAATGGAGTTACAGGTAAACTTACATTGCACTGATTTTATTATTACAACATTTCATAGCAACTTTATATATAAATATTTTGTGTGCAAAAAAATTGAAAACATCAAAGAAGTCACTAGAAACGATATTCATCTTCTCAATATGATTTGAACTATTGGGTTAGACTTGTTTTGTTGGCTTGTGGCCTTTTAAATAGAGTTATACAGCAGAGAAACAGGACTCCAGGCCCAATGGCTATGCTGACCATGTACACACTCTAACTGAAATGTCATCTATCCATGTCTCCAGAGATGCTGCTGGTCCTGCTGAGTTACTCTAGTACTTTGTGCCCATTTGTCTGCCTATCTCCCTCAGCCTTTGCTATCCATGTACCTGGCCAAATGTTCTTTAAATGTTGCATTTCTACCCCATTTCCTCTGGTAGCTTGCTCTATAAATTCTCCACACTCTGTGTAAAAATCGTGCTCCTCAGATCCTTGAATTGTACATGAGTTAAAGACAGGTATGGTAGCATGAAAAACATATAAAATATGACAATTTAAAAAAACCGGATTTAAATATTTCACGAATAGATGTTAAAGTGGTTTTGTGTTTAACTACTTAAACATAGATATTCCTCAGTTTATGTAAATAATGATATCACACTTAAATGGTGATATCATCTGCATCATTGAAATTGAAACATCACATTTGAAAAATGTTCAATTGTGCTTAAAGGAGTAAACCTAATAGTTATTCGTGATTACTTAAGGTTTATTATTGTTGAAGTATATCTGGCTTTAATTCTCTTTAACCATAACCATGTTTTAATATCTCCCTAAGGATTGGCTAGTGACCTGCTGAAAAGTTATTTCTATAACCAATATCTTAGAGGTGAAGAGTGCAGTGCAGGTTGACTTATTTATTTTTCTCTTTTTCCATAGGGAAAGAGTTAAATCTTTCAACTCTGCACCTGGTCTTTCCCAGTAGATAATACAATCACTATGGCCACAGCATCATAAAAGTTTTAGTTACTGTAGCTTCAACAATTCTTTTACGTGCAGATGCACTTCACCTGGCAAGCTTCTGGTATACTGAGGCTTCTGTTTCTGCTATTATAGCATTAAATGAAAATAAATTCACCTGGAAAACTAGGATGAGCAGACAAGGCTCTGTGGAAGACATCAAATCCACCTTGTCCCCCAGCTGTGGGAAACAGACAGTCTTCAAATGGAGGCACCATGTTGTGAGGACTGACTTGGCGCATATTTCTAGAGGTTTCGCTATATTGGGGTGGGTAGAAAGTCTGCAACTGGCCGTAATAACCTATAAAGAACAAACAAAGGAATTAGATGAAGATGCGTTACTTTATCAACTTACTCACCTAATACAGCACAGGAGGCTATTTGCACAGGTGGCTCCCACCTATGCAATCCCATTACATCCATTGCCTTCTTATTTCCCCAGAGCCCGACAAATTATTTTCTCCCCTTTGATTCTCTTGCCTTCTATCGACGTGAGCAAAGAATTACAGCAGCCAGTTAACCAACCAGCACATCTTGAGATGTGGAATGAAACTCTCAGACAAAAGGAGAATGTGTAAACCCTACCCAATCAAAGTCAGGATTGAACGTAGGTTCTTGGAGCTTTGAAACAGCATGCTACATCATCATATAATTTTATATTTTGCATCATTTATAAAATCCATGTAAAATGTTTCTAACAATTGTGCAAAGACCGAGTACAGGTATTGTCTCTTGGCTGCGAGAGCTTCTCAACTAAAAAGGGTCCCGTCCCTAAATGACACCTATCCATGTTCTCCAGGGATGCTCCCTGACCTGTTCAGTTACTCCAACATTTTGTATCTTTCTTTGGTAAACCCGCACCTTTTGTTCCTTATTTCTGCATTTCTCAGCTCATTAGTTGGTAACAATGAGGAGAATCATTACTTGGATTGCCTATTGGTTAAGATAAGTTGGTGGAACTTGTAAGGTTTTCAATAAACAAAAGCTGGCATTTCTCCATGTTGAGCATGGATAAGGTTTTAAATCAACATTTAAAACATTTAAAATTGGCTATAGTATATTTTCTTGTATTCATGAATAATTTGGACTAAATCAAATTCATCCTCTGTTCTATGTTCAACTGAAATGGGAAAAAAACACATTGCAATGTCAGTGAATTTATTTTATCACATTATTATGGGCAATTACACAATGGCAATTGAAAATAGTACATTCTCTGTATAAATGTTTGAATGGAAAAAGTGCCGATCAAGTTCAGAGACAACGTATCTTTATAAATGACTAAAGCCAGCTGTTCCCAATGTTCAGCACAACATTACAAAGAATTAAATGTTACACTTGCTGGAAGCAGACTGCTTTGTGAAAGGTTACAGCTGAGTCTTATTATAAGAGCAAACTAACAAAGCCAAGCCAGCTGGCATAGCCCATCAAATTGCATACTGAACACATCTTTCACAGTGTTTTGCATTCATGTTTGCACCCTTCTACAACTTCCTATTCACAATGTAGAAAATTGTGCTATTTTATCTGTTATCTTAATAATGTGGAAGCAATGCTATCTTGTTCCAGATCATGTCCAGTGCAAAAAGAAGAAGATCAAATGTTTTCATTATTTTAACAACAATGTCAAATAGACAAATTTAAAAGAAGTGATTTGTTAATCCTTATTCTTTTGGTATAAGTTATGCTTATGTTCTAGTTTTAGTTCCTGTTTCCAAAGCAATTTAGTTTTAGCACATATATATTTTCACATATTATTGATTAAATGACAATGAAAAATGAAAGGGTTAGGCTACCAAATAAATAATGCAAAGATGCCAATTCAAATGTGCATGATTTGTGTTTAATGTAAAAATAAACTATTTATTAATCTTTAAAATATCATTGTTGATAATTCAATCTTATTTCTGGGTTATTTTGAATTTGCAAATTTTGGAAAAGCCTTGTTCGAACGCCATTTTCAACCTGTGTTTCACCACCCTTTGAATCATCTTAAAATATCTTTCCCTTTCTCACCCTCGCTACTTTTTCTTGTTTTTTTCTTTACCTGTCCATTTATGTGTTATCAGTTGTCAGTATCCCAGATTCATCCTACAGTGAAGCGAGGGCAGCAAAGTGCTTTGATCAGGACCACAAAGCGATTGCTTGTTCTTTATGTCATTTTGTTGCAAAACCAATCAGCCTTTTTTCCAGTGCAAATCCACGGAAAGCCACCAGCGGAGTCACAGAATTTTTAATCACTGCCTGTTATTTTAAAATTTATATACAGTGAACATGTTTTATTCTTGTTTTCCTTAAATTAAATGTGCAGATTTCCTATCCTAATTCTCACTTTCAATTTAATTCTCCCTCTCCCTCTCCCTCTCCCTCTCCCTCTCCCTCTCCCTCTCCCTCTCCCTCTCCCTCTCCCTCTCCCTCTCCCTCTCCCTCTCCCTCTCCCTCTCCCTCTCCCTCTCCCTCTCCCTCTCCCTCTCCCTCTCCCTCTCCCTCTGTCTCTCCCTCTGTCTCTCCCTCTGTCTCTCCCTCTGTCTCTCCCTCTGTCTCTCCCTCTGTCTCTCCCTCTGTCTCTCCCTCTGTCTCTCTCTCTGTCTCTGAAATGAAAACAGAAAATGATGAAATTCTCAGCAGGTCATGCAGTATTTTATGAAACATCAGTCACGTAAAATTTTGTTTCTGTGCCACAATGTGAGCATATCAGCTTGCACTTTTATTATTTTCTGTTTTGATTACAGCATTGAAAAAGATTCTCTCATTGGAGTTCGAGCACTCATTGGCCCAGAATGTCTAAACTGCTTTTAGCCAACCACCTGGCTGTGAAAAATGGCCACAATGGACACTGTGACCCTGTCAAGCATCTGAGAAAGTTCAGCAGCATCATCCTCTGGTAAATCCCATGTCATATTGGTCTTACCAGGTATTTGTAGGTCATGAGACTAGCCCACATATGCTGCTGAAACCACCTTAAACCATGCCCTCAAAAAACAGAGATTACATTTTACAGGCAATGCAAGACACCTTAATTCCATTTAAATCCTTCTAAAGCTGTTGGGTTGGTAGGTTGTGGAAACAAGGAACTGCAGGTGCTGGTTTACAACAACAAAAAAGACACAAAGCGCTGGAGTAACTCAGCAGGGTCAGGCAGCATCACTGGAGAACATGGATGTGTGATATTTTGGCTGGGAACCCTTCTTCAGACTCTGCAGATCCTACAGATAATTATAGTTTAATTGGTCTCTGTAAGTTGCCCTTCATGTGTAAGGAACGGATGTGAAAGTGGGATAACAGAACCAGTGCAAATCGATGATCAGCCTGAGCTCGGTAGGACGAGTGGCCTGTTTCCATATGTATCCTTTAATCAATCAAAGGTACATCAGAAATTTAAAGGCACTTCATAAAGTAACTGCACAAAGCTTAAGAGTTATCATTGGAAATTAACACTTCTATGTATCAACTTCAATATGACTTTCTATGCAGAAACCTTGAATATCTTCAAGTCTAATCTACTTACCAGGCTCGGCGAGCATTTCACAGAACACCTCCGCTCAGTCTTCCTAAACCTACCTGATCTCCCATTTGCTAAACACTTTAACTCCCCTTCCCATTCCCACTATGACCTTTCTGTCCTGGGCCTCCTCCCTTGTCAGAGTGAGGTCCAGCGCGAATTGGGGGAACAGCACCTCATATTTCACTTGGGCAGCTTACACCCCAGTGATATGAACATTGACCTCTAACTTCAATTAACCCTTACTTTCCCTCTCTCTCCATCCCTCCCCCTTCCCATTTCTCTGACCAGTCTTACCGTCTCCGACTTCATTTTATCTACATTTGTTTTGTTGTTACCTTCTTCCAGCTAACAATGATCTATTCTACATTTTCCTTGATCTCCATTCCCTTTGTCCTCTTTTCACACCATACACTTTCTTATCTATGTACCTCCCTCTCCCCTGATATCAGTTTGAAGAAGGGTCTCGACCCAAAACGTCACCCATTCTTTCTCTCCAGAAATGCTGCCTGTCCCGCTGAACTACTCCAGCATTTTGTGTCGATCTTCAGTTTCAGTGATGTGTTTACAAGGTCCCTTTGAACACAAATGCTTTTCAGTCTTTTACAATTTGGAATTCCAATCCAGGCAACATTCCGGTGAAGCTACTCTACAACATCTCAGTTGCAATCACCTTCCTACTTATAGTGTGGTGACCACAACGGCATACAATACTCCTGATGTGGCCTAATCAATATGTTTAGAAAGTTTTACCTTGACATCCCTGCTCTCATCTTCTATGATGTTAAACACCCCATATGCCTCCTTCACCACTCCATCTATTGCTGGTGCCACATGGATTTCAGGACTTATATCCCACCATTCACTCTGTTCATCAACATTCATGTGGACTCTATTATTTACTACGTATGTCCTACACCTATTTGACTTTCTAAAATACATCTTTTTGCACATGTTGGGAATAAATTCCACCTTCATTTTATCTGTTAAATGTTCCAGCTGATCATTATCATGCTGTAGCCCTAGATAATTCTCTTCACAATCTACATCGCCACACATTTCTGTGTGATATGCAAACTTACTAATCATAGCTCCTACTTTGTTAATGTATATCGCAAATATCAAGGCTCCCAGCTTTGATCCTTGTGGTGCACCTCTGGTTTCAGACCTCCAATCAGAAAAGCAATCTTCCACTACCATCCTCTGCCTCTGATTTACAAGCCTATTTTTGATGCAATTTGCCAGCTTACTTTAGAAACCCACGGGTTCTAACCTTTGGATCAGTCACTGCCAGTCATGAGGTTGATTGTTTCAGCCTATTAGGAATGATTATGAAAATATCCAATTATCTTCCTCCAGAATTATCTGAGTTTGTAATTAGAACATACTAACAAGTGTTGTTAGGTTAATTTAGCATTTAGCTTCAAAGCTGCAATGGTGCAATTTAATAATGTTATTATCAAGTGTTATGACAGAGGTGCAAAACCTTCCATTTGGAGACACGAGAGGATTAACAAACAAAATTAAATCCCTAAGGAACAAAACTCTATGGTAGGAGCATAATGCCATAAAATTAGCTCTTTGATTTATTCGTACTGTTTATAAAGCTAATTTAATGTTTAGCAGATAAAAGGAAACTGACTGTAGAATTAGAAAGTTTACTTGTTGTTCCAAATACCAGATCAATGCTGAATTAAAAATAAATCTGCATAGATCTTGCTTGGTCTGTTTTGAATTTACCATTTCTAGCTTGGCATTGTTAAGTTAAATAAGAAGGTTGGTTTTGTGCCCAGGTAGGATTCTGATATCGAAGCTCATCAAAGGAAGAGTGGAGATGTTGGTTGTGGGGGGGGGGGGGGGGGGGGGGATGATGTGAATTATGCACATTGGTAACAATGAACAGCTTAGACCATTAATGGAAATAACTATGAATAAAGCAGTATTTTGTGAGCCTTAAAATAATATTTATTTTATGTATATTAAATCCTTCCTGAGTGTTGCTGTGAAGTGAAATGAACTGGCAAATCCTGAGATTGGAATGCTAAATGAGCAACAAGTAAACAGAATTGGAGACTTTGGAACTGCAAATGCTGATCGAGTAAAACACAAAATGCTGAAGTAACTCAGCAGGTCAGGCAGCATCTGTGGAAGCTTGGCAATGTTTCTGAAGAAGGGACCTGTCCCAAAATGTCACCTATCCATGTCCTCCAGAGATGTTGACTGACCCACTGAGTTACTCCAGCACTTAGTGTTTTATTCAAGTAAAAGTAATTGGTATGCGTGGGTGAAGTGGCAGCTACAATTGATAATTGATAAAATTAGAGTGTGTTGCAAGAGAATCTTTGTCCTGTTTATCTCTTTGGGATGTTATCCATTCATCTTGAAGCACATGACAACCTCTCTCTGGCCAAGTGAATCCTTTTATTCATGGCAGAGTTGTTTTAACATGTTTTGCAGTAACAAAACATCCTCCATGGTAATTCTTACCAATGCTGCCCGATAAGCTGTAAACTCAGCCCATTCCTATACCCTCACAGCTGTGTGATCAAATTCTGCTCTAACTCCATTTACATGTTTGCAGATGGTACTAGCATAATGGGACAGATCTTGAACAATGACAAGGCAGAGTATAGGAAGGAGATAGAGAGTCTAGGAAGAAGGTGTCAAGGTAACAAGATCACCTCACAGTCAATGTTAGAAAAATGAAGGAGCTAACCATCAACTGCAGAAAGCACGGTGAAGTACACATCCCAATCTGTCTCAGTGGTGCTGAAGTGGAGATGGTCTGGAGCTTCAAGTTCCGAGGTGTAATTATTACCAACAATTTGTTCTGGATCAACCACATTGAAGTTACGGACAAGAAAGCACACCTACACCTACTTCCTGAGACTTTCCTTCAATGCGTCTTACCAATTTTCACAGATGCATCACAGCTTGTTTTGGCAACTGCTCTGCCCAAGATTGCAAGAAATGACAGAATTGTGGATGCCGCCCAGTCCATCATACAAGCCATTCTTCTTCCTATCAACTTCATCTACACCACACTGCCTTGGGAAAGCAATCAGCATAATTAAGGACCACTCACACCCATCATTCTCTCTTCTCCCCTCTCTCATTGGGAAAGTACATACCACCTGATTCAAGTATAGCTTCTTCCCTGTTGTCATCAGACTCTTGAATGGACCTCTCATAAGCAAAAGATGTATTCCCGATCTCCCGGTTTGTCTCAACGCGGCCCTTGCACCTTTATTTATCTGCACATTCTCTGTAGCTGCAACATATATTCTGTACTCTGTACGCAAAAGATCACTGGCCTTGTTAAAGCAACTGAGTGCAGTGCAGTAAGTCACAGCATGGAACTCAGAACAAATGAGAACAAATCCATCATAACAGGAATGCCTTGATAATGTCGGCACCTTGGCATTTTTTCATTCCAGGAGTGGTCCAAGTGTATAGTCCATGTGCATTATAATCAGAAAGGTCATCTAAAAATTATTATTGCATTGCCCCTTTTTTGTGAAACACTGTTCCATGGAAGCTGTATGGCACATTTCCAGTGGGGAACAATAGTTCCATACACAGAGCTTTTAGAAAATCTGGCACAAGGAACTGTGCTTGGAGAAACATCACGCAAGAGAAGAAATCAAGCTGAGTAAGAGATACAGTCAAAAGCAATTCAATATTCACATTGGAAGAGCAAAATCCCTGGTTAAAAAAACAGTGTTTGATGTAAATGAAGCACTAAAAAGGATGCTTGATATCTCAAGATATATCAGCTGCAACTGAAGGTTGCTACTCATGGCAATGTATAACAAATTCTTTAAGTTACACAATTCCTTATAAAATTCCTGGTTCTCTCACTTTTTGATAATTTTCTATATGAAGATGGACCGGGCTTTCAACAGCTATCCATTGTTGTCAAAGCTGCAGTAGTGCCAAGCCAAGCATGGCTGAACCCAATGTACTGTTTTGACAGTACAAACAGTTCAAATTTACTGAAACACGGTGTTCTGAGTGTGAGTTCTCATTCATTGCCATTTTGCACCTCTTTATTGCCACCATTGTAACACATCATTTTCAGTTTTACGTGCCAAGTAACTAATTTCCACCATATCAATAGTAAATGTTAATAACCTCAGTAAATATCTGACAGAAAGACTATCCGTGGGCTAGAAAATTTAGCATTAATGATCAGTTAAAGGTATATGGGATTACTGCCAAAGTGCTGTCTACTGTGCTTTTTGCATCCAACAGTTCAAATATCCATCACATACTCAAGGTTCTTTATAAAGGAACATTAATAGCTAAAAGGGCTTTGTTGCCCTAAATTTAGCATACCAGTGGTCCTGAAAGTCAGATACAGTTTAAAGATGCAATAATAGGCAATCCTTATTCTGGTATTCTACATTCCCTTGAAAAACAATTCTTCAGTGGTAATGATAATGATTAGATTGCAAAGGTAAAAGTTAGTTATTTTTGAAGAGAGTTGTGGATGAAAACTGTTAATTAACTGAATCCCTCAAGCACATGAAAACTGGTCATTTGTATGTTGGAAAAGATATTTGGATCTGTTTTGGATCCGTTTTAAACTAGAACATTCAGTTCTTCTATACATTCTTACATTCAAAGAAACTTTACAGACTATTACAAAAAACTTAACCTCACTAATGGGGTAGTTATTCCCTTCTAAATTGATTTCTTAATCAGCATCAATTATACTTTACAATAATAATTTCTGGAAAGAAAACATTATATTCCCAAGACATTTCAATGAGATGTTTACTGAATACATGTATAGATGATTACTGAATGATTCTGAAATGTTGACAATTTAAACTGCCAATCATTTGAGTTCACAGCTGCAGTGGGCATAAGGGGTTATAGGGAGAAGCAGTGAATTGTTAATGTTTAAGCTGTCTTCAATATATATCCATAACTGGAGATAACTCAATAAAACAACTTGCAAACACACACAAATATTTTCCCTGCTGGGAAATTGGGAAAGATTGAGGTTGGAGATGGAACTAAAGATAAAGCTGAACATGATTTGTCAGGGAAAGATTCCAAGTTTTTCAGCCCTTAAGTTGGAGAAAACAAACAAGGCAGTTTTGAATGGATCGCAAAACAGCTCAGATTGATATCTGAAGAGTTGCTTCATTATTTGCTAAGTAAGCTTCATTATTTTTTAAGTAAGAACAGTTGTTATCACAGTATTGCTGATAACCTTCATCCAATTTTTTCACCTGTTCTCCTGAAGATGGTGACTTCTGACAAAATGCAATTTCAGCCTTCAACCAAACAAGAGTACTTCAAGCTTTCTTTATGCATGGGACTAGCCAGTGAGTGCGGACTGGCAACTTAGGCATAGGGAACTCTCGCAGCTGAGTCTAATTCAGTTCTCACTTGATGTCCCTGAACATATAGCAGAATGTTATCTGGACTTGGAATGCCAGCTAATTTTTCCTCTCCATAATCCAAATTATTGAAACAATCCATATTTTGTGCTTATTGCTGCCGTCATGGATGAGATCAGGCAACTAGTACTGCAGGGGAATTGAGCCTGGGGAGTTTGTAATTTGACACATATGGTAAATGTAGCATGTCAGGAGGTGCTGGTAACATTTGCCCTATGATTTGCAGAACTTTCCATGAGTGGAGAATCTCCTGTAGTTGAACAATTGAATGCTATTAGAAGTCAACAACTCATCACCATTATAAATTGTATTTAACATGCTGGTAGAAAACAAATAAGATGGAGTTCTCCCTGCCTCCCTCTTTCCCTCTACTGTTCCAATGATGCCCCTTAACTTGGAAATGCATTTTAACTTGGAAATGCATTTAATCATTGAACCATCACAAAAGCCATTTATTTTAATTGAAATATTCTGGAAATGCAAATTTAATTTATTACAGTATTCTAAAAGGACACTTTTGAAATGTTTGTCATGGCAAGATTATTCTGCTGAAAATAACTGATGCGTTTGAATTGGCACAACCCCAAACATCTGCTATGTTTTAATATCAGCAGAATGTACCAGATAAAGAAAGCCATATGCACCAGAATATTCCCCAAGCTATAAAAAGCGCATGAGAAGGAGGTAATGGGCATTCGACTGCAGGTACAAAATCAAAGCATGATATAGAAATGGAGAAGTAGAATGGAGGAGAAAGGCAGGCAATGGCAAAAATATTCTGTGAAATGACCATGTCAAGATGCATCAGATGTATGATGTAATAAAACATAAAACACTCAATTTACTTATGTCTGCATTTAAATATTAGTCGTCGTCACTACAAAAATTGTTTTTGGACAATGATCACTCTCCTTGTTGTGAAGCTTATGTTTTGAATCTGGATTGGATGTACTGCATGTAAGATGTCTTATCATATGGGTGCAGCAGTAGAATTGTTGCTTTACAGTGCCAGAGACCCGGGTTCGATCCTAACTACGGGTGCTCTCTGTACGGAGTTTGTACATTCTCCCCATGACCTTGTGGGTTTTTTATGGGTGCTCCAGTTTCCTCTCACACTCCAAAGATGTACAGGTTTGAAGGCCAATTGGCTTGGTAAAATTGTAAATTGTCCTAGTGTGTGCAGGATAGTGTTAGTGTACGGGGATCGCTGGTCGACACGGACTCAGTGGGCCGAAGGGCCTGCTTCCACGCCTTATCTGTAAACTAAACTAAATACTGTATATGTGTAGGCACAAATAGACTTTGCAAGAATTTAAATGATGCTGGGACTGGAAATTAAGCAACGTATGACCTGTGTGAATTCCAAGACATCGTTGAAGTAGGGGGGAGATATTGTGGCAGGGAGAACATTATGAGGATGAATTCATTCACAAAATGCTGGAGTAACTCAGCAGGTCAGGCAGCATCTCGGGAGAGAAGGAATGGGTGACGTTTCGGGTCGAGACCCTTCTTCAGACGAAGAAGAAGGGTCTCGACCCGAAATGTCACCCATTCCTTCTCTCCCGAGATGCTGCCTGGCCTGCTGAGTTACTCCAGCATTTTGTGAATAAATCGATTTGTACCAGCATCTGCAGTTATTTTCTTATACATTATGAGGATGAATGCAGATTGGGAAGGCAATAATAAGATATAGACGTGTTAGTGAAGCATACTGAGTTGTAGTAATAGCATGTTGGGGTTGTGTGTTAGAAGAATGGTATTTCTGGCAGTGATACTGATGTAGAAAAGTGATGGGGTATTTGGATCCGGGAGCACTGGGGATAGACAACTGTGGCTAGGCTGGTAAGAATAGTTGCAAGATCTCTCACTTGCCAAATATTTGAAAATGTGTAAATTGTTTGGATTAGGAGTTAGATGTGAGTGTAGAAAAGTATGGAGGAGCATGCAGATCGTTGTGATATGTAGTTTTGCTGTAATGGTCAAGTTTACCATGGAGGAAAATGGTATATGAATTGACTATCAGCCAACAAACAATCCTCATTAAATAGTACAAGGCTGTCAGAGACACCTGCACTTGCATAAAAATGTGAGCAGGAGTGTTTTCAGAAATTTTGAGAGAACTTCTGGCTTTCTCCTGTTCATTGTCGGAACCTGTCCCCTGCCCCTCAGTGCAGTGAACATGTTTTGGAAAAGGAGACTGAGATGGGGTATTGATGAGTCGGGGGTCATGGTGATGATTTATGACTTTGAGATCAAAGTTTATGAATTAATGTAACAAACTAATGTTACATCAGTTCATTAATCCTTGATCCTCAACATTATAAATGTGCCACTGTTCTAGAATAAATGGGAAGAGCAACCAAACATGGGAGAATCAAATAAGAAATTCCAGCTTCAGGTAAAGCACCACTTTCTTCAAGTGCTTTTAAAATGGCTGTTATTTCTGAATGTGCTCAGCTTATTTGAAGAATAAGCTTCATAGAAGTTTAAAATAACATTTGGATCATGGTACTCCAAAAACAAAACTGAATGTAAGTTTAATTTCTAGTTTGGAAGCTGTGTGGAATGAGGTCAATTAGTTTATCTCAGCAGTCAAATCAATGAACCCTGAAAGTGAAGATACTTTATTTTAGTCATTCGTGGGATCTGGACATCAGTGGAAACGACAGCACTTACTGTACATCCCATTCTCCTTGGGAAAATGCAGGACAGTCATATTCATGAAAGGCATGCCGCCAAGTGCTGTTGACTAGGGATATCCCCTTGCTGGTTGGCATGCAACAAAAGCTTTTCACTGTACCTCGGTACACGTGACAATAAACTAAACTTAACTTATCCAGGACTTCAAAGTGGTGATGATGACATTGTGTGACATTTTCTCGTCAGGATACTTTGCGATTTGGAAGTGGGGAACGGATCCGGTGGCATTCCCATTTGCCTGCTGTGTTAGGTTAAAATTTAAGATGGCACTCTTGATTTTGCTTCAAGACTGGATTGCAGCATGCACAGGCAGTTCCAGGTGGAAGTTATTCATGACTGCTGCTGGTGGGAAGGCTGTAAAATGTTAATTTCCTGCTCCCATTAGTAGGATTTTGGGTTGCGGCCGTCAGGATATGGCCCTTAGCGTAAGTTAGTTTGTCAGGTAAGGTCTGGAGGTAATCTAGACTGGAAGAGCAAAAGGAAGCCTCCACAGGAAAGGCCAAAAGTAGGGAGCCCGTGACCCATGAGGAAACCTGCTACAACATAAAACCTCACATACCTGGATTCTAAGCAGGGTCCTTTCATTCACAGTTTCAGGTTGCTGTGATCAGCAATAAAGCTTGCAATTGGGTCCAAATGTGATCACTGGAGCTCAGCGTTTAAATATTAATGAGGCCTCTTGCTGTTTATGGGAAGTTTGCATTGACACTGTTGAGCATCAGGAAATTAAGAAGGTAGTAAGGGCAAATTGGACAATTACAATATTTGGTGCTTATTGCCATTTTAACTTTCCACTCGCTCCATTCATACCGGCCAAACTGAGTTAAAATGGGTCTTTAAATGTCTAGATCTCATGTACTCTATTTAACTATCATCATTAAGACTAGTTTTTAGAATATAAGCTGCAGACCTTTGAACTAATTTCTATCACATGGGAAATGTTGTTGTATTATCCAAATGTTTGGTCTTCTTATTTACATAAGATGGTTGAGAGTAATTTGTATATGCCCCAATTAACAGTAAAAGAAGTCAAGAATAAATTTTCCAATAATTCACTGTGGCAGCCAAATGTGATGCTTGAACAATGGTCTGATAGTTATGAAATGTGTATCAACATTGTAGGGAAGGGTGGGCCTGGGTTAATTTTCATAGTCCCTGGTAAAGGATGCAAGAATTGCAATGCATAATTAATCTTCGCTCAACAATTACAATACAGGTAGCATGCTAACTTTGTGCTAAGTGCTCAATATAATGACTTCAGTGACTAACTCTGCCTTTGATTGAGTGGATGCTTTGACAGGCCAATACTGTGAGATGTTAACTCCTTGTAACATAAGCCTGCACTTCCTGAAGCCAGCCAGCACCAATTAACAGGTATGTTGTTGCTGGAGCAGTTGTTGGCCAGCATTCTTCAAGGATATCCAACTTAAGAAGTATTAAACAGAGGCACAGCATGGGAGAGGGCAGGGTCCAGAGTTTTCTAACACTGCTCCATGATTTTTGACATTGATTGTGGAAATTAGAATCAAGGTGTAAATAGTGGCTAATTGTTTCCATACTCCTGCAGCGAAGCCACATGCAGTTTGATTGGCAATGCTATTCAGTGGAAGAGCATTGGTTCCAATATTCAAGAGTCATCCTCTCAATTCTGCCATTTTGCCAGGACAATCACCATTTCCTGTCAGCTAGGCAGTCAAACCTCATTGTAATAGAGTGATACAGTGTGGAAACAGGCCCTTCGGCCCAACTTGCCCACACCGGCCACATGTCCCAGCTACACTAGTCCCACCTGCCTGCGTTTGGTCCATATCCCTCCAAATCTGGCCTATCCATGTACCTGTCTAGCTGTTTCTTAAATGTTGGGATAGTCCCTGCCTCAACTACCTCCTCCGGCAGCTTGTTCCATATACCCACCACCTTTGTGTGAAAAGGTTACCCCTCAGATTCCTGTTAAATCTTTTCCCCTTCACCTTAAACTTATGTCCTCTGGTCCTCAATTCACCTACTCTGGGCAAGAGACTCTGTGCATCTACCTGATCTATTCCTCTCATGAGGTAGTGTAGTCAGAGGCTGAGTTTTATCAGCATGGAGATGTACAAAACCATCTTCCAAAGCCATTCATAGTACAGTATCTCCCAATGAGAGTCTTTCACCAGGTAGGTGCAGCCACTTGGGGAGCACCAGGACAGGCAAAGGAACATGGAAATATGCACCGTGATAATTGAATCATACAAATGTGCAACATAGAAACAGGCCACTCTGCCCCACCTCATCCATACCAACCCTAATGCCTGTCTATGTTGATTCCAATGGCCTGCATTAGGCACATATCCTTCCACTCCTTTCATTTCCAGTACGAGTCCAAATGCCTTCTAAACATTTGCGTTGGCTCCACTAGCATCTCAGTCAGTTTATTCCAGATATTCACCTTCCTCTGTGTGAAAAACACCCCTCAGATCTCATTAAAATTTCTGTCCTTTCACCATAAACCTGTGCTCTCTAGCTTTAGACGCACCTGCCCTTTTTTATACGGTTTAATTTTGTTCTTGCATTATGGCCAAGAGACTGTGATAACCATTTATTGAATTCACATAAGGTGTGGAACCATTGCTGGTTAGAGAAATGCAGTTATAGATATTAGTTGCAGACAAGTTCTTTACTAATAATCCATTTTAAAACAATTGCCCCAGATGACTCCTCACTTCTTAATCTTTTTCTGCAATGTTTGATAAATTCAGGCCCTTCACAGTAGCAAGGTTTTGGTCCATGGAAGGGATAATCTCAAATCATGATACATACACTCTGTTACTGCAGGCCCCTTCAGTAGAGGCCATTTGTGGAATGACCCTGTCTTGATGTACCATGTTTACAATCTGCCACTGATCTGCCCAATCTCATTTGGGTTGTACCTTCTACAGTTTGGCCACTGCAGGGGTGGAATAAGGGTGGGCTTGGTGAAAGTTATTAAACATTTACCAGAGAGACACAAAGAATAAGATGCTGGAATCTTGAGTGAAAGACAAACTGCTAGAGTAATTCAGCAAGTCAGGCAGCATCTGTGGAAGGAATAGATAGACCAAGTTTTGGGTCAGGACCCCTTTTCATTTACCAGAGAAGTATTTCAAAAATAAATGCCCTGTTACCAGAACCATGATAGGAAATGAAAAGTATTCTATTCACCATATGAAATCTTATGCTTTTAAAATGTAAAACAGTTGTACCAACGGCATCTCAATTGGCACTTGAACTGTTGAGCAAAGAATATCTAGCCATATGAGAGAGAAACTGTTGGTGTGAACACAATTTTTTGGCAAATAGAGTAAAACAATGTTAAATAATAGAGGAACTATGACTAATTCTGGCAGATTTAAAATATGGAAATGTTATTATAATCTTCACAGATATACAACATGATAATATGAGATGAGGCCTACAAATCCTTAAATAATAGCTTTTGAAAGACATAATGACCATTTTAAAACTTTGCTTTGTTTTTGTTTGAAGGAAACACATTAGCAAAACTAAACAGCTAATGGAGTACATGGGACAGTCGCTCTTGACTCATTTGATGACTACTTGTTGTTAACGCACTAACACTTGGAGATTCACATTGGCTTCCAAGACATTCAGTCTTTAACAGAGAAACTGTTTACTGCTCTTTGTTAAAAAGGCATGTTGGCCATGAAGCTGTTCTCGCCTGGTACAGCCAATTTAAACTGAACTGACAAGTTTAAGACTGCACATTGAGATAGATAAATGTCACTATTGTTTTGTTCTGGACTGAGCTGAAAGTTCAGTGACCATGGCTACAGCTCTTTAAATCATACTAAACAAGCTGGAACAGCAAGGTAGTGAACTGCAGGAGATGGTGACTGTTAGAACTGGCTTCCCACAGCCACCTGATACTATGAAATGAGCTAAAAGTGATGAAGCAGCAATATTATCCTCTATTTAACACATTGAGATGAGACAACTGAACACGATTAAAATTTCTGCCTATGCACGGTTGGTGAAGTTCAATCCTAGAATAATAAATCATGGAAAGAGGCATGTCTTTTGGAGCTCAGAACTCGCCGAATGCGAGAATATTGATTTTGAATTTATTTATGTTTGTCGTGTCCAAGATTTAGGCAGATGCTAAATTTGATTATAAAGGAAGTCAGTGATTTAACATTATGGGCCTGTGACTATCAAACAAAAATTATACAGAATGACCACTTAAAAAATTGTTTCAGTGTCCTTCAGGTATTGGTGTCTTCAAACCTCTGAGTTTGATTTTGTGGTCTTTTTATAGCATCACTTGGCACACATTACAATTGGAGGCCATTTGGCCCATTGTATCCATGCCAGCTGTGTGAAATTAATTAATATTCCTCTTTTGCTATTTTTAAACAATCCGACAATTATATCTTTTGAAGTATATAAACATTGCCTTTTGAAAGTTCCCATTGAATCAGTTTCCACTTCCTTTCAAATTTCAATAGCACACAATGTTTCTAATAATTTCTTGACACCCTTTTTGGGTTTTTGTCTGAAGATTCTTCTAATTACTTGTCCACATGCCAGTGACATCAGCTGTGTAGGAAGAAACTGCAGACACTGTTTCCATCAACGAGAGACACAAATTGCTGGAGTAACTCAGCGGGTCAGGCAGCATCTCTGGATAAAAGGAATAGGTGACGTTTCGGGTCGAAACCCTTCTTCATACTGAGAGTCAGGGAAGAGGGAAACTAGAGTTATGAAAAGGTACAGAACAAATCAGAACTGCATCGATGACTCAGGAAAGGTGGAGTCCACAATGGTCCATTGTTGCCTGGTGAGGAGGTGATAACGAAGGGATACGAATAGTGAAACTAGCAAGACGACTAGGGTGGGGAAGAACAGAGAGAGAGGGAATGCAAGGGTTACTTGAAATTGGAAAAATCAATATTCATACTGCTGGATTGTAAGCTGCCCAGGTGAAATATGAGGTGCTGCTCCTCCAATTTACGTGTGGCCTCATTCTGTCAGTGGAGGAGGCCCAGGACAGAAAGGTCAGTATGGAAATGGGAAGAGGAGTTAAAATATTTGGCAACTGGGAGATTGCGTAGGCCAAGAAGGACTGAGCATAGGTGTTCAGCAAAATGATCGCCCAGTCTGCACTTGGTCTCACCGATGTACAGGAGTCCACATCAAGAACAACCGATACAGTAGGTTGGAGGAGGTGCAAGTGAACCTCTACCTCACCTGAAAGGATTGTCGGGGTCGCTGGACAGGGTCGAGGGGGGAGGTATAGGGACAGTAGTTGCATCTCCTGTGGTTGCAGGGGAAGGTACTGGGGAGGGGGTGGTTTGGGTGGGAAGGGATGAGTGGACCAGGGAGTTGTGGAGGGAACGGTCTCTGCAAAAATAGAAAGGGGAGATAGGAAAATGTGACCAGTGGTGGGATCCCATTGGAGATAGTGAAAATGTCAGAGGATTAATTGCTATGTGCGTCAGCTGATGAGGTGAAAGGTGAGGACTAAGGGGACTGTTGCAACTGGGGGGGAGGGGGAGCAAGAGTGGAGCTACGGGATACTAAAGAGACACATGTAAGGGCCTCATCTATGATAGAAGAGGGGATCCCCCGTTCTCTAAGGAATGTAGATATCTCGGATGTCCTGGTATGGAAACCTCATCTTGAATGCAGATACGGTGGAGATGGAGGAATTGAGAGTCTTTGCAGGCGGCAAGGTGGGAAGAAGTGTAGTTTAGATTGATGAGGGAGTCAGTAGATTTGTAATAGAACAGTTTACAATTGGTTTGAATAGCTTCCTGACATCTAATTCCCATTCATAATTTTGAACACCTATTATATCTCCTCTCAATTATGTTTGGTCTAATGATGATATAGTTCATCGTTCTCTCCAAATTACATAATCCTTTATGCATGTAGACATTGTCCATGTCTTCGCCAATGCTTCATCACCTTTTCTGGAATGTTGTTCCCTGAACTGAATGCTATTCTCTAGCTGGTTTATGTTGTGAAAAATAGCTTAATTGATCAATTGTCTCTACAGCATTTACACCTCAATGGGTTTGGGTTTCGAGATTAAAAATCACAAAGAGGGAATCGAACCAGCCATATACACGGCGACTGCTGTTTTTAAGTTGTATTCGGGCTCTCAATAGTTCAATGGTTCTTTATTATCACCCATGCACAGCACAGTGATATTCTTTTGCACAACCCACAAATGCACAATCGCCGTATTTTGTTGCTTTTTACAAAGAAATGTCCAAATGCTGGAAGTACTGGAGGTCCCCTGATCTGGGTAACCCTGGGTACGCGTCAGACTGCTGCAGGTCCGTGACCCGATGTCCCTTTCCTCGCCCAGTCGTCTCTGTGTCCTGGGGGGCACCTCCTGCAGCCAACCTTGAAGGCGCTGGAGGCAATACCCCGATCCCTCTGCTACTAGTCCATTCCTCGCGTCCGTTGCCGCCAGTGGCTCCCTCCTTGACTCTCTGGTCTTTGGGGCTTCCGAGCTTGCGGGTGGCCTGCTGGGTCTTTGTACTCTGGGCCTGTCCTAGTTCTCGGCCTGCCATTGGGTCTTTGTTCTCGGTGGCCTCCAAGTCCGTGCTCGCTCTCAGCCAGCTGCCGGCTGTTCACGGTGGCCGCTGGGTCTGTTCTTGCATGGCTCCACAGCAGCTCTTGGGAGCTTCCACGGTGCTGACTCTTCTGTTGGAGTACCTATTGTGCAGACTGAGGACATTGTATTGGCTTCATCAAAATATTGAAATCTGGGTTTGGTGACAGGTTACCCAGGGTCTGGAAATGGCTGGGTGTAGACAGTGCTGGTTTGGCTGAAGAAAGTAGATTGATACCATTACACCCTTCCATTCTTCCAGCTCTACCAATCTCTCCCTTCAAAAGATTCTCCTCCTTCAGAGGAGAACTCTGTTTCCTCTCACTCAATCAGTCATGCTTTTGCCCCCTCCCCCCCTGTTCTTCTCTCCTGCTACTTATGAATTTCTGGCACAACTCTCAGCTTACATTGTCACTGGAAGGAAGAAGAAATAATGGGAAATCTCCTTCGGTGACACCATGGCTGGTTAATTGAAAGATTTAGGTTGGCTCAAGGCTTTGGCATCACAGCTGCATCATTCATCTCCTTTGGATATGATAAATTACTGAGGCATCTTGCTGTACTCTTGCATTTTGTGAAACAGATTTCACCGTTTTGACCTTTTGAAAAAAAAATCATCTGCACCCCCCTGCTCACTCTCTCATAAGTCACCACACATCTATTTTGTACACAAGAATATTTATATACTGCATGATACTGTTGCAAATTTGGAGAACCTGTCAGATTAATTGTATCAGAATAATACACCATCCAGATATAATGCAGGTAATGGATAGTAGGTAGAATGACTTCCTGTCTGATGCTGGCCTATCCTGCATATGCAATGAACAGGGCAGTGTGGTATGGTATGAAAACTGCCTCAACATTATTAATTGCTTCCCTGGGCAGCATTCCATCTCAGCTGCCTCATTAATGGCACAATATTGCTGCAAATGATGTAGAAAATCTTGCTCTAAATCTCAAAAGGACTGGTACTGATATTTTTTCCAGCATGAAGCAAGAATTAATATTGGTCTGCTTGAAGTTATTACCATGGTTTATAGGCTGTGAAGGTAAAGCTGTGGGAAGCTGAGCTATCACAAGGGCACAGTACAATAGTAAACATAACCTCAATATGCTGAATATGATTGTGATGAATTGAGCACTTCAATATTTAATACATAAATATTACATATTCTGCAGCTATTTTTGTAATGGTATTAATCAGTAAAGCCTGTATAAAAATAGGAAATAGAAGCACATAGTATAAATAATTTAAACTAATCCATTAATATTGCTGACAGCAATTTTTCACATGTATATTTTTGACTTTCATAGAAATTTCTGTGGGCTTGATTTTGTGC
The DNA here is from genome assembly GCF_053455715.1 of Rhinoraja longicauda. Classification (NCBI taxonomy): domain Eukaryota; kingdom Metazoa; phylum Chordata; class Chondrichthyes; order Rajiformes; family Arhynchobatidae; genus Rhinoraja; species Rhinoraja longicauda. The sequence continues at coordinate 46,015,830 of NC_135955.1, read as the reverse complement.
TCGTTGAGCAAATGGAAATTTAATGTAATTGGGACATGATTGATTTCAAAATTTAATTAAACTGATCAGAGCCAAATCTGTTCATCCTATTTGACAATCCAAAGTGATGTACTGACAGTGAGAATAGAGCACACCATTAATTTAGTAGGAATGAAAGAAAAATGGAAGCAATCCAGTGCTTTTTTCATGTTCATAAGTGATTGGAGCAGAATTAGGCCATTCGGCCCATCAAGTCTACTCTGCCATTCAATCATGACTGATCTATCTCTTCCTCCTAACCCCATTCTCCTACCTCCTTCCCATAACCTCTGACACTTGAACTAATCAAGAATCTATCTATCTGCCTTAAATATATCCACTAACTTTGCTTCCACAGCCTTCTGTGGCAAATAATTTCACAGATTCACCACCCTCTGATTAAATAAATTCCTCCTCATCTCCTTCCTAAAAGAATGTCCTTTAATTCTGAGGCTATGACCTCCAGTCCTAGACTCTCCCACTAGTGGAAACACCCTCTCCACATCCACTCTATCCAAGCCTTTCACTATTCTGTATGTTTCAATGAGGTCCCCCCTCATTCTTCTAAACTCCAGCAAGTTTATAATTTGACTGGGCTGTCCTGACACGTAGCCATAGAGTTGTAACGCAAAGAGCAGACTTTTTAGCCCGCCTTATTTATTCCGTCACTAAACACCCATCTTTACTAATCCCTTTTCCAGCACTTGGCCCGTAAACTTCTACTTCTTGGTAATTCAAATGTGCATCTAGACACTTCTTGAATGTTGCAAGTCTCTCTGTCTTCATAGGCCTCTCAGGGAGTGTGCTCTTCACACTTCTGGAAAGATGCAACGGTGGTGGGGAGGGTGCAGAGGAGATTCACCAGGACATTGTCTGGGTTGGGACATTTCAATTGGAAGGAGGCTCTGAGGCTGGGTTTGTTTTTCTTGGAGTGGAGAAATCAAAGGAGGATCTAATTGCGGTGTACAAAATGATGAAGGGCATAAAAAGAGTAGATAGCAAGAAACCTTTCTGCACAACAGATGTGTTAAAAACCAGAGGGCACATGTTTAGGGTAAAGGGGTAGGCGTTTAAGAGATTATTTGAGTCGTTAATTTTCACATCAGAGGGTGGTTGGTATCTGGAATGTTAAGAACTGCGCAATGGAGAAATTTAAAATCAAACTTTCCAGCAACTATATTGCAAGAGGATGTTTCATCTGAAGGAAGGTGTGGTGTATTAGGTTTTTAGCAAGATTGAGAAGTATGTGAGGAACAGAGAAAATTAATTAAAGGAATGAGAGAGACAATTAAATTGTTAGAAATTCCTCAGTTAATGACAAAAGATGAGAAAATGAAACAATCAAATTTAATATTTTTGTTTGAATCTATATTGTCACAAGTATGACTATAGCTAGAGGCAGAGTTAAGGAGTTTTTTACAAGGCCAGATTAATGCATATGTTTGGTTTACTTACAGAAATCCCCTCCCTTTCAATGTCACTCCTATGATAAACTTACTGCATGGGAAATAAATTTCAACCAGTGTAAACCTAGGCTGAAATGAGTAAGAATTACTTCCTTAAGTAGCCAGAAATCCTTCCATTAACAACTGAACTCAAACCGACGATACAAAGAAGAAAAATGAAGAAAAAACTGGCTTAATTCATGTGTGGAAGGAAGGCAAAATAGCTCAAATTGAATAGCAATGGAAAATCAAACAATAGGATTTGTGGCTGGAAATGAGGGAGACGAGAGTGGGTTTGGAATGGAGAGAGATGTCCCTACATGGGTGTTCTAACCCCTTCTTCTCCCGTACAAACCTTTCCCTCAGTTCTCCAGAGTTGCTGCCTGACCCACTAAATTACTCCAGCACACTGTGTCCTCTTTTGTAAACCATCATCTGCACTTCCTTGCGCCTACCTCACAGATAATGTTTCCCTTGCCCTCATCTTCCATCCATTCTGCATTAAAGGGATCATTTTCTACCGTTTCCTCCATCTCAAATCAATCTCCATTAAAATGTCACCACCCAAACATAACTTTTCCTTCTTTATCAGTATTCTGAAATAAACCTTCCCTTTGTAGTGTTATAACCCACTTGTTATTCACCATGAATGTTCTCTCCCTTTCATTTGAGGGAACCTTGCCCACAGAGGGGATGCACCCTTTGGCATCTTATCTCCTCCCTTCCTAATAAACTAAATCCCAAATATTAACTCCAGATGAATCATTGAATTAATTGTGTTGTTTGCAGTTTAGTCTGTTGAATTTGCTGCCCAAAATGCTGTCATTCATTTTGTGGAGATTTAACATAGAGTGGGTGATGCGCTGTGGAAAACTGCATCCGTGAGGAAGAACTTGAGCTTTTGGTCATTTTAATCCCCTGATCCACCCCACTATAATCTCAGTCGCTAATGCTATTCCAATGAACTATCCTATCAACATTCCCGTTTGTTCTTTTTCTTTCTGGAGTTGATTAAAACAGTTGAATCTCTACCAATAGAGGGTAATCAAATGCAGACTTAGTGAAAAGTCATATTCTGAAATGTTAGCATTGTTTTTCTTTCCACTAAAGACGTCTCGTCCAGAAATAAGATTTGCCATCAGAAATTTCCAGTTGCAGAATGAAAAAAATTAATTAGTTTTCATCATGTAAATGCAAAAATCTTCATTCTTCACAAGATTTCCCATGTGGCCTTGACTTTGTTTTAGTGTCCTTATTTCTTACCTTGGACATGGATGCTGCTGGGTTGTGCTGGTGGGTAAGGTTTGAGGTGGGATCCTGAATATTGCTGTATTTGGGGTGGCTGTGGCGTTCTTCTGTGCATCAAGGGAGGAGGTGCTGCAACTCTCCTGGGACTGATGTGATGAGGAGAAGGAGCTGAGGCTGCAAACCTGTGCATAAAACAATAATAACATGCATGAGATAAACATTTGTGATAACTTTACAAAGTTGCCTTTTTTTTACTTCAGAGATCTAATGATAAAGGAGAGAGAAAGAAAATAGGTTAAAGCATACCAGTCAGCCTAATATCACTGGGGGGGGGGGTGAAATACTCAAGTCTAAATAATATGACATTAGAATTCCACAAAGACAACATTAAAGGGAAATTGTTTTTGACAAGGCTTTCAATAAAGGTCCACAGAAGTGATTAGTGTGCAGAATGAAAGACAATGGTGGTAACATATCTATTGAACATTAGTTTGTAGACAGCAAACAGAGAGTGGTGATAAATGGTTCTATTTTATGGATGGTAGGTGGTAACTAGTGGAAGACTGCAGGGATCAGTGCTTGTGCTCCAACCTTTCACAATACATATCAATTAATTGCATGATGGGAACCAAACATAACGCTTGGGCACAAAACAAATGCTGGAAGGACTCAGCGGGTCAGGCAGACAATTTGAGAGAGAACTTTATTCAGACTCAAGCGCGTCCATTCTCTCCACAGACACCGCCTGACCCAGTGAGTTCCTTCACCACTTTGCTTTTTTTTTGTAGTTTCCTATGTCTCCAAATGTAAGAGTTCTAAGTTTGCAAATGACATGAAACCAAATAGGAATATTATGATGTGGATGTAAAGGGTTTTCCAGGACATTTAAATATGTTGAGTGAGTGGACAAAAAACATACGACATGACAGAAAAATAGAAATGTAGAACATTATTTAAATGGTAACTGATTGGGAAATATTGATTTTCAAACAAGATGTCCTTGTTTCTCCGTCACAGAAAGCAAAAAGGTGGGTTCAACAAACAGTTAAGAGGACACACAATATGTTGGCCTTTATTACCAGTGGTTTTGAATACAGGAGCAAGGGTGCCTTATGATTATACAGCACCTTGGTGAGACCAAACCTGGACTATTGTGTATAGCTTCGGTCTCTTCACCAAACTAGATATATCCTTGCTGAAGAGGGAGTGCAATGAAAGTTACCAAACTGATTTTCTGGTAAGGCAGGACTGTTGTAGGAGCAGGGCTTGGACTGACTAAGATTACATTCACCAGAGTTCAGAAAAACAAAATGAGATCTCATTGAAAAATTTAGTTTTGAGTGAGCTTGAAAAACTGGATGCAGGTGTAGTGGCCTGGCGGAGGCCAGAGAAAAGGCCTGGTCCAGGGCGCCGACGACATAAAAGTACTTCGTCAAGTCGACGGTTACCCCTCGCACAGCAAACTGTGCCTCTGCCTGCTGGAACCAGACCTCAGGCTCTTCGGTCCACAGGGTCGGGAGTTTGAGGGAGACGGCCTCGAGGTCGGCAGGACCGAGGGCGGCAGGACCGGGTTGCACGAGGGCGGCAGGACCGGGTTGCATATTATCGTTTGACATCACTACGTGTGATGTCCGTCGAGGTCACCAATGTAGTGGCCTGGCGGAGGCCAGAGAAAAGGCAAGACAGCCAGGCAGTGTTTAGTTAGATTCTTTTATTAGGCTGTGAGCTCCTGCCCACAGCGTAGTTCTCCTAGGGATAAGATACGCCTTCCCTTGGCCTGGCTTTTAACCCCTTTCGCCTGTCCGTCACGTAACGAGGGGGCTGACCCAAGGAGTGGCCTGATCCGCCACAGGACCCCCCCCAAGAACCGGAGGTACAAAACGGACAGGAGGGCGCACGAGGCGACCAGCCCGGGTGCGCACCATGACCGGCGCAGGGACCGGCGACTGACCGACAGGTGGAGGGGTCGTAGCAGACACTGGAGGGGGTAGCTTGGACGGGGGGCGACCGCGCGGGCGGGGCTGTGCAACCGGCACCGGCCGATCAATGTCCACGTGTGCCGGCTTCAGCCGTGCGACCGAAACAGTCTCTCTGCGACCCCCCATGTCCAGAACGAATGTGGCCGAGCCGTGTTGCAGGACCCGGAAGGGGCCCTCGTACGGCCGCTGGAGAAGTGATCGGTGTGCGTCCCTGCGCAGGAACACAAACTGGCAGTCCTCCAGAGCGGCAGGGACGTGTGGCTGGAATGTCCCATGACGTGACGTAGGCACAGGTGCCAGCCTGCCCACCGTCTGCCGAAGACGTTGCAGGGCGTCAGAAGGCTGCTCCACTCGACCCTGCGCTGGTGGGATGAACTCCCCGGGAACCGTCAAGGGGACCCCGTACACCAACTCGGCGGAGGAGGAGGCCAAGTCCTCCTTGGGTGCGGTGCGGATCCCCAGCAAAACCCACGGCAGGGCGTCCACCCAGTCTGGGCCCGTGAGCCGAGCCTTCAGGGCAGCTTTCAGCTGGCGGTGAAAACGTTCCACCAACCCGTTCGACTGTGGATGGTACGCCGTAGTGTGGTGTAGGCTGACACCCAAGAGTCTTGCCATGGCCGACCACAGTTCCGAAGTGAACTGTGGCCCCCGGTCGGATGTAATGTCCAGTGGCACCCCGAACCGGGCGATCCAGTGCGCCGCCAAGGCCCGCGCGCAGGTGGCCGTCGAGGTGTCTGACAGCGGAATGGCCTCCGGCCACCGCGTGAAGCGATCTACCACAGTGAAGAGGTAGGTCATGCCCCGGGACGGCGGCAGCGGCCCCACGATGTCCACATGAATGTGGTCGAAGCGCTGCCGAGGGACACGAAACTCTTGCAGAGGCGCACGCACGTGTCGCTGGATTTTTGAAGTTTGGCACGGGATGCAGGTGCGTGCCCAGCCGCTGCGTGTCGGTGAAGGGATCCTCAGCGAGCTGAGAACGGAGGTCGACCGGGAGCTGCCGCAGGTAGGCCTGCTTGAATAAAAAACAGGGTGGGTGGTCACCCATAAAGGCGAGCATGTCCTCCAGAAGGGCCGACGGCCGTCGGTCCCCGAGCCCCCCCTGGCTCATAACGCGAGTTGCCCTCTCGGCGTCGCTGAGGCCGAACCTCCTGATAAGGAGTTCTTTAAGGCCCTTATATTTGTCAGCCGCGGGGGGGTCATTAAGGTAAGGCTTTACTCGCCTTGCTGTCGCCTGGTCCAGGGCGCCGACGACATAAAAGTACTTCGTCAAGTCGACGGTTACCCCTCGCACAGCAAACTGTGCCTCTGCCTGCTGGAACCAGACCTCAGGCTCTTCGGTCCACAGGGTCGGGAGTTTGAGGGAGACGGCCTCGAGGTCGGCAGGACCGAGGGCGGCAGGACCGGGTTGCACGAGGGCGGCAGGACCGGGTTGCATATTATCGTTTGACATCACTACGTGTGATGTCCGTCGAGGTCACCAATGTAGTGGCCTGGCGGAGGCCAGAGAAAAGGCAAGACAGCCAGGCAGTGTTTAGTTAGATTCTTTTATTAGGCTGTGAGCTCCTGCCCACAGCGTAGTTCTCCTAGGGATAAGATACGCCTTCCCTTGGCCTGGCTTTTAACCCCTTTCGCCTGTCCGTCACGTAACGAGGGGGCTGACCCAAGGAGTGGCCTGATCCCCCACACAGGTATGATATTTCCCCTGGCTGAGGTATTTTGAACAAAGGGTCAGTCCCAAGATTGGCAGTAGGAGATTTAGAACTGAGATATGGAGCAATCTCCTCACTCCAAGGGAGGTGAACTTGTGGAATTATTTACCAAAGAAGATGGCGGAGGCAAAATTGGTGAATATATTTAAGAAGCGGACAGAGTTCTGGATACAAAGAGCAACAAACAGAATGGGGAGTGCAGTATTGAGATAAAGGATCAGACAAATTTGTATTGAGTAGTGAAGCCAACTCCAGGGGCTGAAAGGTCTCCTCTTGCTCCTGTGTTTCTCATGCCTGAGCTAGATAGATTGTTAGATGATTTAGGAGCTAACTTTCTATATTGCTAACAGCAAATGACAGAGCAAATCACTGGCCAGGATACTCTCCTCAGGAAATGAAACTTAAAACTTCAGTAGACAGAGTAAGCATTACACGTTTGCTTTAATATCCATAAACTAATTACAAGTGATTTCCGTTGCAAAATAATGTTTTTTAAGTTTTGTTATGAACTATTCATTGAGCGCTTAATGACAATATTCATTATTAATACTCTCACACACTGTAATACATGTTTTTTGGGACATATTCAATCTCCATTGGTGTTTCTGAATTAATCAGACATTTCTACTGGTAAACTGTAAACTAACGTTCTAAAACAGTCAATATGCACCTCAAACCAAATTCCTCAGGCTTGAAAAGTCACTATATAAATGATTTTTTTGTTGCCTTTCTTTGCCTATAGTGTGCTTCAGCTGCTGGAAAACATTGCCTCTTGATATTTGTAAATGTGTGGATTCAATCAACTGAGAATCTTGGTGAATAGCCGTTTGTTTGAGTTGCCCTTTAACCATCTTTTCCGTGCAGCAAACAGCACTGCCAGATGAATTGGAGGCTGCATTGAAAGACTTCCAGCTGCATTGGAAGCAGATACAATGACATTGGTCACGGTTTCCTTCAGCTGGTGTTTCTGGAAAGAACTGCCAGCTAATAAGAATAACATGCAGGTCGGTATTATCCTGATTACTGCGCCTGTACATTGCAACAGGGAATCCGGAACATGTTTGATTCTGATGCTGGACTCAGTGCCAAGTCCATGGGTGGAGCTCATTTGTGCTAAGTTCAAGTTATGGATCCTGGTTCCTCAGCTTTGTGGCAGTTAAGGCGACCATATCACCTTGTTCATTTGATCGGAATTGCTGACAAACAATTATATATATATTTAATTTAATGCATTTAAATTAAATTAAAATGCATTTTTTAAACATTAATAGATATATTTCAATCAACTGTGTTTACATATCTCCAAATGTGATTTTCATCCATATTTAGAGATGGTTGATCACATTTTTCATGGCAGTGAGCTGCCAAAAGGCCATCAGGTCTGGGTGAATGCTCAGAATCCACCTGCCCACACTTAATTACTGTTCATCAACTAAAGACTATTCCTCAGAGTGCAGGAGATTGAGGGGTAATCTTATTGAGGTGTAAGGAGAATAGATAGGGTGAATAGTTAGAATAAATGTATTTTATCCAGGGTAGGGGAATCATGAACTAGAAGACGTAGATTTAAAGTGAGAGTGTAAAAATTTAATAGGAACCGGAGGGACAACTTTTTCACACAGTTGAGATTGGTGGGTATATGGAACGAGCTGCTAGAGGAGGCAGGTATTATAGCAACATTTAAAAAACACTTGGACAGGTACATGGATAGGAAAGATTTAGAAGGATAAGGGCCAAACATTGGCTTAGATGGGGCATCTTGGTCAGCATGGACAATTTGGACCAAAAGGCCTGTTTCCCTGTTGTCTTACTCTTTGACTAACTGCTCCACCTGGCAGGACTGTGCCTCCTCCTCATCAAACTGGGGGGCTATGAAGATAATGGAGGGGATAAACAGGAGACACAGCTGCATTGAGCATGATCAGGCCTAATTATATTAGATGTGTCCCTCCTTTCCAATCTCACCCGCATGTTCAATGTACAATTGATTGAAAATGTGAAACTAAAAGGCTGAAAAATTCTTGCAACAGATATGGACAGAACATGAAAATATCCTGAAATGTGCAAATGTCTATTGACTGAGAATTAGATGCAGACCCTTTGAGATTTTATAGTTTAACCTGATCAATACCTTGCTTTCTTTTGAATCCATTCTCAGTCTATATGCCAGTATACCCCATGCTCTCGATGAACAGAGCTAATTGCTGCTGAATGACCAGTGATCAGGCAGTACTTAGTTGGAAAGAATTGATATTAATAAATTGCATTGTTGGGGTGGGAAGGAGGACCCTTACAATGTTTCTGGCATGTGCTGCTTCTCTGGTCAGGGTCTTTAATTCTGGAACTATAAATTTAGTTGCTTTGGAATCTACAAGTATATTCCATTTGCTAATATGAAGCAAATGTCAGCACTCCTGGGTACATGAATAAATCAACACCAATACCAACAAGTTCCTAATTATTCAATTTTTAATAACAAACAGCTTATTTTATTGTTTCACTCTGAGACCTCTGATATTTTTCCCTCATTAGTTGACTCTTGAGGATACTTCAGACTATTGTGCTATTTGTTGGAACAGAGTAGTGCACAGTTTCATAGTTTCCCATCAGTTTGGGATCTAGGCTCAAGAATTTCAGGCTCAAATGCAGAGTAATGTCCAAACATGGATTTAATTGCAATTTAAGACATCATCCTTTTTTTAAACTATCAATCTCCCTGAAATTGAGGCATCATCTCTTGGCCACTACAAGCTCTTCTTTACGTAATTAAAGGGTATACTAAGATGGTTGACAGTCACAATGCCACTTAAGAGTCATAGAAATGTACAGCATAGAAACAGGTCCTTTGGCTCAATGCATCCATGTGAGCCAAGCTATATGAAGCCCAGTTAGAAGACTAGATTGTTTATGGTATGAAGAGGGAAGGGATTTGCAAGTAAGCTATTCTTGAAAATGGGTGGTTGACTGTATACAAAATTCAAGGATTCTGTCCTTGAAATCATGCTGGATAAAGTGAGGTAAAGAAAGCCTAACATAAAAACAAAAAATGTTATAAACACTCAGAAAGTGAGTCAGCATCTGTTGAAATGAAATATTTCAAATAATGGTGCAGAAAGTGAGAAGGTAAGTTTGTTTTACATTACAGAGAGGGTAGGTATGTAATAAGGAATATATCTGATATGGTATCGCCTGAATTGTTGCAGTGAAACATCTGGTTTAGTTTAGAGGTACAGCATGGAAACAGGCTCTTCACTCCACCGAGTCCACGCTGAACATTGATCACCCATACACTAGTTCTAGGTTATCCTACGTTCGCATCCTACACATTAGAGGCAATTTACAGAGGCCAATTAATCTACAAACCGTACATCTTTGGAATATGGGAGGAAACTGAAGCACCTAGAGAAAACCCACGCAGTCACAAGCAGAATGTACAAACTTGTGATGGACCTTATCCTTTGATAAGGTCCCACACAGGAGATTAGTGGGCAAAAAATGAGCACATGGTATTGAGGGTAGGAGATTGACATGGATAGAGAATTGGTTGGCAGACAGGAAGCAAAGAGTAGGTATAAACAGGTCCTTTGCAGAATGGCAGGTAGTGGCGAGTGGAGTGCCGCAAGGCTCGGTGCTGGGGCCGCAACTATTTACAATATATATTAATGATTTGGATGATGGAATTAAAAGTAACATTAGCAAATTTGCAGATGACACAAAGCTGGGTGGCAGTGTGAAATGCGAAGAGGATGTTAGAAGGTTGCAGGGTGACTTGGACAGGTTGAGTGAGTGGGCAGATGCATGGCAGATGGAGTATAATGTACATAAATGTGAGGTTATCCACTTTTGCATCAAAAACAAGGAGGCAGATTATTATCTCAATGGTGTCAGATTAAGTAAAAGGGAAGTGCAACGAGACCTGGGTGTCCTTGTACACCAGTCACTGAAAGTAAACATGCAGATACAGCAGGCAGTGAAGAAAGCTAATGGCATGTTGGCCTTCATAACGATAGGATTTGAGTATAGGAGTAAAGAGGTCCTTCTGCAGGGCCCTGGTGCGACCACATCCGGAGTAGTGTGTGCAGTATTGGTCTCCTAATTTGAGGAAGGACATCCTTGCTATTGAGGCAGAGCAGCGTAGGTTCACAAGGTTAATCTCCGGGATGGTGGAACTGTCATATGAGGAAAGATTGGAAAGACTGGGGTTGTATTCACTGGAATTTAGAAGGATGAGAGGGGATCTTATAGAAACGTATAAAATTATAAAAGGACTGGACAAGCTAGGTGCAGGAAAAATGTTCCCAATGTTGGGGGAGTCCAGTACCAGGGACCACAGACTAAGAATAAAGGGGAGGCCATTGAAACTGAGGTGAGAAACTTTTTCACCCAGAGAGTTGTGAATTTGTGGAATTCTCTGCCACAGAGGGCAGTGGAGGCCAAATCACTGGATGAATTTAAAAGAGAGTTAAATAGAGCTCTAAGGGCTAGCGGAATCAAGGGATATGGGGAGAAGGCAGGCACGGGTTACTGATTGTGGATGATCAGCCGTGATCACAATGATTGGGGGTGCTGGCTCAAAGGCCAAATGGCCTCATCCTGCACCTATTTTCTATATTTCTATGTTAACTCTGTAAAGACAGAACCCGTAGTCAGGTTCAAAACTGGGTCTCCGGCGCTGTGAGGCAGCAGCTCTAACTGTGCCACTGTGCCACCAATTAATACATTAATAAGGGCAGTTGGTGTTTATGTATGTTTGTGTGTGTGAGAGAGAGGGAGAGAAAAAGAGAAAACAAATAATGGTACAAATAAAACTGTGAAATGCAGGCCAAAGCTGTTGTTAAACCTGGGACCTAAAGGAGAAAACTAGGATTTCCCAGTATATTAGAGAGTTCTGTGGAGAGAAAAAAATGAATTCAAATTACTGATAGCTATCCTATAGCTGAATTGATCAACAGACAAGTAGCTCTCTGAAATTCTTGAATTTGATATTGAGATCTGAAGTGTGGAATAGATCCAGATGGAAGGTTCCTCAAAGCTTGCATTGTGCCTTTCCTGAACAATACAGAAAGCCACAGACAGATAAGTCAGAGTGGGAGTGGGGTGGAGAACGAAAGTATCAGAAAACTCGAATCTCAGGTCATTCTTGTGGACTGAACAGAAGTTCTGTAAGGAAGATCCCCAGTCTGGTAAATTACAAACACCCAATACAGTGCACCAGAATGGAAGAATTGTGAGTGGATGACTTAGATGAAGGGATTAAAAGTACTATTAGCAAATTTGCAGATGATACTAAGCTGGGGGGTAGTGTGAATTGTGAGGAAGATGCAATAAGGCTGCAGGGTGACTTGGATAGGTTGTGTGAATGGGCGGATACATAGCAGATGCAGTTTAATGTAGATAAGTGTGAGGTTATTCACTTTGAAAGTAAGAATAGAAAGGCAGATTATTATCTGAATGGTGTCAAGTTAGGAAGAGGGGATGTTCAACGAGATCTGGGTGTCCTAGTGCATCAGTCACTGAAAGGAAGCATGCAGGTACAGCAGGCAGTGAAGAAAGCCAATGGAATGTTGGCCTTCGTAACAAGAGGAGTTGAGTATAGGAGCAAAGAGGTCCTTCTACAGTTGTACCGGGCCCTGGTGAGACCGCACCTGGAGTATTGTGTGCAGTTTTGGTCTCCAAATTTGAGGAAGGATATTCTTGCTATTGAGGGTGTGCAGCGTAGGTTCACTAGGTTAATTCCCGGAATGGCGGGACTGTCGTATGTTGAAAGGCTGGAGCAATTAGGCTTGTATACACTGGAATTTAGAAGGATGAGGGGGGATCTTATTGAAACATATAAGATAATTAGGGGATTGGACACATTAGAGGCAGGAAACATGTTCCCAATGTTGGGGGAGTCCAGAACAAGGGGCCACAGTTTAAGAATAAGGGGTAGGCCATTTAGAATGGAGATGAGGAAGAACTTTTTCAGTCAGAGAGTGGTGAAGGTGTGGAATTCTCTGCCTCAGAAGGCAGTGGAGGCCAGTTCGTTGGATGCTTTCAAGAGAGAGCTGGATAGAGCTCTTAAGGATAGCAGAGTGAGGGGGTATGGGGAGAAGGCAGGAACGGGGTACTGATTGAGAGTGATCAGCCATGATCGCATTGAATGGCGGTGCTGGCTCGAAGGGCTGAATGGCCTACTCCTGCACCTATTGTCTATTGTCTATTGATCTCTGCTTCGCTGTGAAGAAGTGTTTACTTGAAGAGCAAGCCAATCCTTTGTGTACACAATATGAACTCTGCATCGAAGAATACTACAATAAACAAGATAGATGCAGCCTACCAAACATGAAAATCTGGCTCGAGAGAAGGATGAAGATATCAGACATAAGCAGATCTATCAAGATTTGGGTTCCTACCAGGTAATTGAGCCAAGTATATAAATGACTCCTCACAATTTGTTAACCTTGCAACTATCTTCAGTAAAAAGCATGTCATATGTTTAGCTTTCTGGATTGCATGAGGTATTTCCACCATAGTCTCCAGTATTATGTTTTTAAACGTCTTTGAATTAAATATAATGAACTGAAAGAATTGTTAGAGATCAAGAGTTCTTATTACATGGGACTATGAGCTTCCTTCAATTATGTTGCCTGGTTAAATCAAAAGAAACGATAAATTGAAGTTCACTTTATTGCAGTCCACAAATCATTCCCCCCAGGTGGTGCAAACTGCAGCAGGAACAGAAGCAGAAAAGCCACTGCCTTTCAGGCTATGCGATTTGCAACCAAAACACTGAGAGTTATGTATGTGTTATGAACTACAGGTTGCACACACCTAAGCACTAAGAGAAAATGTCACGGAAGAAACATCCATTACTGACATGAGGCAGAGCTTGGGTGGAAAAAAAATGGTTGCAATGTATTTCAATTTTGATCCAAATTTTTTTTGCTGATGTACGTGGATCTGAGCCAAAAAAAGTGAAGAGATCAATTTATTTTCTTGTGGTTTGTTCAGAGTTAGAATTCATTTGGAACAATGCTGAATTAATTACATTTCTTTAACACGGCTGTTATACAGTGAGACCTGCATATATGTGCTGCTCTGACCTGGTTTCTAGTTCCGACAGAGATTGGTCCCTTTTCAAAGTTTGTCAACTTACAACGATTATAATGTTCTTGCATGAAAGACTTAGCAGTCAAGTGCTCTTGACTTCAAAGTTCTTGAAGAACTGTTTAAAAATACCAATGTTGTACGCTATAATGGCTCTGTTAGTCTTATGGGTCTCATTGCAGCAGTATTTGCTCAGAAATGCATATGGATATCCTTAGCCGTGACATACATCACTGCTGCCTGCTTTTGCCTTCAACTAAACTGAACTCAGAGATAAATCGAATGTACCATGATAACTGTATGAATATTGACCTGCATGATGTTGATGAGGGTAATATTACTTTTGTATAAATAACAATCTGGCATGAGGTTGCAAGATTATGAATGACAGGGTAATTATGAATGTAGAAATCCTAAAAATGTTGTCAGCAAATTGCTTCTGGGTAGCAGTCTGGACTCCCGACATTTGAATCCTCATTAAAAAAAGATATGACAGAATGTTTCCTGCTCACCCTTTGCATTCGCTGAGAACAGGGCCCGAGGAGCAGCCCAGCACCTTGATTCAAATGGAAGAAAATGGCTGATTGAGCCTCAGGTGAGGTGTTTTATTATTTCAAAATATTTCTAGATGGTTTAACACTTCCTTCCAACTCTTTCCAGGCTTCAACAAATATCTTCAACTAGCTTTCAAACTGTTTTTAAAGCATTTAAAATTGTTTGAATGTACTGTAAAGTGTTTTATATTTTTCAAGTTTTTGAATTAATTTTTTGAATTATTTAGTTTTTGTTTTTTTTAAATGAGTTTTTGAATGTTTTCAAGTTTGGCAGTAAGGATCAATGAGTTATGTTTATATCTTTTTACTGAAGTCAGCAGAGAGGGGACACTTGTGCAAAATCTGCCGAGCATTTGTAAAACTCCTTAACTGAGAAATTCAATTACATAGCACGTAAATGCTATGGGAATGAATTGTGAAAGAAAATGAAATGTGAAAAACAATCATTATACTTCATTTTGATATAATGAAACTTTTAATCCTGTAATTTTGTCCTTGTCATTCTAACAGTCGTGAAAAACCCAGAGAGGACAGAAGTGATTATAATGCTTGTGGAGTGGCAGACATCAGTTTAATTCAGTTTAGAGATACAGTGCGGAAACAGGCTCTTCGACCCACCGAGTCCACACCGACCAGCGATCCCCGCACATTAACACAATCCTACACACACTAGGGACAATTTACACTTATACCAAGTAGACAAACCCAAGCCAATTAACCTACAAACCTGTATGTCTTTGGAGTGTGGGAGGAAACTGAAGATCTTGGAGAAAACCCACGCGGTCACGGGGAGAACGTACAAACTCCGTACAGACAGCACCAGTAGTCGGGATCAAATCCGGGTCTCTGGCGCTGCAAGCACTGTAAGGCAGCAACTCTACTGCTGTGCTGCCGTGCCATCATCAATGTGGCATTCTCAGCTCCACTGACTAAAAAATGCTTTATTTTCACAGAGTTAAAAATTATTGTTGCTGAAAATCGAGAGGAAAGCAAGAAATTCAGCTGAAGGCTCATAGGAGAGCATTGTCAGGTTTTTCCAGAGTGATGTAACACTGAGACAGAGTGTCAGTTTTGATATGGTGTCTCTATTGATCTACTGCAAGTTTTCACAGCTGTTGGTATTTAGACTCACAGGTGCAATTTCTCCTAGCACTCTTATGGGAACATGCCACAAAATAAGAAACACTCATTGGTTTCAGGAAAAGGTTTCCCAACTTTTCCAGTTTTGATTAAAGATCACAAAGTGGGCACGATGGGAGAATGAAAACATTGGCTGCAGGAGCAATGTAACCACAGAGATTCTTTAATAGTACCATAGAACTGTGCACTCATGCTAGGGGGTTGCCAGGGAAAGCTCTACGACGATATTTGCTAAATCTATGAATGCCTGTATGTTGGCAAAGCCCGCTGTGCAGCCAAATGCCAGTTTGCCTGTTCCCGTGAGTTGTAGGAACAGCAGATGAAGTCGTCTCTATTACAATATAATGTTTCGGGTAACCTCATTATGCAGTAGTGAACAGCAAACAGATAGACCTGTCTTTCTGAGCTGGTGGTAAGGTTATGTTGAAAACACACTTATAATATTGTTAGAAAGGGTTCTGAAGGATTCATCAGAATAGTAATAACAACAAGTTTGTGATTTATTGCAAGATGGAACTGTTTGTAATTTCCACAGATCTCAACCACATGTGTGAGGAGATTCTACACACACTGGTTTCCAGGAACATTGTTTTTAATCTTGACCTCCCATGCCACTTCCTCCCAATACCAATAACCACTTCTTAGAAATTTTCCTGATTCCTTGTGTCTGCAGTCCCACTCCTGCTGCGCTCTCTATGACACCCTGGTCTCACGTTTGTGACCTGCAACTGTCTTTCAGTCAGTTTTCCAAATTGCACGATTACTTCTGTCATTGGTCTTGGCTAGTGAATACATCACCCTTCACAGGTTCATTCAACCTCAGTTCCTTTCAGCTGACATTGAAATTCAGGAATAATTCCATTATTCCACTCAATTATAAGAATGAGTGTGAAAGTGACCATTTTAGCACACAATTCTTTGCAGCAGGATTGGACATAAATATTTAATGAAATGAACACACTGCTCTGACTATCATATTGTATGTTTTTTGTAACTTTTCTGATAACTTTTTATTCTTTTCAAAACTTTTCCCAATTAGAAACTCATTTTGGCTGGCAAGCTATAAATATTTTGATTTAATTATTGTAGCTCAAATGGACAAATAGGGTGTTTTTTGATTCAGACCTCACATCATTAGTAATGTGAAATGACCATACATAAATGATGTTTTCCCACGTCAGACATGAATATCTTTCCCATGTGCAATGATAAATTTGGAGGACTACATACAATGGTAAATGGATCATGCGGTAGGAACATTGGAACATTTTCACAAAGTAGTTTACAGCTTTCAAAATAAAAAGTGACCACAAAAATGACATCAGCAAATGTGTCATTTCCCTTACATTTAGATTGTACAAGATAGAGCAACATATAATCCCAACAGATTTGAATAAAACTAAGGGTCACAGCAAATGAATTGCTCTCTGATGCATAATAAATGTGGCAATAGTTATGACAGAAGTAAATGATAAAACTTCGCCAAGCCTTTGAAGTGGTTCATGTCTTGGTGAGCTTTGAGAAAGAAGTCAAGCCATGCTGGATCAAGAATGGGCAGGAAATTGCATCTTGCTCCCCTTTGATTTTGACTGATATTGCCACCCACAAAAGACAGCATGAGTAATGTGGATGTAAACCAGATCCTCCAAACCATCTTTGCAAATCTAAATATTGGATTTGAATCAGAAAATATAGCTTGATTGTCTGCCAGCTGCAGTTTCATTACTTCCAATACAATAGTGCTGAAAGTGTTCTTTAAGGTAATAATTACAAACTATGCCTTATTCTAATTGCCCAAAGTATCAGTGGCAAATAAAGCACTCTCGAAACATAGCTGACCAGAGAATGATAAATGATTGGGATAACTTGATTATCCGTTCATTAATGATTAGATACTGAATCAGGGATTAGCTTGGACCAATAAGTATCTTTTTGGAAGATCCCTCATCAAACGTGTTGTTATAGTCACAGAGAGACACTGCATAGGAACAGGCCCTTTGCTCCATTTGAATCCACACCAACCATTTTACATTAATTGTATTTTCACCTCATTTTCAGTTCTCCCACATTCTCTTCAATTCCCTACAGATTCTACCACTCAAGTAGGCACTAGGCAAATTTAGAGTGGCCAATTAAACTACCAACCCCTATGACTTTTGGATGTGGGTGGAAACCAGAGCATTTAAATGAAACTCTTTGCGGACAGAATCCGAAGACAGGTTTGAACCCGGGTCTCCAGCTGTGTGAGGCAGTGGCCCTACTAGTTTCACCACTATGCCACCCTTGGCTAAGTCATAATGTTCGTGTAGGTAAATGAACAAAGTTACCCTTGGTCCTGTAGGTTTAACTATATTCTTCCAAGAATGTCAAATAAAGTTTGGGAAATGGTTGAAAGCCTTGGGAACAAGTTTAAAGGGCTCACTTTTAGGGCTATTTTGACAAGGTGAAATCCCTGTATTCCATTATTATGTGTTAAGTCTTACATAGTACAGGGAACAAAACTCTGAATTTATTTCCAATGGCAGCAATTATTCCAATTTTTATTTATTGTTTTTTCAGAACACAGATGTCTTGAAGCCTACCCAACATTAATAAGGAACGTGTAATAGAATTATCTCTGTTTACCCGGACGAGTGTTCCTTTGCACTCAAAAAAGCTAAGATCCATCCGGAACAAAGCATCTTATCAACCACTCTAAACATTAATTTGTTCCTCCATCACCACACTGTGACAAGGAATGAAGCTTGGTTATCTTGGAATGCTGAGGTTGCAACTTTATGGGCAGAGTGAATCTATGAGTGAATGCACGGGTGAGTCCTTGAACTTTACATGTGCTGCCTGCGTGAATCATAGAGTAGGAAACAGCTTCTGAGTACGAGGTTGACATCTAGCAGAATACTTCCATCTGGAGAAACGGTTAGGGGCATGGCACCACTCCCATTTAATGGCAGATAGGTTCAAGCAACCATCTGGTGTTATCCTGCTTCAGTTATGTTATTCTTCTGACATATCTCCTGGCAAGCAGCACACTAGCTCTGAGAAACTGTATGATAACGAACAGTGATAACTGCTTATGCTAGATTTCTTTCCCTCCAACCACTCTCTTGAATTGTTCATGTCATAGGAGCAGAGTTAGGCTATTTGGGCCATTGAGTCTCTTCTGCCATTCAATCATGGCTGATCTATCTTCCCATTGTCTTGCCTTCTCCCCATAACCTTTGATACCATTAGTAATCAAGAATTTACACTTTAAAAATACCCAATGATTTGGCTCCCCCAGTCATCTGTGGAAATGAATTCCATAGATTCACTACCCTCGAAATAAAGAAATTTCTCCTCATATCCTCTCGAAAGGTGAGTCCTTTTATTCTGAGACTGTGCCCTTTGGTCCTTGACTCTTCCACTAGTGGAAACATCCTCTCAACATCCACTCTATCCAGGCCTTACATTTTTTGGTAAGTTTCAACTCCTTCTAAACTCCAGGGAGTACAGGCCCATAGCCATCAAATGCTCATCATACGTTAATCCAATCATCCCTGGGTTCATTCTCATAAACCTCCTCTTGACCCTCTCCAATGCCAGCACTTCCCTCCTCAGATAAGGAGCCCAAAACTGTTCATAATACTCTAAATGTGATCTGAATGATGCCCTATAAAGCCTCAGCATTACATTCCTGTTTTTATATTCTACTCCTCTCAAAATAAATGTTAACTTTACATTAGCCTTCCTTACTACCATTTCAACTTGCAAATTAACCTTTAGGGAATCCTGCACTAGCACTCCCAATTTTGTTTGTACCTGCAACATTCTGAATCCTCTCCCTATTTAGAAAATAGTCAAAGCCTTTTTCAGCTACTATCAAATGCAGGACCCCACACTTTGCTATGCTGTATTCCAACTGCCTCTTTTTTGCCCACTCTCCAACCTGTTCAAGTCCTTCTGCAGACTTCCTGCTTCCTCTACACTACCTGCTCCTCCACTTATCTTCCTATCATCTGCAAACATGGCCACAGAGCCATCAATTCCATCATCCAAATCATTGATATACAACGTGAAGAGTAATAGCACCAACACTGACCCCTGCGGAAAACCACTAGTCACTGGCACTCAACCAGTAAAACACCCCTTTATTTCCACTCACTGCCTTTTATCATTCTGCCAACCTTCTATCCATGCTAGTATCTTCCCTCTAATACCATGGGCTCTCATTTTGTTTAACAGCCTTGCGGCACCTTATCAAAAGCCTTCTGAAAATGAAACAATGGTAAATAAAGGTAAACAACGTCCACTGTCCTGCTATTTACTTCCTCAAAGAATTCTAATGCATGACCCCACACGTTGCTATGCTGTATTCTCTAATGCCTTAGAGAAAAAAGTCATATTTGAGAATTATATTCTATATATTAGTGGTGATTCAAATACAATATCATCTCCATTTAATTTTCTTCTAGCCTATGCACGCAGGTGCATTATGAAGAATATCTGTCAGGTGGAGTAAAATATTTAACAGAATATATATTGCTAACTCTTTGGAATTCAACCTTGATTCTTTCTATTACAGCATCAGTTCCAGTTCAGTTTTCCTGATAAAGCAAACTATTCTAAAATGACCAAAATCACATTGCATCATATCAGTTTACACTTAAAATGGATTAAAACCTCAGTTGGCATGATAAATGGAGGGCATTTCATCTGAATATATTAAATCTGCATGTGCAATTTAACACCGCCATCCTGTGCACATTCTGTAGAGTTTATGAGGCTTGGCCAAATTTTCAAGATTGGAAAAAAAGCAGCCATGCCTTCAAGAATGGTTTGGGGGATGAGCCAGTGTCTTACAGGTGTGTGAACTTTGTGGAAATTCTTCAAAGTACCATGACGGACATTCTGGGTGCAGAAACTTCAGAAAAGGACACAAGTGCTGGAGTAACTCAGAGGGTTAGGCAGCACCTCTGGAGAACATGAATAGGTGACATTTTGGGTTGAAACCTAGAAACATAGAAAATAGTTATAGGAGTAGCCATTCGGCCCTTCGAGCCAGCACCACCAACCAATATGATCATGGCTGATCATGCAAAATCTGTACCCCGTTCCTGCTTTTTCCCTATATCCCTTGATTCCTTTAGCCCTAAGAGTTATATCTAACTCTCTCTTGAATACATCCAGTGAATTGGCCTCCACTGCCTTCTGTGGCAGAGAATTCCACAGATTCACAACTCTCTGAGTGAAAAAGCTTTTCCTCATCTCAGTCCTAAATGAATCCCTTATTCTTAAACTGTGACCCCCTGGTTCTGGATTCCCACAACATTGGGAACTTTTTTCCTGCATCTAGCCTGTCCAATCCCAAGAATTGTGTATGTTTCTACAAGATCCTCTCTCATCCTTCTAAATTCCAGTGAATATAAGCCCAGTCGATCCATTCTTTCATAATATGTCAAACCCGCCATCCTGGGAATTAATCTGGTGAACCTACACTGCACTCCCTCAATAGCAAGAATGTCCTTCCTCAAATTAGGCCAAAACTGCACACAATACTCCAGACGTGGTCTTATCAGGGCCCTACACAACTGCAGTAGGAGCTTCTTGCTCCTATACTCAAATCCTCTCGCTATAGAGGCCAACATGCCATTTGCTTTCTTTACTGCCTGCTGTACCTGCATGCTTACTTTCAGTGACTGATGTATAAGGACACACAGGTCTTGTTGCACCTCCACTTTTCCCAATCTGAAACCATTCAGATAATAATCTGCCTTCTTGTTCTTCCAACCAAAGTGGATAACCTCACATTTATTCACATTATATTACATCTGCCATGCATCTGCCCACTCACCCAACCTATCCAAGTCATCCTGCAGCCTCATAGCATCCTCCTCGCAGCTCACACTGCCACCCAGCTTTGTGTTATCCGCAGACGTGGGATGTTAAAACGTTGAGACCCCTCTTCACACTCATCCTGTCTCCTGCCACCACTTCAGTGTCTGAAGACGTCTCAACTTGAAACTTCATTTATTCATATTCTTCAGAGATGCTGCCTGACCTGCTGAGTTACTCAAGCACTTTGTGTTCTTTTGTGTATTAACCAACATCTGCAGTTCTTTGTTTCTATGTAGAATCTTCAGATTTGGTGGGAGGCAATGTGGAGAGATAAAAGAGGAATTAGGCATTGCAGTGTTAATCAAGGAATCCAGTACTCCAGTAACGAAGGATATCACAGAGCGCTCTTCAATTGAGGCTAAAGGGCCTGTCCCACGACAATGCCAAGTCAGGTCGAGATTACAGCATCTTTGGAAACATCGCAAAATTCCCACGCTGTCAATGCTTCTCCGGCGTCCTAATTTTCGCTGAAGTCACTGACAAGTCGGTAAGTACTTGAGAGTTTTGAACTATAACACTTTGTATGGGTTACTTAAAAACCAAACTTCACTGTAACAAGGCATAAACTGGATTTACTTCCAGTTTACTAATAGCTGTATTAAAAAAAATGTTTTAAAGTGGTTAAGTGGATTTTTGTGAAAAGTGTGTGGGTATTCTTTGAAAATGTACGGGAGATGCATATCTGGTTTCTGGGTTGCATATCTGGGTTGGGAGCCCACTTTAAATGTAATGGCTGATGGCCATAAACATCGTGAAAATTCCCACGCTTACCTGACCGTCAAACTGTCGCCTCCAATCTACCTGTCAAATGTCCGGACGGTAAATAAATTGGTTAAACACAAGCATTTTATGGTATTTTGAAATAACTTTACTTATTTTAATATTATGTGCTTCTAAATGCATCTAAGATAACCTATCAAACCTGGGGACAGCATGCGACAGCGCCTGCAATAAGCAACGATACCTGCCGACAAGCAAGCTGTCGCTGAGAAATTTCACTCCGGATGATTTCTCAGCAACTTGCTGAGATCCACTACGATTTTTGGAAGACTCGTCACGATCATGGCCGCGACACCCTGGCGAACTGTTGGCGACAGCCTAGTCGCCGGCAGTCGCCTTAAAATTGCCTAAGTGGGACAGGCCCTTAAGTGGTAGGACCTTAGAGATGAAAAGCAGACAATCACTTTGCGGAGGAGTCTCAGATCTCTAAATGGCTAATGGAAGACACAGAAGCAGAATTGTGGGCAAATCACAGAAAAGTGTACAAATAGTCTTACCTGGGGTCACCTTCCTGTGAAAGTCATAGAGGGGGGAGGGAATTTTAAAAGTGTATCGACAAGAGCTTTTTGAGCTAATGCATATATACTGTTACAAGGCAAGGGTAGTACTGGACATAATCTTCAGCAGCATTGAGAAGTAATTGCATGGGTTACTGTGAGAGATTTCTAGGAGACAATGACCATAACCCTGTGATCTTTAAGGGTCTTATAGAAAAGGGGGGGGGGGGGGGGAGATTGATTTCGATAAGATAACACAGCACCTGACAAAAGTGTATTGGGAGCAAATAACTGTGCAAAATGTCAACATTTGCAGAGGTTACCAAGATGAAAATAGCAGCAAATAATGGACATAAATATACACAGATTCCAAAGGATCTTGACAAACTCATAAAGAAATTGCAGATGTAATTTAATATATAATAATTAAATAAATCAATGATGTAGAAAATGAAATGCAGGATGCATGGAGAGCAGAAGGAGAACCTTGGCCAATGGGTGATTAAATCCATCAGCACAATATTCCCAGACTGGTAAAAAAATGTTAAGCTCATTAGAAATACTTAAATGGAACACTGAGAATAGACTGAAGATCCCCTTTTGCCTGAAATCAGAATATCAGAATTCTCCATTTGTATCATGGTGGCATTACCATTAACCTTTTGCTTGCATTTTTACTTTTTGAAAGAAAAAACAAACGTGCACTAATGATTTATTCAGAACAATGTGAATTGGTTGATATCCTGGTGTAGATAGTGAACTGAGTTTCACTAGACCTCATATTCTGAGACCATGCTCTCTCGCCAAGGGAAATGAACCATTAGCGTCATCTTGCGAAACCACTTCACAATCTTGTACATGATCACTCTTTTTTTCTCCCCAAACTCCAGAGAATATCGGCTGTTCTATTCCATCGTTCCTCAGAGAGAAACCTTCCTGTTCCCAGGAATCAATCTAGTAAACTTCTGTTGCAAGTCTCCAAATCTATGAAGTCCTTTCTCAGCCAAAGGTACCAAAATTATACATCTTCCTTAAATACATAAAATCGTACGAAAAACATAACTACATTTGGAAACTGTACTGTTCTCTAAGCTTGAATTATTACACTACGTCCGTTCAATGTTTGAAAATTAAAAGCGATACAAGTTAAGCAAATTAGCTTCTATGTTTGATTCTTGAATTTATCTAAGTAACAGTATGTCCCTGTTTTATGGCTATATCAATAGTGGACACATTCTGTGTAATGCAGTATTACTTTCTCTGTAACTTTGGACTTTGATGTAAAATAATATAAACTTAATTTGGTTGGAACAGTAATACCAAGTACGTTATCCTATCTCTGTTGAAAATACACTTACTGGTAATACTTGACCTTGACTTCCTTTCATTGTTGTTTGATAAAGGAAGAGGGGTCATGAAAAAGAAGGACTTATGAAACTCAGGATCATTAACGTGCCTCGTATTTCTGTTTACTATTTGGGTTGGCAAAGGACAAATATTTAAAAATTATAGGAAGGATGTCGACAAAATGGAGAGGGTACAGAGGAGATTTACTAGAATGTTGCCTGGGTTTCAGCACTTAGGCTACAGAGAGAGGTTGAACAGGTTGGGTCTTTATTCTTTGGAGCGTAGAAGGTTGAGGGGGGACTTGATAGAGGTTTTTAAAATTTTGAGAGGGACGGACAGAGTTGACGTGGGTAGGCTTTTCCCTTTGAGAGTGGGGAAGATTCCAACAAGGGGACATAGCTTCAGAATTGAGGGACAAAGGTTTAGGGGTAACATGAGGGGGAACTTCTTTACTCAGAGGGTGGTGGCTGTATGGAATGGGCTTCCAGTGGAAGTGGTGGAGGCTGGCTCGATGTTATTATTTAAGAGTAAATTGGATAGGTATATGGATAAGAGGGGATTAGAGGGTTATGGTCTGAGTGCAGGTAGATGAGACTAGGTCAGGGAGAATGGTCGGCGTGGACTGGTAGGGCCGGACAGGCCTGTTTCCATGCTGTAGTTGTTATATGTTATATGTTATATGTTATATGGCAAATTAATTTACTTTTGCATCCGAGAATATTCAATTCTATATAACATGATGATTGGCTAGGTAGCTCTTGCCAGCATTTGCACCCAATTAAATGAAGCCAATTCATGTTAGTCCTGGGATCACCGTGTCTGGTGAGCACATTAGTTGCTGAAGCAACTGTTCTCATCTCCAGTCTTGAATAAAGATGCATTTTTTGTCGGTCTAGGTCCTGATTGATGTACTATATACTCAGAGAGGTTATGAATCACCAAAGTTGATTTTCAGGTAGAAAGGCCTGATGCCAATCTCCTATCCAGGGACGGATGGCCTTTGGTTTACAGGGAAGTCATCTGCCTTGAATGGCCTTACTTTTAGCGCATTTTGGCATTGACATGCCCACTTTAAACAAGGTAACTGTGCTCAGACTGGTGGGCTAACAAGCATTACTTTTTCACTTAATGAAGTGCAAAGACTTTATTCCAAAACGTAGATAACAACAGACCACCAATGTCAGATGTAAACTGATGAAAATACAAATGACATCAAAGAACATGTTAGCATGTCCAATTGTCACTTACCGTTCATTGCTCTCTTCTACCACTGGGAGTAAGGATAGCTGTGTCTGTGGGTTGTGCGGGCTTCCTTGCATATTGTGTACAGGAGAAGTATGGTTTGGAGGATGAGAAGAAGGAATGATGGCTGCTGCTGTTCCACACCGGCTCGAATGTGTACTGGAAAACATGCCTTAAGGCAAAGAATTCAAAATACAACATTGTTTAATACAGAAAGATTTGATTTTTTTCTTTCATGCAAGGGCATGTGAGCTCAATGATAAAGGTCTGCGTTTAGATAAATCCTTCACCCTCTGCCCCCTTCCTGCACCCTTGCGTTCCTAATTCACGGCAGTGTGGTGAACATCCACATTCTCAGTCACATGGTTGCTGTGAAACAAGATAATGCTCTTCCTCAATAACAAAAGTTGATATCGAATAAAAAATAAATAAATCCAACTTTCCAAAATAGATGTAATTGGTCTTTCAGAAACCCCCTGAATTTGAAAATAAAACCGTCAGCAAATACTCAGCAAATACTTTAAGAGTTCAGCATGCTTAATGTCCTTGGTTTCTAATTGTCAGATGATGGATATCCAATTATCTTTCTTAGAAATATCATAAAAATGTTCTACACCCCGAACTTTGTATTCAATGAAAATAATAGGTTTCTGTGAATTATCCAGATGAATAGGGTAAAAACAGATTTATTTTGTGTGGAATATATTCTAAGATTCAAAAAACATAATGTTTATTTGAAAGAAGGGAGTTTGGTATAAAAGTGTATAAATATAGTAACACTGCATGAAGAATACAGTGCAAAAAACTAGTGCTGGAGAACCCCCGTGGATCAGGCGCATATTTGAAGGGAATTGACCGACTATGTTTCATGTTGAAACCCTTCATTAAAAATGATCGAGTAAGGGTGGTGGAAGAGAGGTAGGAGTAAGGGTGGTGGAAGGAAGGGGCTAATCCTATTAAGGTTTAGGTGGATACAAGTGGATACCCCCTTGACTCACTCAGGGAGGTGATGGGTGGAGTATGTAACAAACTCCAGAGGTGAAGTTGATTGGCAGATGGGAGGAATACAATGGGTGAGTGAATTATTTTATACTGATTTTTATACCGTGTGTGCAGCATTGTACAAATCCACGTGGACATTAACATCTGTAAGCTTTGACTAAAAATGATGTTCAGCAGAACATATATTTGATATCAACATGAGTTAGATCATATTGTGTGTAAATTGATGATTGAATGTACTTAAAATTGAATATTGACCTAGATTGTGGTATACATATAAACAGTGTATAGATTTTAATATTTAAACATGTACGCATTCTAGATTTGAAATGCAGATTACAATATCTGAACAGCAATACTGTATATTAGAATGTAAATGTGTGACATCATGGTACCAAACATAGGCTGAAGCATTTTATTATACTTAATTTCAAGACTGCTGCATATTATTAAATTACAGAATAAAGAGCTAAAATTTGCCCTTGGTTACACGATATGATAGTTAATATAATATTGCACGGTTTTTAAAAATCAATGACATCGAGTTGAAGGGAAAGTCCTTTGAAGGTGGAAGGAGCAGCATTCCTCTTTGGTTCCAATCTTGTCTGAACTTTTACTCCTCATTATCTTCATTCTCCAGACTAACCTGTGTACTTTGGTGCAGCGCAGAAGTAGTGATACACTCACAGGTGTGCTGCAATGCTGTGACTGATTAGCACCTACAGATCCATCAATTCATCAGGTTATGTTGGCTGTAGGAATGCCCAAGAACACACTGTCAGGGGTGGTGGTGGAGGCAGATATGATAGTGGTGTTAAAGAGGCGTTTCGATAGGTACATGGATATGCAGGGAATGGAGGTATATGGATTATGTGCAGGCAAATACAATTTGTTTATCTTGGCATCACATTACACAAAAATGTTTGTGGGCCATCGGGACTGGTCCTGTTGTATGTTCTAACTTGCATGGTTCAGTTAGATGCCGTTCTATGGAATCCCACTTGGTTTCCGACACAAACACTAATATGTAAAGTATGTTCTATTTTTGAAAACACAGCTCCCCCAAGATAATAATTACAGGTGAGATAAGAACTCATGTTCCTGAATTTGTTAATTAATACCTCTGATTTACTAATTTGGTAATTTAATCATTGCATACAAAATGAATATTCAGTTTTAATTAACAAAACCCTTGATTGGTATTGCAAGTATCTCCCTAAACATTCATCACGTTGTTGCATAGTGTACCATCTACTGAAGGCTCTGCAGCAACTCCCAAACACACAACCTTTTATAAGGGAAGAGGGGTAACATTATGTCAAGAGTTCCTATCCAAGTACTACATCATCCTGACTTGGAAGAGTTTCATTCCTTTCTTGGCACTGTCTTTAAATCCTGCAACATTCTACGTAATAACATAGTGGGAGATAAATAATAGACAATAGGTGCAGGGGTAGGCCATTCGGCCCTTTGAGCCAGCACCACCATTGAATGTGATCATGGCTGATCATCCACAATCAGTACCCCATTCCTGCCCTCTCCCCATACCCCCTGACTCCGTTATCATTAAGAGCTCTATCTAACTCCTTACAGCAAAGATGGAAATGATTGAAGGTGGCATTTCATCACTACCTTTTCATGAGGAATTAGGAATACACAGCAAATACTGGTGTTGCTATTGATTGACTTGCCTGTAAAAATGAATAAAATATGGAGGAATAAAGTTTGCTGGAGGAAATTAGTTGAGCAGCATCTGTGGTTGGACATAGATAATCGGAACCCTTCGGACTCAAGTCAGACCTCTGGATTGAGGTCCTGACCTGAAACATAGACTGTCCATTCTCTCCACAGATGCTGCTCAACCTGCTGAGTTCCTTGTTAATTAAAACTCCCATTACTTCTCTCTAGCATTTTGTATCTATGTGGAGCTCCTCCAGCAGATTGATTGTTGCTCCAAATTCTAGCATCTGCAGTCCCTATGTCTCTAAAAGCTGAAGAGTTTTTTAAAAGGTTAATAATGATGTTTTAATGACGTTATGAATAAAAACCCATTCTACTTCTCACTGTGGCATATCATTATATTGTAACAGGGTACTAATTGAGAGTGATCAGCCATGATCACATTGAATGGCGGTGCTGGCTCGAAGGGCCCAATGGCCTCCTCCTGCACCTATTGTCTATTGTCTATTGTCTAACACTTTTCCTCTTTTTATGAAAAAAATCTCTTCAGCAAAAGCATCATATCAATCTCTGAACATTGGATTCCATGGTATCTCATACTCATTTTGAACAACAATAAAGTTAAATAATGACTGTAAACATTATACTTTTTTTTAATAAGTAATTTATACTAGAAAAATGCTTTGTGCTATCGTGATGTATCCGGTTCACTTCTGACAGTGAAAATTTAAGTTATTTATAAGTAACTAAATGCACTTGTAAATGCCTAAGGTATGCAACACAATAATAACAAGCATGCTGCAATAGATTTACATTAAATTCTGCCTCAGGGGGGTTTGTTCATTGTCTGGATCTTTTAGATTAGCAAAAGTCTCTCTTTTCTACTGCTGCTGCATTGGTTTTAAGCTTGTCTTCAGACACTTTAAGTGATTGACAGGTGGAACAATTGATTAGGCACGGCAGAAAAACGTTATCTGTAATGACCACTGTTTGTGCCTCTCTGAGATTTTGAGATTAATCTGAAACTGGTGCTTATGGTATTAATTAGAATTTGAGATTATAGCATCTGGTTGTAGATACTTTTCTCTTTAGATAGTTTTAATGTGGGGTTACTTATAGAAACCGTATACGTTATTACAGTTGTAAGTTGATATGAAAGTAAAGCAGCTTTGCATTAAGGTTCCTTACCAAGCAAAGCCCATAAAGCATTTACCATTATTTAAAACAAAACTCTTGTTTTTATTTCTTTAGTTTTTGATAGGGAATAGGTAAACATACATAATTGCAGAGACTTTTGTTTAACGCATTGGAGACATTTCAGAGACATATTAGACATATAGCTGTATAAGAAAATAACTGCAGATGCTGGTACAAATCGATTTATTCACAAAATGCTGGAGTAACTCAGCAGGTCAGGCAGCATCTCGGGAGAGAAGGAATGGGTGACGTTTCGGGTCGAGACCCTTCTTCAGACTGATGTCGGGGGTGGGACAAAGGAAGGATATAGGTGGAGACAGGAAGATAGAGGGAGATCTGGGAAGGAGGAGGGGAAGGGAGGGACAGAGGAGCTATCTGAAGTTGGAGAAGTCGACGTTCATACCACCGGGCCGCAAACTGCCCAGGCGAAATATGAGGTGCTGCTCCTCCAATTTCCGGCGGGCCTCACTATGGCACTGGAGGAGGCCCATGACAGAGAGGTCAGACTGGGAATGGGAGGGGGAGTTGAAGTGCTGGGCCACCGGGAGATCAGTGGCGTTAATGCGGACCGAGCGCAGGTGTTCAGCGAAGCGATCGCCGAGCCTGCGCTTGGTTTCGCCGATATAGATGAGTTGACATCTAGAGCAGCGGATGCAATAGATGAGGTTGGAGGAGGTGCAGGTGAACCTCTGTCTCACCTGGAAAGAATGTTTGGGTCCTTTGATGGAGTTGAGGGGGGAGGTAAAGGGACAGGTGTTGCATCTCGTGCGGTTGCAAGGGAAAGTGCCCGGGGTTAGGGTGGTTTGGGTAGGAAGGGACGAGTGGACCAGGGAGTTGCGGAGGGAACGGTCTCTGCGGAATGCAGAGAGGGGAGGGGATGGGAAGATATGGCCAGTGGTGGGGTCCTGTTGTAGGTGACGGAAATGTTGGTGGATGATATGTTGGATCCGCTGGCTGGTGGGGTGGAAGGTGAGAACGAGGGGGATCCTGTCCTTGTTGCGAGTGGGGGGATGGGGAGCAAGAGCGGAGCTGCGGGATGTAGAAGAGACCCTAGTGAGAGCCTCATCTATAATGGAGGAGGGGAAGCCCCGTTTTCTGAAAAACGAGGACATCTCGGAAGCCCTAGTCATATAGCTGGATATATAGCTGGATGGGTTGAGGTGTCTTATGAGGAAAGGCTAGTCCTGTACCTGCTGGAGTTTAGAGAATTGAAAGAGGACTTGATTCAAACCTATCAGTAAGTGAGCAGTTATAGAAGGGTGGATGCGAAGGGTTATTTCCTGTTTTGATAAATCTTGAACTAGTTGGTCATTATTAAAAAATAGGGATCGATCAATTGAGACAGAGATGAAGTGAATAATTTTGTTGTTGTCTTAGAAGCTGTTAATCTTTGGAACACACTTTCTCAAAGGGTGTAGAAGCAGAGTTTTTGAATATTTTTAAGCTGGCCAAATATGCGATGAGCCATATGATGAAATGCCACCGTGGATGGCTGGAAAGGTAGAGCTGACATTGCAATGAGGGAAAAAAGAGATTGCAATCAGACAGCCATGCTATTACTAAATTGCAAAGCAGATTTGAGAGACCGAGTGGCCTTGAAACATTTCTAATTTATAGTCCAATCTGTACTTCACTAAGTCTCCGACTCTTCATTCTGTGCTATTGTGCTAAGGGGGCATTTTTGGTCTCTGGGCCTTTTTGTTAAGGGCCTGTCTCACTTTTAGGCAATTTTAAGGCGACTGCCGGCGACTGTCAAAGTCGTAGCAGATCGCTGAACTTTTCTTTTACCCGACGACAATGACCATGACAATGCCGAGTCAGGTCGAGATTACACCGTCTTCGGAAACATCACGAAATTCCCAAACTGTCAATTCTTCTCCAGCGTCCTAATTTTCACTGAAATCACTGACATCGGTAAGTACTTGAGAGTTTTGAATGGGTTACTTCAAAACCAAGCATCACTGTAACAAGGCATAAACTGGATTTACTTCCAGTTTGTTAATAGCTGTATTAAAAATAATAATTTTAAAAGTGGTTAAGTGGATTTTTGTGAAAAGTGTGTGGGCATTCTTTGAAAATGTACGGGAGATGCATATCTGGTTTCTGGGTTGCATATCTGGGATGGGAGCCCACTTTAAATGTAATGGCTGATGGCCATAAACATTGTGAAATTCCCACGCTTACCTGGCCGTCAAACTGTCGCCTCCAATCTACCTGTCAAATGTCCTAACGGTAAATAAATTGGTTAAACACAAGCATTTTATGGTATTTTGAAATGACTTTACTTATTTTAATATAATGTGCTTCTAAATGCATTTAAGAGAACCTAGCAAACCTGTGGACAGCAGGCGACAGCTCTCACAATAAGCAACGATACCTGGCGACAAGCCAGCTGTCGCCGAGAAATTTCACTCCGGATGATTTCTCAGCGATGCCTATGATTTACCTACGATTCTTGGAAGACTCCTCACGATCATGCCCGCGACACCCAGCGAACTGTCGGCGATAGCCTAGTCACTGGCAGTCGCCTTAAAATCGCCTAAAGTGGGACAGGCCCTTTAGGGAAGGTACAATTTTCATTCCATTTATTCAACTCTCATTTGCATTTGGTAACATACTTTCTCTTTTTCACCTCGATTGTCTGAGCTCCACATTGCTCTTCAGATATAATCAATGAATTCAGATACCCAGTCAGCTAATAATGCAGAATCTTTTGAGAAAATGGGACAATGGAAAGTGAGCCATGTAATCACATGCTTGGATTGGGATCTGTGCTGAGACAGACATGATAGATAAATGCAAGTCAGACAAGTCCAGGGCATCCGATGTCTCCCTGGCCAGTTGTATTATTAATGTCTCTTTGAGAGGGAGATGAGTTTGTGAGAATAGAAATTTTACTTATTTGACTTCACGTAAACTGTCAAAGCTGTAAATAGCAGGGTTGGTCCATACTGAATAGGTGGCAAGAAATTTACCTGTGCTTCCTATCACAAAGTTTTTTTCCAACTGTACAGCAGGCAATCTCTGGACAGTTTTTTTTAGATTAATTTAGAGATACTGCGTGGAAACAGCCCCTTCGACCCATCGAGTCTGCGCCAACCAGCAATCCCCATGCATATTCTACACACACCAGGGACAATTTACATTTTTACAATGCCAATTAACCTACAAACCTGTATGTCTTTAGAGTGTGAGAGGAAGCCGGAGCTCCCGGGGAAAGCCCACACAGGACACAGGGAGAACGTACAAACTCCATACAGACAGTACCCGTAGTCAGAATCGAACCCGGATCTCTGGAGCTGTAAGGGAGCAACTCTACCACTGCGTCACCACCACTCCAAGCTAATCTGGGGTCAGATTTCTAGAAATACTAACGATGATGCTGCAGAAAGAATGTACTTGTAACAAAAAGGAAGTAGAGTCATTGAGTTATATAACATGAAAACAGGCTGACCATCAAGTTCCCATCCATACTGATTCCATTTCCCACTATTTGGCCTACAGACGAAGTAGATGCATTCATTCGAGACATCCTAAAATAACTGAATGCAATAAAGATTATTCTAGTCCGCCAGCACAAATAGGGCTAAAGATTTTCCCACATTCTGAAATATTTTTGGATAAACGACAGCTAAATCCATCGCAAATTTGATTTTGGTCTACACAGTGTATGATACAGATTGTTTGTACACTTGAAGCCTATGGAGAGTGTGGGCCACTTATCCTTGGAGAGTTGAGTATTAGTTAAATGGAATTTGAATTCATCTGGTCTACTGCCTTGGAGCCTTGTTGGTGGGATTCTCTCTTAAGTAGTTTCCCTAGAATTAACCCCCTATTTCCTTCTTATTGCTAAATTTATCTGGGCTCATACTGAAATGTTTGGCTGACCAACCCCTGCTCATCCCCCTTCCCCGTCACCCTGGTCCAGCATATGATGCTTGCAAGTTGATGCTTGGGCAGCAGACCAGACAAGCCATTAATCACTCCACATTTGACTGCACATCTATTCCACTCAGCTCCACTTTGCTCATGGGATGCCTCAAATAAATTTGGTGCAAGGCCCCTTTCACACCATGAGGGCTCATAATCTTCATTGTATTGTTATTTAGCGTGCCATCAATCATATGTTGAGTGTTTGCATGTTTATTATACTTATGGAATGTTTCTGAGTGCAAGATTCTCAATAATACCCCAAAAGCTACTTTGAGCAGCGTGACTTTGAGCAGTCAAAGGCCATGATAGATTGGAATGTGATGGGCCTGCAGGCAACATCAATCCTTATAGAGAGCTTGCTGATAGGGAGGGCTACAAATTCTGTTTGAAGGATTCTTGCTTCTGGAGATAAATGCTCCTGTGAAGTTTCTTTCAATTTTATGATGTCCAAAGTGCCATATAAATATGATTCAATCTAGTTTTTGCAGTAAAGACAAGAGTAACAGAAGCAGCAAAGAGGTTATTTTTCTTCAGAACCATTCGTTCAGGGTCTGATTAAGTTTTGAAAAGGTATTATTTTGCTATAGGAAGGATGTCATAAAATCTAGGAACGGCATACAAAAGATTTACGAGGATATATAGTACATGGATAGGAAAGGTTTGGATGGATATTGTCCCGGCGCAGGCAAGTACGACTAGGTCGCTTAAGCAACTTGGTCATCATGGATAAATTGGTCTGAAGGGCCTGTAACAGTGGCGATGTGATAATCTATGGGTCTAAAACAATAGAGCAAATATCCACCCATGTGTGGCCTCTGTGCTGTGCAATAGTTTATGTACCATTCAGTACATATGGGTCTCCATATTAGTTATAATAATTTGCAGAAATAACTGATCAACATCTGTATTCATCACACTGCTGCTATGTCTGACTTAAAATACCTTTCATTTAAAGTATGAAATGAAATTTAAAAATGTGAAATCTGTTGATCCTCTGGCCTCTTTCTGTGCTGCATAGCACCGTGACTCTGTGACTAAGTGAAGAGCAAGAGAATAAAAATTGGCCAAAAAGTAGATGCATTTCCCAACAACACCTAGAAATGTGCACAGTAGTGCAAAATTCCAGGTTAAGTTGCTGTTCAACAGGTATAAACAGAGTACAAGCCCTGTGTCGATTCATGTAAAATCAGTTTTACTTTGCTTTGTTCAAGAAGAATTGAAATGGCAATTTCAGTTTCGTCTGGACAATGGCCTTTTAGGTTCATTGTCCAAAATTGTATTCTGTGTCTTCCAATCCTAATGGAAATTTTTAGTGGTTTTAAAGCCCTTATCATCTGTCGCATGCTTTAATTAATGGAATGGCTCTTTAAATTTATATGTTTAACATTTACAGGAGTAATCAATCAGTCAACAAGTGCTTGTTTTCTCAGCAGTGGAGTACTGGAGACAGACAATATTGTTTGCCAGCAAATTAGTTAAGAGTTTGGTGTCAGGGGCAAACCAAGCTTTTGTCCTATCACTTTGACAGGTACCGAATGCAGTCAACAGGACCTGTCTAGTCATCCTGCTGGAGGATAATGTACGAAGACTATCAAAGTACTGAAAAGAATTCAGCTATTGTCTGAAATAACATTATTCCATACAGTATTAATGCCATGATGATGAAGGGATTAAAATGATGAATCCACTTCCTCAACTCAGCTGGATTTTCATATGGCAGTCATTGCAAGAATGAGCATCAATATCCTGCTGACTTCTTCTTTAAAAAGGAAAATTAATATATTTTAATAACATGAGCTAAATTCTCAAAACTAGGAATTTGGCTATGTACAGCATTGTAATTGAATTTTTTTGTTACGACTAAAGGGATTTAGTCCAAGACATGAATCTTTGAGACACAGACACATAATGGCTAAATCTCTTGTCTCTGTTTTTTTTATTTTAATATTATTGACTAATGGATCTTTGACATTTGCCTTGGGTTCTTGTGTATCCCAGTGCACCTTAGGATTTCACAGTGGACCACTGTGCTACACATGGATTTTCTAGTTCTATCAGGCTCTAAGATCAGGTGCTTTTTTTAGGAAAGTGGGTATCTATTTCTACGATGTCTGTCAGTGAGGTTCAAGAAAGCAGTTCACTTAATTCAATCAAGGAATTCTTATTGAAATTACAAACCACAAAATCCAAACAAAAGTATTTTATTAACATTTGACTCATTCCCAACTATTTTTAAAAATAGGTTGTATATTTAACCTTTCAAGAACCATGCTGGCTTAGTGTAGATCCATTGATCATGAAAAACTCCAAAGATTATATCTCAGAAAGGGGACTTTTAATTGGGTGTGGCTTCATTAGTAAGGCTATGTTTCATACTCTAATAACCTAGAGCTAACATTTAGTATTGGCAATAGTCCTTGACCTGGATTGTTGTTGCCAATGGGCATGGACCAATGGACATTGTCTCTTTCCCACAAAAACTGAATTTCAAGCTTGGGTCATTACTTTGTTGGGAGTGGGTCTTATGTAGGATTTGAGAGGTGAAAAGGCAAATGGAAGAGAAGTTTGATGATCAGAAGGTGGGAATATTGGGATTTGGTAGTGGCCATCAGTCAAAGGTGAAGAACTTCAGTATTCATATTTAGGTGAGTTTTTGAAATCTTTTTGGTCTCTTCTTCTTCGGCTCTTCTTGAGAATTTGCTTCTGTTCGTGTTTCAATGGGTTCTGAAGTGGCTGATGAGTGCAATGTGGGAATCACAGACTCTTCTGTGCGTGGGAAAGGAGGAATCTCATTGAGCAGGCAGGTAGACAGATTAGAAGCTAGTGTGCTGCTTCCACCAATTATGCAGGGGGGAATTTATGAACTGAAAAGGTCTCAGAGGCATTGCAACTTCTCCATTTTGATTGGTAACAGGCCATTGATTCCTACCAGTTGGTTAGATTGTTTTCTCAAGGAGGCTTTGAACATAGTTATGTCCTCTGTCTTGATAATCTCTTGCCATTGGAGATCAGAGTAGAATGGCTGTTAGAGAAGTCTGGAGTTGGACACACAAATGGAGCCCACTAATGCTGGGCAGGTTAATCTGGGGTAGAATTCTGGCATCGTGCTGTTAGTTTGCTTATCCTGTGAGTAGATTCAAAGCATTATTCAGCGATAGCTTTAAGATGCCCGCATCATAAGATGTCTCTGAAACATTTCAGGCAACAGCAATCATTGCTGCCTGGTAGACCATTAGTACAATGTTCAGTTTGAGGTTTTGCTCTTTGAACACATTTTTATTCAGATGGTCAAAGGCACATAGAGATGAATGTTATCATTCTTTTTGATAAAACACATGTAACCCCCATGTTGACCTGGGCATAGCTGACACAGCACTTGCAACATGCAGGACAAATGATTTTTGTATAAGTGTCCTCACATAGCTATGAAAATCTGCATTTTTACCAATGTGACTGCTTACGTCCAATCGGCATATAATGAGCACGTATCCTGCTTTTTTTATAGAGTGGTTATATACTTTTTTGGACTTGTATGAGAGGCCCGTGATAGTGACTTTCTAAGTTCCAGTTTTTAAAATCCTGAAGTAAAGGCATTAATTGTTTAATCTTAATTGAGTGGATGGTCTAAAAAACCCACAATAGATTGAGATATAAAAACCTTAAGAAAAAAGTTAATTCGAGAAAAATAAAGTTAATGTTTTAGATAAATGCTCTTTCATTAATTCTGAAATGTTAATGCTTCTCTCACCATTAATACTGCCTGATCTCCTAAGTATTTCGAGAAATTCTGTTTTTACTTTAGATTTTGAGCATCCTAGTTTTTCCAAATATTTAATTCTCAATCAAACAATGGTCTCTTTGTCCTTGGCCTTCTATAGTTTAAATGAAACTTAAGCTTCTGGAAAAATACCTTAAGGGCCTGTCCCACTTAGGTGATTTTAAGGCAATTGCCGGCGACTACGCTGGGGTGTCGCGGGCATGATCGTGAGGAGTCTTCCAAAGATCACAGTGGATCGCAGTGGATCTCGGCGCGTTGCTGAGAAATCAAACAGTTTGAAATTTCTCAGCGACAGCTGGCTTGTCGCCAGGTATCGTAGCTTATTGCAGGCGCTGTAGCATGCTGTCCCCGGTTTGATAGGTTCTCCTAAGATGCATTTAGAAGTACATAATATTAAAATAAGTAAAGTCATTTGAAGATACCATAAAATGCTTGTGTTTAACAAATTTATTTACCGTCAGGACATTTGACAGGTAGATTGGAGGCGACAGTTTGACGGTCAGGTAAGCGTGGGAATTTTTGCGATGCTTTTGGCCTCAGCCATTACATTTAAAGTGGGCTCCAAACCCAGTTATTCAACCCAGAAACCAGATATACATCTCCCTTACATTTTCAAAGAATGCCCACTCACTTTTCACAAAGCTCCACTGAACCACTTAAAAATTTTTTTTTGTTAATACAGCTATTAGTAAACTGGAAGTAAATCTGGTTTATTCCTTGTTACAGTGAAGCTTGGTTTTTAAATAACCCATACAAGGTGTTATAGTTCAAAACTCTCAAGTACTTACCAACTTTTCAGTGATTTCAGCGAAAACTAGGACGCCGGAGAAGCATTGACAGTGTTGGAATTTTCACGATGTTTCAGAAGACGCTGTAATCTCGACCTGACTCGGCATTGTCGTGGTCATTGTCGTCAGGTAAAAGAAAAGTTCGGCGATCTGCAACGACTTTGACAGTCGCCGGCAGTCGCCAAAAAAATCGCCTAAGTGGGACAGGCCCTTTACCTTTTGAAAAAGCACCTATAATCTTTGGGATTGATTTTAACAATTGCACCAAATGATCCTTCTCTTTGCACTTACATTTTTTCTAGTTCACTACCTCTTTTTACACCTCTTTGGATGTTCACACCCGCTACCTATGACCTGATCATGGACCTTGTCCCTGTTCCTTCCTCCAGTTTCCACATTTTTTCCCTGCAATATTCTATCTTTAACACTTTCTAGTTTTGATAAAAGGCCAACTATGTTTCTTTCCTCACAAATGTTGTTTGATCAGCTGAGCACGTGAAGTATATTTTTTTCAGATTTGAGGCAACTCCGATATTTTAATTTTGTTTTGGTCAATTCAAAACAAACAGTTAAAATAGATTAATTGGAAGAAGTAACTTAACGAAAATGATCTATGTTTGATAAGTACAGGCAATTAATTGGTGGTGAAAACTTCAATGGAAATAAAATTCAGTTGTGATTTAAAGCAGGCTGTAGTCTGGCTCAAGATGATCAATTTTACATTATCATACAAAGCCTTGAGCTACCCTGCACAATGCCATTTTATATGTGAAGCTTGTGACTTTCCAGTCCTCAAACAGATTTTTGATCTTGAGCCAAAACTTACACCGATGAAACAGAACCATATTTTGTAGGCATGGCAAGTTCCTCATTCTACACTCCCTTTAAAAAAAAGTACATAAATACACGCCATTTAACAACTCTTATGATTTGAATTATCGTTTTCTGGACTTATTTCTCTAAAACGAACTTGCATAATAAAAATGGATTTTGCTAATGCTTCGGTATTTAGAAAGGTTAGGTTGTCACCACCACTGTCTGTCAATCCACATATATCATTTTAGTTATGCTGCTTCGGCCAAAGAGCTATTTTATTAATCAACTTCTGAACAAAACTTCGGCAGAAAAAGAAACATATTTAGGACAGATGTTAATCAAGGAATAGACATCAAGTCTGGCCAGTTAAGTTGATTGATTATCATTATCATGGGATACCTTGAGGCATACATTTGATTGTAATATAAACAATTTGAGTTAGTTAATCCATCTAAAATTGAATGATATTTAATGTAAAATAACTTTTTATTTTATCACACCCATTATTGAGTTTGCAGTGATTTTGTTTACATTTATCACGTAAATTATAGTCATAACGAGAATATCACGAGGTCTATGATAAATATTTAAGGTATCACGTTCATGCCGTGTCAAGATGAAGGAATGTTACGTTAATGTATTACACTGTATACCTGTATTCAAAATGCTGTCCACTTAACCAGATGCATTATGTTGGTAAAAGAAGCTTAGTTGGAAAACAGAGCAATATCGAAGCAAAGTATTACATATTCTGTAATTAATATTCATTTAGTTATATATGGGACTATTGTTAACCATGTTAAAGTATTTTGCCATTTGCTGTTTGCATTGACTGAAACAAATAACGAGCAAAGCAAAATTAATTTAATGGAAAAGGAAAAATATTGCAGTAGAAATTAGTTTTGGATAATACCATTTGGGTACTGTATTCTTTTTTTTCCGGAAAGTGGGTATCTGAGCAAGTGGGCATTTCATGAAATGCAGTTATATTTTCTCCTTTTCTCCCCTGCTTTGCTTATGTTCTGACTCAATTGTTGCTCATGGATCTGAGAGGCAAATGATGAACCTCCAGGCCTTGTATCCCAAAAGACAAGGTCCTCTAAATCTTGAAACTGGTCGTATTTATAAAAAAGTTGTAGAGTCATAGAGTGAGAGAGTGATGCAGCGTGCAAACAGGCCCACACCGACCAACTAGCTACACGAGTCCCACCTGCCTGCATTTGGCCCATATCCATTCAAACCGGTTCTATCCATGTACCTGTCTAACTGTTTCTTAAATGTTGGGATGGTCCCTGCCTCAACTTCCTCCTCTGGCAGCTTGTTCGATACACCCACCTTTGTGTGAAAAAGTTACCCCTCAGATTCCCATTAAAACTTTTCTCCTTCACTTTAAACCTAGACCGATCAGCCAAAACATTATGACCACTGACAGGTGAAGTGAATAACATTGGTTATCTTGTTACAATGGCATCTGTCAGGGGGTGGGATATATTAAGGAGCTGTCACACTTAGGCGATTTTTTAGGTGACTGCCGGCGTAGAAGGTCGCTGAAAAAATGGCAACTGGACCTCCCCAACGACAATGTCTACGACACGCTCCAACAACCTACCACCTAGTCGACGTCAAGCCACAGCAAGCTACTGATAACCGGCGACCCAATTGTCGCGAGTAGGACGTCCATCTACGACCGAGCCTACGACAACCTACGACCACACAGGCGACAACCTACGATAACTGAAGTCAACCTATGTCTACCCACGACAAGCTACGACAAGCTACGATCCTGTCGGCGACAACTGAAGACAATTCACGTCATTTTGGCCTCCGGTTTTGACGCCGGTACCTGTCGCCAATTGACGTAGGTTGATGTAGTTAGACACCAATGGAATTCACCGAAGTCAGCACCGGCGACAACCTACATCACCTGGCGACAACCTGGCAACAACCTACGACAGCACCTGCGTCAGGAGACGTCAAGCTACGATCATTGGTGTCAAACCAACAGTCGGCAAATTTTTTTAAACATCTCAAAATTCAGAGGTGACCAGAAAAACGCTACGACTCTTTGGAGACTACTCACGACCATACAGGTGACACCCCGGCAACCTTGTGGTGACAGCCTAGTCGCCTGTAGTCGCCTAAAAAATCGTCTAAGTGGGACAGGCCCTTGCGGCAGCAAGTGAACAGTCAATTCTTGAAGTTGATGTTTGGATGCAGGGGAAATGGGCAGGAGTAAAGACCTGAGCGACTTTGACAAGGGCCAAATTGTTGTGGCCAGACAACTGGGTCAGAGCATCTCTGAAATGGCAAGGCTTGTGGGGTGCTCCCGGTCAGGAGTGGTGAATACCTACCATATGTTTATGACCTCTTGTTTATGCTCCTTTTGTCCCAAAGCCAGATTTGCTGTCCCTGCCTCTCTTTAATTGATGAGTTTCCTAGGTCCTGGTAAACGTATCTACTTGTCTGGGTTTAACAAAACATTAGGAACATGGACCTATCCCCATTCAAGATACCCCATAACTGCTGCCGTAATAATGGTGATTTGGTATTGGGTTCTATACTCTGATTTTCAGTTGAGACTCTGCAACGGGACCTATTGTAGGTTCTGGACCCAAAACATACAACTATCCCTTTATCTCAATGAATGCCTCCTGACTTGTTGAGTTACTTCAGCAGTTTGTTCCTTGCTCAAGATTACAGCTGTTACAATTTCTGCTCTTTGCAAAGTTAATTATATTTTTCCACTGTTTCTACTATGAGTTTGTGTTTTATTTGTGTGACTTCATCTTAAAATTTAATCGATAATTTTTGTTTCCTAGATCGTGGAGGAAATACAAGGCTGCAATGAGATTGCCAGATCTTATTGAATGTGGAGCAGACTTTGAGAAATGAAGTATCCTACTCCTACTCCTGCTCCTAATTTATTTGTTTGCTTGATAATTATTCAATCATTGTTACCAAAGCTGTGGACAAACTAACACCAGCGATCCTCCATAGTAGAGAGATTTCATAATTGATGGCATCTGTGAAGTGTTTCCTTAGTTTCAACAGTCATGCAATAGCAGGCAGGGCATTCATTTTGATGCAATGCCACATCCAAGCAAATGTTAAAATAAGGGCTTACTTATCAAGTTATAGGCGTCTTATTGTGCAATATTCTATCCTTTCAAATTCTGAACACATTCTACGAAAGGTTGACTGTTATGATACCATCCACCACATTTGTGGAACTAAGCCAGATGAGCGATGAGGTTGGTGAGCCATGTTACTGTAGCAAAAGTATGGTCGATACATTGAGTAGTTATTTTATCATTGCCTGCTTGGCAGTTATAATTGCCCATGATGAAACTAACTTGCCAACATGCACTCATGATCTCAAAGACTGTGATTTTAACTTACTAGAGAAGGTAAAAATATTCCCTGGGAAACAATGGGACCCTCCTTTAATTTTACTGATAACTGCTATTGAGCCCTGGGGTGAAGATGATTTTGGATCTCCTGACAGAATAATCCATGGTAGAGAGAAGATTGGGAAGTAAGGGGCCCAAAGAGCTGTCCTCTTCCTTTTCTGCAGAATCTGGAAGAGCAGTCGAAGGGACTTTTTACACCACGCCTCAAGTGACTGATACTGTGATCATTTTAGCTGGATGCTGTTCCTTTTACTGATCGGGATTTTGTTTTGCTGATATACTAGGATTTTGGCTGTCATCAGCCATTGGAGGCCTTCGGAATTAAACCCTCTTGGACTTCATAGAGCTTCTTCCTGGTGAGACCAGATTGGTTAGCTAAAATCAAACCATTCCTCCAATTTGACGACGTTGAAAAAATCATTCACGCATTCATTTCCTCCCGCCTAGACTACTGCAACTCCCTATACACTAGGATCAACCAATCATCCCTGTCCCGCCTGCAATTGGTCCAAAACGCCACAGCGAGACTCCTGACGGGTACCCGTAAAAGGGACCATATCACTCTGATTCTGGCCTCTCTCCACTGGCTCCCAGTACAGTACAGAATCAACTTCAAGCTCCTCATATTCACATACAAAGCCCTAAACGGGCTGCCCCCCCCCCCCCCGCACCCCCCCAATATCAAAAATCTTCTAACCCACCACTCTATCTCCAGATCCCTCAGGTCGGCCGATTTGGGGCTACTCACTAGCCCGCGGTCTAGGCTTAAGCTCAGGGGTGACCGCGCTTTTGCGGTTGCAGCTCCGAAACTGTGGAACAGCATTCCTCTCCCCCATCAGAACTGCTCACTCCATCGGCTCTTTTAAGTCCAGGCTCAAAACCTACTTCTACTCCCTAGCGTTTGAGGCCTGCTGAGGGGGCGCTGTAAACTGTTTATGTATGTGCTGTTATGTTTGTGTGCCATTGTATGTTCGTTTTCTTAGTACCTGAACTGATGTACAGCACTTTGGTCAACGTGGGTTGTTTTTAAATGTGTTATACAAATAAAATTGACTTGACTTGACTTGTTTTTGCCACTGCCTATTTAATTCCATCATATTGAAATCTGAGCATTGTGAGGTAGCAGTGCGCTCAACCACTTCTACATGCCTTCTTCCCCTTGCACACAGCTGAGAGCTGAGATGATAGCTACGTGTCATCCAGAGATATATGAAACACCTGATCAATGTATTCAGCACAACTCTTGCCAGTATCACTTAGCCAGATGAGTCAGACTGTCCATTTCATGTTAATATTCAGCAGTCACCAACTTAAATGTCAAGGCCCAGAAATGCTCGAGGGTTACCTGCCATCTGGATTCTCAAGCTGTCCCACTGTATCAACTTATAGGGGACTGGAACCCTAATGGGTTATCATGGATGTAGGGATCA
Source organism: Rhinoraja longicauda (assembly GCF_053455715.1). Lineage (NCBI taxonomy): Eukaryota > Metazoa > Chordata > Chondrichthyes > Rajiformes > Arhynchobatidae > Rhinoraja > Rhinoraja longicauda. Next base: position 45,972,871 of record NC_135955.1, on the reverse strand, counting down.
TTGGTCGGTGTGGACTCGGTGGGCCGAAGGGCCTGTTTCCACGCTGTATCTCTAAACTAGGCTAAACTAAACTAAACTAGCTGCAGAACAGGATTGAAAAGGGCTCATTCTAAATGAAACTATGATACATTGGTTATTCACGGCGGTTTCACAAATCCAAGCGTTTGTTGTTTTATGAGAGTATTGCCAAATGTATTATTTTTTACAAATGTTGAACTATCATAAACAAAAAGTTTCAATGTCATCTTGCTGGAGAAGGGACCCAACCCCAAACGTTAACTATCCATGTTTTCCAGGAATGTTGCCTGACCCGCCGAATTACTCCAGTACTTTATGGCTTTCATTTTGTTACTTTTTACTTGGTTATTCTGTGAATGGGCCATTGTAAATGAGATGTAAAGTCATGGATATCTACCAATGCATGACAAGCATACAGGTGCTGCCATGAGGAGCTCACCAACAAATAAAGCACAACTATCGATCCTTGAGCTGCATACATTTCTCTGACGTGTAAGATGGAATGCGACTCAATGGTCATCCACGTCATTAAGCTGAGTGTGAGTCCAGCAATGGTAGGAAATATTTGTAATGTGGCTGCTGCTGAAATAATTAATTTTGCAGTTGATAAATATCTAACAGCTATTATTCATATCCTCCATTAAAATCTTGATGAAGATAATTTACTGAGCTCATAGGAGACCAACCCTATAATATTGAAACTGAAATATATTTCATGCAAAATAACTGAGAGGTGTTTGGAAGCTTACCTGAATACATGTCATGTGGGGGCCCTGGTGATCGACCCAGGGTGCTGTCCACAGCATCTTGTGGTGATGTAGCAGGCTGCAGTGGTTGAATAGTGAGGCAGTCATTGAGCATATCCTGATCTGGCTCGTTACTGGATCGTAACTGTGTAACAAATGCGAACAATTTGAGTGAAGAGAACTAAAAGCTTTCATGAGAGATGCCAAAATCTTAAAACAAACATTATTAGGGAGGGCAGTGAATCCTATATTACTTGAAATGGATTATTACATGAAATGGTCTTTACAAATCCTTTCTTGTTAACTAGTCGGGAATGATTTATTATGCTCTACATAGGAACTAAAGAAAGTATGCAATGTGGTTACGTACCAAATTCTGAATTTTATAAGGAGAAGATTATTCACTTTAACTTAACTTGCAATTTTGACCCTTTATGACAGACTGAGACTTCACCACAAAGTGTATGAAGCATGAGTTGATGCATTTCTTTTGCAGGCAGAAATGTGGTTCAGCAAACGGTGATGGATATTTGTATAATATCCAAATCAGATATAACAGGTGCATTTCTTTCTTTCAGCAATAAATGTTACTATCAGGCCAATTGGAGACATTTCATTGAAATGGATTACTTTGAAACTGTGCATCCTGATTGAACCACATATGGCATGCGAGTTGCCCTGTGACAAACTGGGGTAGAAACTGTACAGCCCCTGAAAAAGTATATTATAGGAATGTGAGGAAAAGAGTTTACACCCTTTTCATATGAGCTTCTCTGGAACACTAATTTTGCTGTGCATAAGGGATACTCTACTGCAATAAATGGAATTAAATTGGGTTACAAATTGCATTTCCTGGGGGCCGGTCATGAGATGCACAGGAGGAGAATGAAAGGAACAGAGAGAATGGCAGGGTGAGAAGACTGAGAGTGAAGGGTATAGTGGAATGCGTGCAAAGAGACAATCCGGGGAAAGGGGTCAGTTCTAGCTTGTCAGGTTTGATTATGGAAACTTTGATTTATTGCTCTGAGGATATCAGTAGTGCGTTGTGTGACACTGGGAACAGTGGGAATAGAAAGTGGATTTGTGGGAATGAACATGGAGAATAACTTAAAAGGCCATTCTTCTGTGTGGAAAACAATGGATGATCCTGAGGTGCTTGGCAGTGGACTAGGATGGGCTCCCTTTAGCTGACAACAAAACAAGTCCTCAATATCCAGTCAAGTTTTGCATTTGTGTGTGAAGCTAGCATGCTCACAGCCTTCTATTGCAGAAATCTGCAAAACTTTCATCCAACTGTGGGGTTTGACACGGTATGATGTAATTGCTTCTGTTTAGTGGTCCTTAGCACTCTATGCAAGCAGAGGAGCTGAATCAAATGCCCTTTACTCTACTGAGATTAGCCATTGAGCTTTTGATAAAATTCAATCGTAGCATATTCAAATACAACTTTTCTAACATTTGCAAAAATATTTTCAACATGCACAAAAGTTACACATTTGTTAATTTAAAGTTTTGCAGAAGAGGAAGTGAGTTGGCTAATGGTTGAGTAATCTGTCTTTTCACTTAACGCATTTTACTGAAATCTATTTCACATTGTTGGAATAGAAAATTAATTGATGCTGGGTTATCTCAACCCAAATCCATAAATTAAGTCCTAATTTATCAACAAGTTTAAAATTAGCCTGTCAATTAAGTTGCAATAAATTTGTATAAGAAATTGAAATGTTATAGTGGCACAAAACATGCGGTTGTTCTGACTCTGGGCAAGAATCATATTTTTCTCTTTTGAGCAGGAGAAATAAGATTATTGAGCAATAGTGTAGATCTACCAATAATGTGAGGGTGGAATAAGGTACGTGATCAATTCTTTGGAAAAGACAACATTTAATGAGAATGCTACAATTTCATTGTTCTACTAGAAATTCAGTATACCTTCAGCATACAATGGTGAATAGTGAAACACATAATTCATGACATCTGCAAGAAAACTTCAAGGTTGCTGGCACAAATAGAACTATAGACACAGGATCCCAATAGCATTAAATGAAGGAACAGCTTAAAGGTGACCCACCCAACTGATTTTATATAACGTGATTTTCCAGTAAAAATAAATTATCACAATGGCGCAGCAGTAGAGTTGCTGCCTTACAGCACCAGAGACCTGTTTGATCCTGACTTCAGGTGCTGTCTGTACGGAGTGTGTACGTTCTCCCTGTAATCGTGCGGGCTTCCTCCAGGTGCTCTGGTTTCCTCTCACACTCCAAAGATTGGTTAATTGGCTTTGGTAAAAAAAATGTTAATTGTCCCTAGTGTGTAGACTAGTGCCAGTGTACAGGGTGATTACTGGTTGGTGCAGACTTGGTGGGCTGAAGGGCCTGTTTCAGCATTGTATCTCTAAAGTAAAGTAAAGTCTAAAAGTCAAATTTGATGAAGAAACAAAGAACAGCAAATGCAGGGTAATACACAAAAAGAGACGAAGTAACTCAACAAGTCAGGCAGCACTTCTGGAGAAGATGGTTTCGAGTCGAGACTTTGGCAGACTGAGCGTTAGTGTTCAGCAAAACTTTGATGAGAGATCGGTAACATAAAAGGATAACTATTTTTCCTCTTTCACAGATACGGCCTTGCCTGCGGAACATATCCAGCATTTTCTGTTTTTATTTCACATTTACATCATTTGCAGTTTTCTGTAAGGCACTGGTCTAAATATCGCCCTCCTAGACTGGTCCATTTCCGTGCCGAGGGGTCGGTAGTGGTATGGCCCGACCCTTGGGAGCCGCCACATTATACTTTTAATGACACAGAAGTCTATGCCATCTCGATGGGTGTAACCCCTTTAACTTCACTCCTCCTGCTAACTGTGTCTTTGAGGCCTAGTTCCTCTCATTCTTGACTATAAACTCCACTTTGATTCTTTTTGCCAATGATCTATACTGAGATTTAGAGTAACCAATTAACCTATCAGCGACTCTTTGGGACTTGCGAGGAAACCAGAGCACTGGAGGAATGGCACTCAGTCAAGGAGATATTGAACATTCTCTCCACAAAGCACCCAAATTCAGGATTAACTCTAGGTGGCCAGAGCTGCAAGGCAGTGACATTTACTGCGATGACACAGCTTTGCAGCTTGTTGGCATGGTTTCAGATTTATAACCATGTTTTGTACCTCCTGGTGTACATTCATTAAATATGGAAAGTAATTCAGAAAATGAAACCATGTTGAGTAAGTATTACATCTTCCCACTTTAACCAGAAGATACTGGGGCTAGTCATCTCCGTTTCAGTAAATTATGGCCAAACTTTGAAGAATGCTGTTAAACCATGTACACAGCAGAGGGAACCACCAAAACAAAGAACATTCCATGCAATTACTTCAACTTGCATGTGCAGAGCTCTGATTTCTTCCATTGATGGAAAATGCCTTTGTTATGATTTCCCATGACGTGACTGAAATATCACCAATAGTGTCATTCTAACAACAGAATATTCCAGCTGAACAAAATGTTTGTAATGATGTAGTTGTGCACAAAATATTAAAATATGTCATTTGGCTTCCAATTTGTCATGACGATGATACTACAGTTATAGAGTCACACAGACGAGAACAGGCCCATCGCCCCAGCTTGCCCGTGCTGACCAAGGTGCCCCTTCTACACTAGTCGCACCTGCTATCGTTTTGGCCCATATCACACTAAAGATTTCCTATCCATGTACCTGCCCCAATGTCCTTTAAATGTTGCAACAGTTTCTGCCTCAACTACCTCCTCTTGCAGCCCATGCTACATACCTACCACCAAAGAGGATAAATGTAGTCAGAAATGTCCAAGTTTTCAGATGGATGGGAAAATCAAACTTACAGTGCCCTCCATACTGTATGGGACGAAGACCCATCATTTATTTATTAGCCACTGTACTCCAAAATTTGAGATTTGTAATAGAAAAAATCACATGTGATTAAAGTGCACATTGTCAGATTTTATTAAAGGGTACTTTCATATATTTTGGTTTCACCATGTAGAAATTATAACTGTGTTTATACATAGTCCCCCCATTTCAGGCACCATAATGTTTGGGACACATGGCTTCACAGGTGTTTATAATTGCTCAGGTGTGTTTAAATGCCTCCGTAATGCAGGTATAAGAGAGCTCTCAGCTCCTTCAGTCTTTCCATCACCTTTGGAAACTTTTATTGCTGTTTACAAGCATAAGCTAAAGATGGCTGCAATACAGGTCTGGCAGAGCATCACCAGAGAAGACACCCAGCAACTGGTGATGTCCATGAATCGCAGACCTCAAGCAGTCATTGCATGCAAAGGAGATGCAACAAAATACTAAACATGACTACTTTCATTTACATGACATTGCTGGATCCCAAACATTATGATGCCCTGAAATGGGGGGACTATGTATAAACACTGCTGTAATTTCTACACGGTGAAACCAAAATGTATAAAAATGGCCTATATTAAAATCTGATAATGTGCACTTTAACCACATGTGATTTTTTTCCATTGCAAATCTTAAATTGTGGAGTACAGAGGCAAATAAATAAATGATGGGTCTTTGTCCCAAACATTATGGAGGACACTGTGCATATTAGTGACAGATAGATGAATTTGAAAGGGATAGAACCAAGTCCATATGAGATTTTGAATTTATGTAATGATGTTTTTTAAAGAGTTTTAAATGTCTTTATTAATCCCCTCGAATAAATACTGTACCGTTCCATCTGATTCCAAGCTGACTATAATATTAGGCTATAATATTCCCTTATCACAATGCTTTGTGATTAATTCTACAAACTTAAATATTTTGTAAACTTGCAGATATTATTTTTGGCTTTATGAATTATTTGGCTGTATAATGTATTGTTAATATGATACTCCCAACTCAATATAACATGTCATCAACATTTCTGTTGCGTTTCTGCCAGTGCTGTGATGGTGAAGGAGGGGGAAGGGAGTCTAAGGAGAATTACCTAAAAAATAACAAATGGTTACTATTCATGATTCATGACTACTTTGCCTCAAATATAATGAGTATATTGGTTTGGATAATATTGAGGGGGTGGGGAGATGAGCTTTCAGAGGAAAGTAGCAGCAATAGCCAAGCCTGTGGCAAAATGATTGACTCTGATGCACAGCAGGGGAGAATGGAGACTTGGAAACTGTAGCAATAGGAGACACGATTGTTAGAGGGACAGACAGGAGATTCTGTGGCCATGAATGTGACTATGGACAATGGAGGACCCGGCACGGGGGGACCGCCGTGAGGGAGGGGAGAGTGGGGGGCAAGATCAAAGGGGGACCTGGCGCAGGAGGGGGTGAATTTGTGACTTTGTAAGCACTCTTTGTGGGCGACTATTTGCATACCTTGGGTATACAAGCAAAGAATTTCACTGTGACTTGTCACAGTGTTCAATTCAATTCAAATCAATTCAATGTTGTTTCCTGGGTGCAAAGGTCAAGGATATCTCTGAGCAGTTTGCAGAACATTCGTAAGGGGAGGGTGAGCAGCCAGAGATTGCTGTGTATATCTCCAACAACTACATAAGTAGACAAAGGTATGAAGTCCTACAGAGTGAATATGGGGAGCTGGGCATTAGATTAAAAAGCAGCGCTTCAAGAGCTGTAATTTCGTGAAGATAGGAATAAGGAGGATAAGGGAAATGAAGGCATGACTGAAAACCTGTGCAAGGATTCAGCCTCTTGGACTGTTGGAATCTCTTCTGGGGTAGAAGTGACCGTTCCACAAAAGGTGGGATTTTCTAGAGTTACTCAGTAGGGTTTAAATTAGTCTAGAAGTGGTGGGACCCAAAGGAGCAGCGTACCAGATGAGAAAATTGACGAAAATACATTAATTAAAGTGAGCAAGTAGGCAGGCGGGGACAGGATATGGAGTGTGGAAGGTCTGATAGACTAAGCTGCATTTGTTTTGACACAAAATATTTTATAGATAAGGCAGATGAACTCATGGATAGAGACATGGGGGTGTGATATTTTTCGCCATTACTTAAAAGGATTGAGGGAAGGGCAGAACCCGCAACTCAATGTTCTAGGGTACAGATGCAGCAGGCATAATAGACATGGAGGTAATAGTGGAGGAGGATTTGATATTGATTTGGGAGAACATCACAACAACCCAGTCACCTGGAGTCGTACTGAAATTGCCCAGTTTCAGTAGCACTCCAGGCACATCACATCTGAACACAAAGTTATCCTTGGTATCCTGCCCAATATTTATCCCTCAATGCAATGTTGCACAACTAGCAAAGTCACTACTTCAAAGCATCAGAAACTCGGGTTTAATCATGACCTCTGTCTGTGTAGTATTTGGCCATTCTCTCCGCAACTGTTGGTTTCTTCCAGGAGCTCTGACTTCTTCCCGCATCCCAAAGACATTGAGGTTGGTAGACTAATTGGCCACTGTAAATTGCCCCCCAATATGTTGAGTGGTAGGATCTAGTTGTTGCTGAAGATGTGGGGAAACTAAAATCAATTAGTATACAATTAGTGTAATTAGTGTCAGTTGGTGTCAGTGCTATTTGTGGGCCAAGAGTCCGTTTCTGTGGTCTAGCTCTCGATGACTCTAAATGCTTCGAACACACATCAGTAAAGCAGATCTTCCAATCATTGCCTCCTTGTTTGTCAGAGTTGTAGTTTGCTGCCACTTTTTATACATTTCAACAGTATCCAGGCTACAAAAATACTTCATACTCTCTGAAGTGTTTTGGAATGTTTTGATTTTGGGAAAGGTACTATTTACATGCAAGTATTTTTCTCTCGTCCTGTTCTAGGTATTCAGATACAACAAAAAGAGTTAAGTCCATAAACCACTAGAAACAAAAGTGGCAAGTAATTCTTACAACAATTTGAGGGGAACAAGATGGAGACACTTGAATTATACAGATGGTACTGAGAATGAATCAAAAATACAGATGGTGTAAAAAAAGTTGATACAGAACATGCATTAAAAACAAAATGTTGACAAAATGTAAATGTTGGGAAGGCATGGTATAGTACTGATGGCACAGATTAAAAGTTACAAAAGGAAATTTAGAGTCAATGTCAAAAAGATCATATATAAATGAAGATACAAATAGATAAGCACTTGGATTAGACATCTGGATTGGTACGTGAAAGCACAAACATCATTGGAATTTAAAATATAATTGGTTTATGTGATAAGGAGTGGGGGGTGTATCTGGATTAATGTGCCAAAATTGGGCTGAGGACCCATCTCATTTGAATCAATTTTATAAATTAAGTTATTTGTGTACTGCTGCTAGCAGCAATATCTTCCAGAGAAAACGAGTAGACTGATTGCTATGATCGATGATGGCGATAATGTTGAATGAGGACTGGTTGTGTTCCCCAAAGGGCATATTACCTTGCAAAATTCTGAAATTTCCTGAAGTGTGTACTCTTGTAATTACATATGGTATGACAACCATGCCTCGAATAGCAATACATGCCCATTTAGATGTTTCTTGTTCAACATCCCACTTTATAAACTCACTGCAGAGAGACAGAATGCTCTCAGGCTGTTAGTTTGATGAGAATTCCAGAGATGGAGAGTATAGAATCCAAACTCACCAACCCAATAACTCCCAGCCAAAGAGTATTTATATTTATATTTTCACTAATGAGTGTTTTAGAGTACCTTGCCAATGTGAGTGAAATGAAAAGGGACAAATATTCTTTATTGGCAATCATAAAACAATTCCTAAGAGGATTACATGGATCTTCTAGCCAAGATATTCTATCCAAAGCTATTATATTCTTTCTGCTATTATGCAACACCTGGAACTGTAATGTCAGTGCATCTGTAAACAGTAATCCTGCATAAAACATAAAAGCTTTACTAGCATAAATCACATTAATCGGTATGTTTCATATTTTAGTTTTAAGCATTAAGGTATCTGATCAAGAGGCCAAACCATTAAATTTTATCAGGAGTGTCATGTATTATATGGCCATATGGCCTTAATTTTTTTAAATTAATGGGAAGGATATATTGATTTTACTTGTCTACTTATTTATCATGTTTAATAAGAGAATGTTATTAACTGTTGAAATAGAGTGCTAGAAATAGACCAAATGGCAAAAACAGTTATTTTACAATGTTACAATGAACACAGACTTAATGTGAGTATTTGAATCCAAAAGGCATTGCAAACCTGAAACAATTTCTAATTCAGTTGAAAACAAATTGTCAAAATCAGAAAATTTGTGAGCAATGATAAAAACTAATGAACAGCTGAGTTCAAATTCTATTTTTGAAAGGAATAATCTGGCCAAACCAAAAAGACCTGAAATGGCCTGAAATTATCTTCTGGCTATTGAATCAGTCAGTCAGGGCCAATTTAATTGGGGCCATTTCGGATCTGAAATTAAAAAGAACAACTGAAGCAATCATTTATTCACAAAATGCTGGAGTAACTCAGCAGGTCAGGCAGCATCTCGGGAGAGAAGGAATGGGTGATGTTTCGGGTCGAGACCCTTCTTCAGTTCTTCAGACTGAAGAAGGGTCTCGACCCGAAACATCACCCATTCCTTCTCTCCCGAGATGCTGCCTGACCTGCTGAGTTACTCCAGCATTTTGTGAATAAATACCTTCGATTTGTACCAGCATCTGCAGTTATTTTCTTATACTAACTGAAGCAATCAAGTTAGACAGAGAGTCCCAAAATAGATCCAATGGTGTCCAGATGGAATAATTAAATTTACCAATATGACCTTATAATGATGTGCTAATAAATCAGGTATATCAGTGCCAAAGCCAGAATGTATTGCCCATTCCTTGTTGCTCTTGTTGTGGACAGCAAAGCAGCTACCCAATTTATTTACTTTCAAGGTAGATATCCTAACATAATCTTCTTGTTTTGCACAGGTTCTATCCTTCTCTTTGTAGATATAAAGACCTGAACGGTGCAAAGGCAGTCAGTAACTCCATAACTTATGTTAATGCTTTTGGTTGTATCCTGATTTCTCATTGAAATCGGACAATTACGAAACAATAACATTGTCACTGAGTGAGAGGCATCAACTTCTCAAAGAGATTACACTGATTAAGTATTAATTTCCATGTCTCCACGATTCCATGCCCGGCTGCCAGACAAGGCATAGTAGGATACCTGCAGTTACTTTACTCTTATTCCTTTGAGAGAAAAAAACTGTTGAAGAAATGATAAGCAAAATAAAGAGAATTGTGTCACACAAACACGATTATGACTTTTAAAAGACATTTGGATATATATATAGAGAGGAAAGGTTTAATGGGTTGTGGGCCAAATGCAAACAACTGGGACTTGCCCAGTATGACATCATGGTCAGCATGGGGTGAAAGGTCTGATTCCATGCAGTACAGCTCTATGGCACTAAATCAGGTTTACTTCCTAGTTTTAAATTTGGTTTGAGGCTTTAGACATTCAGGAATGTTTTCTTCAATGGTTGACCTTCTCTTTCTTATCTGGCAGGCGACTGACAATTAGGAAAGCAGCCACCCATGATTAACTCTTTGACTCTGAATGTTCATCTGGTACAATTTTCAAACAGATGTGCATGCTGATGAGTATTCACTCACCTCCAACAAGTGAGAAACTGCTTATATAAATACATATCTTTGAGATGGTGACTGCAACTTTCAGGTATGAATTGCTGAATGAATTTATGCCTGGAAGTGATTGCTCTCATCAGAAGTCTTTAAGTTAGTAGGCACAAACCAATCATAGAACAACCGGGCTGGCAACTTGAGGGGAAGCAGGCTTCCAGCTTTACAATGTCTGGCCAACTGCAACAAAATGGCACATATAACTTTGCAGTGACAGTTAAAAGAGTTTGAGTCTTACACCAGAAAAACCTGGCAGGAGGAATGGCTCCTTCATTGACTTTACACTTATTTTAGGCAAAAACAAAGACCAGCCATCTTACATGTGCACTTAGTCACACATAATAAATTGGGCGGCACGGTAGCGCAGCGGTAGAGTTGCTGCTTTACAGCGAATGCAGCGCCGGAGACTCAGGTTCGATCCTGACTACGGGTGCTGCACTGTAAGGAGTTTGTACGTTCTCCCCGTGACCTGCGTGGGTTTTCTCCGAGATCTTCGGTTTCCTCCCACACTCCAAAGACGTACAGGTATGTAGGTTAATTGGCTGGGTAGATGTAAAAAATTGTCCCTAGTGGGTGTAGGATAGTGTTAATGTACGGGGATCACTGGGCGGCACGGACTTGGAGGGCCGAAAAGGCCTGTTTCCGGCTGTATATATATGATATGATATGATATGATGATAATGATAGATGGTAGATTTATATCTTACTGGCCGGGCATGGACCCGTTGGGTCCAAAACTCTCCTGTGGGCCTGGCAACCCTCCGTGCAAACCTCTCCTGCGGGTGTGGCAACCCCCCGTTGGGTGGAAGTCTCTCCTGCGGGCCCGGCAAACCTCCAGTACAACACCTGTACTGTGAGTATCTCTTAATATTCCTCGTATAAGAAAATAACTGCAGATGCTGGTACAAATCGATTTATTCACAAAATGCTGGAGTAACTCAGCAGGTCAGGCAGCATCTCGGGAGAGAACCATTGAAGAAAACATTCCTGAATGTCTAAAGCCTCAAACCAAATTTAAAACTAAAAAGTAAACCTGATTTAGTGCCATAGAGCTGTACTGCATGGAATCAGACCTTTCACCCCATGCTGACCATGATGTCATACTGGGCAAGTCCCAACTTGAGGAGTAGAAAATATACAAATATATTGTTAAAACTGATGGCAACAGTGGAATTCATTGTCACAAAGGCTGTGGAAGCCAAGTCAATGGGTATTTTTACAGTGGAGATTGATAGATTCTTGAGTACAGGTGTTAGGGGCTATGGAGAGAAGGCAGGAGAATGGGGTTGGGGAAAGATAGATCAGCCATGATTGAATGGTGGAGTAGACTTGATGGGCTGAATGGCCTAATTCTGCTCCTATAACTTATGAACTCATGACTATTTCAACCAGTTATGCAAACATTATCATGTTTCAGACAAATATGATATGAGGACCACAATCATCAAGTGCGATGAAATACCAGTCAAGGAAATTACCATAAAAATTACATTAAGTGCTGGATAAACTCAGCAGGTCGGGCAGCATATCTGGAGACATAGACAGGCAATGTTTCAGGTCAGGCCCTTTCTTCAGATGCCACCAAAGAAATTACAATTTTTGGTGGGGAAGTGCAAGTTATTAAGCTCAATAATAAGGTGTCTTTCAACAGGGAAAGGGTAGTTAAAGCTGCATTTTTGAACTCACTTTAAGAAGTAGCTAGAAGTATTCAGAGATGTTAAAGTTCATGCCCCATTAAGAACACCACTAAAAACTTAATTTTTACCTAAATTTACTTTGTGAGCATTATGTGATCAGAAAATAAGTAAATCTATTTTTGATGCAAATGAAGTGGGTTTTTAGATCAGCGATGAAGAAAATATAATTTTTGAAAATCCTTTCTGATAACTTTAGCATTCCATCGCATCGCTGTACACAAGGGTGGTTCTGATTAGTTTCATGCTAAAAAAAAGAGTGTACTTCCTCTAACTTTAAGCTATAAATTTTACAGTCCCTGTGCAACTTCATAGATTTAATAAGAATGCTCATGGTCTCTTAATTACTTTGCAATAATGCATATAAATGATCTTTCTAAATTAAATGTTATTTCACGGCTGTATTTATTGTGTAATTTTATTTTACAATCCCATACGCAAACTGACACTGGTAATTAACTGGGGACATTTTTATTCAGATGAGTAGTTCTAGTTAAGTAAACTTGATACCTTATTGCAACTTTTACTTGACTGAAAATTGGAAAATATGAAGTATTCTTTGAAAAAAAAAGATCCTACAACAGTAACCAACAAAGAAATTTGATAAGCAGTTACTGTAGAAATACTACCTTCCTGAAAAATAATTAATATAAATTTGTTAACAATTGGATTAGATTAACTTTTTGCTTCACATGTATTACTTGTATGCAAAGTCACAATAAAACTAATTATTTCTTGATGGCAAACACCAATAATTACTGAGTTCTCATCAAATTCTCGCAGTTAGCTGAGAACTCAGAAATCACCTGTTATTTTATTTATTTATTTTTTCATATTTCATATACAGCGCGGAAACAGGCCTTTTCGGCCCACCAAGTCCGCACCGCCCAGCGATCCCCGCACATTAACACTATACTACACACACTAGGGACAATTTTTTTACATTTACCCAGTCAATTAACCTACATACCTGTAAGTCTTTGGAGTGTGGGAGGAAACCGAAGATCTCGGAGAAAACCCACGCAGGTCACGGGAGAACGTACAAACTCCTTACAGTACAGCACCCATAGTCAGGATCGAACCTGAGTCTCCGGCGCTGCATTCGCTGTAAGGCAGCAACTCTACCGCTGCGCCACCGTGCCAAAGTATTTTAAAGAACCATGTTTGGCAATGCCTATTTACACAAACCTTAAAATTCAATTTAAGGCAGATTTGACGAATGCATAGAAGACCAAAGAACTACTTGAAAACTTTTGGTAGCGTGTGGGAATTACTCTTCCTTGTGTTCTCTAAGTCTTTCCACCATTGTCCTCTGCAATCAAAGCAAAATCTTGCTGTAAAGTTGTATTGGACTGCATTTTTCAGGCAGTAAGTAAATATTATTGTCACCTGTCAATGACAGTACTGGTAGGGACAACAATCACAACTCCAGCCTTTATTGGAGGTTGCACAAATGAAGAAGAAGAGAACTATATTTTAAAGGGGATGTGAGACAATAGACAATAGGTACAGGAGTAGGCCACTCGGCCCTTTGAGCCAGCACCCCCATTCACCGTGATCATGGCTGATCATCCACAATCAGTACCCCATTCCTGCATTCTCCCCATATCCCTTGACTCCGTTACCATTAAGAGCTCTATCTAACTCTCTCTTGAAAGCTTCCAGAGAATTGGAATTCCACAAATTCACAACTCTCTGAGTGACAAAGTTTTTCCTCATCTCCGTTCTAAATGGCCTACCCCTTATTCTTAAACTGTGGCCCCTGGTTCGGGACTTCCCCAACATCGGGAACATGCTTCCTGCCTCTAGCGAGTCCAATCCCTTAATAATCTTATATGTTTCAATAAGATCCCCTCTCATCCTTCTAAATTCCAGAGTATACAAGCCCAGTCGCTCCAGTCTTTCAACGTACAACTGTCCCACCATTCCGGGAATTAACCTCGTGAACCTATGTTGCACTCCCTCAATAGCAAGAATGTCCTTCCTCAAGTTTGGAGACCAAAACTGCACACAATACTCTAGGTGTGGTCTAACTCGGGCCCTGTACAACTGCAGAAGGACCTCTTTGCTCCTATACTCAACTCCTCTTGTTATGAAGGCCAACATTCCATTGGCTTTCTTCACTGCCTGCTGTACCTGCATGCTTCCTTTCAGTGACTAATGAGGTTGGTTGTCATTGATATTAATTGAGCATTTGACGGAGTGTTGGGCCAATGTTCAAATGCAATCAAAGTCAGGGTAAATCTCTCCATTGATTGGAATAATACCTTGCACAAAATAAAGATAGTCGTATCTAAGTGGAGGTCAATCAACCCAGCCTCAAGCCATCAATGTAATACTTTCACAGGCAGTATTCTTGACCAAATTATCATCAGTTACTTCATAAATATACTTATTTCCAAAGGATATTTGCTGATGATTGCACAATGTTCAGTTTCATTCACAATTCCTCAAGCAATAAACCATCAAGCTTGACCCAGACAATTGCATGTTGAGGTACTTAACGTTCACATTATGTTGGTGCCAGGCCATGATCGTCTTCAACAAGATAATAATAATAATAATAATACATTTTATTTATATAGCGCTTTTCATATACTCAAAGACGCTTTACAGAGATTTTGAGAACATAGGGAAATTAATAAATAGATAAATAAGTAAATAAATAAATGAACAGAGAAAGGAGACAGTAGGTGAGGTGACCTTCAGTGGTTGAAGGCAGTACTGAACAGGTGAGACTTCAGCGATGTTTTGAATGTGGTGAGTGTGGGGGAGTCTCTAACGGTTTGGGGTAGTGAGTTCCATAGGGTGGGAGCAGCGATGGAGAAAGCCCTGTCCCCCCAGGATCTGAGTTTAGTCCGGATGTGGGGGGATAGGAGATTGGCAGCGGCAGAGCGGAGGGTGCAGGTGGGAGTGTGCCTGTGGAGGAGGTCGGTCAGGTAGGATGGGGCCAGGTTATGGAGGGCTTTGTAGGTTATGAGGAGGATTTTGTACTGGATTCTCTGGGGGATGGGGAGCCAGTGGAGTTTATAAAGGACGGGGGTGATATGGTCATGGATCGAGGTGTGTGTGAGTAGACGGGCAGCGGAGTTTTGAATGTATTGAAGTTTATTGATGATTTTTTAGGGTGCGCCATAGAGGAGGCTGTTGCAGTAGTCCAGACGGGAGGTGATGAAGGCGTGGATGAGGGTTTCTGCAGCTGTGGAGGATAGGGATGGACGGAGACGGGCAATGTTTTTGAGGTGGAAGAAGGCTGTCTTTGTGATGTGTTTGATGTGTTTGTCGAAGGAGAGGGTTTGATCAAGGATGATTCCAAGATTCCGGATGTGAGGTGAGGTGGATACTGGGAGACCATCAATGTTGAGGATGAAGTTTTGGGTGGATTTGGTGAGCATTTTTGGACCAATGATGATGATTTCAGATTTGTTGCAATTGAGTTTGAGGAAGTTTGATTGAAGCCAAGATTTTATTTCAGTAATGCAGTTTGTCAGTGTAGAGTGTGTGGTGGAGGAGATTGACTTGGTGGAGATGAGGAGCTGGATATCATCGGCGAAGCAGTGGAAGTTGAGACCATGACGGCGGATTAATTGACCAAGGGGGAACAGGTAGAGGATGAAGAGGAGGGGGCCAAGGACTGAGCCTTGGGGGACACCTTGGGGGAGGGGAGCGGTGGGGGATTTACAGTTGTTAATGGAGATGAACTGGTGTCTGTCAGAGAGGTAAGATTTAAACCAGGATAGGGCTGTGCCGGTGATGTTAAGGGAGGTTTCAAGTCGGGTGAGGAGAATGGAGTGATTTATGGTGTCAAAGGCGGCGCTGAGGTCAAGTAGGATGAGGATGTTGAGGTTGCCAGCGTCGGAGGAGAGGAGAATGTCGTTTGTGATTTTGAGGAGCGCAGTTTCAGTACAGTGGTTTGAGCGGAATCCAGATTGGAAAGTTTCATACAGGTTATTGGTAGAGAGGTGGTATTTTAGTTGGGAAGCTACAGCACGTTCCAAAACTTTGGACAGAAAGGGTAGGTTGGAGATTGGTCTGAAGTTGTTTGGGGTGTCAGGGTTTAGACCAGGTTTTTTCAGAATGGGGGTGACAGCAGCGATTTTGAGGGATGGCGGGACGATGCCAGTGGACAGGGAGGAGTTTATTGTTGCAGTGATAAGTGGAGAGAGAGCAGGAAGGCAGGCCTTGACAAAGCTGGAGGGGATGGGGTCCAGAGAGCAGGTGGCAGTTTTTATTCCTGTGAAGAGGTCAGAGAGGTCGGTGGTGGAGATTGGGGAGAACTGAGGCAGGGGCTGACAGGATAAGGGGGGGCAGGTGGTTTGAGGGGGAGCAGGTGCGTTGGTGGTTAAGGTGCTGTAGATGTTGTCTATTTTGCTTTGGAAGAATGAAAGGAAAGTGGTGCATTTGTCAACTGTGAATGATTGGGAGATGGTGTCCAGGGGGCTGAGGAGTTTGTTTATTGTAGAGAAGAGTGTTTTGGGGTTTCCGGAGCCAGAGTGAATTATTTGAGAGTAGTAGGTGGAGTGGGCATGGGAGAGGGCATCTTTATAGTGCTGTATGTGGTCTTTGTAGGCTTGGGAGTGAATTGTGAGACCTGTTTTGTTGCGGAGTCTTTCAAGTTGACGGGCATGAGTTTTCATCACGCGGAGTTCAGGGGTAAACCAGGGAGCAGAGTGGGTGAAGGAAACTGTTTTGGTTTTTGATAGGGACCAACCAGTTCCCTTTGACATTGAAAGATATTTCTGTCAATAAATCTCCCATTGTGAAAATCCTAGCTGCCACCATTGACTGGAAAATTATTACCAGACACATAAATACCGTGGCTACATGAGCAAGTAAGTGGCCGACTTCCCCACAGACCTCCCAGTAAAAAAACGAGGCAAATCAGAAGTATGATGGATTGCTTAACAACTTGAGTGACTGAGCATTGCTGAAAGTGCAGTCAATATGATTGAAAACATTTTGGGCCAAGCTACCGCTCAATTGGAACTGAATCTACCAACTTGAATTGTCATTCCCTGCACAACATCTGCACGTAGCTGAAGTGGATATCAACTCCAACATGTGCAAAAGCAACTTGTCAACAGCACTTTTCATAGGCACAAGCTCAACTCTAATAAGGATGAGAGCATTGGGTGCTTAAGAATACCCATCCATAAGTTCTCCTCCAAGTTACTTGCTATGCTAATGACAATATTCAGCCATTCCTTCATTGTTGCTAAATGTTGCAATTCTTAAGATAATTAGAAACATGAAATATGTGCTGGTATTGCCAGTGCTGTTCATATGCTATGAATAAATTTAATAAATAGGAATGAAATGCCTAGAGTCAGATGAATTTACTTCTTGTTTATGGCATCAGTACAGGATGTTATGCCATTTAGCATATTTAGATGATAAGATAGATGATGCGATGCGATTTTCAGGCAGCCTTCTATAGTGACATCTCAGGTTGCCAAGAATAACAGCACAAATCTTTGTAACCATGTCAACATTTTACAGGTGTACTGATACCAACAGTATAATATAGTCTCAAAAAACATGCTTTTTATAATATTATGTAGGATAATCCACGTAAAACATAATTAAAATTCCTCAATTTTCTGTTGAATTATTTTTTACATTTAACATTACATAGCCTACTGTTACTTGCGCTTCATGCAAAATGATGAAATTGATAGACATTTACGCTGCAGGGGAATAATATGGTCTGGAAAAAGAAGAAGGCAGTGTTGAGGCCAAACAATCTCAAAGAATGTTTGTGTGGTTGTCTGGCCATTCCTACTTCTATTTCTTCCATAGTTCCTTATCCCGTGTTGTTGTAGTTATAATAATAATAATAATGCATTTTATTTATATAGCGCTTTTCATATACTCAAAGACGCTTTACAGAGATTTAGAGAACATAGGGAAATGAATAAATAGATAAATAAGTAAATAAGTAAACGAACAGAGAAAGGAGACAGAAGGTGAGGTGACCTTCAGTGGTTGAAGGCAGTACTGAACAGGTGAGACTTCAGCGATGTTTTGAATGTGGTGAGTGTGGAGGAGTCTCTAACGGTTTGGGGTAGTGAGTTCCATAGGGTGGGAGCAGCGATGGAGAAAGCCCTGTCCCCCCAGGATCTGAGTTTGGTCCGGATGTGGGGGGATAGGAGATTGGCAGCAGCAGAGCGGAGGGTGCAGGTGAGAGTGTGCCTGTGGAGGAGGTCGGTCAGGTAGGATGGGGCCAGGTTATGGAGGGCTTTGTAGGTTATGAGGAGGATTTTGTACTGGATTCTCTGGGGGATGGGGAGCCAGTGGAGTTTGTAAAGGACGGGGGTGATATGGTCACGGATCGGGGTGTGGGTGAGTAGACGGGCAGCGGAGTTTTGAATGTAATGTTATGCATCCTTGCAAAATGTTTCTCCCATTGAAATGTTCTATCTAAGCTAAATACCAGCTTAAATGGTATTGATTTGTCATAGAGCATCAGATAGGAATGTTAGATGTGGTGTCATATTTTATTATTTCCTGGCTCTAGAAATGAATCAAAGAAGACCTTTTAAACTTTAAGAGTTAAATCAACCTTACTTTGGAAGTACATATCTCATAGAGTCATAGAGTGATACAGTGTGGAAATGGGCCCTTCGGCCCAACGCCCACACCGGCCAATATGTCCCAGCTACACTAGTCTCACCTGCCTGCGTTTAGTCCATATCCATCCAAACCTGTCCTATCGTTGCACCTATCTGTTTCTTAAATGTTGGGATAGTCCCTGCCTCACCTACCTCCTCTGGCAGCTTGTTCCATACACTCACCACCCTTTGTGCAAAAAAGTTACCCCTCAGATTCCTATTACATTTTTTCCCTTCACCTTAAACCTATGTCTGGTCCTCAATTCACCTACTCCAGGCAGGAGACTCTGTACATCTCATGAGAAGCTCATAAGTGTGTTTGATGATAGAAACCACTCTCCATTCCTCCAGCTCTTTTCTAGTATTAGAAATGTCATTTGTATTTGGATATCGGCAAAAATGGAAGCTTCGATCATTTAATTAAATAAATCGTGCACAGTTGCTTCTTATTAGAGTGAAAGCCAAGAATTACAGTACAAATCTCTGTAACTGTATCCTGTTCACCAATACCAACAATATAATATAATCCCCCCAAAACATTTAATTTTATATTATGCAGAATAATCCACATAAAACTTAATTAAAAATTCCTTAATCTAACTAATTTGCCGTTGATAGACCAATTAATCGCTTTTTAATTATTTAATGGTTTATGACAAAAGCTTTAAAACTGCTTAAAAATTTGCAAACATTGTAAATCATGTGAAATACCATAAAATGTATGATGGATTGAAATCCAGATTGCCCTGCCTTTTTATGGGTTTCTGCAAAAGCCTCATTGTTTCCATGTTTCAGATGCAAAAAGCCCCTCTGTGCTTCACGTGGAAAAAGATATACAGCAATGGAGAAATCCATCAAACTGTCCAATTGAATTATATTCATAAAAGTAATACATGTCAGTAGCAAAAGTAATTATGTAAAGTATTTGAATGGTGCATTTATCTATCCATTTAAGTAGGTTCTATTCCATTTTATGTTTTTATTAAATGTATCTGTATTTATTTATTTTTTGCTGTTTCATTAGGATGTTCTTGATGTATGTTAGATATTTTGCTTGACAGAGAAAGGAACAATTCTATTTAATTTGATTTCGTCTGTTTTTGAGCACCTCTTCTCGTTGATACATACACCGATGAGTCAAAACATTATAACTACTGACAGGTGAAGTGAATAACTGATTATCTTATTACAATGGCACCTGTCAAGGGATGGGATATATTAGGTAGCAAGTGAACAGTCAGTTCTTGAAGTTGATATGTTGGTTGCAGGAGAAATGGACAGGAGTAAAGACCTGAGCGACTTTGACAAGGGCCAAATTGTTATGGCCAGACGACTGGGTCAGAGCATCTCTGAAACGGCAAGGCTTGTAGGGTGCTCAGCAGTGCTGAGTACCTACCGACAGTGATCCGAGGAAGAACAAACCACAAACTGGCGACAGGGTGTTGGGTGCCCAAGGCTCATCGATGCACGAGGGCAGTGATGACACCAGGATGAAATGTGGGAAGACTACAAGCTGGTGAAGGGAGTGTGATGCTCTGGGCAATGTTCTGCTGGGAAACCCTGAGTCCGGCCATTCATATGGACGTCAATTTGACACGTGTCACCTACCTAAACATCATTGCAGACCAGGTACACCCCTTCATGGCAATGGTATTCCCTGATGGCAGTGGCCACTTTCAGCAGGATAATGCGCCCTGCCACACTGCACACATTGTTCGGGAATGGTCTGAGGAACATGATGTTGCCCTGGCCTCCAAATTCTCCAGATCTCAATCCGATTGAGCATCTGTGGGATGTGCTGGATCGACAAGTCCGATCCACGGCGTCTCCACCTCGCAACTTACAGCACTTGAAGGATCTGCTGCTAATGTTTTGGTAGCAGATACCACAGGACACCTTCAGAGGTCTTGTAGAGTCCATGCCTCGGCGGGTTGGCGCTGTTTTGGCGGCACACAGAGGACCAAAAGCATATTAGGCAGGTGGTCATAATGTTTTGGCTCATCAGTGTATGTGCCTACATAATGAGTAAGATGATGAAAAAGTGTTGAAGCAGGACCAATACCTTCAGCTTTGCTTAATCTTATTTACCTTCCTGTTGAAAAAACAAGATCACATTGGAGAAAGTGCACGTGAGGTTTACGAAGATATTGCTAGACTGGAAAACAAGAACCACGAAGAAAGGTTGCATAAGCTAGGCAACAGAGAAGGCCGAGGGGAGATTTAATTGAGGAGTATAAAAATATCTTGCTGGAGGATCAAAAACCTGGGAACATACATTTAAAGTATTCACTAAAAGGATTCCACTGGTGATGAGGAATTCTTTTTTACCTAGAAGGTAGTAACAGTGAAATTGTCCATTTGCAAGGGTGGTGGAAGGAAAAACATTGCATTTAAACAATACTTGGATATGTACTTGAAGATTCATGGCATGCATAGCTAGCTTTGAGCCATGGATTGAAAGTTGGGATTAGATTGGAGAGCTCTTTTTGATTGGAATGGACAAGATGGGCCAAATGATCTTGTTCTATATTAATACAAAATAAATAATTTTAAGAAATCCTGTCCCTGTTAGCAACATTTAAGATGGAGTGACAGGACAGGCAGCTGCAGCTGCTGGAAATCCAAATCAAAAGCAGAAAATGTTAGAACCACAATAGAGAGACACAGAATTGATGTTTTGAGACCATTTAGATAAGCTTCCTTTCTGACTTTTCTGGTTTTGTGTTAACCCTTGGAACTTAATATTAAATTGATTAACTTTAGATAGCCTCCACTTTATTTTATTTTTTCTCCAGGGGTGCCTGTATGTTCTTGTTCGTTTGTATGCATGTATATATGCATGTATGTATATACCTGTATGTCTCCAGCTATATATCTATTGTCCTTAATTGCTGGTAAGTAATTGTTACCGGGACAACTTTGATCTGTACTCTCTCACAACCTTAATTTTCTTTACCCTTTGCCTTCTCTACAACTTAAAACATCCTTGACCTGAAACATTGATTTCGCTCTTCTACTGATATTGTTTGCTTGCAATAGTTTCTGCTTTTGTCCAGGGCAAAGATTTTTTTTTTTAAATGCTTCATTTGAAGTTTTGCTAGCAAGCTCAGCTTTAATTTCCCATTCTAACTCTCCTTGGCCACTTGTATTAAAGAGTTTTAGCCCGTTCATAATTTTCTTCCATGTTGGGATTGAAGTTGTCATTATTTGTGAGCAGTAATCTTCCTCTTATGACAATATAATTTAGAAAATGCCAAATGTTTTATGTTCTGCAAAGCAATATAGTTTATCACAGATTTTTCCAATATGTCTTTTGCTGTTATGAAATTATGAGGAATGGCAGGAACCAGAGAACCTGTTTTGTTCTCAGATCAAATTGACATTGAAGCACAACATATCAATACAACTAAAACAATTTGCCTGCATGGTGTACTTAATTGGAAGCCACTTCTAGCTTCAATATTTTACTATCTCAATATTCTTAGCAGAAGTTCTTCTGTGAAATGATTAAGGATGCAAGAAAGTTGACTCTTTTCCCCGTCTATTTTCCTTGTGATGTAAACTGACCGAGGTGTTGATGCAAGAGATATGGCTGCAAAAACGCTAGTTTATTTTTATGAATAAATCAAATGCAAATTGTTCAACATTTCCTGCAGCTTATATTTCCTCCTTCTGAACTTTATGTATAAATTGTTTCTAACAAGTGGCATTTGGCATTGGCATCCACAGAGCATAATTTTATGAGTTTTCAGAGACTTGATGTGATCTATCTCATTGATTAATGTCAGTGGGAACAGAAATAGTGACATTATTTACTGCTTAAAGTTGAGAATGTCTGCACATACACTCGCATAAAATGAACTTTCATGCTGATTGACAGATTCTGTCAGGATACTCCACCACTGGTCTCCACATGGGAGGTAAGAGCAGTGACTGGCCTTTCTGAGATTTACAAGCATCTTTCCCAGAAATAGCTTCTTGGATGCTGCTGCAGGTTAGATGGTGCAGGAGCCAAAACCTTTTCAATTAGGATTGTTGGGCTTTGAATTAGAAAGCGAGATGTAAGGCAAATTATTTGCTTAAAATTATTTGGTTTTAGTTTAATGTTTCTTTTTAGAAATATTTTGGATAAAAAGTTTTACTTAAAATATAATTTTTAGAATTAAAGTACAAATTAGAGTTTGTGTCCAATTTGGATAGCAGATTACATTTTTATTTCCCAATTAAATTTAATGAAAAATCAATTTCCTGATGATTCAGAACTAAAACCAACTCCCTGTTTTATTAGGTTATTATTTTTGATGATTTAGATACCAAAGTTATTCATTATGTTTCTATGTTGTACAAACCTGGAAATCATGGAATGTTACTTTATTTTAATGACTAATAACCCTGGATATTGTGTAATTACTATGTAATTTTGAGGCCATGGGAATAAAATATGCTGGGAATTTGTTACCTGTTGGTAATACTCAGAGCAAGGCTTAGAGATTTTCAACCTCAGTCTGAGTAGAAAAGAAGTACACTTTATTCGAAAATAATACATACTTCTTCATCGATAAATTTATATCTCAAGTTATTATGAAGTATTCATTATTGCTGAAATGATTTTATCCATTGACAACACAACAGGCATTTGTATTCAAATATTTCCACATAAGAAAAAATGTTTTCCTTTTAAGGATAAAATGATCTAATGGAGGAAGTGGGCAAAATAATTTTTAATCAAAGTATTATCATTGGGAAGAAATACTGTGTTCAGCATGAATGTAGAAACAAAGAAAACATAGGAGGAGGCCATTTGGCACTTCGAGCCAGCACCGCCATTTATTGTGATCATGGCTGATCATCCACAATCAGTAATCCGTGCCTGCCTTCTCCCCACATTCCTTGATTCCATGCCCCAAGAGCTCCATCTAACTCTCTTTTAAATTCATCCAGTGAATTGGCCTCCACTGCCCTCTGTGGCAGAATTCCACAAATTCACAACTCTCTGGGTGAAAAAGTTTCTTCTCTCCTCAGTTTTAAATGGCCTCCCCTTTATTCTTAGACTGTGGCCCCTGGTTCTGGACTCCCCCAACATTAGGAACATTTTTCCTGCATCTAGCTTGTCCAGTCCTTTTATAATTTTATACGTCTCTATAAGATCCCCTCTCATCCTTCTAAACTCCAGTGAACACAAGCCCAGTCTTTCCAATCTTTCCTCAAATACCAGTCATTGTTACCACTTGTTGCTTTAGCGCATATGGTATAGGTCTTGGTCAACAATACACATGTCTCACATCTTGCTGAAGTTGAATGTGTGCAGAATACCCCGTTATTCCCATGTAAATGTCAGCAAATATTTCTGCATGTTTGCTTATGACGTTTTCAAGACGTGATTTGGACAAATCGATGCTGAAAATGTTCTTCCAGTCTAACTTTATTCTACTCAGCCAATCCTTTCCAAGGAAGGTTGGTTTATTTCTGTAGCTGGCTATTATGATGTGCGGTGTTACTGACTGACCATTATGCTGAATTTTACAGTTCATTTGTCCGCATGTCTCCAAAACTTCGCCCGAGTAGGTTCTCAGCTTAACCTTACTCTCAGACAATGGTGTCTGTGGGAACTTTGTTTCGTACAGGTCTTTACACATGACCAAACAATCTGCTGCCATGTCAATACACATATCGATTAACTGTTCATTAATCAATAGTTTTGTTCGAAAGTTCTTGCCTTGGCAGGTTGTAGGCTTATCGATGTCGGTTGCATAAATGGTGTACAACCCAAGTTAATTTCCATCTGGGTTCATCTCCAAGTTGTGAACTCCTTTCTGGTGTTGTCGCTTGTTTCCCGCAGGTTGTTTGTTTCCTTCTTTAAGCTTGGCCCGACATGCTGAGACGATATGGCCTTTCTTCTGGTAGTTATAGCACTTGGCCGTTTTGAACGGACAAAATTGGGATGAGTGATTACCGTTGCAACGATAACAACTGGCTGAACTCGGCTCCCCACCAAACTTTGGTTTTGGTTTAGCGCCTTTTGGGTTGGCCATAGGCACTGCTTTGTGACTGTAAACGGCCACTGCAGTCTGTGGTGGACGAACCTCGCGAGCATTCTTTGATGCCATCTCCATTGTGGTAGCAATCTTGCATGCTTTCTCGAATGTAAGATCTGGAGTGTTCATGAGTTTGGCCTTAATTTGTTCATCCACAAGACCACAAACAAATCTGTCGCGTAGTGCGCGTTCGAGAAAGGTTCCAAAGTTACAGCAATTCACTTAAATCTTAGCAGTACAAAGGCTATACTAGCTTGAAGAACTCGACACGAAAAAAACCTCAGTCTCAAATCCTATGCAACCCATCCTCGTCGCCAATTTTGTTATATTCCCGAGGGCAGAATTAAGAACTAGATTCACACATTAGTTGCCGGTATCACATGTGTTTTTATTACCCAGCATTCCCTGCTTATATTGAATGCCAACTCATTAACATAAAACATGAATATGTATGAATATGTTACACAAGTGAATCTCTTTTGCACCCTCTCCAACTTAATGATTTAGATCTTGTTGTAAATTTAGATATCCATGTTCACTATTCACTATGCTGCCAATTTTGGAAACATGCATATTTACAGATAATTTTAACTACATTGCTATTCAAATCGTTAATGTAGATCACAATGTAGTCACTGAAAGTAAGCATACAGGTACAACAGGCAGTGAAGAAAGCTAATGGCATGTTGGCCTTCATAACGAGAGGAGCAAAGAGGTCCTTCTGCAGTTG
Organism: Rhinoraja longicauda; assembly: GCF_053455715.1. Taxonomy (NCBI): domain Eukaryota; kingdom Metazoa; phylum Chordata; class Chondrichthyes; order Rajiformes; family Arhynchobatidae; genus Rhinoraja; species Rhinoraja longicauda. Next base: position 45,947,425 of record NC_135955.1, on the reverse strand, counting down.
TACAGGACCCTGGTGAGACCACACCTGGAGTATTGTGTGCCGTTATGGTCTCCTAATTTGAGGAAGGACATTCTTGCTATTGAGGGAGTGCAGCATAGGTTCACAAGGTTAATTCCCGGGATGGCGGGACTGTCATATGATGAAAGAATGGAGCGACTGGACTTGTATTCACTGGGATTTAGAAGGATGAGAGGGGATCTTAAAAAAACATATAAAATTATTAAGGAATTGGACACGCTAGATGCAGGAAACATGTTCCCGATGTTGGTGGAGTCCACAACTAGGGGGGCACGGTTTAAGAATAAGGGGTAGGCCATTTAGAACTGAGATGAAGAAAAACTTTTTCACACAGAGAGTTGTGAATTTATGGAATTCTCTGCCTCAGAAGGCAGCGGAGGCCGATTCATTGGATGCATTCAAAAGTGAGTAAGATAGAGCTCAGGGCTAGCGGAATCAAGGGGTATGGGGAGAAGGCAGGAACGGGGTACTGATTGTGGATGATCAGCCATGATCACATTGAATGGCGGTGCCGGTTCAAAGGGCTGAATGGCCTACTCCTGCGCCTATTGTCTATGTATCTATGTATCTATGCACATACAACAGTGGACCCAGCACTGGCTCCTGTGCCAAATCACTGCTCACAAACCTCCAATCAGAAAAGCAACCCCCCCCCACAACTATCCTTTGACTCTTTCTCCCAAGTCAATTTTGAATCCAACTGGCTAGTTCACCTTCAGACAAGCCTATAACGCAGGACCTTGTCAAAGCACTTACAAAAGACTGCATAGACAATGTCCACTGCCCTGCCACGGTGGCGCAGCGGTAGAGCTGCTGCCTTACAGCGAATGCAGCGCCGGAGACTCAGGTTCGATCCTGACTACGGGCGCCGTCTGTATGGAGTTTGTACGTTCTCCCCGTGACCTGCGTGGGTTTTCTCCGAGATCTTCGTTTTCCTCCCACACTCCAAAGACGTACAGGTATGTAGGTTAATTGGCTGGGCAAATTGTAAAAATTGTCCCTCGTGTGTGTAGGATAATGTTAATGTGCGGGGATCGCTGGGCGGCGCGGACCCGGTGGGCCGAAGGGACTGTTTCTGCGCTGTATCTCTAAATCTAAATCTAAAAAATCAATCCTCTTGGTGACCTCTGCAAAAATCTCTTATCAATTTTGTGAGACATGGTTTTCCACATACAAAGCCATTGTGACTTTCCCTAATCTGTCTGTGCCTATTTAAATGCTGATAGATCCATTCCAAAGAATCCATCCAACAGTCTTCCCATGATTAATGTCAGTCGCATCAGCTTGTAGTTCTCTGGCTTGTCCTTGCTGTCCTTCTAAAATAAATCACCAATCTCCAGTCTCCCGGAACTTCACCTGTGACCAAATATGATGGAAAAATTGCTGTAAGGGCATCCACAATTTCCCACCTAGCTTCCCACAACATCCAAAGATGTACTGGGTCAGGCCCTGGGGACTTATCCACCTTAATGTCCTTTAAGCTGCCAATATCTATTATTTGGCAATTTGTATTTGATCTAAGACATTACAACTTTTATGCTTCAATTCCCGAGCTTCTGTGATCTTCTCCTCGGATAGTGTTAATGTATGCTGGGCAGCACGGACTTGGTGGGCCGAAAAGGCCTGTTTCCGGCTGTATATATATGATATGATATGATATGAAAAATGGTGAAGAGTATTCATTTGATATCGCCTCTTGTAATTCGACATGCTGATCTTTAAAGGGATCTATTCATATACCTGTGGAATCTTTTGGGCTTTTCCTTTACCAGCTCCACTTCATGCGTAGGAAGGAACTGCAGATGTTGGTTTAAACCGAAGATAGACACAAAATGCTGGAGTAACTCAGCGGGACAGGCAGCATCTCTGGAGAGAAGGAACGGGTGGCGTTTACCCTTTCCTTCTCCATTTCATGTTCTCTTTTTGTGCTCCTGATTGCTTTCTTAGGTGTGGTCCTACACTTATATTCGTGGAAAGATTCACTTAATCCCGAATGCCTAAATCTGATACATGCCTCCTTCTTTTTCCTGGCCAGAACTTCATCATCTCTTGTCAACTAGGATTCTCTAAACTTAATGGCCTTACCCTTCACCTTAACAGGAACATGCAGTCCTCCAGTTTTGCTATGTCACTTTTGAAAGCCTCCAACGAGACAGCCCTCCCCTTACCTGCAAGCAGACGCCCCTAATTGACCTCTGTAGGTTCACACCTCGTGCTCTGAAAAATCAACTTTGCCTCAATTTAGGACCTTGATTCATGACTCAGTCCTATCCTTCTCCGTAACTGGAGGTATATCAAATCTGCAATATCGGCAAAGGCAAGACATGGAAAACTGAATGTTGGAAATATGGGATATACAACCGGAAAGGTTGATTATCTGCAAAGGTTGAATTCAATACTGAATTCTGAAGGTTGCAATGTGCCAAGTCAGAAGAAGAATAGGTATTTTCCAGCTAAATGGAAGAGTATAAAAGGGCATTGACAGACAGGTCAGGATGAGAGTTAGATGGAGAATTAAAGTGACAAGCAACTGATAGTTCATGGTCACCCAATACGCTCCTTTCTGTGAACTACAGGCCCTTTTATCTTATCCCTTCTCATTATCCAGGAACGGAAAAACCTCTTCCAGGCCAATCGAATTACTTGCACTTCCAATTTAATGGACCAATGTATTGTTCACAATGTAGCATCCACCACATGAAAAACAAACTCAGATTGGGTACCTGCTTTACATAACACCGCTATTTAGTCTGGAACTTTTTTAAAGACAAAGTCTTTGTTGTTTTTTTGTCACTGATCATAGCATTCAGTTTAACCAGAGAAGGAAGTTGCCATTAGCTTGACAGGGCTGAAAGTATAAACAGTTGGCCACACAAAATGTATGAGTCTTGAAAAGAATTAGCTGCTGCTTATTGATTCTCCATTACATCTGATTTAACAATTAATGTTAACACTAGAATTATAAAAATAGATCGCTAGCACAGCGTAATTCACTGCATTGAGGTTTAAAATTTAATGAAGTGCAATCCTTACTGGCTGTCTTTCCTGCCTCTGATATTAGCTTTTGCACAAATTTTAAAACTGTCCACTATTGCATTTAGTTTATTGTCAGCTAAATCCCTTTCAAAGTGTTTTTTGTTGTTTTTTTTCTTGGCTGCACTAAAAAGAATTGGTCACTCATTGCTTGAAAAGTTTTACAACAAATTGTGTGATTAAATTCCTTGAACACTTTGCCCATTACTAATCCTCTTTTGCAAACATCCTTTTCAATAAAAATTGCTTCACACCATGGTGCCAGATTTATATTTCATTCCTGACAGGAAGAAGGGCAGATTAGGGTTTAAGGATTAAAACACTTACTCTTCATTGCATTTTTGCGTGGAATGTATCCTAGATACCATTTGCTCTGTTCAGTGACCCTCAGCCTTTTCATGTGCCTCTTTACACATTCATAAAATATTTTAAATTACCTTTAGGAATGTTTATAAATATCTTCTTCAGATGTAGACACAGTACAACAAATTCAAGATTTTTCCTTATGTTATGCACAATTTTGTTTATCTTCAACATCGACAATTATGTACCATTGTATGAAGCAAGGAACAAAAAGGCACAGAAGGCAATAAAATATAATGAGATCATTTTCTTGTTATGAGCTTTCATTTTACTGATCATGCACCACAGGATTAAATAGTTACCTATTTCCTCCATGAGGAAAGAAAGGAGAAAAATTAACTTTGGACGGCAAAGATTGTGTACTGTGGGAGAACATATTTTAAACAGTTAAGAAAAGAAAATTCTACTGGCAGGAATTTAGCTTTAATAATTATAAAAGAAACAATTTCTCGAGTCCTATTAGGTCATACAGCAAACTTGCAAATTATTTCCTTTTAAAAAACATAGGCACCTTCTTTCTTAAATGAAGTTAGGGAACAACTATGGCCTTGCTATTAAAGTTGGAGATGGAAGCTTAACCACATCGTAATTATTTCAATTTCCCAGTTTAAAGTATAATCCATAATTATTTCACCGGATATACAAAGGAATCAATATGAATGCACTAATTTTCTGCAAAAAAAAGCATCACTGGGCTTCATTATTTTACATGCTTTTCTCCCTAATTTGGTAATTTGGTTCATTTTTAATCCAGTCACCGGTGCAATTTCAATAACTGGGTTAAAAACTTTAAAAAAAATTCCATGGAGTCTGATAAGTTAAAAATAGGACACAGGAGAAATTAAACACAGAAAGGGGTTATTTGTAATTTTCAATATCTGCAGCATTACATAATGTTGTATAAAATCTGGCCATAATAAAAACTGATGTTCTCTATATTCAGATTCCTCGCCCACAAGAGATATACTGTACATACAAATTCATGGAGCAAAATTTCAAGACTTTGTAGAATTATAGCTACTGGTAGTCCAGTGAATAATGTTCTAAAACATGATAAGTAGAAAATCTTTTCAATGAGTTTCTACTGTGAATATTAAGTTGTTAGACTGACAATTTGATGCTAAGGTGCAGTCAGTTCATATGCTAATGAACTGTAAATAACTAATACTCATTTAAAAATATAGTTTCAAATTATATGGCAATGAATTGCTTTGTCTAAATGATTTTTTTTGATATGCCCAAAGCATTTATTTTAGATGTCTCAGTAAATGCTTCAGGATGTTTTGTTGCAAAAATGAAACTAACATGATCGTGAAATGTAATTCCTTCTAATGCATGTCTTTGCTTATGGTCTCACACATAATCACTGACATGCATTCACATATACAAATGAATGATGTCAGCAATGTCTATAAGTAGAATTTAGGAGTAAACAAATGACTTGAATTGATACTATTCCTCTACTTATGCTTGCCAAAGTATTTCATTCTGAATCAAAATGCTTTGGAAAACAGTGATGTGAAAGCAGAGAGAAATGATTATTTCTAACTTACTTCTAAGATTCTTCTCAAATAAAGGAAAAGTTGAGTTTTTGCAAGATGGTAACTTACTGAGGTGTTACAGAACATGGTGGGGGAAAATTTGACACCAATCTTTATTCAGGTTTACTGTTTTTTAGTTAGCATTTACACACATGCAGAATTACTAGAGTCAAATAGATTTTCTTTCAATACATTTGATGTTTCTGTTAGAACATGGAATATAGAACTGTACAGCACAAGAACAGGTTCTTCAACCCACAACATCTGTGCCTAACATAATGCTAAAACTTCCTCTTATCTGCCAGCAGATAATCCACATAACTCCATTCTCTGCATATCTAAATGCCTATCCGAAAGTTTCTTAAATTCCACTATTGTATCTGCCTCAACCACCACATCTGACAGCATGTTCCAGACACTCACCACCCTCTGTGCAAAAACCTGCACTGCACATCTCATTTAAAATTTGCCCCTCTCATGTTAAACTATGCTCTCCAGTATTTGATTTTTCCATCTGGGAAAATGATTTCTGAATGTCTACCCTATCTATGCCTCTCATAATTTTATATACTCCTATCAGGTCTCCCTGCAACCTCCGGCATTCCAGAGAAAACAATCCAAGTCTGTCCAACCTCTTCCTGTAGTTAATACTCCATAATCCAAGCAACATTCTGGTAAACCACCTCTGCCCCCTTCACATCATTCCTGTAATGGGCAACCAGAACTGCATGTATTATTCCAAATGTGGCCTACCCGAAGTCCGATAAAACTGCACCATGACTTCAGCAAAGTCCTATTAAATCCCATTATTTCTTCTGCCCATAACCATTTTTATATTTTTGATAATTAAATTGCTGTTGGCTGACTCCATTAAAAAAATGGCTCATTAAAATAAAATATTGCCGTGGATACTCAGTATTCTACATTTATTGGTAAGAATATACACATTTTGATTTATTTTCCCATCAATGTTAATTGGAAAACTTATCCAACAGTGCAACAACAGAAACACCTCAGATTTACTCGATAGTGAAACGTGTTCTTCAAAATTACATTTTGGCAAGTAATTTGAAAAGCATCTTTTTTTAAATTAAATTTTAACAAAACAAATACATGTATGAACTCATAGTACGCGATGGTACCTACATTATAAATTCGATTATACATTTAAATTCGATTATACCTGTATTGTTCTGTATTATCTCCCCACCCACAACCCCCCTCCCCCCACCCCCCAGTTAGAAAAAAAGAGGAAAAAGGAGAAGAAGAAAGATAAAGAAATAAAAAAATTAAAAAAAGGAAAGAAAGAAAGAAAGAAGAAAGAAGGGAACCTGGAGACAAGAAGGAAACACTTCCGGCTAATTTCTTATTAAATTCTTTTTAGGGGTATCAAAACAATCCTGAAATTAAATATTTCCAATTCTTAATCCTAGTTTTAAAGTGAATGGGTTCCAAAGTTTCAAAAAGAAATCATATTTATCTCTCAGATTATAAGTAGCTTTTTCTAATGGGATACAACTACGCATTTCTGCATACCATCTTGCAATTCTTATTTCATTATGATCTTTCCAAGTGACCGCCACACATTTTTTTGCTATTGCTATTGCTATTTTGAGAAATCTTTCCTGATATTTATCTAAAATTAATCTTGGTAATTTGAAAAGCATCTTTGTAACATAAATGTGTAGGAAGGAACTGCAGATGCTCGTTTAAACCGAAGATAGACACAAAATGCTTGAGTAACTCAGCGGGACAGGCAGCATCTCTGGAGAGATTCTTTCCCTCCAGAGATGCTGCCTATCCCCGCTGAGTTACTCCAGCATTTTGTGTTTATCTTTTGTAACATAAATGGTGTCTTGACTCAACAATGGACAATTGACTCTTCTTGCGTAATAATTCTGAGAATCATAGCTATTAACTGCAAACCACTAGGGTAAATAATGGCAAGTGTGATTTTTAAAGATATTTTCAAGCCCACGTCTGTTGAAAAGAGGATTTGTAAACTCACCACAAAAAAACACACGAATGCATGACTAACAGGGTGTGACAGGCAAGATTTTTTATCCATTGCAGGAAGCTGGAATCCTACTGCTACACCACTGTTTCATTGAGTCTTTATCACCTTGGAATTTTTATGGTTATTTTTATTTTATAACTTGCACATTTTTGTATAAGCTTGTTTGACCTCATGCCAGCATTCATGTTTAATTAAAGTCATAATTCAGTTTTAAGACAATTTATTGTTTCTTCAGTTTTTATTGTTATTAGTGGGGAATGCTAGTTCATGCCAAAGTGAAACCGGAGTTTTCAACTAAAAGAAAGATGTCTTGGGAGCTTTGCATCTTGACAGAGTTGGTTCAAAGGATTTTAAATGGTCAATTCTGTCTGTACTGAAATGAACTATTAACTGAACACTTCAGAAGTTATCCAGTGTTTCTAATCCACACACGATGTATTGATGTTGTCAGGTGGCATAAATAGATTTTTAGATGACATTGAAACCATTAATTAACAAAAAAGAGCATATTTTAATATGGCCAATGTACAATGCGTCAGTGCCTGAATACAAAGCAACTTTCACAATTATATGCATATTGAGAGCATCCTAGAAAAGTGAATATTTAAGTGAAATTCCCTATTTCAAATTTCTAAAGGAAAGTGGATATGTGTGGAGTTTTTGATCCTGGTTCTTATAATGCAGGATGTGACCATTTACATTTGCTCCAGTTTGCATTCTTCCACATAATGCATGTGCCCAACCAGTGCATGTTAAGTTATTGGACCAACCAGACATGTGTTGAGAACTGTAGAAACAAGGAACTGCAAATGCTAGTTTACCAAGGAAGGACACAAAATGCTGGAGTAACTCAGGCGGGTCATCCCGAGAGAACACAAATAGCTTCAGGATGCGACCCTTCTTCAGACTGATTGCAGGAATGGGACGAAAGAAAGCTCAAAGGTCAAACAGGGGCAGGACAAAGCATGACAGTTTTTTTCTTTTCAGTTTTTATAGAATTTATTTAGGATTTATGTATTATTTATTTACATTTTTTATGTGTTTTGTCAGGGTCTATGTGCCTGTGATGCTGCTGTAGGCAAGATTTTCATTGTACCTGTACCTCACCATACTTGTGCATATGATAATTAAATTCAACTTGAATTTAACTATACCCTTGGAGCCAACTATAGCCATGACGTCCCATTAAAATGTCAGTAAAATATATTTTTTCCTATTTGTGATTTTCTTCTCATCTGATTTATGCTAGATTTAGAATTCATGTGCAATAACGGCCATCCAGTTCTTTAACATTTGTTTGATAATAGGAAGGCTATTTGGATATGGATTGGGAGAAATGAATTATAACTCACATCTACATTCCACCAAATGTCACTGGATCTGGAACAATCAGTGGAAATCTGACTGATTTATAAGCCCTCCCAGCTCAGAAATGCTATATCAACCACAACGTTCCTTGATTTACAAATGCTTTTCAATAAATGTTTGCACTCGTGCCTTTGACCCTTTATAATTTGCATCCTTAATTTAAGAAGCTTTTATTGCTACAGCACAAAATGCACCTAAATATGGAATCTTGAGCAGAAACTGAATACTGGAGGAACTCAGTGAGTCTGGCAGCATCTGTGGAGAGAAATGGACAGACAATGTTTTGTGTTGGGACCCTTCTTTAGACTGATAAGAAAACTGATAAAGGAGGTAGGGGTGGGACAAAACCTGGCAATCATCGGTGAATTACTTTGATAGCGATCTTCTTGCACCAATGTTTCTGTTGAGACAGATGTTTTGGGGAGATAATAACAAGATGCTCTTGGACGATATTTGTTCCTCTTAGGGTAATATAACACATGCAACAACTAATGGCGTATGGAGGAAATTATGGCTAGATTATGCAATTCCTATGGATTTACAAACGTAAAATCTCCAACACCCATCAGCTCTTTAAACCTTGTTTACAAGCCCCTGGTGAGTCAGAGGAAAGTCCATTGTCACCACATTGTAAACTATATCTAGTTGAGATTCCCCAGCACCACCACATCAGCATCCAAACAATGGTGACTATTCTGCCTCTCACTACCATCTTGACCAAGCACAGCCACCACTATCACTTACATACAAAATAGGGGCAGGAGCAGGTCATTTGGTTTTTTGTGTAACCTTTCACTTCCTAGCTTTTCAGAATCTGCCTTAAAAAATATTTTTCAAGGTGCAAGCCTAAAAAAATATTTTGCTTCCACTAGCCTTTGACAAAGAAAGGTGCAAAAGTGAGAGAAAATGCCTCATCTCTACCTTAAATGGGTGATCTCTTAATTTGAGACAGTGCTCCCTACTTCCAGAGATTCTCTCACAAAGATACACCCTTTCCACATGCACCCTGCAAGACTCATCATGAACGTCTTTAAATTGTTGAGTATTCTGACAGGGTACATTTGGATATATTTATCATCTTAATTTTAGAGTTAATTGTTAATTAAATAATATTTAGTTATCTCATACAATAAGTACTTAGGTCCTTCTGACTGAGATTCTGAGTTCTAGATCACAAAGTTTTCCCACTACTTGTGAAGTATCTGTACATTTACACTACATGTAATGCTACGGTGGTCATGGGAGACCACTGTAAAAAGTGGTCTGATGAGCACTTTAATCGCCAAGGCATAGAAGGCCAGAGGCCTAGTGCTGATAAATGGGATTAGCATAGGTGGTTACTTGATGATCAGTATTATCATGGTGGGTGGAAGGACCTGTTTCTGTACTGTATGACTGCAATGTTATTCATCAAAGTAACTCTTTCATAAATCATGGAATTCATAAACTATGAATAAGTATGTCATTTCTCCACAGCCTCAGCACAAATCATTTGCACTTGCATGGGTCAATGATAGAACTCGGTCTGTTTGATTTAATCCCATATTAAGAAGTGAAATTACCAACCAATTTGTGCATGGTATACTATTCAATCTCGCACATTCTAAAAATTAGCTTTCTTTCAATTTGAAACACCTCTGAAGGAATTTAGATTTAAAAATTCTTCATGATATTACAGCAATAAAAATAAATTACTATTTTGCTTAAATAATCACAGGTAAAAAATCCACAGGCATTTCTTTTGTCCTTTACTTGTTTTGAAGGATTGGAAATCTGGAATGAATTATCTTTCTTGCACTAAATTCTTTCTCTGACCAGCATTTTTTAAATAAGGTTATATACTAATTTAAGTAATAAAATAAGCTTACTGGAATCTATGTGGAATTTCTTCTTCCCTTATTACAGAAAGTTCAGACTGAGGGTTTGCAATTAGTGTCTAAAATAAGAACTTGATTTCAACTATAACAAGAGAATCAGCATACATTTTATTTTACCATGTCAACATCATTCTCTTTTTCGAACCCCACTGATTAACTCACCTTCTTTCTAGCCTGCTGCTCTTTTGTAGAATGTGCCTTCACGTGCTTTCTGAGGGAGCTTGGGTCAGTATACCGTTTTGTACAGCCAGGGATTTGACATGCATATGGTTTCTAAAGCAAAAGAAAAAACAGCAACAGCTTTAGTACTGTGAACATTAGTTTGAAGTGGAGATTCTTCATAAGAGCTGACCAGGAGCATTCTCCTGTACTGTACTCTGGTCTGATCTCAGACTAATCAACTTTACCTGCCAGACATACATTGGAGTGAGACATGCAAGATCTCAAGTCGAGGTCAAAGATCATTGACAGACAACCTATTTTCCAATTGTGCATAATATAACAATGTACCTCGTGTGGCTGCATGCAAACCATTGATCAGAATAAAATGACTACCAAACTAAATGCGTCATTAAGAATTCACTAAATCCTGTTCTTTTGTAACTTTACCATCTTTGTGACTTTTATTTTTCAATGAAAAACTTGCAGCTGACTTCTGTAATTATTGTAATTATATACTTACAATTATTTCAGCCCATGAGACTGCAGCATAGTCAGAAACGATTAGCAACAGAAAGCATTTAGGGTCTCAGTTCAAGAAACAGCAGAAAGGTCCATGTATAGTATCAGATCATTATGAGAAAAATTAAATCTGCTAAGAAAGAGAGAAAACAAAGGCAGAGGTAAGGAATTAGTTCTGGTGCATATTGAAGGTTCAGAATGTGATGATTTTTCTTCCAAACAATTTTGTTTAACTCATCGAACAACTACAGTTATCAAATGGTACAAATACAATTTAAGGAGTAACTCTGGGCAAGAGGTGCCCAAGGAGAATACTCTAAATTAGATCAATTGCATTTATTTATTAAGGGTAGAGATATTTAAGGCCAACACAGTGTAGGAGCCTTTCGATTATATCTTCCTATCATTCTATTCCTTCAGAACTGTGATATTTCATAGGATTATGGACTTGTATAACATAGAATGGGCCTTTTGGCCCGTCATGCTGACCTTTTTGTCCGTTTACGTTAATCTCATTTTTCTGGACTAAGCCTTTTCAAGTCTATACTCTAATCGATATTGTATCTGCTTACTCTACTTTTAAACAGTACATTCTGATTCATAACAAATTGCTGCATGCACCCATGGTTGTTTTATGAATGTTACAAATATGTCTTCTCGATTTACTTCTCTGCTGGTGGAACCAGTTTCTCCTTATTCACAATACCCACATTTTCTGTATTTTTCAACACCACCATTAAGTCTCCCTTTAAGCATACCCACTTTGCGAGCTATTCTAACTTTTCTAGCATTTCCACATGATACATTCATTATAATTTAAATAATTCTATTGAATGTTCTCTTCACCCTCTCCAAGGACTTAACATATCCCCACAAGAATGATGATTCTCCACCTATTCATAATATTGTGCTGAACTCCCTTAATTTTTGGATAATTAGGAAAGCATTTAAAGAAAGACCTGAAAACTTCTGTTCTTGTTTGAACAATGCAGATTATGAAAGAACTGCTTGGACAGAATAGTAGATTTTAAAAAAAATGCCTGATAGTTTTGTTATCAGGGATCCCACACACAAAATTAAATGGAAGATATTTGTAAAGGTGTTAAATGGAAATTTCTTTCCAGAGAGAATTCTGAAGCTGAGGAATTCAATTTTAGAGTTGGTAGTTGATGTAGAATCCACATCGGTTTTCAAGATTGGATTGGACAGAAAGACGAAGCAAAAGGATATGATTAGACTATTAGATAAAATGGAATGGTTGCGCTGAAAGGGCTGTTTTGATTTTTACCGACATACAATTAATTCCACTGGCACCCAGCAGCAACTGCACAGTAGAGCTCCCTTTTTGTTCTTTGGAGCTTCTAGAATTATCTCACACATATCCCCCAATGGAGCCAACAAGTCAAAAATCACCAGATTTTATGTTGATCTGCACAAAACTTTACACAAAGGAGATGAAAATGGTTCGAGTAGGTTCTAAACATACACCTGATTGACAAGGGTAAGGCCAGAAGCCATAAACTACCTCTTATATTCCTGTGTCTTAATTATTACTAAAACCAGAAATGCTAACATTAACAAAGAGACTAAGATTTGTATTGGATATTATGCAATCAGATCTGAATTTTTTTCAACAGAAATTTCCATAATGCTGAAGGAGTATCTCAAATTAAAAATAATTCTACATCTTCGAAAAGGATCATGGCCATTAGATTTTATGCTAACACAGAATTACATAATAGTTACATAGGAGTTCATTTGGCCATTCAAGCTCGACTGGCTCTATGTAAGAGCAATGACCCTAGATTTTTTTTAATTTGAACACAACAATTGAATCTGTTTTTTAGAAGAAAATAATTGAATCTGCTTCCTCTGTTGTCCCAGAGAGGAACCATTTACTGAGGGAAATGATTTTGCCTCCTTATCAGGTTTGGTTCTTTTGATGATCATTTTCTTTCTTGGTCCCCATGATCTTAAGTCCTCCAGCCATGGGAACCGTTACTCCCTACTTACTCTATCTATGCGCTTCATGTTTTTAAATGCTTCCATCAGATCTTCTGTACTACCTCTTCTGTACTACGGAGGATTGCAAGAGCTTCTGCAAACTGCCCACATTCCCAAAATGCTTCAACCCTGAAATCTCTTCAGCACCTCTCCATACCATCCAGAACTGAACAGAATATTCCATTTGTGACTGAGACCAATTTTATAATGAAGTATAATCAGGATTTCCTCATTCTTATACTCTGTGACTCTGTTTGTAACCCCTTAGTATTTTTTGCCTGGTATATTTTGCTGATTTCAATACACTATTTTATAGACAATAGACAATAGACAATAGGTGCAGGAGGAGGCCATTCGGCCCTTCGAGCCAGCACCGCCATTGAATGTGATGATGGCTGATCATTCTCAATCAGTACCCCGTTCCTGCCTTCTCCCCATACCCCCTGACTCCGCTATCCTTGAGAGCTCTATCTAACTCTCTCTTGAATGCATTCAGAGAATTGGCCTCCACTGCCTTCTGAGGCAGAGAATTCCACAGATTCACAACTCTCTGACTGAAAAAGGTTTTCCTCATCTCAGTTCTAAATGGCCTACCCCTTATTCTTAAACTGTGGCCCCCTGTTCTGGACTCCCCCAACATTGGGAACGTGTTTCCTGCCTCTAACGTGTCCAACCCCTTAATAATCTTATACGTTTCGATAAGATCTCCTCTCATCCTTCTAAATTCCAGTGTATACAAGCCTAGTCGCTCCAGTCTTTCAACATATGATAGTCCCGCCATTCCGGGAATTAACCTAGTAAACCTACGCTGCACGCCCTCAATAGCAAGAATATCCTTCCTCAAATTTGGAGACCAAAACTGCACAGGTGCGGTCTCACTAGGGCCCTGTACAACTGCAGAAGGACCTCTTTGCTCCTATACTCAACTCCTCTTGTTATGAAGGCCAACATTCCATTGGCTTTCTTCACTGCCTGCTGTACCTGCATGCTTCCTTTCAGTGACTGATGCACTAGGACACCCAGATCTCGTTGTACGTCCCCTGTTCCTAACTTGACACCATTCAGATAATACTCTGCCTTCCTATTCTTACCACCAAAGTGGATAACCTCACACTTATCCACATTAAACTGCATCTGCCATGCAACCGCCCACTCACACAACCTGTCCGTCACCCTACAACCTCATAGCATCTTCCTCACAGTTCACACTATTTTAACATGTGTATTAACACCTTTATTTCAAAAGAGTGGGTGACAAAAATTTCCAATGATCCAAAAATACAAAGCTGTGATGCACAAAATGAATTAAGTAATTGGATTCTTTCACTAACAAAGAATAAACATGATAAATCAATACATGCTTTAACTGCATTCAACCCATGAGAAAAGTCAAAAGTAAACAAGTAAATAATATTTATTTGAATAAGTTCAGATCCTCATAACAGCAGATTATTAGCAATTTTTTTTTACTGCAAATAATGCTAAAATATTCAAATTACTATCATTTATCATAAATTTAATTCCTGTAATATTTAAAAATCATTAAAAACAATGAAATTATGTTATATCTATGTGATTTCTTGGTCTATAAGTAACAAAAATTATAATAAATCTAACAATTTTCAGGGCCTAGCTTGTGTCAGTACTGCTGCATTTTACATTGCAGAATTGTGATTATGAAAGGCTGGTGATTAAATAAATTAAAAAGCAGAAGTGGGTTGATGTAATTATTTTTGAACTAAATTATTGCTACTGAGAATATAGTATCGATTGACTTATTTCTTAACCAAGAGATTCTTACCGTGTCTAGATGTGTTCTCTGGTGCTTGGCACGGTCACTTGAGTTGCTAAAGGCTTTCTGACAGCCTGGATGTTGACATAGGTAAGGCTTTTCCCCTGTATGACTTCGTAGGTGAATCTTGAGATTTTCAAGTCTTGAAAATGCCTTATTACAGCCTTCAAACTATAGAGGAAGATTTGAGAAATTGTTGTTAGAAAAAAGAACACCACGATACATATTTCCATTAGCAAATGTAAGAGATCAATCTAATAAAATGAACGTAGTTTTCCTTCAAATGTTAAATGATCCTTCACCTATTTCCTAAATATTCATGGATGCTGTTTGTATTCAAGGTTTGACCCCATTCAGTTCAAATGGTGGATGATAGTTTTGCATGTTCACCACAAGCAAGCTAAAATGTATTTCTTTAAATTTAAAAAAAAGTATCATTCCGAATTCATGTAAGATTTCCTTAAAACCTCTTGCATTCCCTACAACAAATGGGTTTGTTTTAATCGTATTTGAATGACAATTTGAGATGGCTTACAAAATACTGGACTCACAAATGCTTTGCAAGACACATTGACGACGTTTAATTACTTTTGAAGTTTTAAGCCTGTTTACTTTCAATAAATGCAATTAATTGAGACACGAATCCTAATAAGCTTTGTTGGTTGTGCTGTGCAATCAGAGATGCTAAACTGCATTCACAGGGATTGATGCGCATATTTTGTTGGGAGAAGCTTCATGTAATTACACTCGCAATTTCATTGAAAATTACCCAGCAAATTCAGGGGATTGAAGAATGCCCGCACGATGCAACTCTCCAGAGTGTGCATTTATGCAATTCAATTTTCTTTACTCAAATGGATCGCAATTTTAATGCCTCTGTTTCTTTTTAAGCTTAATTTGCATGATAAATCTGCATTACTAAATTTGTAGCAGAAAGTCAATTTTTTGTAATTAATACCTTAAATACCATTTTAATTACGTATTTGTTGATAGAGCAATGCCAATCAATCTATTTGGTAGAGAAAAGGAATAGCTGAAATGGGATTCCTTCAGAGAATGAATTATTCTTTGTGACATTTTTGCAAAATTCAAAATTCAACGTACTTCCTTAATTCTATTTTATCTCATTGCTATGCATTGCTACGCAGATATCAGTTTGCACTTCCAGCAGCTTGTGATATAAACTTTGAAGATTGCCTATGAGGAAGTCATCAAATCTAGTTGTACAGGGAAGAACAGAGACCCAGTACTAGAGTTTAGAAGGATGACAATGTTGAACAATGAGCTGTAGTCGATGAACAACAGCCTGATCTATATGTTCCTGTTGCCCAATTGGTCCAGCGCAGAGTAGAGGGCCAGTAAGATCGCATCCGCTGTCGATCTTCTGTTTTGTTAGATTAATTGAAGTGGGATCAGATTATTATTAGGGCAGGAATTGATTTGCATCATAACCAATTTCTTGAAGCACTTCATCACAACAGATAGGCAATCTTCAAAGTTTATATCACAAGCTGCTGGAAGTGCAAACTGATATCTGCGTAGCAATGCATAGCAATGAGATAAAATAGAATTAAGGAAGTACGTTAAGGTAGTCTTTGAGGTACCAAAGACCTTGCTTGTCCTTGGCATCAGTATTACGGATTTACTTTTAAAGCAAGTGGAGACCTTGGACTATAGCAGTGGGAGGTTGAAGAAGTTTGTGAAAACTCCAGTCACTTTTTCGGTGCAAGGAGTTATTTTCTAAACCTTTCCTGTGCTACATTCCTGATCATTAGCCAGTATTCATCGAAGTAGAGGACAATTCTTCCTCCACAGCATGGAGTAGAAGTTAGGTAGACATTCCTGATATGTTTTTAAGGACATCCTGCTAATCATTCTAGATTGAAATTGTTTGGCAAAGGGCTTGAGTACTCGGTGAGGTTATGGTAGGGAAATAAGGATAAAGGGAGGGGAAAAAAAATCATTTATTCCTTGTTTATATTTCCCAAAAGATATGTTGTAATCTTGGTGAAATTATATTATTATGCAAGGTATAAACAGAGTATAAATCTTGAGTAAACACCTTTCAAAGGACTACTTTTATGATGTTTGTGGCTTGGGAGTAGGGAATGGCCAATTAGAAAAAATGAACATTCATTTAATGCAGCACCTTTGCTAACCCCAGTGTGTCCCAAAACATTTCACAGCCAGTGAAATACGTTTGTAGTTTCACCATCCCTGTAATAGGAAAACACAACAGCCAAATTGTTCACAGCAAGGTTCCTCATAGACTAATGAAACTAAGACCCAGGTAATTCGTTTTTAGCGAATCTGGCTAGGGGGGGATGAATGTTTCTCAAAATCCTTCTGCTCTTTTTCAAACAGTGCCTTGGCAAGTTTTATGTCAGTCTTAAGATGGCAGATGGGGGTCTCCGCTTAACACTTCATCAGGAAGGCAGCAGCTCCAATCGTGCAGCAATACCTCAGTTCCACACTGGAGGGTCAGGCTGGATTATATATTTAAATTTAAGTAGAGGTTAAACCCATAACTTTTGGAGTGATGCTACACTGCTAGCTGAAACTAAATATTTAACTGAAAATATTTTTGAGAATCTCTTTCTTGGAGAAGGAACTCTGACATGTTAGTTTCATGTGAACTTTGTCAATTAATATAGAATATGAATTATCTTGTGTTTTAAAAGAGATGGATATTCCATCAGGCAACTGATGCAGAGTGGGGTTAATTCCACTTCCAGTCAACAATCACATGTGAAACCATTTCACTTTATTAATATGCTCCGTTACTGGCCTTGTCTTATGAACGCACATCGTCTAAAGTTTAACAACAATGATATTCTTCAGATCAGATTTCAGCATTGTCTCAGATGTCCGGCAAACCAAAAACATAAAGGATGTCAACCAGACATCTATTTTATGCCATTTGATTTTAATTAAAAACCGAAAGTACAAAGTCAAGTAATTCCATCATTCAAAGTCCCTTTCAACCCTATTATATGTCATAGGTCGAGAAATGCTGTCTGTAACTTGACAGGGAACTCTACACCTGAAACTGTATAAAAGCCTCATGCGACTTGACTTCTTATCTGAATGAAACTGGAATCATGAAATGTTTTGCAGTCCTACTTAGTTAAACACTTGCAAAGCTATAGAAATCAGTTGCTGTTTCAAAGCAAGTTTCAGCTGCTGATTCCACCAAGCTGAATGATTGTAAGTTCAGTTGCTGTCTTCATAATTCTCTTCAATGCAAAATCTCAGGTAAATCATTCGGTCACACAACACGTTTGTAATAATGTTACCACGCTGCCTGTGATATTCAGAAGTTCAAAGCAGAAACAACATATATATGCATATATATTGTTGACACAGGTCTCATTCATATATATATGATCTACTTTCACAGATTTCTGCTGTTAATCTAAGATGTTTTTCTTGCCTGTTTAATAACTTTGTTGAATGAAAAAGTATGACGATTTAACTAAAACTGTAGGTTAACAACATGTGAAGCCAAAAATAAATGTAGTGTCCAAAATAATGTCCTCAGTAATATATAACAATAACGCCAACAAATTCATATTTGGGTTCAAGTGTGCTATGTCAAGTTGAACTTTCATGCACATAATTTGTTCAACGTTAGTTACCACAACATTTCCAACTTCCTTTCCATTTTCTCCACCTCTCAGGAAAGATAAAACACCAACACTTCAACAAACTCACAACTAATTAGTAATCCAGAATTGATGATAGTTCATTGTGATGGCTGTTTTATTTTGAAAAGTGGAGACTGATGATGGATAAATGTTTTTATTTTGAAGTGAATAAAATAAATCAGATTGTTGGAGAGGAAACAGTATTTACCTTCAAAATTCCCATCATATTTGACTGCTATAATGAACCTTAAGATTAGAGAAAAACTGTCAAACAAATACATTCATGGATCAAATTTAACAAATGCATAGATACATTATGTAGCAATTTCACTCCACATTGCTTAATTACTTATTTATTGGTTAACGGAAATAAATAAATACATTGTGAAGAGGAAGATTTTAGAGATTTTTAGAAATGAACAAACAGATCCCATCAGAGACCAGAAAAGGATAGACCAAGTAATCACAGGCCAATCAGTCTGACATCAGTGCTGGGCAAATGCAAATAAAAAGACTGAAGATGCTGGGTCTCAAATAAGAAAACAAAAGAATAGGAATGAGGTGTATAAAATTATTGAAAATGAAAAGGATAAAGAGAAATAACCTATTTCTAAGAGCAGAAAAGTCAGTAATTAAGTGGCACACACAAAATGCTGGAGTAACGCAGCGGGACAGGCAGCATCTCTGGAGAGAACGAATGGGTGGCATTTTTGGGTCGAGACCCTTCTTCAGTCTGAAGAAGGGTCTCGACCAGAAATGTCACCCATTCCTTCCCTCCAGAGATGCTGCCTGTCCCATTGAGTTACTCAAGCATTTTGTGTCTACCTTCGATTTAAACCAGCATCTGCAGTTCTTTCCTTCACAAATTAAGTAGCACAAATTTGAATTAATTGAAAGAGGGAATGAGAGAAAAAATATTTTGCATGGACAATAGACAATAGGTGCAGGAGGAGGCCATTCGGCCCTTCGAGCCAGCACCACCATTCAATGTGATCATGGCTGATCATTCTCAGTACCCCGTTCCTGCCTTCTCCCCATACCCCCTGACTCCGCTATCCTTAAGCTCTCTATCTAGCTCTCTCTTGAAAGCATTCAGAGAAATGGCCTCCACTGTTATCCGAGGCAGTGAATTCCACAGATTTACAACTCTCTGACTGAAAAGGTTTTTCTTCATCTCAGTTCTAAATGGCCTACCCCATTCCTAAACTGTGGCCCCTTGTTCTGGACTCCCCCAACATTGGGAACATGTTTCCTGCCTCTAACGTGTCCAACCCCTTAATAATCTTATATGTTTCGATAAAATCCCCTCTCATCCTTCTAAATTCCAGTGTATACAAGCCTAGTCGCTCCAGTCTTTCAACATATGACAGTCCCACCATTCCGGGAATTAACCTAGTAAACCTACGCTGCATGCCCTCAATAGCAAGAATATCCTTCCTCAAATTTGGAGATCAAAACAGCATACAGTACTCCAGGTGCGGTCTCACTAGGGCCCTATACAACTGCAGAAGGACCTCTTTGCTCCTATACTCAACTCCTCTTGTTATGAAGGCCAACATTCCATTGGCTTTCTTCACTGCCTGCTGTACGTGCATGCTTCCTTTCAGTGACTGATGCACTAGGACACCCAGATCTTGTTGTACGTCCTCTTTTCCTAACTTGACACCATTCAGAAAATAATCTGCCTTCTTATTCTTACCACCAAAGTGGATAACCTCACACTTATCCACATTAAACTGCATCTGCCATGCATCCGCCCACTCACACAACCTGTCCAAGTCACCCTGCAACCTCATAGCATCTTCCTCACAGCTCACACTCCCACCCAGCTTTGTATCGTCTGCAAATTTGTTAATGGTACTTTTAATTCCTTCATCCGAGTGCTGGTGTCCTGAAAGGATGCAGAAGCAAAAACTCTCACCATGTTAAACAGTACTCAGATGAACACTGGAGGTGCTATTACTTGCAGGCCCAAGTTGGCCGAACCTAAAGTCAATTTTTGGTTGGCATGGACACAAAGCTGCAAATGCGTTCCTTCTGTGCCGTAAATTTGAATGATTCTCTGACAGAATCCTTGATGTTTTAAAGTGAATGATTTGCATATAATATTTGAACCTATAATATATTTAATAATATTAAAATAACCTATAATATTTGAGCATATAATATATAATATTTAATTTGACTTTCCCTTCCCTGCTATTTCAGTGAAAACATTAGTCAGTTTCAATCAAATTTCATACTTTTCATACTTTTCATTTAAATTTCACACTTCTCTATGTTAGATACAGCCACAGCCAGACATAAAAACAGCTTTTTTCCACGAGTGATAGTTCTACTCAATAATCAAAGTCTGTAGTCTCTTTTTTGCTCTGGTTTATTTTCACCCACATGTTTAGAACGTAATGTTGTATCCTTATTGTTTTGATGTGGTTATAGATGAATCGTTATGGTTTATGGTTTATTCTTAAGAGTTAACTGTATGTTTGTGTTGTCATTTGTGAGCGGAGCACCAAGGCACATTCCTTGTATATGCATACTTGGCCAATAAACTTATTCATTCATTCATTCATTCATTCATTAGATCCCAAAATATGGTTTCAAGTACAGCATGTTACAACATAATTCACATTTCTGCCTGTCAGCAATCATCATTGCATCATTACACAATGCTTACATGTCATATAACTTGATGACAGATAGATTTTAAAAAATTCTCTTTAATCTTCTGTTTAGACAAAACAATCAAAATGAAAAAAACCCACAGATAATGGGAGGAATTCCCTTTTTTATTTCCTTCTCTACAACAGTCAATTCCCACCCAAAACCAGAACTCATCCAAAGCCCACCATCATTCTGATGGTTACTAGTTTCCTTGTCCCACCATCCGTGGTCATCCGATCCTTTAACACTTCCACCTCCAGCACGGCACAAAATAATTCGGCTCTGTCCGACTATCACTCATCCACCACTTCCACCCCTTCACCAGCACCTGAACTAGTTCTCACATGGTCATTCACTTTCTCCAAAGAGATTACCAAGGCCTTAGCTACATCTGTCTATTCAACATAGTAGAGAATTCTTATTCAGATCTTTTTCCCTGCCTCTTTTACTCTATTATCTTGGTGACTGTATTAGTGCTATTTCTGCACTTACCCAGAACTGAAACAGCTCAGCAGCATGCCTTCCAAAAATCCCATAATCCAACACCCAACTGGTTTCTTTTCTTCATTGAATTAAGCATCTACGTTTCTGGGGATAGGTCATCACGTGATAATGCCTGACTTCCTCAAATGCTTCAACTACATTTCCTCATCAAATCTCATTTGGATTTCCCAGTTTTTACATTTGTGTCATACCCATTCTGCCTGTACCATCTTTGGGACAAGTACTTTCCACATGTCTTCTTATTCCTCCCTACATCTTCACTGCGGTTGACAAACCTGATGTGGTTGCACCATTTTCCTCACTTAGGTTCTCACCCTTTCCCACTCCCACTTCCAGATTCTCTTCATCACCTTATACTAATTAAATTATTTCCTGACAATTCTGACAATCATCCTCCCTCCTCTCTTCTGAAAAATTAACATGCCCTTCACACTACTGGGTCTGCTCTACACTCAAGTCAAAGAGATGCAACATCAACCTTTTAAGGTCATAAGGAATTGGACTAGAATTAGTCCATTCGGCCCATAAAGTCTACTCCGCCACTCAATCATGGCTGATCTATCTCTCCCTCCTGACCCCATTCTCCTGCATTTCTTCCCATACCTTCTGACACCTGTGCTAATCAATAATCTATCTATCTCTACCTTAAAAATATCCACTGGCTTGGCCTCCACAGCCTTCTGTGGCAAATAATTCCACAGATTCACCACCTTCTGACGAAAGGCATTTCTCCTCATCTCCTTCCTAAAAGAGCGCCCTTTAATTCTGAGGCTATGATCTCTAGTCCTAGACTCTCCCACTAGTGGAAACATCCTCTCCACATCCACTCTATCCAAGCCTTTCACTGTTCTGTATATTTCAATGAGGTCCCCCATCATTCTTTTAAACTCCAGCCTTATTTCTTATAAGGCTCTGCCTTCTTACTGCCTTATTTCTCAACATCAGGGACCTTAAACAATTTTTCTTGGAGACGCAAGGATTTATTTATATATATTTCAAGTTTGGTTATTATATCTGTGCCTTCTGGGGCAGTTTCAACTACAATGGGAAAAGAAAAATGTGAAATGTGACTGTTTTTCCCAACCATGCATGTCCCCAAGACATGATCGCTTGTCACTTCAATTCTCCGAATTGCTCACATTTCGAGTTCTCATTCTTAATCTCCCACATTGTTCCACCAAGCTCAATGCAAAACTGATAAATAGCAACTCATCTTTTCATGGGTACTTTAGAGCCTTTTGGACTCAACAACATTCTAATAGAAGAGTGGCTGACTGGCAGAAGGCAAAGAGTGGCCTATTCATGTTGGCTGCTGGTAACTAGTGGTGTTCCGCAGGGTCACTATTGGGTTGGGTCTGCTACTGTTGGGTACTGTCCCCCAGTGATGGATCCATTAATTTTCATGTTATATGTTAATAATCTGGATGAGGGAATTGATGGCTTTGTGGCCAACTTTGCGGATGATCCAAAGATAGCTGGAGGGCAGGTAGCAATTGAGGAAGCACGAAGGCTGCAGAAGGACTTGGACAGGTTGGGAAAGTGGGTAAAGAAATAGCAAATGGAAAGCAGCGTAGCAAAGTGTGTGCTCATGCAGTTTGGTAGAAGGAATGAAGGCATAGACTGCTTTCTAAATGGAGAGAGGATTCAGAAATCAGAGGTGCAAAGGGACTTGGGATTGCTGGTGCAGGCTTCTCATATGGTTAATTTGCAGGTTGAATTAATGGTTAGGAAGGCAAATATACAATGCTGGCATTCATTTTTAGGGGACTAGAATATAAAAGCAAAGATGTGATGCTGAGGCTTTATCAGGCGACGGTGAGGCTACTTTTGGAATATTGTAGCAGTTCTGGGCCCCATATCTGAGGAAGGATGTATTGGCATTGGAGAGGGTCCAGAGGAAATATCTGAGAATGATCCCTGGGATGATTGGGTTAACGTATGAGGAGCATTTGAAGGCTCTGGGCCTATATCCACTGGTGTTTAGAAAAATGAGGAGGGGATCTCATTGAAACCTACTGGACAATGAAAGGACTAGATAAAGTGGACATGGAAAGGATGTTTTCTGTAATGAGAGAGTCTCAAACCAGAAGGCACAGCCTCAGAAAAAAGAATGTACCTTAAAAATGGAGATGAGGAGAAACTTATTTAGCTAGAGTGTGGCGAATCTATGAAACTCATTACCACAGACAGTTGTGGAGGACAAGACATTGGGTATTTTTAAGACAGAGATTGATTGGTTCTTGATTTGTAAGGGTATCAAAGGCTACAGGAAGAAGGTAGGAGAATGGGGTTGGGAGAGAAAAATAGATCAGCCGTGATTGAATGACAGAGTAGACTTGATGGGCTGAATGTCCTAATTCTGCTCCTATGTCTTATAGTTTTATGGAAAAGTTCCAGAAAATGTTTACAGCCCATTTTTTTCCATAAACCAGTTGTGGGTAACAATTCTGATTTCTCGTTTACATATCCTCTTGGCTCCTCTGTGGTTTTATTTCTTTATTTGCAGCAATATATAAAAACAACTCATATCATTCAAAATGTTTGCCATCCAGCACATCATAGACCTTTCCTTTGAACCTTTCCTTCCTTTCCCTGCCTCCGGACTTGCTCAAGACCTGGGCCACTTCAACGTCTCCCATTCTGATGACAGGCTATTAATGTGAAACTTATAAACATATGAAATAGGATTAGAAGTAGGTCTTTTCAACTCAAATTTGCTGTTAAAAGGGTCATGGCTGATTTGATATTCAGCTCAACTCTGCATTCCTACCTACCTGTGATAACTTTGCTTTATCGAGTATCGGTCATTGACAAAGAGTCTACTTTCATTGCACTTTGAGGAAGAAAATTACAAAGACCCAAGATCGTCAGAATTTTTTTTTTTTGTATCCTGTCTGTCTTAAATAGTGAGCCTGAGCTATCGATTTTATTTCAACAGGAAATGACCTTTCCAGATATACTACTGAAAATTTCTCAAGACCTCATAAGTTTTAATCAAGTCTATTCTCGCTCTTCTCAACTCCATTGGATACAAACTATGGATACTGCCTGTCTAACCACTTCATAAGCCCATTGCATGCAGTAGTCTGGATTTTTTTAAACTGCAAAATTCCTCCTGTTGTTTGCTTTTTGCTCCAGATTAAGGCATCTGCAGTCTCTTGTGTCTCCTTTAGTCTGGTAAATATTTCTAGGACATTTAATATTCTTCTTTAAAAAGGGAGACAAATGTTTAAATTTGAAATGTGGTCTCACCACTGCCCTGCATAATTGAAGCGTAACCTTCCTATTTTAAATCTCTATCCACAGATAAGGCCTGATCTGCAATGTCGAACAGTCTTTAGTTTATTTAATGATGCTGGACAGAAAAGATGATAGTAAACATACATAAATGTGTCTTTCTCCTTTTATCAAAGAATCAATCTGTATAGTTTTATGGAACTGACATTAGTTATGGAGGATTAATATAGATTTTTGTATTGAATTGACTCTCTTAAATCATACACTTTCTTAATCTGCAAGACAGATCCCAACTGAATAATTTTATTTGTACTGTAATGTTTTGTTAAGATTTTATTTGTGTTATGGTGAAAAAATTAAATTACATACTGAAGGTTTCATTTTATCTGGAAGCTGGTATGTGCTACTCGTATTTATGCAATTGCATACAAATTCAAACCATACAGAACCCTATAAAATGTAATTTCCTGACTGCATTCATTTCCTGTTTTCCTGGCTCTCTATTAATGAGTCTCAAATAAAAGGATTATACCTATTTACATTACATGAATTGTGCTTAGATTTTAAAGTGGAGACATTCTGAGTTTTTAACAAGCTAAACATATGATGCCAGTCAACATAAAGCAGAATGCATCAGGTCAAATTTTCAGCCTGACATTACAGAATGCCAAATATTTGCAATTTGATCTAGTTTTCATAAACAAAATATGATTTTTTTTTCACAAGTCTCTAGTGTCTATCTCCTCTATATACTACTTTTGCGTTTTACTTTTCCTCTTCATGTTAAAACAAATAATATTTGATTGTTTCCTTGTTACAATAAGTAATCAGTTGCTAAAAATAACATATCTTTTACATAATTTCCTTTGCATAGTGCAAAATTAAAAGCAGGAACGGGGTATTGATTTTAGATGATCAGCCATGATCATATTGAATGGCGGTGCTGGCTCGAAGGGCCGAATGGCCTACTCCTGCACCTATTTTTCTGTTTCTAACGTTGAGCGTAAAATAATTTCTCGCCTCTTTGCCTCCCTGCAAGCATTGTGAACATAGTCATAATCAATTAGGCTGGATGTGTCCATTTACTGAACATGGGAAGGAAAATCTACAAATCTATATGCTCGATGTTCAGTTGCATGTTGCGGTGAGATAGACACAAAATAGTGGGTCAGGTAGCATCTCTAGAGAAAAGGAATAGGTGATGTTTCGTGTCGGAACCTTTCTTCAGACTTTATCTTTGGTACAAACCAGTATCTGCAGTTCTTTGTTTTTATAATGTTTAAACCATTGGGTTGTAAACTACCTACGCAGAATATGAGGATCTTGTTTCTCCAGTTTGCGTGTGGCCTCACTCTGGCAATGGAGGTGACCCAGGACAGAAAGAACAGTAAGGGAATGGGAAGGGTGAGTTAAAATGGTTAACAACCAGGAGTTCCACGAGGCCTTGGTGGTCATAGTGCCAATGTTTGGTGAAAGGGTTGCTGAGCCTATACTTGGTCTCGTTGTTGTATAAGAGGCCACATCGGGAACACCGGATGCAATAGATTAGGTTGCAGGAGGTGCTCGTGAACCTCTGTCTCAACTGCTAGGGTCCCAGGATGGAGCCAACAGAGATATCGGGACATGTGTTGCATCTCTTGCAGTTGCTGGGGAAAGTACCGGGCGAAGGTGAATGTTTTTGGTGGGAAGGGTTCAGTGAATCAAGGCATTGTGAGGGGAACAGTCTCTGCAGTAGGTGGAAAGGAATGTGGGTGGGAAGATGTGATGGGTGGTGGGATAACTTTGGAGGTGCTGGAAATGTCGGAGGATGATGTGTTGGATTTGTACCTTCCTGAATTACTGCAATGTATATATTTCTTATGAAATTAGAAATTACCTACATATAGTATCTTTAAGACTAGTAATGAGCAATATATGTTGCTTCAAAGGACAATGTCATGTTATAAGAAAGGGTTAGAGGGTTAAGGGGTTGATTTGTTGCACTATGACTCTGTGTAACTAGCTGCTCTCTGGGCTGCATCATTGCCTTTTGTAAATTCCAGAGCCATTTTGCAAGAATCCTTGATTAAACTGCACACACTCTCTCACACATAAACATCTGTACATATTACAGTGAACTTCATTAAAGGTTAAGAACCCACTGAGCGCACATACTTTACAGTACAGATATAGTTTAATGAATCTGTATATATAATTCATACAGCATTCCATATGTTTCTAAAAATGAAATACCCCATGTGTTTCATTAATAGCATGGGCAACCAGACTGCAAAATTGATCAAAGCATGTTCACAAGTGCTTTGAGATTATTACCTATATTTTGGTGATGTGTTTAATTACAAAGATTAAACCAATGTAATCAACAAAGGAATAATAAATGTAATAAAAAAAGGCTTTCATTCTTCATTTGCAAAGCAAAATTAAATATCACAATTGATTAATAAAGTCATGATAAAAATTACAGGCAATGATCATATGGTCAGACAAAAGTTTAGAAATGCAGAGGACAAAACTACCGGACTATCATTAAAAACTCATCTGGTTAATCAATATCCTAAAGGGAAAGTAATCTGCTGTTCTAACGTAATCTGAAATATGTTGTTTCAGATCCAAACCTGTATGGCTCTCTCTAAATTTCCCTCTGACATGATCTACCAAGTCGCACAAATACATTAACCTTTTCAAAAAAACCTTTTAAGAACAAAATTACAATGACCACCTGGGATAATGGATCGGGATTCAGTCAGGGCACATACAAACCAATCCATCTTACTTCTTCACTCACGTGCTAAGATTAGTAGACTGCCCAACAGATGGGCCATGCACCAGCCTGATATTATTCTTCTCCTGTCTCACAGCCAAGGCCAAACATTCCATCATTATCTTTCCTCTTTGTGCTGGGCAGGGAACAATCACTACCTTTCCTCTGTGCCCTAGCAGGGCACAATCACAACCTTTCCTCTGTGTGCTGAGTAGGGTACAATCACTACCTCTCCTCTGTATGTGCTGGCAAGGCACAATCACTGTTGTGAAGGTGGAGTGCTATACAATCAGGAAAGAGGGATCTTCATTGATAACATTGATTCCAGATCCCATGTAATCTCATAGGACCAGATTAAATATAGGAAAGCAACACTTCAACTGATTGCCACACTCCGTCCACCCTTATTTTATAAAACAGTACTTTTCAATGGTAAACAATAGTTTGGAAAAGCATCAAGGATTGTAATGGGACAGAATAAACCCAATCCAATGATGTCCTGCCCTTCACAAAGAAAATAAAGGTTTCCCTGGGCTCCCACAGAATGAATGAATCATCAAACTGATGGGAGCTTGCATTATGCACGTTCCTCTGAGTGAACCCAAGTCTTCAATGATGTAATTTGTGGCCCTCGTAGGAACCACTGGAGGGCACCGATAACAAGGTGAATTATTGAAGTTATTTTATACTCTAATTTCCTAGGAGCTAGTTTGAGCTGGCAGGAACCCCCAGGCCCCAATTAACCAGTTGTATAGAAGTCAACAATTAGATGGTGTTACATAATGGGATGAAAGTTCAATTGTGACCTGTAGAAATGGAGCACTAGAAATGATTAGGGTGCCAATTCGAAATGTTCCCGCTGCTGCATGAATTCTTAGCCCATGTTTCTGTGAAACTCTATATCCATATCACCATATATGTGATTTTAACGGAACATACAAGGGAAAATATATTTCAAAGCTGAATAACGAACAAGATGCACTTTTACTAAGCAAAAAATATTGTTAATGGGAATGGATTATGAAGAGTTAGAAAATAACTGCTGCTTTACCTATGATAGCAAATCTAGGTAGATTTTAGTATTTGCCATGGATTGTTTAGTCAGGATGGAGCATAAGAAGGAACACTACATAAATCGAGATAGATTAGCTGACAAGGCTGTATTCTTTTCTCCAAAGAATACAGCCCTTCTGAGCACACATGATCCTTCTTTTAACCGATTGACCTCTAAGCCAGCCTGATTTTGTACCAGAAACTCAAATTGAGAAGATGATGAGCTAACGAAAGGGGAAAAGACCCGGAAGCACAAGATTAAATCATTTTCTTATTATGTAGAAAAGTAACTGCAGATGCTGGTACAAATCGAAGGTATCACAAAATGCTGGAGTAACTCAGCGGGTCAGGCAGCATCTCAGGAGAGAAGGAATGGGTAACGTTTCGGGTCAAGACCCTTCTTCAGCCTGAAGAAGGGTCTCGACCTGAAACGTCACCCATTCCTTCGCTCCTGGGCGGCACGGTAGCGCAGCGGTAGAGTTGCTGCTTTACAGCGAATGCAGCGCCGGAGACTCAGGTTCGATCCTGACTATGGGTGCTGCACTGTAAGGAGTTTGTACGTTCTCCCCGTGACCTGCGTGGGTTTTCTCCGAGATCTTCGGTTTCCTCCCACACTCCAAAGACGTACAGGTATGTAGGTTAATTGGCTGGGTAAATGTAAAAATTGTCCCTAGTGGGTGTAGGATAGTGTTAATGTTACGGGGGGGGGGGATCGCTGGGCGGCACGGACTTGGTGGGCCGAAAAGGCCTGTTTCCGGCTGTATATATATGATATGATATGATATGATATGATAAAGTAAAATTTTTGATGTTGCGTCTATCAAGTATAAAAACAAGCATTGATCCTCTGAATTCCCATTTCGATTGTAGTGTAGGATTTGATGCATGGAACAAATCTGATTCGGTTTGTGACTCAACAAACAATCTACACATCTGAAGATATCAGTGGATGGAAGTAAATTGAATTGTCAAAGCCCTAAGTTTGGAAAAAGTACAGATGTGGACATTCCACTCCATTGAAATGCATTTCAATATATGTAAAATAAATAGACTTTCTCAGAATATGGAATCTAAGGCATTTGAATGCAAGACCAAATAATAATTATTTTACATTTATATTCAGAAAAACTCCTTAAAATATTAAACTCAGTTATTTCTAGAGCTATACCAAATAATAATTGTCATGCGCTGTGATTGTATTCACTTTCAAGTGACAAGACCTTTCTCTTGTGATGGTTAAGAAATTGTGACAGAGAATGTCTTATTGAAAGTAAACTGAAATAACTACCAAAAATCTTTATGCTTACTGAAGCTTTTAGATGTTTGAGTGACAGCTTTTTGCAAATGTTTCACATAACCATTTTTTGACATGCACTATATGTAGGTTAGGCCAAAATTCTTCCTGAAAAACATTAGCTAATATTTCAACTTGCTCCTGTACTAATCAATTTAATTCAAGCTTATTGCAGAAGCTTTTGCCAAACCCAACTATGTTTTCACCTGCATCTTGTTATTTTTGTGTCATCCACAATATTCTACATCTGTCTTTGACAGTAACTTCTAATTATAGATGAAATTAATGCAGTTCAATTAAATTAAATGCAATCCAAGCATCAATGTAATTATCTGAGGTACATTTGATTAAATTATTCAAATTAAATTAAGATACAAATATATAACAAAACTATACATCAAATTTGAAAAACGGAATCAAAGTAACTATAGCATGCAGAAAAGGGAATTAAGAGTGACTTCATTACAAAATTCTGTTTTTCCCAGAACTCTGAAGTTTCCTTTTGGTTATAAGGTGACAATCAAAAGATAGGATCTCTGGCTAAGTGGATTACATGTAACTTGTCAGAATGGTTCATTTCATAGTGATCTCAGAATCATTTTTAGCTTGTTAGGAAACCAGGCGTATTCTCCAAAGGGAAGAATAAAAAATTGGAGGGGAAGTTTCCCAACCCTCTGCCCACAACCAGAGCAGCTGGTTAGACAGTATTGGCAACAATGGTTTGCAAGAGTGTCACTTCTTCACTAGGAAGATATAGGGGGATAATCAAAGAAATGAAAAATGATGCTAAAATTGGGAAACAACACTGATTATTTTGAAAGGCGGGAATTAAAAGCCAACAAAATAAGCATTTGACAACAATGTAATAACATTATGGTGAAATGGATGATAATGCAAATAGTTTGAATTGGGCATTGCATGCCAAAGGCTATCTTTATGAGTATATTTTGAAACTATTTTTAAGCTTGTAATTGTATAAAAATTAC
Organism: Rhinoraja longicauda; assembly: GCF_053455715.1. NCBI lineage: Eukaryota > Metazoa > Chordata > Chondrichthyes > Rajiformes > Arhynchobatidae > Rhinoraja > Rhinoraja longicauda. The sequence goes on along the minus strand of NC_135955.1, from coordinate 45,916,585 downwards.
TTGGAATCGAAAGAAATTAAAAATATATTTGCAGGAATCTATGGCAACTGGGCAGTGGACATGTCTGGAGGATTAGATGACATGGAATCCAAGGTAAGCTAACCAATTTGATTCAAAATTGGCTCAGAAGAAGGAGTCAAAGCGTCAATGTGGATGCTTGTTTTTCTGATTGCTACCAGTGTAGCGCTGCAAGGGTCGTTACTAGGGCACGGCTGTTTTTTATATACATTAACGATTTGGATGACAATGTAGTTAACTTTGTTAGTAAGCTTGTAGGTGACACCAAAATTGGTGGTATAGTGGATAGTGAGGAAGGATATATAAGTTTACAACAAAATATATATCAGTTGGGAAGATGGGTCAAGGATTGCTAAATTGAAATTAACTCTGACAGAGTGAGGTATTGCAATTTGGTGGGTCAAATTTCACTATTGTCTTAGTGAAAATATGCCCGAGGTCCCTCTTAAATCTCTCCCCTGACACCTTAAGCCTCTGCCTTCTAGTTTTAGAATCCTCTACCCGAGGAAAAGATTGTGAATGTTATCTTTATCCACACCCCTCATGATCTTCTGCACCTCAGTAAGATCACCCAGGGCAGGACTTGCACAATAATTGGTAGAGCCTTGGAGCGAGGCCAAAGAAATCTGAGAGAATAGATACTTGGTTCCCTACAAGTGGCACTTCAGTAGAGAGTGTGGTGAAAAATGGATTTGGCATGCTTGCCTTCATTGGGAAGGGTATTGAGGACGTTGGGACATCATGATACACCTTTGCAAGTTGTTGTTAAGACCATACTTACAGTACTGTGTGCCATTCTGGACATCCAACTATCGGAAGGATTAACTTGGAAAGCATGCCAAAGAGAATCATCAGGATGGTGTTACTTGGGTTTGCAGGCTTGAATAGTAGAGATATATTGCATAGGCTGGGACTTTTCTCTTTTGGGTGTCGGAGGCTGAAGGGTGATCTTATTGCGATGCAGAAGATCATGAGAGGCATGGATAAAGTGAACGTTCACATTCTTTTCCAAGGGTAGAGGATTCTAAAACTAGAAGGCAGAGGCTTAAGGTGTCAGGGAGAGATTTAAGAGGGACCTCGGGCAATATTTTCACTAAGACGATATCCGTGTCTGGAATAAGTTGTCAAAGGAAGCTGTAGAAGTGGACACAAATCTGACATTTTTACATTTATATGGATATGAAGGGTCTGGAAGGCTAAAGACCAAATGTAGGCAAATGGACTAGCCCGGTATGATAACTTGGTCAATATGGGCAAGGTAAGCTGAAGGCCTATGACTCTACAATTAATTTCAGAAATGCTTTACTGAGTCTAGTGATCTTCTGACAATAGGTTTAAATATCTTCTTCTTACTTTTTTCACAATGTTAACTGGTCTATTACAAACTTACAATTTTAATCACCTTCAAGTTCTTTTTAAGAAAAGTTAATCGACCCTCAGCACTTATGATACTAGCTTATGTTACATATCTGGTTTATCAGGATTACTATAATTATGAATTACAGCAATGTAAAAAGCAATAATAGTTTTTTAAATGACTGTGAACTTTCAAAGTTGCTCAGATATTTCCTTGGCAATGTTTCACCTTTATTAATGTACATACAGAGGGATTGTCTTATGCCTGCCTTCCTGATGGGGAGCCTTGCCAACTGAGAGCATATATTAGAAATTCAGGCATGCATTGTCCATGATTTTCCGACCATTATTTTACATGTTCTGAAAATCACGGGGAGTGCAGTCTTGAAGTTTCAATATTCTTATTTTGTGGAAAGGCTGCCTGTCGGGTTTGCAAAATTAGAAATTTATCATAAAATACTAATTCTTATATCTTCAGCTTCAGATGATCTTAAGTGGTGCCAAAGAATTCTTCAAATACATATTCGTTCAACTACATATTAGTTGAACAGGAATGTTAGTTTTTAGCGCTAGTTTCAGATCAATACGTTTTGCAGACATGACATGTCAAGGAGGACCATCCTCATAATGAAATGTACTGATCAAGATAATATCACATTTGAGCACTGAGGGGGTACAACTTCACTGTGTGACAATACAAAATGGGTGACGCTGAATTATTTATCCAATAAGAAAGAATCACATTTCTTATTTGTAATGCTGACAATGATTCATTCTCCTTCAGAACTGTGGTGCATAATTTATGGACCAGAAATTGTTTGTCATGCAGACAGCAGGGATAAAGAGAATAAAACATCTAAAATAAGTAGTCAGAAAAACATAGAAACCTAGAAATAAGATGCAAAATTGCGAGACTGTAATTAGATTCAAGATATGTGACGTAGGGGGAAACTGGCTCACTCCTAAAGTGGCTTCATGTCAGGGATTAAACCTTAGTTTAAGTTGGTGTTTTGAAGTGTGCAAAATTAAATAATTAATATCCAAATTAAATGAAAGATTGTATTGGAACTGTGATGGATGAATGCAAATTAAAAATTAGATGGAATGCTGAAGGGACCTGCACAACTGTGTAAAGAAAAAGGCCTGTGTGGATGAATGCAAGGACATTCAGCAAAGCATTAGCAGGGGAACAGCAAGATAAAGAGAGACATTTAAAAGGTAGCAGATAAAATTATACCAAAAATAAAATAGATGTCATTTCTCGTAAATTGCTGAAAAAGGCTCAGGAAAAGCCTTTTAAATGGTGGGTCATTATAAGAGAATCACATGTTATTAAGAATGGCAAACAAGAACTAGATTATATAGTAGTGATGTTCAAAGGAATGATTGATTAGTTTTAACCAGTGCAGGCACAATAATGTTGATTGGAAGATTATTTTAAAACCACATAGTATTTTACTGGTGCCTTAAATGGGCTTAATGTCCAGAATTACTTTAAAGAGTTTGAATTACAAGACTTGAGGTACATATGCAGTTACAAAAGCTGGCAGAATTAAAGTAGAGTTATGAAAAAAAAGAATAAGGGGTCGAAAGGCAAAAGCTTTAAAGAAGAAATGTCTGAGCACAGGGCATCGGATGTTAAAGGCATTGGTGGACTGATCAGGAAAGCACAAGAAGCCAGAATCAGAGGAGTGCAGGAATGAGAATGGGTGAAGCGATTGGAGCGCTCAATACAAAGATGTATAGATCAAGTCATTGCTGCAGTTTTGCTGCAACACGTGAGACCATAAATACAGCCGTCAACACAAGAACATAAAAAGCAGAAGCAGGAACAGACCATTCAGCCCTGCATACCTACTCCACCATTGAACAAGATCAACTAGATCTTATACCTCAGCATCAATTTCCTACAATAACCTATATCCCATGATTCTTTTAATAAAATCTATCTAGAACACCCAGAGAATTGTGAATCTGTGGAATTCTCTGCCATAGAAGGCAGTGGAGGCCAATTCACTGGATGTTTTCAAGAGAGAGTTAGATATAGCTCTTGAGTCTAACAGAATCAAGGGATATGGGGAGAAAGCAGGAACGGATTACTGATTTTAGATGATCAGCCATGATCATATTGAATGGCGGTGCTGGCTCGAAGGGCTGAATGGCCTACTCCTGCACCTATTTTCTATGTTTCTATGTTTCTAGAATACATTCAAAGTCCGAGTCTCTTTGGCAGAGAATCATAGATTCATTCTGGTGAAGAAATTTCTTCTCTTTTCGGTTCTAAATGACTGACCATTTATTGAATCTGCGGTCCAGCCAATGGAAATACCTTGCCTACACTGTATTGATGTTTCCAGTTTCAATGATATTCCCCTCATTCTTTGAAAATCAATATAGTGTTGGCACAGTCTGCTTATTATTCATAAGGAAACAGTCCTACTATTATAGGAATCTATCTGACATATCTTGGCTATGTTTACGCTATCACAAATTCAGCATAGGTTCATGGAATTATACAATGCAGAAACAGGCTCATCATAATAATGTTGAACATCAACTACCAACTATATTAATTGCATTTACCACCACCTGATCCACAGCTCCACCACCCTTTCAGGGTGAAAAAAAATATTTCTCAGATTCCCTCTAATTCACTCAACCTTTATCTTAAACCAATGCTCCCCAGTTTTAAACAGCTGCAATGGGGAATATTTTCCATCTACCCAGTCTTTGCCCCTCATAAGTTTAGAGTAATACAGTCGTATAACACAGAAACAGGCCCTTTGGCACAAATCATCCAAACTGACTAAGTTGCCGCATTTAAGCTAGTTTCATTTGCTCATGTTTGGCCCACATCGCTCCAACCCTTTCCTATCCATTTACCTATATTCTCATTGCACATGCCCTAGCAACCTCCGCTGGCAGCTCGTTCCATGTACCCACCAACCTCTGCATGAAAACGTTGCCCGCTTAGGTTCGTATTAAATCTCTCCTCTTTCACAAACTTATGGCCTCTAGTTTTTGATCCCCCTGCCCTGGGAAAAAAATACTTTGTGCATTCACCCTATCTAGTCTAATGACGAGATTACCCCCTCAGTGTCCTGTACTCCAATCCTGACAGCATCCTCGTTAATCGTCTCCCCACTCTTTCCAGCTTAATGACATCTTTCCTATGGCAGGGTGTCCAAAACTGAATATAATATTCCATGTGCAGCTTCACCAAATGTCTTGTACAACAGTAACATGACATCCCAACTTCTATACTTAATTCCCTGAACGATTAATGTCCACATGCCTCCCTCACCACCCTATTTATCTGTGATGCCATTTTTAGAGAACTATGTGTGTGTACTCCTCAATCGCTCTGCTCTACAACACTCCCCATGGCCCTACCATTCACTACGATGGTCCTGCCTTGGTTTGAATTCCAAAAATCCAATACTTATCTCAACTAAACTAAACTTGGTCCAATTGCTCAGCTGACCAAAATCCCACTGCAATTCTTGATAACCATCTTCGTTATCTAAGATACACCTATTTTTGTTGCATCTGCAACTTACTTATCATGCCTTCTACAGTCTCATTCCAAATTTTTGATGTAGCTGACAAAACAACAAAGTGCCCAGCACTGATGCCTAAGACACACCACTAGTCACAGGCCTTCAGACCAATAAACAACCTTCCACCACCACCATCTGCTTCCTACTATAAATGTAATTCTGTATCCATTTAGTAAGCTATCGCTAAATACCTTACGATAAATACGATCTAACCTCCTAGAGCAGCCTACCAGCCAACATCAAATGCTTTGCTGAAGTCCATATAGACTATGTCTATGACACCCCCATCAATGTTCTTGGTCACTTCTTTAAAAAACTCAAATAAAATTGTGAGACACAATCTTCCATGCACAAAACCGTGCTGAGTATCCCTAATTAGCTCATGTCTTTCTAAAGGCATGTATATCTTATCCTTCAGAATCCTCTCCAGTAATTTTCCTACTACAGATGTTAGACTTACTGGTCTATAGTTCCCAGGTTTTTCTTTGCAGCCCTTTTTAAATAGAGCCACACTTTTGGCACCTCACCCATGTCTAATGATGATTTACATATTTCATCCAGGACTCCTGAATTCTTCCCTTGCTTCTCACAATGTCTTTACATATATCTTATCAGGCATGGGAGACATCCACCTTTTTATATCTTACAATGGCCAGCACCTGCTCGATTATAATATGGACTGTCCTCAAAACCTCTCCATAATCTTTCCTATGTTCCCTTGTCTTCATATCTTTCTAAATGGGAAAAACAGAGACAAAATATTTATTGAGGACCTTGCCCATCTCCTGCAGCTCCACACATTTTTCATTTAATTTGTGAACTCACTAATCATAGCTGCCACAATAATTTTCAAATTCTACATCCCAGTCCCAGAAATGACTCATGTGATACACTACTGGTCAATAAGCTTCCGATCACACACAAAAGAATAATCCTTCACTGTCATCCCCTGCCTCCCATAACCAAGCCAATTTTGGATCCATTTTACCAACTTGCCTTGGATGTCTTTGGCTTTAACTTTTTGGACTAGTTTGTCATGTCAGACCTTGTCAAAGACAAATCAGTTTCGCATGTGGGATGTTGTCAAAAGCAAGCTCCTTCCTTAGGTAGAAAAACTAGGCTGTATTCGAGATGTGGTCACATCAGAAGCTACACAATGGAAGCAAAATATTGTTACTCTTCTACTCAAGCCCTCTTGCAATATGGCCGACATAACGTTTACCCTAATTGTTTGTTGCATCCACATGTTAAGTTCCTGAGATTCATGTATTGGAACAGCTATATATAGCTATAACAGCAACATATTGGAACTGAAGACCAACACCTTTCAATATATTAGCATTTAAAGAATAATTGATGTTTCTATTTTTTTTAAATGATGACCTCCTATTTTTCTGCATTGTATCTGTCTGCCATTTCCTTGCTCATTCACACATCTATGTTTATCCCGCTGATGCCTCCTCATAGCCTGCACTGTCACCCAGCTTGCGATCATCGGTAAATTTGGATATATTACCAAACAATTTCCCTCAATAAATCATTGATATAGTTTGGGAACAACACAGAACCCACGAGTTGCCTTTGAACACAAAATTGAGCCATACATTCCCATTTTTTGTTTACTGTCTGCTCATCAAGCCTTAGAACAATATTCGCCTAGGAACAGATGAATTCTCTAATATTTTGGATGAGGCACAAAAAGGATGAAAAGAGTATAATGTTTAGACTACATGGTAGAGGAAAGCTGAATCAATTAAATAACATAACAGATTGTAGTTGGACTAAATAAGACAAAATATATGAACATTAAATGAGAGAATTTTAATAAAAATAGAAATGTGATGCATTTGGGAAGATCAGTTGTTAATGTGTTCAATAGTTTCTGTTGGTTGAGGTTCCACTGTATGAAGCAACTGAACTAGATTTGATAGGAACAGTCAATAATGCAATGTTTCAGTGACTGTGTCACTTTAAGTATGTAACTTAATTCATCGTAGGCATAGAGAAAATTTTCAATGATGGTTCATTTTTCACTCTAAATTAATTATAATAAAAAACTATTTTTGATTTTGAGCAAATTCCTTTGAATAAATTATCTTTAAACTTTAAATTGATGCAAGGATATTACACAGGTTTTAATATTGTAAATTAAATTTTATATTTCCTAAACTGTCATGAAATATGAAATGGGGTTGTAACATAAGCAAAAATGAACTGGGAAAAGGGGTCAACTGAGACATCTGTCTCTCTGCCAAATGGCTTCTACTGTCAGAGAGCATCACTGCGATGCTTTGAGGTATGTGCAGCTTTTCATATTGACCAGAATGATTCAATAGATAATGTGATAAAAGGTGGGTATATCAAACTTCAAAAGGTTTTGGAACACCAGATGAAACTGGTTATGTGTAATTCAATATTTTAAAGTGCTGCAACAACAGGACAGTTTACAGATAAGTGCCATTGTTCATTAAAGTATTTTCAACTGAAGTTAACAGATGTGTTCTTTAATTCATAGGAGCTGTTCAAAAAAGTCTGAATACGTGCATTTTACTGTGACATGCATAAAGTGTGCAGCACTTTACTGAGGAAAAAAAATCCTCTTTTGATAGTAAAATGCAATTCGTATTTTTTCAGTCACTATCAAAATGCTTGCAAAACATTCTCAGTGTCGAGTTTTGTCACTTTAAATTTGCAAATACAATTATGTAGGGAATCTATAACTTTGTTTTATTGATTTGACTTGTGGGAACATTTATAATAAAAAAACTACATCCATATCCACTATGGTGTATAAATGTTCAACCACATCATAATCATAACTTCCTGTGCTTCACAGCCTATTCATAACCAACATGGAACATTACTTTGCCAGTAACAATGCATCCAATTAGGAGAGTTATCTACGTCAGAACAAACAGTTACCTATTACATGGAAAATTAAACCATCAGATGTCAATGTACTGGTTCTGATGTCTGATATTCCTGTGCAACAGTGGAATGAATAATGACAAGAACTCACTTGAAAATGTACTAATTTTAATTGTACAGTTTTGAAGGTTTATTCCCATAAATGGATAAAGGAACAAGTAATGGCAAAGGTCATTTGACCTCCTCTGTCATCTGGTGATTTGGTATATTGGTTTAGATATCTTGCTTAATCAAACATTCGGATGAGAATACTGGTCATCTGAACTTTGTTTTAATTGAACCCATTTTCAATTAAATCTTTTCAAAACTAATTTTTGAAAAGTATAAAAATATATATATGTTTCATTGATTTGTTCCCAGATAAAGAGAAACCCAAGGAAGAGTAAAGGAAAAGACTAATTTCATAACAACATACAGAAAATGGCACAGTGGCTCAGCCCGTAGAGCTGCTTCCTCAAAACACCAGAGATCCAGGTTTAATCATGACCTCAGGTGCTGACTGTGTGAAGTTTGCATATTGCTCTGTGACTGCACGGGTTTCTTCTGGGTACACTGGTTCTCTCCTACATCCCATCGATATATGGGTTTGTAGGCTAATTGGGCTTTGTAAAATTGCCCTTAATGTGTAGGGAATGGATGAGTAAGTGGGAGAACATAGAACTAGTGAGATCAGGTGATTGATGGTCGCCATGGACTTCGTGGGCCAAAGGGCCTGTTTCCACATTGTGCCTTTCAATCAAATTCAACCAAAAACTGAGATTAAGAGAAGGCCATTTGAATCATTGACTGACTTCATTCACAGATCAGCACAAAAGCAAAACATCAAATAAATTAAAATTCTGCAATGGTCTCCATTTTAAATTCCTCAATGTGCCAATTATGCTTATCTTTTCTTCAATTTTTATCACTTTTCAAAATCTTTGTTAAGAAGTGATATCATTAATCTGAAGAGAAGTTACTGATCCTTACCCATTAAGAGGGAACTCAGTTTACTGACATAATTGAAATGGACTGATTGTATCACTATACCTTGCTTAACATAGACAAATTGGTAAGTCATCTAAGACCATCAAGATCAAGGGAAGGATAAACAAAATTGTTTTTACTTTCTTTACCTCAAAGCAGCTTTCACTGTTATGTCTTTCTAAAACTAAACCAACCTGTACAAAATTAAGCTGGCAAGAGGCAAGCAAATAGCAGGAGCTTTAAATACTGATAAAAACGGAAAAAAACCATTATCTGAAGGTTAAATGTTTCATGGAAGATTATATGCAATTGGGTAAATGAATAAATTAAAATTAATCTGATTTTTTCAACCATTGAGAGCTATATTTTTCAGGTCCTTTAAACTCAATAAACTACACAATTGGCAGCGCTATCTTCTGTGGACTTCTCAATCATATTACTTGTCTAATAAATTCAAATAACTATGGGTTAATAAGTAAAACAAAATGGAAATACATCATCATTTTGATTTTTGTATTATTGTTATTGTTCTTTGGATTCAGTGCAAAACAGTTCTCCTTTCAGCTATTTAATATGTACATGTGTTTTAATGAATTTCAAACTATTTCAAAATCTATTTCAATGGCCAGTGCATCAGTTAACTTCAGTTAAATCCATTTGATAAAACAAATTCTGCAAAGATGATTAATTAACTGGAGGTACAATTTTTGGGATATAAAGTCCATAGATATTTCTGTGGTAAATGTACTGTATGTAGTATTTGCATGATGTATCAGCACAATCTCATTATATACAATATGCTCAGCTGAATTACATTTAATGTCCACTGTATCCCTTTCATAGACTGTAATATGCTTCCATGGATCTAACTCTCATATGATTGGTAGAGTGGAGAAAGGGGGAGGAAAAAAATAGGAGCAGGAAAAATGTTAGATGAAGAACTAAAATTTTGTCAGGAATAACTGGACCCAGGAGCCTCTGTCTGGTGTACTAACAACAATATTCAGTATTAGCCTCAAGGGCTGTGAAATAGTAGCTGAAGGAGTTATTGTCAGCAAGGTATTTAGGGGTTTAAAGCAACTATCAAGACAACTTTTACCTCAAGTTCTGGATTCTGTTGGTGAAATCTGAAGCATTAACACAAAACCCCTCAGGAAAAAATGTCCTGTTGCTGGTAACTTATTCATTTACTCTAAACAGGTTTATTGTTTCTTGAAATAAACTTTTGCCATCTCTTAAAATTCAGTTGGTGCTATCCGATTTAAGGAGCTTGACATTGAAAAGGGCCAGAAATGGTTGCCAAGGTGCTAAATAAGATCGAGAGCATTTAATTATCACTTGAACTGAGAGAATAGAGAAACAGTAACAAAGAATGTTGTAAGGTATTTTACTGCATGTCCTTTAAACTAGTATGGTTATTTGAAGATTGATAATTAGACAGAATAAAATTTGGAATATAAGAGGGTAGGAATGAGAAATTTAGACATCTTTTAAGTAGTTAGGACATGGAGAACCATATGAAAAACAACATTGTACAGAAGGTATACAGGTGTCAGAAATATATAAATGCTTGGAAAAGCAAAAATTAGAAAGGCATGAAGAAAAAGCAGAGGAATGCTACTCAATGGACAGTTCTTTCCGTGAACTGTGTGGATGCAATGGTTCAAATATGATGTGAAATGATTCTATTCTAAGATTGACAACCCTGACAAAACGGGCAGCCCTCCACTCACTCTGCAACAACCCTGACAAAACAACTTTAGATAGTTCCTCTGTCCCTCTCTTCCCCTCCCCCTTCCCAGTTCTCCCTCTATCTTCCTGTCTCCACCTATATCCTTCCTTTGTCCCACCCCCCTGACATCAGTCTGAAGACAGGTCTCGACCCGAAACGTCACCCATTCCTTCTCTCCTGAGATGCTGCCTGACCTGCTGAGTTACTCCAGCATTTTGTGAAATAAATACCTTCGATTTGTACCAGCATCTGCAGTTACTTTCTTATACTATTCTAAGATTGTCTCTCTTCATTTAGCACAATCTCATGAATTTCTTGAAGAGGGAATAGCATGTGAAGAGTGTAGGAAAGAACTGCAGATGCCGGTTTAAATCGAAGGTAGACACAAAATCCTGGAGTAACTCAGCAGGACAGGCAGCATCTCTGGAGAGAAGGAATGGGTGATGTTTCGAGTCGAGACCCTTCTTCAGCATGTGAAGAGTGATGGGTCTGAAAACAATTTTACAACTTGTATTGTGGTATACCAAGGAATATACAATTAAATCTAATTATTTATGATATATTAGTTTGTATGGAAGACCATTGATCAGAAATAATGCAATGGCCACATATATTGTTTATTGACTTTGCTCAGTATTGATTGATCTTATCCTTTATCTTACTATAAGGCAACCATAACATAATTTTTTTCTCTATACAGCTGTCACCTTGTAAATGTTATTGCAGTGAGACAATAAAATCATTCGTATTATCATGTCATTAGGAAAGATTATTATAATACAATTGTTACTGTCAAATATCTTGTTATTGTGTCTTTTGGAAAAGGAAAATGAAATCAATTGTACACAAAATAGTCACTGGGTATTGGCTAGGATAGTGCTGGAGCAGTAAATTTGGATTTTGATTTCAGCCCATGAAGGGAACAAAGGTCCAAATTTCCTGTTCCTCTCTGTGACAAGTAGCAACTGCTGGAAAATCGGTGTGTCGGGTGTGTGAGGCAGACAAGAACAGATGAACTGAGGTGATGCTCAGGGAGATGTAACCAAATGAAGGTCTTTGTCCAACTTCTTGCAGGAGACCATGTGAATAAGAAACATGGGACCTCTGATTCTATTAGAATCCGACCTGTTTTATGGGACTATGATGAAAATAACAGGGAAATTAATTAAAAAATGAAATTAATTAATTATATTAGTATTTGGATATATTTTAAGGATTATTATAAATGGCATCCATGTTTGATGTGTATTTGGCTTGATTCAAGGATCTCAAATTTTAACACATTCCTGGCTTGGCCAAGTTGACCAAGTATTCTGCTGTTTCTGTCAACACTGGGAACTTTTCTTTTCTGGGGTCATTAAGCTTGTCAAAACTAATTTGTCATCACAAATGTGGACCCACTGTGCATTTGATAGCAGCGCAAGCATTCACCTGCTCTGCAAAGCATTACTGGCATAACAAAAAAAATGAAGTGGCTGATTAACTGTGGCATGCTATGTTCATAGGTCAATCCAGTGAATTTCAAAACTGCTGGAGTAAAAGTAATTTCCAGCGCAGAAAATTGATGTGAGGATAGAAAAAAGTTTTTCAATGAAAATGATCACAAATGTCTGTGGATAAAAGAGTCTTAGGAATAGGATTAAACTGCTGGAAACAATCACCAGCTCCTGACTGACTCAATTATATTTATCATTTACTATCTGTCTAATTTTCATATATTTCCAGTTTCTTAATGATGTAATTAAATACTGATATGTGTTTCTTTTGTCTGAGCAAAACCTTTTAGGATGGAAAAAAGAAATGATTTAACATTTTCCCAGTTTTACCCCTCCACTTTTGTAATGATGTCATTGATTCCATAATCTGTAGCATCAGCATGTTTTTCCCTCCTTGCTTTGCTAATTGCCGCTCAAAACTTGGCAAACCTGAGCTAAGTGGAATTCAGCTGTTTCTCACTGCCTTCACGGCCAGAGCCTGTTAAGTTATTCCCCTATGTTCTAGTTAATTCAAGTCAAGTTTATTGTCAGATGCACAAATACGGTGAGAAACAGGGGCAATGAAAATCTTGCCTGCAGCAGCATCATAGGCACATAGACGAAAGCAAACGCACAAAAATAAAATTATAAATAAATCACACATAAATTCTACAAGACAGTCAAAAAAAGACTACGAAAAAAAAAGACATTAGTGCAAAGTACAATTAGAAAATAAGTCCATTGCAATGCAGGAGTTATTCGGTCATGTTCTGTTGCCGAGTTGGGATAATGGATGTGCAGGTTGGTTCAAGAACCTGATGGTTGTAGAAAAGTAACTTTCCTGAATCTGGTAGAATGTGACTTTATCTCTATATCTATATCTCAACCTGCTGGTAGCAGTGAGAAGAGAGAATAGCCCAGATGGGGGTGATTGATAGATACTGCCTTGTTGAGGCTATGCCTATCATGGATGCTTTCAATAAAAAATAATAGAGGAGCAAGATAGACCGCTAAAAACCGTAGTAGGTCATGGGTAAATTTCAGTGCCATTTTAGTAAGCAGATTCTGTGTGCTAGACTGGGCAGTGTTCACAACTCTCTGTGATTTCTTCGTATATAAAATGTTAGCAAACAATTATTTTTGTTCAACTTCTTGGATAAGTTGACAGTTGACATTTATAACTATTTCTTGAAGAGTCGCTGCTTTGTGATCTTTAAACTTTGGATGTTACTGATTGAATATTTGCACTAGAGATCACTCTGTCTGTATCAGGCCAATTGATCATATTTAATGATATTTGCTTTCTCTGTAATTTCACCTCCATGAGCTGTATCTCTTTTTGTTTTATTTTAAAAAGTAATGGAAGCAGGGATTAGGCATTTGCAAACAATAGAACTCTACTGTATCCACAATATAATTGAAAAGACATTTAACATTATACTTAGAGCCAAGAAAATTTGAATTGGTGAATTGATTAGTTAAAAACCCTTGACAGCCACTAAAATGACCAATGCTGCCTGATGTGGTACAGAAGCATGAATCCAATTCAAATAGACACAGTGGTGGAGTAAATTACCGGGTCAGGCAGCATCTCTGGAGAAAAATGATGGGCGATGTTTCAGGATGGAGCCCTTCTTCAGACAAGGGGGGGATGGGGCGGGGGGAGGTGGTGAAGAGCTGGTATAAATCAGGACCTGATCTTTTCATTGGTTAGCTGATATGCGAAACAATGCAACCCTGTATACCTCGCACACAAAATGATGTAAATCTTACCATGAATGACAGAAATAAAAAGTGTTATCCTTGTTTATGAAATTCATTTTTGAATGATTTAAAATTGAGGGGGTTAGTGCAATGTACTGCTAACCAATAAACGTGTCATTATAAGATATTCACATTTGGAAAATCTATAAATCACAAAAAAAGCATGAAAGCGCCTATGTTATTTGACCAACTTATGGGTTGAATTTAAATATTAAGTTTTTACATGTTGTAGGGTAGTGGGTAAGGATTGTGTTAATGCATGTAACTCATTTTTCAAAAAAGTGAGGGTTAGCACTAATCTCTAAGAAAGTAGAGGCAGGTCATCCGAGATATTAAAGCATACGAATTTGAAGTTGCTAACTTTCTTTGTCGCTGAGCCAAAAATGAAAGCTAGCATGTGGTGTTTCACTTCCTGAAGTTGATGATTAGTTTCTTGGTTTTGCTGATGTTTAGTGAGAGGTTGTTGTTATGTCACCATTCAACCAGGTGTGCTATCTCTCTCCTGTACACAGACTCAACATCACCCATGATTCAGCCAACAACAGTGGTGTTGTCAGCAAATTTATATTTAGCAGAGGAACTGTACTTCGCCACTGTCAGTGGTATAAAGAGAGTAGAGCAGGGCTTTGAGCGCGCAGGAGATAATTCATGTCATCATCAACCTCTCAAAACACAATTATAAGGGATGTGAGTGCGACCTGATGGTAGCCATTGTGGCAGGTCACTGTGATCTTCTTGGGTGTTGGTACAAGAGATCCCCCTTTGAAGCAAGTGGGAACCTCAGACCGCAGAAGCGAGAAAGGGCTAGATTCTTGCTAGGTGATATTATTGATGTCCAGCAATGATTAATGCTGAATATATTCTCATATTGCATTCCATCTTGTTTCCTTTATTTTACAATACTTGCAGAAATCTACTTTCAAGGGTTATTTGAAAATATATAAAGGAAAGGGACTGCCATAGCATATGGCATTTCACAAATGGGCAGTGTTGGCAATGTAAAGCAATTACATATTTTGTGGTCATTAGATAAAGTATCTTATTTTGCTTGCAATATACATAAATAGTACCTTTAGAACATGACCATGCAAATATTTAACAGAGTCGAGAATAATCTTGTGAATTGTGAAAGGTAAAGACAAAATTAATTAATTACCATAGAATTTGTGGTTTGTGCTGTTGTGCTGAATAGTAGGTAATCTAAGGACATGTACAAGTATTCCTAAATTTCTTTTTTGCTTTAAAGTTTGAGTTTTTAAATCAATACTTGAAATTATGTCATCATTATTTTTTCATTAAACACATCTTCTCGAATACTCTGTTGGAATCCCTTCAATTTCTCAACAAGAAATCTCTGCATGTAGAGTGGGATAATGAGATTAAAGTATATTCAGAAATTCTTTAATTATCTGGCAGAAATACAATATTCTCGAGAAGCAGTTGTTTGGTGATCTGTCCTGCACCAACAATTGTTTCTGGAGATTGAACAGAAGTATCTAATACATCAAAAGCACTGGCAGTAGAAAAAGTGAATTAAGAATGAGTTTTAATTGAAAACTGTCCATTGCACTAATTAATTTAATAGCATGTATTATCAATTTGATTTTGAAAATTTGCAACCAATTCCAGCTGTGAAATTAATACCATAATTATTTCCTATTGGATTGATCCACAAAGCACATTCAGTAATTCATTTAATATAATCATCACAAAAATCATCCAAGAAAATATATTGTTTCAGTTGTGTGGAAGACAAAATTAAAACATAACCTGATTTTATAGCCTTGATTTCTATCGTTTCACATTTTCATAAATGATATCCTGGTGCATTATTACAACTTATATCATGTTTTTAATAAATATATAATCCTTACATTTAAAGGTTAACTGATTATCGGTATGTGGCGGTAGACAGTAAAATATAGTTGAGAAGAAATTCAATTGATAAGGTTGCTTTGATTCAGTTTTATGTAACAAAAAAATCAAATTTTCTTGTGAATCATGATAATGATTATTTCTACATTATTTAGATCAAACAGAAATTTCAAGCTTGGTGCTTTTGCTTTTTTATTGATATAAAGTCCTTAACTTAAAATGTGTATCCTGAAAATGTGTATTAAATATAGAGTACATGCAGCTAAATAAAATATAGATCGGACATAATCTGAGAGGGTGGAGGAAAAGCTTTAGCAGCAAAATGGCATGATCAGGCTTTTGCATTTGTAAGACTATTTCCACTTGTGATAACACCTTTATCTATGGAATGGTGGACTCTGCAGATCTTTTCTGATAAAAAGGTCATCAGCATGAAAAATGACCTTTTGACTCACCCTCTGAATGCTGCCTAGCCTGTTGAGTATTTTTTTAGAAATCCTGAGGACAGTTGTGCACTGATGCATTTTGTGGCTGGAAACCACTTCAGTGTGATTACTGAAGTGTGTGGAAGTAGACACAGCAAAAAATCAAATAAAATCAACTAAAGTCATAGAGAGATCCAATGCAGAAACAGGCCCTTTGGCCCACTGAATCCACACTGGTCATCGACCACCCATCTACAATAATCCTACATTACTGTTGTGATATTGCTGGGACTACTTTGTGTATCCAAGGACTACTTTGTATGCCTGTGTATATAAATGATTGGTGTGATTAGGCGGTCACTCTGGATCCAGGCGGCCTTGGAATAAACAGCCTGGAGTACAAGCTGCACCATGATAACATCTTAAACACGTGTAGTCGTGGTCCGTCCAGAGTCACCAAAGGTACCGGACCACGAAGAACAACATGATGGCAGCGGTTTGGGTGTTTAGCCTAGAAAAGGAAAACAACAAAAACCCCAAGAAAAAAAGTTAACAAGTGCGTAAGAAAGAAAAAAAAAAAGAAGGTTAACAAAAAGGAACCCAGCAAAAAGGTTAACAGGAAGATAAGATAGAGCCCTGAAGAACGAAAAACGTTTCCCGCTCGGTAAGGGGCCAATATATGTAGGTATATTTACCTGATCAGTAGTCAGCGGCGAGCTGCCGACGTGACGCTGCAAGCTGCTGAGGGCGGTGTGTGAAGGCCCACATCGCGCCCCAGCACCTGTGCAGGCCCGAGATTGGGAGCCTGCGACTGCTTCGCGGGGGAGAGACCGGAGGCGACCGGGAGACCCGACACACACGGAGGTGTGCGGTGACCGGGGAAGACCGACACCCATGGAGGTGTGCGGCGACCGGTGGAGACCGGCACCCATCGAGGTGTGCGGCGACCGGAGGAGACCGGGAGACCCGACACCCACGGAGGTGTGCGGTGACCGGGGAAGACCGACACCCGCGGAGGTACGCGATGACCGGGAGACCTGACACCCACGGAGGTGTGCGGTGACCGGGGAAGACCGACACCCACGGAGGTGTGCGGCGACCGGGAGCGCCCCGGAGGAGGCTGACACCCACGGAGGTGTGCGGCGACCTGGAGAGCCCTGGAGGAGACCGACACCCACGGAGGTGTGCGGCGACCGGGAGAGCCCTGGAGGAGACCGACACCCACGGAGGTGTGCGGCGACCGGGAGAGCCCCGAAGGAGACCGACACCCACGGAGGTGTGCGGCGACCGGAGGGACCGACCACCCGCGGAGGTGCGGCGGCCGGTAAGGCCGAGGCACTACATACTCACCCAGGCGCGTCGACCGTAGAGTCGGGAGGGCCCTGGGCCCGAGGCAGCGGCAGCGCGTTCGAATTGCGCGGCAGCTGCCGGGAGCACCTGTGGGCGGGGCCGGGAGCACCTGTGGGTGGGGCCGGGGAGCACCTGTGGGCGGGGCCAGCGCGCAGTGGCAGCGCGTTCGAAAAGTTGAGCGGCAGCTGCCGTGGAGCACCCGTGGGCGGGGCAAGCGCACCGCGATTACAGCAGTGGGAGCCCAGCAGTGCTAGCCCAGCAGTGGGAGCCCAGCAGTGCCAGCCCAGCAGTGGGAGCCCAGCAGTGCCAACCCAGCAGTGGGAGCCCAGCAGTGCCAACCCAGCAGTGGGAGCCCAGCAGTGCCAGCCCAGCAGTGCCAGCCCAGCAGTGGGAGCTCAGCAGTGCCAGCCCAGCAGTGGGAGCCCAGCAGTGGGAGCCAAGTCATGGTGGTGGAGCATCAAGAGCCTACAATACGTTTTGATCTACACAGCACGTCTTCTTGAGGGGAAGATATGGAACAAAATGAATATTTTGTGTTTAATGATCTGTGTAGTGATCTGTGTACTGAAAGCTTAATGTATTATATTTGATGTTTTTGTATATAAATGTATATATCTGTGGAGTGACCACACGGAGTGTGTGACCACACGGAGTGAGTGACCACCCGGAGATGAGTGACCACCCGGAGATGAGTGTCCACCCGGAGATGAGTGACCACCCGGAGATGAGTGTCCACCCGGCGATGAGTGAAATTCCGCAGAGGAGTGACCACCATAATGGCGAAAAAAAAGCAATTGTGTTTAATTGTGTTTAGTTGTGTTATTGGTTTTGTTTGCAAAAAGCAATGGTGTTTTGGTTTTGTTTGTTAAATATATTTTAGCCCTCGAATGGTAAAGAAAACAATTTTATATAAGACAAGGGGGATGTTGTAATATATAAGACAAGGGGGATGTTGTGATATTGCTGGGACTACTTTGTGTATCCAAGGACTACTTTGTATGCCTGTGTATACAAGTGATTGGTGTGATTAGGCGGTCACGGAATAAACAGCCTGGAGTTGAGCTCCAGCAATGTAACCTTTTACACAAGTGTA